>NC_061460.1:5642500-6267500 GCF_022581195.2 Helicoverpa zea | reverse complement strand
CGCCTGATTTGGTAATATTTTTTGTTCTATAACCCCACTTGGAATCACTTCCATGTGCGTTAAGTAGGTACTTTCATCATAAATGCCTAGTAGTTCTGCAGTTGCCTAACTACTAGTTTCCTAACTAAAACTGGTCTTTGTGAAAAGTTTTCTCGTTAGCCAAAATCTCTTTTCGCGAAGAGAGAATCTGGTAAAAATCGAAGTCGCTCACTTTTTAAAATTTCATTCATCACACTTTTTAAGTAAAAAGAAGTCCGTCCGAGGCTGTGCGGTGAATAGCGGTCGTCCGACCGGCACTTTTAAGGAGAAGGGCACTCCGGGGAAATCTGTACGCCCTCGGCACAGTCCTGATAATAGTGTTTGCTCATTTGAGTGTTCTTCTCCCGGATTGTGTTCCACAACGCTTCATAGTATACGGAACGTGAAGCTTGCCTTTAAGAGCCTCACAGACGAGCTGTGTGTGAGTGAAAAATGTGTATCAGAATGAAGTGTGTTATTAATAATTAGGCCTTAACATTATTTGGAGGATCAAAATCATGCTCATAAATGTTAAGGAGTCAAAAATGGTGACCTAATTTTGCGACTTCATTTACTTACAACACGAATGTTGTAACTAGCTTTTAGTATAAAGATTTATGAAGCATAGCTACAAATTGTGAACATATATTGCTTTTTGTCGCTACCACGCCTCGAGAGGTTCCCACAATCCATCATCATTCGTCAAAGGCACGGCTTGCCGCCACTCCGCCTAAACACATACTTGGATAATAATTAAGCTGTAAGTATTTTCTATTTACCACCGAGAAACATTAAGAAGCAATTTACACTAGGTATATTCAATTTTAATGGTATTGGGTAATTTTTGGGGAAAGGCAATAAAAATATACATTTGGCCGCCCCAGCGAGAAATACTGAAGTACCTTAACGTGAGCAGGAATGTGCCAAAGCATCTATTGTTAGGTATTTGAAATGAATTTATACTTATGTTCTAGAAAACCAAATATCATATCTTCACGTAGGACCTTTTTTGAACCACTAGTGTTTGTCGTTTCATCGTAACTACAAATTGTCTTCTATTCAGTAGTGACGGAAATTCTCATAATTCATTTATTATTTCTTATGCAACGTACTCCCCCTCTCATTAACAGGGAACATGTGACGGTTCCTGTAATAGTGCGGCGTTCCTAAAGGAAAGTCTGTGTACAAGGATTAATGTTAGAAAGCATAAAGCTATAATGTTGGTGAATATAGCTCGCAAGTTTTCCTTGTGGTGAGGGAAAATATACATTCTCGTAAAGCCATTAGATCGCTTTAGAGAGTATTCACCTAGGAAAGACTTAAAGGTGGATTATTCCTTACTGCTTATGGTTCACTGAAAACAGCAAACATGAAGTATTTAACCAAAAAATATTATTAATATCCCTATTACGTTTTCAATAAAATTAATCTTTCACTTCAATGCACAATTTTGCAATCGCTGAATACGCTGGCAATTTACGCGCCACAAAGCGAGCCTGCCAACGGCACGGCAAAACAGCTACAAAATATCACCACCTCGAATTTTACCGCTATATTTTTCAGTTCATAAAAGTTTATTTGTGCTCGATAGCATGCAAAACCTAGCTCTTGGGAAACTGAGACCTTCCATAGCCGGCAATCATTCCGCAATATTATGCTACATTTAACACACCTAGCGTTGGTTCTGGCAAAAGAGGGTGCTACGAGCCTTTTTGCTCAAATCTATTGTATGGAAATGAATTGTGCCGCATTTGTTTTGATTTCATTTATTTGGTAGCACATGAAACATGTTTTCATGTAGTTTACGGTAACAAACAATTGTACAAAATAAAATTGCATTAAAATATAAACAACAATGTTGCACAATTAATTCTGCATGTTGCTTCGTATCCAGTCTCTGTAGTGATATACGTTGGTGTATAGCGAGGGCACAGAGGTCCCACAAGGCGAGTCCGCCCTCTTGCCACTCACAACACCCACTACTTCATACTTCCCGCCATACAAAGTCATAAGTGGACCGCCAGAATCTCCTTTGCACGTGTCCTCGCCTGTGTAACCCGCCGCACACATTTGCCTCCTTGATAGGCTCGGGTAGAATTTCTTGCACTTTGCTTGGGGTACGAGGTTGACGATTGTTGATTGTTTCACGTCGGATCGGTAGCGGCCGTTTCGACCCCAGCCGGCGACGGCGAGGCGAAGGTTCGAGAAGTCCGGGCTATCGATATCGATAGTTGGGAGGCAGATGGGCCGAATATAGTCTGGAAATTGAAATACAAATTAGAGTTGAAATAGAGGTATCAATTTGTAGCAATTTAATTCATATCGAGTCTTTAATTTTTGTGGTTTTTGTAGTGGTTGAAGTAGTAAGTTGTTTCTAATAGTGATTGAAAATACTGTTATTATGAATTTATCGTGAGCTTGAATTGAGATATTTTTCAAAGATAAATATTATGTTTAAATGTAGTTGTTCAGTCAAAATTTTCGTTGTTAGTTTGTTTACAAAACAAGTCTAGGAGCAGTTTTGGTCACAACGGTACCTGAGCTTGTTATTCGAGGGTTTGTATTCTAAATTGTTGTAGGTATAAGTTGTTTCAATTAAATAATAACAATTGTTCAGCTCCACCCAGCTTAGAATAATTAACAAAGACTGAAACAATTTCGAGTATGATGAGGAATAAATTCAGTGTTGTGTTATAATAATAACGATGAACTTGTACACGATCAGACATCGCGAATATTATTTCGGCATCATGTTCAATGTTCTAATTAGTATTATATGGTAGAAATCTACATTTATTTGTGTACATCACATTACAGCGTATTAAGCGTGTTTAAGATATTATTGTGAGAATTTTCCATTATCATGTACATCGCGCTATGTATATCGTATGACAAAATAAATATCAGTGAACTTTAGGACCATAGAATTGACTATTATTTTATCAAGAATATCGAAATGTACCTAATAAACAAAAAAACAAACTTATAAATCACTACATTTATCTCTAGAAGTAGCTACGTACTTTATAAAGACTTAAGAAGTAGTTGGTATTGTATACCATTAATCAATCCATCTCAAACATACTCTTGTATTTTTTGTGTACGGTCTGTTAAGATAAATTATCATCAGACATGCTTGTTTTTATAGAAAGGGTTACATTTAAGTTCCCAAAGTCTTATTAAGTTGGGCAGCCAGGTCACCAAGTCTTCAGTTTTTATATCACAATAAAAAGCTATCCTAACCAAGTTCCTACCAAAATTCATAATGTCGTATGTATACTTTATGTACCTATCTAGTACAGATCCAAACATACTTTTTGGGAACCTAGACTTTCCTTCGTTTACAAAATGATGAATGAGGTACCTAAAGAATGTAACTTTAACTTTCATCAAATTACAAACCCTAAGCTCCAAGCTTTTGGGAATTTACTTACATCTTAAAAGTTTTTGCAAGTAAAATTTTCTCGATTCATCGTTGGCTTATAAGGTGATATCTTACCTGTATACGGCGCGTTTCCTTGTATTCTTATCAGAGCGATGTCATTGTTAAGATGTGTGTCGTCATACTGCGGATGCAGGGCAACATGCTCGGCTTTCATCACCACGTTTTCTATACATTTCTGACCTTGGCCTAGTACATTTTTGCAGTCCTTTGGGAATGTACGCTTGTCGTATTCAGCTAGGTAGATGTCGATACTGAAATGTGGTACGATAAGTAAGTCGATAGATTGTGTAGGTCGCTATTCTTGATTGATAAGTTTGTAAGAAGCAACTATATTTATCTATCTAAGGATACGTCTACACGGTGCATGTAGCTGGAGCAAGTTATCATGCGCAAGTGACAAGAGCATGCAGGTGGGTATTTTGCTTTGGTACATGCGCGAGTCGCTGGACCCGCACGTTTAAAATGCATGTAACCTGCGTATGTGCCTCAACATGCGCCAGCTACTTGCACACTTGCATGGTGAAGATGCACCCTAGGTTAAAAGATATTTTCTCTATGAATCTTGACGTTCTTGCATTAGTAAATTAGACGAAAAGCACAAACAATACTTACTCTACAATTTTGCCGCCTTGGTCGAAAACGCAATGTCCAGCAGTGAGAACATATTTGGAGCTGAGGAGAGATCCTCCGCAGTTGAAGCCTTGTCTCTTGTCTCCGTAGTCGAATGTAATCTCTAGTAGAACTGTCCAAGGGAACTGCTCCAACTCAGTTTCTCGACCACCTGTAGGTGCAAAGGAGTATTTCTTTAATTTTTTAATTAAAAAAAAAAAATTATATGGAATAGGAATTAGCCATTTTGACTAAGACTGGAGTTAAAACTAGGTACATCATATTTTAATATGAATAGAATGCAATATCTTTGACAGGTTTGATATTTACCTATTTAAAAAAAGTAAATGTATGTTAAAGTAAGATAATATTATTCATTGGAAATGTTACTGATAAATTAATTGTCACAGACATTAAATAAGATAGATACCCATTAGAACTAGTCATTACAAAATACTTCATTAATTAGTAGAAACAGTAAGCGTACGATATTTAGTTAATAGCATTGGGAACTCCACACCACAATTTGCGTGGGTTCCAAATGTTACAGAAAATAATAGCCAGTTAATTAAAATGTCTATTACACGGCATCGTTAATTGTCATTTTAGGAACCATGGAATATTATATGTGGTTTTCTAGGTACTTGGAAACGTGTTAATGATTGTTAAAAATAGGTACCTGCAATACGATCACCGATGGATACATCAGGAGTATCGGAACGACGAACCCTCCGCTGACTGTCATAGCCATGTTGCTTCGGCATCCACGACGACCAACCACCGGGACTGTCGTAAGAATTGCCTGACCCTCCGCGTCTCGGCCCATTATCGTAATATGAAGGCGGTTTTGGCCTATCTGTGCAAAAGAGAAAAAGTTGTGCCAAAGAAGTATAGAAAAGGTGCACAAAGCCTTCATCGTGCGAGAAAATGCAACCACATGCTTCAAAAGTACGACCAAAACGTGCGAACAAAAGAATACCAACGGAATATTTTCTAAAATCTAATCAACAAGTTTTAATTAAACTCCCCAAGCCCTGCACCTGATCAGACAAACGTTTTACAAATAAAAGTGGCTGCTTTGTTTTACCTTTCACGTTAAAAGCGAGGCAAGCAGTGAATAGTGTACGGCAACTTACCGATAATCCTGTCGCTGTCAGACGCCTCGCGTCCGCAACATCCTGTTTCAGGCTTCGGAGGAAAGCTTGTTACAGGGCACTGCCCCTGGGTACTAATACCCCCATTACCATGCCCATGTGCGGGGAAAAATGGACTCGATGTAACATAAGGATTATTGTTAGTATTGAAGTAGTTTTTAGGCGGGTTATACCCATAATTAGGGTTTTGATACCCATTGCTATTTCCATTATCAGATCCCCAGCCATTATTGTTCTGTCGTTTATTTCTATGTTCTTCGCTATCTGGGCTTTGCGAATTTGGTTCGTCATTATATTCCGGGCTTGAGTCGTCGTCATCATCATTTGGATTCCCGTAGTAATTGTAATTTGGATGTCTACTGCCTACTTTGATTCCTTGCGCCAGTTTAGAACAACATACCTGAAACGTTAACGTAAATTAAAAATTTATTACTGTTTATGCGAGGAAAACTTTCAAAGATATCAAAATATTTTTTTCCCAGGAAGTTTTTAATTATTAACCGATGGTCTGGTAGCTGTCACCATACTCTTAATTGTAAATTCCCGTATAAATACGTTACACAGTTCGATGGATTCATAATTACACGGTTATTTATGAAAGCATTTTATCGTGTTGCATTTACGCTCCAAGTATTTATAATGACATATTTGATGATTAACGACAATATTGGGATATATTGCCCAAGTCCGTAAAATAGTGATAAATGAAGAATTTGGTTTTGTATTTACATAGTCTCCTTTAGAAATGGGTGCATAGCCGAAGAGTTTGCTGTAGTCCTCGACATCTGGAGATGCGCAAGGATATTTTATCTGCCAGGCATCTTGTTCAGACTTGCTTAGTTTCCCATAGGCTGTACATTTATCTGCTTTCACGCACTTGTCACAAGCTGAAGAAAAATAACAAAGATGAATATTGGTAACTAAAACAATCAAAATATGATTCGTAAATAGAGCAAGTTTACCCTCCGCTGCGACAGTTGCTATTAAAGTTACTGCGATAAAATTGATATTCACAAAGCGCTTCATTGTTAGACCAGGAGTGTTTCAACACTTGACTTCTAAACACAATGTCTTCTCATGATCACACCCTAATGACTGCTGCGGACATACTATGCTATCGTACTCAAATGCTTGGCTAATTATCAGGCAATGGAGGAAATCTGGTTGGGTATTTGCTACTAATTACATGTCGCATCGATGATTGGACTAATAGTTTTGTTGAGTCCATTGATCGACGCGACGATGCGATTATAAATCAGATTCTTAGAAGGACACAATACTCTTACATGTTTGTTAAAGGAAAGTTTGAGTCATGAGGAAAATTTTTAAACGAACTTTTTTCCTTAGTAAATAAGGTACCTACAATGTAGTATTGAGTGGTATATTTCCAAAGTGCTTGAAGCTGCAGGGGTCCATTAAGTTGCCAAACAAATCACAATTAACTGAAGCCAGTATTACGGATTTTAGGGGCAGCAGTGAATAATGACTGCTTGGGTGTGAGCTTAGTAACATTGAAGGACTGGATTGATGATGACGTTGATTTCTACACAAATATTTATGAATTTTATTTCATAACGGAGAAAACATATTCATGAGTTTACCATATTACTTTGTAAGAGTTCTATTCAAAAATACCTGAAAACTTGCAACGTAGGTAAGCAGCCTTTTGTCAACAATAGGGTCTGTTTTACGATCTTGCTTTTCCGACTTAGCAAGCGCTTACCGTCTAGCCGTGTTCACGAATACTAAAAAGCTTAATAGAAAACAAACGCATAATACGAACGTAAAACGGATTCAATTTTCATTAAATTTAAGTACAAAGATGGCAAAAGTTCCAATGCAGGTGCATTTCAAACGGAATTTGTGGAATTCGCAAAGTGAATTGAAAAGCAGTGGTAATTGGTCAGCACTGTGTGCTAGCGAAAACGGAATCGATGCACACCATCCCACCGGGCCGCACGGGGCCTCTCCGGGCCGCACCGGGCCGCAGCGGGCCCCGCCGTACCATGTGACAGAAACTCAATTAGCAGTGAAATACACGCTCTTTAACATACGAAATCAAACGTTGGGTATTTGCTTTCTACAGGGTACAAACGGCTCAAACAAAACACTGTTGGTAATTTTGTTTGTCAGTTAAAATTGATTATTTCGCTCTGTCTTTGTAATCTTTGTGATCTAATCACATTTCCATGGATATCGTTGTTGACATTTATTGAACAGTTTTTCTTTTTTTTAACTATGTATTCTAGTTAACCGTTTAGAGGAATGTCAACTTAAATAAACAAAGGCAGTGAAATAACAAAATGACAATAAAGAGGTACCGACTGACAGCTGAGGCTATTGTTTATAATGACATCAACGAACAGTAATCTGAATTGAGTCAATTAACTGCAATTTATCGGGCTCGTTAAAGTTCAATTATATCGTAGTACATAAGTACAAACTCCAGTAAGTAGATGCAGTTCTTTCCCAGAGATTTCTGCCGTATCATAGTGCATGCACGAGGCTCCTTTATTTGTCAAAGGTTTTTTGATTACTATGCATGGTTTCGTAGAAGTTATGTGTAGGTACATTTTTGTACAGTTTATAATATGGCATCACTATGGCATAGGTATTCACAGCAAGTTATGAATGTTATGAACTTGTTTGGTTCCTAAAAATAATCAAAATGTTTTATAATTTCTATCTAAACTATTTCGGGTGATTAAGGTTAATACCTAAACGTAAGTATTAATTTCGGGTTTACCAATTAGTAATATTTAAAAGAATCCACTTTAAAATGAGCAACCCAGAAAACCCGCAATAAACACGTGAGTGGAAACCTTACACCCATTACCATTAGTCACTTTTCAAACCAAACTTTAATATTATGTCATCTAGTTAGATAAATTATTCAGCTTTAGCGGTAATTTATAACTCTCTTCAGTCACTAAAGCCGGGATAAGTCTTAAGGTATTAAAATGCGGCAGAACTTCATTGTTCAGTTTTAAGGGACAACAGAACAGCCAGCCAATTTAATTTAGACACTAAACACCCTGGATACGATCCAAAAACTCTATTACGAAACGTAGATAGTATTATTTTAAGAAATTAGTCTACCGTAATCATGAATGTCTGGAAATTAAAATTGGAATAAGAATAGCTGTTTGAATACGATTCGTTTTTGTTTGAAAATCTTTTATGTGTAAAATTAGAAGCCTTTAGGAATCCCCAGTTGTTTGCTCTTTCGACTTTTTCTTCGGCTGTGTATTAGAGGGTGTGTATTAGGGAGAGGCTTTTTATAACTTTTTTCTTATCTTTTTATCGGGAGGCTAACTTAGTAGTGAGACTTTGATGTTAGTAACAAAGACGACTAAGTTTAAAGGTCAAGAGAAAATAACACTTATTTTGGTGCCAAATATATAAGAAAGTAGGTACGCACTTACATAACTTCTTAATATCCCCAGCTTCTTACCTCAGTATGAGGTTTCTGCAGTATTTTCCCCAGGTATGCATGTCTGAAATCCATCATCATAAGGTGTAAAGTTTCCTCTTCAAGACTCGAGTAGCTCTCAGCTATTTCTGTGGAAGTAGTTTGTAAGTAAAGACCTAATAACTAGAAAGACTGGAAGCACACATTGTTTATGAGAATACATATTCTGTCTGTTTTATGATTTGCTGAGAAATACTTAGGTACTAGACGTTTGCTGCGGGATTGTTCGTAAGAGTTACCGCAGCCCTGGTACATAAAATTCTTATAGGTTTCTTCGTCTTCGTCGTTAGATTATTAACAGAACAATTTCTCTAAAAACATTTATATCGAGAACCTTCTCTATATTTAGAAGTTGGTTATAAATATGCATGTAAAACTGTCATATTTTAAACTAAACAGCAGTAAACAGGGTCTTAACACGGGGTATTCATCCCCTAATGGGCTACAGTGACGAACGTCCGGCTTTACTAACTACGGGCGCTTGCATCTACTTTACTCGGTCACATGTGTGCTTCCATGTCACTCTTAAAAGATTGAGTAATTGCTAGCGGAATGTGTAGGTGTGAGAATATGTTAGGGGGAATTGATGTCGTTTATCTCATAAGGTAATGAGGAATTACGACTTTCTATTTAAAAGTTTAAGTTAGGTACACAATTTGTTTTTACATGATACACAACAAACCGTGTTGAATTTTAGATGACCTTGAATTAAATTATACTGCTATACTTCGGCCGTTCAGAGAATGCGTTCCTGACACCTATCAGTTAGTCACGACTAGTGATGGGCACAACATAACACTGAGTTCGTTACCGTTCCTTCAAAATGAACCGCCGCATTATTTTAAGATTATTTTCGTTTTAAATTGGCGGAATCATTTGTTTTATATTTTAGTTATTTAAGTGGAAACCAAAAAAAGGTAATATTCATATAATAAAATTGTTTTATTTATTCTTTGTTACAAGTACATTGAATTGAATGTGCGAACAGAATATTAATCAGACTCCGATTTGCTTGAGGAGGTGGTGTCTTCATCATCATCTTCGCCTACATGTATAATTATATTATTATCAATAACAGAATCAATCCTGATATCTCGGTCTAACAAAAGCCGGGTAATCAAATAAAAACAGATCGAAAACACTTGAAAAACGTGGTCTATGCGCACGAAACGACAACGGACGACTGTTTTAGCGTCACAAAATGGCGGCCCATAACGCCATTTGGGGTTACCATTTTTAATCTAAGTATAAAAATGCGGTTTGGTCATAGTTTTATTTTTATATTTCATAAACGTTATAATTAAGTCTTATAGTCCATTATTTTCCAATTCTTAAAAAGAAAATCAAAACGTATTATTTTATATTATAACTGTATAAGAACAGATTACGATACTTGCCTGTTATTTTTAGCACAGCACTACAAAATATAAACCGCTGACATAACCTTGTAATAGCGCAGTATAGATTTAGAAAAATATTGTTTACCAAGTTATTTGACACTCAGTTTGGCACAAAATTATAACATTCATTGATTATTGATATAATAATGTTGTTTTAATGCTCCTCAATTGTTAAAACGGTAAACAACCAGCAAAAATATTTTTATCGTAACTGCAACGCCATTGCAAAGTTACGTCGTCAGTTCAATCGCGACGTGTCAGGAACGCATTCTCTGAATGGCCGAACTATAGTTAGCATCATTATCTATTGAATAAATAAATTATAGTATCAGGCGTTACTTTGCGTAAATCCATGACATAAAATGTTGGGAACAATATGTAGCGTTAATTCTGCAAGAAAAATATATCTTTATAGTTTAAACAAACTAATCATCAACCTTTTTTTGCAATATCCCACATTTTAAAGTTACCAAAGTATCAAACTTATCCCCAACTGAAAACTTATCCCAACTTCACAAAACAGTTACTAACTGACAACACAAGTGACACATTAACGCACAGGTACACATAGCCACTGCAACCGCAGCTTGGCACCCCACAATTATTTTTCCAAGACGTCGGGACTTTGACGCCTCTCAACAAATATCTGGTTTCAATTTTCTCTCAATTAACTTCAGGTTATGTTGAATTCGTCAAGTGGCACTTAGCTGTAATGGGTCTATGTGGTGAGGGGCCCTCGGGACCCCGTATTTACGGAATATCGGAAGGGTTGCTTGTCCTATTGTATCGAGAGTCACGGTCAAACCGTTCGGCGGGTTTTCTGAACTTTTGTCAATAGTGAAAGGTTATTGTTGTGTTCGTTTGGGATGTAATTATTTGTTTGTTATATTTAAGAGGTTTACATTCTGAAAAAAATACAGAGGTTACTGCTACTTTCATAATCAAAAGTTTTAAAACGTTAGAAAAAATATGTAACATCAACATTGTATGTCATGGATTATTTTTTAATTAGTCATCCTACTATGTATGGGTAGATATCCTGTAAGAATGCTAATCTTTTAGTATACCTTACCTGTAGAGTTTGAGTAGGTATTCATATACACACTCGCACGTGTGAAAACAGGGTGTCATTTCAAAACAAAACTGAACCCTCTTAACCCCTTTCACAAACAATGTGAACTAAGCTTAAAATTATTATACTTATACTGGTGCAGATCTTTTAAGCTTGTTTTCGCCTCTAATCCGATTGACATGACTCTGGTCTCCCTGTCCTCACTTACGTCCTAATGGACAAAGTATATAAAACAAACTTTAGATGGGGACCTTTTTGTCCGGGAATAGTCGGGTGCAAACTCAGTTCTGCACACTAATAAACACAGCAAGTAAGGTTTATTTAAAGATGGCTGCTATGGATGAATGTGGCTTATGGAAAAAGGAATGTAATTTAGGTCAGTGAGCTTGCAGATTTTATGAACAATATGGATTGAAAATTGTGGTGAGATTTTCGGTGGAAATCACGTTGCTCGCTAGCTTTTCACGTAACATTTCTTTACAGTTCGTAACCTTTCAAGAATGTACTTTACTCAAATGAAGCGAAGTTTAGGTAGAGTCGGTAGCAAAAAGCGTAATAAAAATAATGCAATATTTACGTCAAAATAGAAAGCAAAAGTCAATAAATGACGTACATCGCCCCCAGTGCACGTGTCGAAACATCGATCATGGCTCTTAGACGACAACTGGGGTGCTCACCCTACGCCAAACATTTTCTATTATACCGCATGACTCCGTTACGTTACGTGAATAGTGTTCTTGATATTGATATTTAAAATAGTTTGGAGACGTAGATACGACGGAGATATGACAACGGCATAATTTTACTACGTTTCATCCTTATAGGTATGAGTTTTTACCCGACTGCTAAGAAAGGTACTCTAATCATTCCAAAATATCTAATATGCTCAACGTATTCATGTTTACACTTCAGCCGGAATACTATGGGCATCCACTTATTTTTTTTTGTATGGTAGGGGTTGAACTTACTTGGCTTTTAGCTAGAATCTATTATAATAATCACTTTATTCACCTACCCCTGGTGGCGCCATTAATTCCTCCCTAACCTAATACTTCACGTAACCCCACCACCTCAACATGATAATCTTAAAAAAAGGAGATGGCCAAATTTTCATAGTAAAAAAACCCAGAATCGACAGCAACGAAATGGGTACCAATGGGTTCATTATGATAGACCTTTGATGGTGCCAAAAATTCTAGCCTGAAATCCATGGGGTATAGGAGCTATATCATATTTTCGCAAACATAGGTTATGTTGAATTTATGTTGATTTTAGAGATTATTTACATAAAGGACCATAAAAATAAACTATATTAACATTATACATGCCAATAGTAATATCAACATAGTTACAGAGTTTGCCTGGTTATTAAAAGATCTTGAGTTTGACCCCCACCCATTGCACTATTCACATGAACCACTCCAGATACGATTAAGTACCGACCTTACCTACTTGAAGAGGTTTCCCTATTATATGTAGGTAACATTCTGAACTGGCAAAGGTAAATAAAAAAAAAATATTTTTTTTTTTTTTTTTTTTTTTAGCTTTTTAGTCACTATTCGCATTAGTGAAAAGTTCTTCTCAATACGAATAATATAAGCCCAAACACGAGGTAGTTGATATTTACCATTGCCGAGTTCCCTTAACCTTCTCTCTTCTCCATCATCAGGTCAGCTCTAAACCTTCACTCTTGTATAATGCTAACAGACACACACCTGAGTGTAAAGTTTTTACCCTATGCACAACTTCTAATGAACAGCAATCAGAAAAGTTAAGCTTTTTATGTACTAAAATCGTCATCGAAAAAACCTTGTAAAAAGAGAACCCCATGGTTTTTAGATGATATGAAATACTTTTTGGAATCTACACATTATACTGAATCCAACCATACATACGAAGTTTCTGTCGACTCTGGGTTTTTTTTTGGCCATCTCCTTTCATTAACACCAGACGGGGTTTATGACACTCGATTGATTTAACCATAATCTGCGCCAGAAAATTACCTCGTACATTTTGTCATTGGCCCCCAGCCAAAGGGTTATAATTTAGTTATGGGCGTACATCGTTAATCACTGTGGTCAAACAACGCTCACCGTAGCTTGGATGGATGACCGTTTAAATGCGCATGATGGCTACTAGATTTTCTTGTTGTATGCTGTGGCACGCTCGCTGTTAATTAGTGTGGGTGCGCCTTTATTTGTTTGTCTATGGTAGGAAATGACGTTTCAAATGTACCTATGTCTTTTTTATTTATTTTGTTATGCAATTATTTATCTGTAGTGACTATAAAAACATTAAACATCATAATTAAAAAAAAAATAGGTGAAATTAGTAATACAGAGTATGATTAACCATTAAAAAAAACCGTAACCAACCTCCTTCGGAGATGTGATTTGGAGCGTTCTGTGGTATAGTCATCATCCTCCGAGCCTTTTCCCAAACTATGTTGGGGTCGGCTTCCAGTCTAACCGGATTCAGCTGAGTACCAGTGCTTTACAAGAAGCGACTGCCTATCTGACCTCCTCAACCCAGTTACCCGGGCAACCCGATACCCCTTGATTAGACTGGTGTCAGACTTACTGGCTTCTGACTACCCGTAACGACTGCCAAGGATGTTCAATGACAGTCGGGACCTACAGTTTAACGTGCCATCCGAAACACAGTCATTGGTGTCTAAGGTATATTTAGAAAGTACATACAAACTTAGAAAAGTTGCATTGGTACTTGCCTGACCTGGAATCGAACCCGCGCCCTCTTACTCGAGAGGTTGGTTCTTTGCCCACTAGGCCACCACTACTTCCGTTCTGTGTATAGTACGTATAGTTATTTATAAATATACGTAGTAAGTACCTGAAAAAGCGTATTTAAAGTTTCTTACTGAAAAAATGTGTACTTTCATCATAGTAAATTGAAGCTATGGCTAAGGAAAAATAACCACCCAGTAATACTTTCTATGATAAAACTCTTTTCATTCCTCTGTCTTTATCTGGCATTTCTTTGTATTCTTAGACTCTGAATGAAAAGTTTATTTCAGGCTCTGATAAAATAATTATGTCAGTTGCTGTAGGAAAAGCTGCCTATGCCTAGGAAGAAAAAAAAAGAAAACGTTATACTAAGAAATTAAATTTCGGAAAGGGCGTCCGACTGATAAAAATTGCTCGTCGAGGGATTTTTCTCTTAGGTTTTCGTAATTAGTTAGAAACTCGTTAGTCATATTACTTCCGTTTCCTTAGTATTTAAATTAGAAAAGTTGCTAAGATTACGAAAAAAATTATGAAAAATTATGTTGTTCCACGTACTACCATACATTTTAACGTATTTTTTTAAAATGAGATCAATTAATGAATGAACTGCTTTATGCAAAAAACAAAAGAAGCTGGCAACAACATTCCAATGTTCCAATTTGAAAAATGATTTCAAAATTCGAACCGACGATAAACCTGTCACTTGGAATTCCAAATCCAATTCAAAAATCGTAGCAGCCAATCCCCCGGTGATTTAATTCACATATCACCTGAAAGTCTAAGCTGCTTAATTTTGCGAATAGGGATGAACTTTGCTAGTTCAGTTTTAGCATTTTGTGAGGCTGTCGCATCCGTCAGTATAGTAAGCCGATTTGTCTTAATTCGGAAACAGGCAGATATTCATTTCCCTCGGTAAACTCTATTTTGTAACGTGTTTGAGTGATTGCCGGTTTTGGGGCACAGTTTTGGTGGTGGATTTCTGTCGACTAAAAGATTTGGAGAAAATTAGTTGGGTTGAGTACTTACCTATAAGGTTGTTTAGTAGTATAGGTATGATATTTGACACATTGATTGATGCCAGTGGGCACTCCCAACAAAATATTTATGAAAATATGAAATCAGAAGGAACGACGACAAAAAATTGTATAAACATTTTTTGCTTTGTCATGATCAGGTAAATGACAAAATAAGCCTAGAAAACATGATGAACTTATAAAAACCCTGTAAACTAATAGAACCCAAAATTTTTATCGAACTTCAAAATTATGCTAGCACAGACGTTCTGATTTGTGAACGTGAATGTTTTAATGAAATCAAATGGGGATCCTTTTATGCGCATATTTATGGTTCGCATTTAAAATATAAATTCGGTTGTGTAGCAGCTGTAGGCCGCGTCGACGACATATTGCGTCCGTGTGATACGAGCAAAAAACCCAAACTGCGCAAAAAGTAACTTTTATTTCCACTGTTTCACTTCATAATACGTATTTTGTTGGACGAAGTTAAATGTTGCCGCTTAAACTTCCAGTGTTTACAGGATAGTGGGGTGAGTAATGGCTGGCTATTTTTAGGAGACTTTATTGTTCGCTCGTTGAATTAGACTTTTCAACATATTAAAAGCTGCTCTGCTGCCCTGCTTGCTTCTTTTGTAACACAACCCTTAATAGGTTTAACGAATCCTCCTTTTGTATCCTGTTTGTATGGGCTTCTCTGACCAGAGTGCACCTGATAAACATTTATGTATAGGGTTTATATAGGTACGTTAAGAATGAAAAAGGTCTCTTGGGATTTCTTCTGAATAATATAACGGTGACCAACTTCAACGCCCATTTAGGTGAGATTTAGCAAACTTTCGGAGTACATTACCCAACAGTTACCCCGTAACTCATATTAATAACACCATTTAACATTAATACCCACTTTAACTTGACTATTTTTTAAATAAATCCCTTTGTCGAGACCTCGTTTTCACACGTCATAAAGCGCGGGGTCGTAATTTTGAAACACTCGCTACGTCTGGGCCTGAAAGGCCTCTTCCACCGTGACTCCGTTGCACCTAACAATTTTCCCCTGCTTTCTCGTTTCGAGGGCGTTTGACGACTTGCATATAACAATGATCTTTTGACTGGCGCTAGAGCCAGCCAGGTGCGAACTTCAAAACTATGCGACTTTTTAAAGTGCCCGTTTACAGCTGGAGAAAATTAGACGACGAAATAATAGAGAGGCGGCGGGAACACCGCGCGTCAGTTCCTTTTTCCGCGCGTTTATTTTTCTGTCTTTAGAATAAACTCCGGGCTTTTATATTGCAAAAAATATTCATATTGTAGGCGGAAACAGCGTGAAATGAACGAGTTCGCGACAAAATCTCAGTCAAAGTACGTTTTTATTAAGTTCTTTATTAGATTCGCGTTAGATAAAGAAGAGAATACAATTATTATTTTTTTCTGTTATTATTTTATCTTATTACGTGTTGAACGGAGGATAAGCGTATCGTACGATTATATTATTGTATGAAATAAGTGCAATTTTAAGTTATAATTAAGTTAGCAGCAGTAGCCTTTTGATATCTCAGCTAAATTAATTAAGTTCCTATTCCAAACCATGAACAATCTTTATTGTAAAGAACTTTGAAACAATAAATATAAATTGAAATTTTGCCAAAATATAAGTACCGTAAATATTTTGTTTATTGCCACAACAATCCGCTCCACTTGCACTCTCTTCAGTAAATAAAGGAGATTACATTCTTCTTGCGGTTATAAAATGGGTATAATAAAACATTATGCGTCCCTACCGCCGTTATTTGTGGCTGCACTCCACCAGGGCGCGGCAATAAGGCAAGAACACACCAGCGGTGTCGCAATAATGTTGCTCAGAGTTACGATGTGACAGATACTTTACGCCTGTGGTTATTTCGGAGACGCTATCGCACAATGCGGCTTGTTAGGTCGATATCTCGGATACTCGGATACGCGGATACAGCGAGTGTGTACGCGACCTTACTGCAAGGGGAGTAAATGAACTCGGTCTGTACTCGGGCTATGATATTTGCAAATCTTTAATATTAAATGCACAGTTAGGGGAGCCGGCACTTGTTATCTGTGGCCAGCAGCCTAGTAATAATGTTTGCTGAGTCATCAGGTTAGTTATTTTATTGGTCTTACATGCATTAATGCTAATTGTTTCAAACCATCATAAATAGTATCTCCCTGAGCAGGTATGATTTAGGTACCAACTTCGTATGCATGTTGTGCGTAGATAACTATGATGGAAATAAATTATGGAGTCTGGAAAATTGTCTTTCTCTTTTTGTAAATCCAAGCCAGTTATTATTCGATATAAACGCTCAAAGTAAACAAACACATTGTTTAAAATGTGTCAAATGCTGTGCCATTACTTAATCCTTTAAAATAAATAATAGGACACAATAATGAGCGTAAAATTTACGCTAACAACCTGAACATAATCATTAAGTTGTTACATTCTCATCAGCGATTTGTTTATACAAATTGAAAGACGAGTCATATATAATTTTACGAGGCTCCCATCCTTAAGCTTACGCACACACTGAAGACTAAACAGTCGGCCCATTGGTATTCTTCTTCTTCTTTCTGCCCTTTTCCCAAGTTATTTGGGGTTGGCGCAATATGTATTTTTCTTTCATACCTCTCTGTCAGACGTCATACTTACATCCACTTGCTTCTTATACATGCTCTCTTTCAGCCATTGTGAATTCAATTAAAATTTTTAGTCGGTTTTTTTTACCTGATCGTTGTTACGTGTGTACTTCCATTCATCTTCATACTGATGAGCCCAAATCATCTATCGGCCGACTAAAAGTTTGAAGTGTGTTCTTTAGGTGACGTGATGAAATTAAAGAAAAAGCAGTAATTACGCAGACGCGTCGTTATCCGAAGTTTCCAGGTTTACGAGCAGCGGTCTGCCGCAATCAAAACGTTTCCTACTAAAGCTTACATTGATGTTTATTTCGTAGAAATGGCACCTTTTGAAAATCGGAAGTACTTTTTCTCAATTGACTCGGCACTGCTTTCTGAAAAATCTTGCCTCGCTTGAAGTGCTTGAACTGTCATTGTATTAAGGATTTGCTGAGTTAATAGCCTATTGCTCCTAGAAGTTTAGAAGTCTAAGCATGTGAAAAAATAACAACCTACTAACTAATTTTTAAAAGAAAATAATTGTTATGAATCTAGGCAGTGGACGTCTTTGGTCTGGAACGATGACGCCGACCCACTGAGTAGGTATCTACTACTAACTACTCGTAATCTACTCGTGAGTTAATATAATAACCTAAATATTAAGTTATTATATCCCTACATCTAATGTATCGTCGTGATTCAGTGATCAGTCCTTTTATTACCGAAAGTGAAAATTTCGAACAAAAACAAAGCAACAACAAAAATAAAAACGTATCGGCATCCCATTTATAAGTAAAAGCTTATCGCATACTTTCGACTCTCATGAGCGTATAAATGCCGTACCGTGGCGCCGTAAAAGCCATTAACACGGTTTTTATTTCGATGTATTTATCGGCAAACACTCACATTACTTATAACCCTACAAATGATATTACACAGCTATTAACACTCGACTTTTCGTTTCCCGGAAAATTGCGCTAGAAATATTTTTGAAGTGGAATTGAAAATTCTTGGAGCGATTTATTCAGTGTAGGAGTTAGATGTTAATGTACCTGTCTTCAATGTACCAGTTTATTTCTTTATTTTATTAGGTACAGTGAGTAAGACTAAGACAATCAGTATAGCTAAGACAACATACAGTACTTACATAAATCTGAAGTCTAGTTATTCCTACACAGCATTCACAGTTTAATAAAACTTCATTAAAGACAGTAAAGTATAGAATAATACCGAAATGGAGGAAAGAATTAAGAAAAAAGATTCACTCTTACGATATGTATTTTTCTACGTCCATGATAGACGTGTATGACTTTACTGGATGTCCGTAGCATCCATAGGTAGGTAAGTAAAGTACGGTGCATGCGTTGAGTTAAGGTAATCATGTGAAGGTGCGACAGGCTCCTGTCTAGCGTGCTAATTAAGCCGCTACAACTTAATTGCTACTATAAGGGGACCCGAGTTTGGCTAGTAAATATTAAATATTTACATCAAAAATCCACACGAAGAATTTCGATTGCTAAGAGATATTTTCCCTAGAGTAAACTGGTTCAGTAATAAAGAAAAACTATTGTAAAGTAAATCTATAAATAACTATTTCTTCCAGAAGTTATATATCTTCGTTGGAGGCGTTTTCGCTAGTAAGTTTAGATGGATGGGTCCATTCCAAAGTACACGCGTAATTGTAAGTTGAGGAAAGTCATGGCGGCCGAAAGGGTGACTTACTGTTAAAGTAATTGAAACTACCAAGTTTCCTCTATTTGCGGTAACAGATTTGTAATAGATATAATTAATATAGCTGTATGTATGTATTAATATAGTGTATAGCTGTGTGTATATGTAAAGTTATTGTATTGTGATCACTTTCTACAACTTACGAACAACATCGGCGACGTATTCTTACAAAAGAGTGCAGTTCAGAGTCAGTGAAAAACAAGTAAGTAGTTTCAATTTGTTTGTTGCAACGATAACCCTCTGTATAAACGGAAAAAACTTTAATCCACATAAAACTAGTCATGAATAATTCATTCCGATAAGTAATAATTGGCAATAATAATAGGTATTTAATCAATATGAGCCTGAACTGTAGTAAAAGGTTCACAATAATTGAGGAGCGACCGATCTCTGACTATTTGCAGATCTCTCATTAATATTTGCTTGAAATTAAAACTTTCAACTGTTAATTTCTGAGAATTTCTTTTGTTATAATGGAATACATACATTTAATTTACAAAAACTGTAATCATGCAATGAAATTTATAATGAAATCTTTATCTGTTAATAGTGTTACAGGAAAAAAGTCAGCACCTTCATAACCCATTAATAACTCCCCTTTAACTTAGGTTGACTTTGACGTTGACGAAAACAATCTTTAGAATTCTTCCCTCAAGAAGCAGAAAATTCATCTACGTACGTCCTACTAGGACCATAACATCCCCATAACATTCAGGTGTAATACCATAAAATATAATTAAGCAATGTCCTAAATTAAATGTCAACAGACCAACAGAGAGTAAGGGTCAACAGTACAACCATGTATGTCTATATAACAGGACTGTTTTGGAAGTGTTAAAGGGTCCTGCTGCTGCTACTAGAAGTCCTGACGAGATTTATGCCCTGACCCTTGCAATAAACAACGCCCCGGAGACCTAATGTTTAGTGGGAATATCACAAATCTTAAGACACATGCGTCTAAGATTGTTCCGCAAACTGTACTTGGCTTAACTTATTGCAACCATCACGGCTATTAATTTAAATGAGCTGTGTACGTTTATGAGTGTTTTAGTGCGAGGAGAATCGATTTTAAACAAAGACGTCCTTTTGAAGATGAAAGCATTTGTTAAGTTAATTTGTTAAGTATTCAAATTCATGGATGCATGCGTAATGCTTAGAAATTAGGAACATGAAACAAGTTTGAAGAGACTTTGTGCAACAGTGGGTTCTGAGCTATAGTAAGGAAAGTTTATGGAACCTTAGTTTTATTTATTTTATTTAAGCTTAAATAGCGTTTAAATTTTGATTAATTCTTTACTCCATTATCATTGTAAAAGGCATAAACGTTAACTTTATATATTCAAATCACTACAAGAACCCAGACTAAGGTTGATACCTACCAAACTTTTGATATTTCAAATGATAAATAGAGAGCGTCAAATCTCATTTCTGAATACCATTTCATATAAACAGTTTCAGTATATTTCAGGATTTACAGCCGCCATACACATTCAAATATCATTAGTTTTCACGGAGTACGTGACACTGAACATTTGTTTCCAATCCTCTCGAGGATTTTACTGACATTTACATTGTATATTTTTACATAAAGCTGGTTCCACATTATCGTGGCGGGAACTTCGACTTGCTGTGCATTTATCACTGAAGACAAATTCGCTAAAAACTAAGGATTTTGGGCAGTAAGGAATAATCTTAGTAATAGACTACCTACTAACTAATAATTTTGAATTAGATGCCAAGTTTGATTTTCTGATTATTTATTTAAATATAGATTAGGCACAACAAACGCTTAAATGTTCCTTAATGGACAGTATAAATACTTGCTAAAACTATTGAGCACAACATAACTAAGTGTAGCCCAACATTTACTGCAAATTACATGCGACATTCCGTCAAACTTCTCTAATGACAGCATACACGAGACCAAGAACTTCAATATGAGATTTAATTAAGTCACACGCGATATCAGGAGCAGTGTAGACAAACCATTACACAAGCCATCACGACAAAGTTGGCGTCGGCTGGTGGGCGTGAAATCGCAAAGTTAGCCCCATCTGCCTCATCGAGATCCTTAACTATTCGCTACCATAGTACCGAATAGTTGTACCTCTAGTACCGCGTGCTCGCGTCACTAGTTACTCTCATAACTTGAGTACCTAGTGACGCGAATCACGCGAAGTACGCGCTACGTTGCACATCAGGTATTGAATAGCACGTGCTTAGTTATATGAAGGCAATTAGTTATTTGTTTGCCGTAATATGGGACTGGAATTTGAGAGATATTCAAGTCATTTTGCTTATTAAGGACCGAGGAATGTTGAAATATGTACTGTGGGTGGATTTTTTGTATTTTAATTAGGTAGATATTTTTAACCCAATATTTTGCCAAGTTTTTAAGGCTTCAGTTTATAGCCGATTTGGTTCATGGTCATGTGTGAGAAATTCTTGAAAATTTGAATAAATTAGATTCAGTGTACCTACTTACCTAGCTGTTTACTTTCTGTTCAACTTATATGAAAAAGTTATAAATATAACGTACACAAATCAGTAACCCCAAAAGCCACATTGCAGGTATATAATATCTGTTTCTTAAATTATATTTTTAATATGTAGAGAGTACCTACAGAAAACCTGTGGAACAGAATTTCCCTCGCGATAAATCGCTTCTCGCGGTCAGCTTTAGGTTTAATAGCCGGGTGAGGGTAACACGAACTATGCAGCTGTAGAGCTACCTCAGCTATGGAGCTTCAATCTACTTCGAGGTTTACCTGTACCTCGTAACTTGCAAATTCCCTAACAATATATCAGAGAATATTCTCAATTAAGAGTCCAAAAGTTATGTTTTGAAGTATTTGAGCGTCCATTATCACTCAATAAATTCCCGAAAACAAATGCGTAACGCTTTCATTAAAATACGGGATTACGCGTAGTACCTTAATAAGGTCTAACTCAACATAAACAAAAGGCTAACGGGTCGTAGTAATTCAGCTCAGCTTACAGCTAAGCAGTTAATTTTCCGTCTAAAGCTAGTGGCAACTTTATTGTCTCGGGGGATAATATTTCCAGTTGCATTTGCTCAAAAGCGGAGGATCGTTTACAAGTCAGCGCCGGACGGAGCAAGTCGGCGCGGGCGACGCAACCGGCGTAACGAGCAGATTGACTCCCGACTTCCGCGAGTTTAATCTTCAGGGAAAATACGCGAGTCGCCCCTTTAACTTCTAACGTCTCAGAGCTGTGTACGCTATTTGAATACGGCTAACGCAATTTGACGGGTTCGTTTTGTTTTATTCGATTGGAAATGTCGAGCTTTTCTTTTGTTTTTATTTGCGAATGGGGGAGTAAAAGTGTTGGCGGCATATCTTGTTAGTTGTAAGAGCTTCAATTGTGATTTCTTTATTCTGGGTATCTTTCTGGTTTAAGTACCAATCGGTATTTTTTACATAAGCTAGTTTCACATCACACCCATCTTGAGGAAGATACCTGCATACCTGCTGAATATCCTACTGTTAATTTCTTTGGCACAGTTCGGTTCAACCATAGTAATTAATAATAAGATCTTTTATAATAATAATAATAATATCTGAGGCGGATGACCCCGCAGGGCATCTGAGGCGGATGACGGCGAGTAGCGACCCCGCGGGGCTATATATCCGAGTGCTCCAGGGAGAGTATACTGTCCCCCATCTCCGGCCTGCCGGAGTGAAGCATGACGGGGGATAGGTCTCCCGCCTCTTGGCTTGCCTTCACCGGCCGGTCAGAGTGGAGTCGCTAGAGTAGGGTTAGCAGCCCGCTCGGAGGGTAGGTGCCTCGTGGTAAGTGGCGAGTGGGCCGGTGATGCTGGACCCACAGGGAGCGCGTGATCTGCGTTTAAAGTCCGCCGAGGTATCCTCACCCTTCAGCCGCTCATGTACCTGTTGCCCCCTTGTTGCGATTTAGCGACTGATTCCCGGGGGCCCAGTAAGTGAGTTGGCGAGTCTCCACCTGCCATTTTAACATGTATTTAATACATTGTCATCGGCAGGTGCCATAGTTCCCGTAGTTTTCCCATTCCTAGTCCATTAGCATCCCATCACAATAGCCCAAGTAGTTTTCATCCATAGTTAGCAATAGTTAAGCACATGACCGGGGATTGTCCTTGGGTACATTTCTATAGTGTATACAGGGATAATCGTCGGTTTTGTGTCACCATTTCATTAAAGTTGTCTCAAAAGGGCTTCAGCGTGTTGGCTTCGGCCCCACGTTCGCCTCCCAAAAATCCGGGACTCTGTAGTCCCGAGGTCTGGAAGAGACATACATTTATAATAATAATAATATAATAAGATCTTTATTTATACAAAAACCTTTTACATTGCTTAGAACTAGGATACAGAACATGGTTAACTAAAGGTAACACGGAATTGGTAAACCCAGACTCCTAAACTAGGTGATCCTGTGACTTAGGAGTCTGTGTTCTGCTGTCGCTGTTATACAATCAACCTTTTTTTTGTGTTCAAACATTACCAAAAATAGTCATTGACAATGCAGGGTACAAAATATAGATTTTAAAATTAACATAAGGAAAATTGGGGGTAGTCTTTTGGTGTATAGTAATTCATAACTTTAGTTATACATTCTCATTTAAAGCATGAGTAGGAAAACTTTATAAAATAAGCTTGAATATAGTGTTAATAATTTCGAATATCTAAATAAACATCATGTCAGATCTTTTTAGCCCACCTTTTACTAAGCAACCCTAAAAATTCAGATAGGTATGAATAAAACGGACAAGTTGTCAACAGAACATTCACACATACGTGTCATTTTGTCTTCAAATAATTTCATTCGTCGCACTGAGCATGAATATATTCAACTAGCTTCTGGATAATTTCCCCTGTGATTCGCTACATCGTTAAGTTCTATTCACGTAAAGTGGCAACCTATTGAAAAACTGTTCAAATCAGAACGTATTTACACTTAAAAAGCAGACGATGAGCGGTGAGAAAAACTGTTAGGAGACTATTTTGTTGATACAACCCCCCGCTCTATTATATATAATTGACATCGAAATTGACTTGAATTTAGGCAATTCTAAATTCAAATCTGACATTTGATAAAAAAGTGTAAAGGCTCGAGCAGACCGGATGCGTATGCGTAACCACGCGCGTAGTTACGGCGTAACCATGAGTTGTAATGTATGGAAATGTATGAGACAGGCCACACCGCTTGCGTAACGACGCGCGTGTCTACGTTACGCAAGCGGTGTGGCCTGTCTCATACATTTCCATACATTACAACTCATGGTTACGCCGTAACTACGCGCGTGACTACGCGCGTGGTTACGCATACGCATCCGGTCTGCTCGAGCCTTAAACACTGTTTGACAAAAAACAGCAAGCGACGAAAATATTTACAATTCACCGTACTAATAAATAATGACATAAACATGTAAATACAGACAGCGTTTAAAATGTGTGTATTCATATCCCAAAGCGATATCGGTGGGATGACGAAGGGAGCACACATTTCATTCATGTATCAATTTGTGGTTTCCCGGAATATTGACAGAACGTCAAAAGCTACGAAAAAAGCGGTCGCTCTCAAAAGAAACCAGAAAAAAAATGTTTCTTTGATAAATTATGTACCTTCTGTTCCTTGGTAGTTAGGAATTGGGAAGCAAATCGCATCGCATAAATTTTCACTAAATTCTGAATTTATCAAAGACGTACGAAATTCGATGTCAAAGAGTTGTTGAATGGTATCGCCGAAGGGCCGTGGAGGGTTAGAATTTCGCAGTTCGCTTGGAATCCCTGTGATGTCGCATAGCCGTGTGCCACTAAAACTATCATCTAGAATTCTATTAAGAAATTCTTACTGTCTACGGGGAGCCGCAATAGAAAACCGACAAGCAATTTTAGAGGCTCTATGGATTGTCAAGGGTACAGTTTGCCATTACCTTGAAGCATTTTAGTAATAAGCAGGTAAATAAACGAGTTACCTTTACCTATGAAAATTGAATTGAAATTACTGCATAACACAATATCAATAACACAATTATGGCTCTAACATACGTGTGAATCATAAAGATGAATATGGGTGCAATGTTTCATGAAACGAAATAAGAACAGAATTCAGTCATTAAAATACATTATACAAACGTGAAGATCACCCACGTCGCTTTCCAACGTGTGTTTAAATGAAAACTATTAAATTATATTTATAAAAACATCACCACAAGCGGGATAGATTACGCTGAGGCTAAAATGATACTTTTTTCCCGACCACGTACAATATTAAAAATATTTCACTCTAACACACAAGCAAGAACCGTTAATTTTATTTCTTTTGAAAGTCATAAGGCAGGAAATAGTGAGTGTTCGAGGAAATTAGCTGCGTTGGCTACGTAGCAAATCTGTTTAGTACATAATTTCCTTTAGTACCTCGCCGAGAGCTTCCTCTATAAATACGATTTCCTCCCTGTATTTATTGTTTTGTGTACTTCAGAACTCGTGTGTTATGTCAATGTGTTCTTTGGTACATACTATGTTCAGTCTTTTATTTTTTAACAGGATTTTTCTGGTCTAAATGAAAGTCGCAATCGTAAAAGTTTTGTATAATAAAAAATGATTTAAAACGCTCGGGAGCAATTAATCCGGGTCAGTTAATTTAATATCTTCGAAACTTTGAATATTAATTTAGTGAAACTGTTAAATTAAATGTGAAATTAGTTGCCTTTGAGTACTTAAATACTTTATTATCTGTCTACTCTTTTCACTATCACATTTTTAAATGTAATTTGGAAACTAAGAAGTTTTGACCAAACAGTGTAACTATTGACCAGCTGACCAACAACTATGTTCATTGTAGCGAAATTATTCTCCAAGCGGTTCCTAACTCAGTACAGAGCAAATCCATTTACCATAAGTATTAATATTCACAAGTTGAGCTATTGGTTCATTAGTGCATTTCGCACGTCCCTTGCTGCACCGGCCGTGCCGAGGGCAATTCCTCTAATTAGATAACGAATTAACGTCTTCAGAGCGAAACGTTGTTTGTTTTCCTCATCACGAGTGCCTTTGCACAGCGTTTGGGAAGCATTTTGAAAGCTGATCCTGCGCTGTTGATGGCTTCGCTTTAATTACGAAGTGTGTACTAACACTCGGAGCTGTGACGCTAAGATGTTTTGTGGACAGTGTACGTTTCTTTTAATTAGAAGCTTGTGTAATTATGTCGTGGAAATGGAGATTGCGTTAACGTCTACATGGTAGATACATGGCTAATGTTTGTTTGATTACTAGATGGGTTTTGCACAGGAATAGAACGCATTTGCAACTCTTTCTGAAGTTGTATGTGATAGTTGCTTTTAATTATTAGCTTGTGTAAATTAGCCCCTTGTCCAAATACAGAAAGGAGGTTACTCTGTAATTTCAGGATCTATTCGAGGATCCTTGCTAATCAGAGCTTTTCTCATTACGGTTTCTTTGCGTAATTCGGAGACTTATCCGTCGGGATGTTGGTTTTGCTTTTCTAGTGCAGTCGTCAAGATTAGAAAGGTTGGCCGAAATAAGGCTTCTTTGTTTTGAGTTTGGAGATATATGGATACTGTCATTTGTTTTACGTTGCGTATTTTGCAAAAAATAAAGTTTGGAACCATGATGAGCGTATTAAGAATATGAGCGAAATGCAAACTGTTGTATGTTTTGATTTTAATTTGAAAGAATGACTCCATATAAATAGAAACAAAGCTTAGAAACGGTATCCAGGAAGTGTGTCAGCTCAATGTGTGTCTGAAACTATGTTGTTATCTGTGGAACTAATTTGTTCGCTTAGTTAGGCCGTGAAACTTGGCTATGTGTGTGCAATCAGCTACATTCGGCTACATCTCCAATCAGCCTACGAACTTGTGTGCTATTATACAATTTTTATATGCCTGTCATTAAATAAATGCCTACTTTTAACACTTATTATAACATGACTTTGCAGAGACACAAATATTGTGTTGAAATACCTGTATCGAAATAAAATCTTTGATACTCTCCCATATATCATTAATACAGCTTCCATTTAATTTTGGATACATTTAATAAATTCTTCTCAAAGATGGCTTCTGTGTGCTCTGGCATCTCACAAAATATATTATAACCTTCAGGTATAATTTCACACAGGCGTTCGAAAATTAAAAAGAAGCCTTACTGCGTGGGGTAATATAGGTTTATAATAAATCTGGGTGTAAGCGCTGTGTCTAGACGAGGCTGAGACCGCCGTGAAAGCTCGCTGCGAGGATTTGTCGCGTGAACACGGCTTCTTAGAACCTCCAGCCACCCACACGACGCTTGTAATCCCACATAATATTCGACACACAATACAAGGCTCGTTTCGTTGACATACAGTGGGTAGCAACGACAGCCCTACAGTAAAGATCGCCGAACAATGAGCCCTCCCCTTTATAGCTTGTAAGATTATGGCGACTGGGTATCTAAGCTCTCTGATGTTCCACTTTGCCTAACAAAAGGTCGGGCATGTTTGTCGAACGCTAAAATGCGCAACTAGCACGAAAGCTTAACGTGCTTCCAGGACAGAAAATTATAGTTATGGTAAATTTCATGTGCCATTTCACCCACCGGATCTAAGAATCAAAGTTTGATGGCTCGTCCATAAAACCGAGTATTTCGATCGGGTGACAAACAAACATTTTTATTCTCCACAAGGAAAAGTCTTCAGCAGTAGAACTTGTTGATACTGGTTCGAACGTTTCGATATTTTTCATCCTGTCCTCACCGTCAGGTGCGACTGACGATGATTTATGTCCTCACTGAAATGGGAGAATTGAATGAGTTTTGGCTTGATTCTGTGAAATTTATTTCTTTCAACGTGTTAATATATTATGACAGATATGTTTTATTGTAAGAGTTTCCTTGAGGAAAATCGTGTCATGATTTTGTTTTCAGTAAAATGAACATTCAGTTAGGTCGTGCGATTTCCGTTATAATGTTCTACAATATTTCCGTCTGGAAATGTGACCGAATCATAAATTGGTTACAAAGGTAATTCAATCTTTGAAATGAAAACATACAAAAGAGATTTAATATTATCGTGTCGCCTTATCGGAGGAGCGTGTAATAAATTCCGGGTGACGCGTCTCTTGTCTTATACACGTCGCATGATACGCTTTGCTTCATTCATTCAATTCGACTCACCCCTATTTTTTATACGGACAAATTAAATTCATTCACTAATTTAGCACAAGTTCCCGAGTCCATATTCTCTTATCTTTTCCCATCTGCAATCAAAAAAGTTTGTAAAAACGAACTGCATTCACGGCTCGAATTAAGAGAGAAAATGGAATTTTTAAAACGTCCTTTTGTGTTAAAGGAGATGAAAAGCATGTCGTTATGGAGGAGTTTAAAATAGCTAATTACGTTGGAGAAAAACCCGGCTGCGAAGTATCCTGAAAACTTGTCGGCGTGCGTTTAACTGTCACCATTAAAACTTAAGCACTTACTTATATCTGTACTTCCAGCATATCTTTTTTTGTTAAATATTGGAATAGAAAAAAACGATATGAAATCCAAACATTCATCATTCATATTTATTAATTTACTGGATTCGTGCCGAAACGGCGTCTTGATTGTATAGTCCCGAGGCAAGTCATGTGGTGGGTCAGCGCTGAAAACCAGCGCTGTTGTCTCGTGCCTGCGTGTGCGAGACACAGCATTATGCTGAGCGTTGCCCCTTTTCACGCATAAGTGACGCAGCTGCAGCGCTTTTCTTTTTTGTTTCACTGTTTGTTTTGTCCATTGTTATATTTGTTTGTATTTGTGTGTGTTTGTTTTCTGCGTCATTTGTGTGTTAAATAAAATGGTTTTTCTTTTTTTTCTTCTTTTTTTTCTTTTCAAACATTTCTGCTTCATGATGGCTCTCAGTTTCGCGGCTTTAGTTTCTTGGGATATCGTTGAGCCTGTTCGCTTTTTTGACCATGATTAATCCTACCGTTTGCTTGGGGTCCGACTTCAGTTCAATTTTCAAGGCGTCCAGTTTTCGACAGCCGTCATACATCATTCGATAATTGCATTTTATAGTTTCAGGTTTATCAATAGGTAAATTACTCGTTTTTAATACATTATTTTATTAACGTTTTTCAACATAGTACTTACCGATCTTATTTTCTAATTATTTATGAGCAACTCGATCGATATTTATGACCATATTCCTCTACGGAAAATTGACACAAACGTAAACGGACATCGCAATGATAATAATGTTACGCTCAATAAACAAATACATTTTTACAAGTAAGTAACTAATAACATTCTCACGCATTTTGCACATCACTCAGTGATCCTTCAGATTGTTTTCTTCCACAGCATTTAATTCCTATCGTACACAGCCAGCGTACTTTGACCCCCACACTTCTTTGGAACCACCAATTAATCTACGGACAGGTGAGGTCACATTAAACGGCCACAATGTATTAGGAGCAAGACATTGCCCTTGCTTAACAGCCTTGCTCTAAATTGTCCGCCCGTCCTGTTGTTTCAACTTCCACTCAAGTTCTGCTATTACTTTTTATTTTTCTTCGTTATCTTATACCGTAAACATGAATATAAAAGTGAGCCATATAATAATGTTACAAGATATTCTCATGTATTTACGTTACAGTGAAAAATGATAATACGATCTCGGGGATCGCATTGAGAGTTATTCGTGCAAACTTATTAAATTACAACCTCCTGTTACCAATTAGTCTGAAGCGGTAGACAATAATAAACACGGCGTTAAGTTCGCGAAGAAATACAAAAGCTTGGAATAACATAGGATTGAATTGCTTTAATGTTTATGCTACAGGTTCCAGTTACACTGTCCGTGAATAGATTCAGTTCGAGTAGTCACAACATTTTGGAATACAGTATTTCCAGTAAGTTGCAAAACTTCTCTTTCGCATATTAGAGGTAATAACCAAGCGATAGTGTTAACGATACTTTATTTAAAGTTCCCATTTGTATCTTTAATTAAATAGCTAATAAAAATATGAATAGACCTTATAATAAAATCTGAGATGGCAAAAATAGAGTGGCTTAGAAAACCAATTTGTATTTTCTCATTTAGTCGAGAGCTAGGTTTTTCTTATTATCATACAATTTATAGGCTCGTAGCCACACGAGCACTAAAGTTAGGCTTATAAGATTCTACATACATTTTTTACGTTGTTAATTTTCAGTGCGATATAAAGACGAGAGACATATTATTTTGTAACCGAATTTTAGAAATACTAGCCAATTAGTGAAAGTCAAGAAAGAGGTATACCTATTACACCGAATTGGAGCAGAATGTTTTTGTTTTTGCAAAGATATATTGTGAAAAATAAATTGTATATTTTATTAATTTCTGTCAAATAATGAAAATAACAACTTTTATTTATTGAAATCTTCAGCCTCTTTATTGTCCCACTGCAAGACACTGGCCTTTTCTCGTATAGAGGAGGAGTTAGCTTTAATAGCCTGTTCAAGGCGGATTGACAATTCCAGACTTTTAAGATTTCCTTAAGATGTTTTCCTTTCCCTTAAGTCAGTCATTAGTGTGTATACTTACAAAGAACCTACATATAGCTTGGAACATACATTACAACATTGTTACATAGGTACAAATTGCCAGTCCTAGAATCGATCCCGCACACTCGTAGGCTGGTGCTTTAATTAAATAACAATTGAACCAAAAAAAAAAACATGTGTCAGTAATCTAAAAACCCGTATAATAAAGGCACAATAAACACATTTCTAGCGGCAACTACCCTTCGTCTTAATGCTCGCACGTTAGTTTGCTTGACAAAATTCCGTCATAACACTCCGGCCGTCATTAGCAGAGAGTGGAGTCTCTCATTATATTTTACGACCGGACTTCTGACTGTTACTAACCCTTTAAGAGGCTGACACCATCCAAAACAAAATACGTACTGTTAGGACGCGGCTGGTGTCAGTCTTTTTAAAAAAAACCCACTGATACTGCTAACACTACTTTAATGAAAGAACTTGAACTTTACAAGGATTAGAGCAAAGGATTGTCTTAAACTCGTCAGGATAAGATATTGACAAAGTGACGGCACCGGTAGACTGAAGCCGCCACGCGGTTGCAAGTATTTTTATAGTAATCAAAAATGCATGCATTTGCAATAACCGCGAACTAATTATGAATATAACAGTACGAAAGAGAAGCCTGATGACGGGACGTTCGTAACGTTTGTAACATAATGTTAATTAATAGCTTTGAAATGAGTTGAGTAGTCAAAAATAAAAATCAACTAAGTTCTGTTTACAAATGGATTAGTTAATGTTATACATTTTATCAATGTACGTTGATAAGTAATCGAGATATTTTTGTTGGAAGATCACTTTTGGTAAAACATCACAAGGTAAGTTTTCAATATTTTGTATCGAGAAAACTTTTCGAGATCGTGTTTTGAATTTTACAGGGTTCTCAGAAATATGTTCAAGATTAAAAAAATATTTTTTTCGTCGTCAAAAACTGTATAGATTTGGCAAAATAATAGTTTGGGACAAGCCAATTTGGATGCTGTCAGCGCCTTAAATGCTTCTCCCTCTTTATATGTAATAATAAACTTTTATCTAACAACCGATTGTCTAAATATTAATTTGGCCCTTATTATATTTGGTGTGTGAAATTAATGTTTGATTAGTATTTCGGAGTTAATTAAAATTGTTGATGTAGAAGTTTTTGATATAGGCTCTTGTTTGGGAGTTTTTTTTTTCGGTAGATAAGGTACCTATATCACGATCAGGTTTTCTAACGAAAATATTAATCTTCGTTTAATTTTTTTTACCAGGTTTAAAGCGTCATCGAATTACGCAAGTCGATGTGAAATGTAAAGGCACTCATTTGGTATGAGTGAGCAAAAAACGCATGTGTTAAACATTTTCACTGCTACATTATATCATAAAAAATTTATTAATTGACGAACAGTCATGTCAATTTGGAAGCCGCAAACATTTACACGCCCTACAGATATTTGTTCAGTCTGAATTTTTGTTTGTTCACGCCCCGCAAAGGGCATTGCAAACTCCCGCACATCCATTATGCAAGCTACACTTAAACGCCTGAATTAAACCCTAACTTATTTAGCACATACATTACTCATTCTGTTTCCGAGATATTCTGCACATGCAGTACAAAATGACCAGTGTAAGTAAACGATTACCAGTATAATAAATCTCGTAGCTTGTTCAGCAAGTCGTTTAGTAGCTACGGTTACAAATGCTAGGTTCCGGCGTTCCGTTACGAGGACCTAGACCAAGTAGTAAATGAAGGCAATTTGCCGCATTCCACTTCAGTGAATTGCAATAATGATGAGGAATTAAGGAAATGAATTGGTTGTGACTTTGGGGATAACGTTTTCTAATACAGATTTTATGGATTAAACTTTACATTTAGCGATTCACATGTTTGCTTACAGGTGCTGTTTGAAAGGAGCACGGTGTAAGCTTATTTTTATAAGTTTTTTATTCTTCTTATTGTAGTGTCGTCGTCAACAAAAATATCTTTAAAACTTAAGCCCACACCTCAAGCAACAACACATAAAACATTTAACACCCAACTTGCTGAGATTAAAGTAAGAAGCTAAACCCATTTATTCACTTGCAGAATTTTCATACACCGCTATAAAACTCGGTAATATCTTTCTAAAACTGTGGATAGTCCAAACAAAATCTGAGAAAGCTTTTAGCATACGTGTTTGGGAGTCGAGTGATGTAAATTTCGGTACTCGGAGGATAGAAACAAGTGGCTCCCAAAGTTTCAAGTATAAATCCAAAAGCTATGAAGGCTATGGAGCTCCAATTTTATATTTTACATAAAGACTTTAGTTTGAAAGCAGAACTTGTTCCTTAGTTTGTTGCTAAGATTTATCGTTTCCATAAGATGCCAGAATAGGTAACTTATAATGTATTTTTCTGGGTTGGTGTCCTAATGGATTAAAAGTATCTTTCTAGTACAATCTTTATCATAAATGTCGGTCGCATAATTTATTGTTTCTTGTCGATGTCTTTAATAGAAATACTATATTTTTAATAAGCATTTCTTTATTTCTCTACATTCCCTAGTTGTTTTACTTGGCTGTGATTATAATTCTGCTTTTTTAGAGATTCAAATCTAATTAAGGGACAACACAAAATACGCCTTCATAGTTATGTCAGGATGAAGATGAGACGTGAAATGACGTGTCATAAGTTACCAAGAAAAATTGAAAAATTCTGATCTTTAAAAGACTGCTAGGTGGGGAAGAATGAGCATAAAACGAATTTGTAATTTTCTTGAATAAACCACCAACATCCAATTCCTTTATTTTAATCTTAATACTTAACACTAAAGAGGTCACGCAAAGCCTTTGCCGCAAAATAGGCGTTCGTATAAATTGAACATATATTTTGCATTATTCTGTCGCCACTGAAACAACGGGTCCTCACGCGGACACTTTTCCCCTGGAGTCCCCTTGAAGTTTATTGACATTTACTTTCTGAGGGTAAACAGCAACCACAGGGTCGTCTGTCTCGACTTCACTCACCGCATAATGCGTCTCCTCCACGCTACCTCTTTACTGACACGGGATATTATTTATAACCAATTCATTCCTCCAATATTCTTTTGGCACATAAACGATAGGGTGAACGGAACAACATTGCAGTTTTGCATAATCGACGCATGGAAAAGGCTTATTATAAAGAGCTTGCGTTTCGTTTAGCTTGTACACACACTTTTCCATATTTAGTTCATTTTATCTACTAGTTTTACTGCTGTATTATGTTACAGATTTTAGTGCGGTATCCAAATATTTTGTAAACGGAACCCTTTGCGAATTTTCTCAATCTACTTTTATGAAGCAGAACAAAGGTAAACTCTTATAGCATTGGATCCCTGTATAAATTAAGGTCAGATACTTCCAGTAGAAAAAGTTAAAAGAAACAAACATTGCATCTAAAGTTACGCATTAAACATATTTTAAAAACATACATTCCGCCGTAAAACTTTTCCATTTTTCCGCAGATTGTGTCTTAAGAAACTAATTAAAAAATTCGCTTCACTTAAAACTTACCGCGGCCGCCGCTATCCTGATTCGCAACTTCCTAGAATTGATAAAAAACTTTTTGTTGATCCTTCGTGTTATTCGAACGGCGGTGAAGATTTCCACGTCGGGCTGAGATCTCACAGAATGGAGGGCTAAAACAACGTGTTCGGATCAAACTGGCTCGAGACGGAGGCTAATGCAATATGTATCAGCTCTCAAGAGCAGACCAACACTAGCCGAAGGCCAAAGTATCCTTCGGGAAGTAACTACTTTTTATTTAACTGAAGCAGCTATTGAATACGCCCGACACGAAGGTAAACTTCCACAAAAATAAACGGATTTTGTTGTTGACGCTACCGCATGACAAACGCATATACAGTAGAGGCGATGCAAATATTTTTTTTGGTTGAGGTTCTTTTAATCTGGTATTCGAATACATAATTATGTTAACTAATCTTTCACAACCAGGCAACAATGCATGTCGACGCGGCACATTTCGTACCCATAAACCCATCCGTTGTCGGCCGTGCGTCTGGACTAAGTAAGGCGCAGATCTATTACGTTTGAGTTATCCGTAATGTAACGAGACGCTGACTTAACAGTATGCATTGCTGTTCGGCTATTCGGCCTCGTAACGTACCTATTTGGAATGTATTTGGCTCCTGGAACATCGCTTGGCTCGCGTACAAGTGGGACAATAACAAACGGAGCCGCTATAAAGTGGCAACGTCAATTCCAACTTGTGTGCTTTTTCACTAGTCTAGACACATTAACTAGCCATTGTGTAAAATTTGTACATTAATGTGTTGGAATCCACTGCAGTTTGTACTATAAAGAGAGATATGAAAGTTTCAACAATGTTTTTGATGGAGTGTACTTAATCTACTCCGTGTAAAAGGATCAAGTTTCATGTAGTTTGCTACATTCTGAGTTATAAACTAGATTGTTTGTGTAATGAAACAACCCTCTCGCAGTTGCGTATAAGTAAGTATGAACATTATCGGCACCACCAATATCACGTTTACCTTTGCCAACTACGTAAACTTTTCTCTCAAGCGAATACCAAACGGAGCTGAGGGTAAAACTTTTTGTGAGTACAAAACATGATTTGACAGATTGAAATCTATAACACCGTCGGGGCTGTCGACGGCTGACGTAGGTATCCGTGAGCGAGATGATTGAGATCAAATCGAATGATTGACACGTCACTCAGTTTCCCTCATTTTGCTATTCTTTCGTCTGTTTCGATTTCGGTTTGAATGCTGTCACGGTGTCACATACGATACAATTTCCAAAGGAGGAAAATTGAATTTGTGTGTCAAAACCGGAAAACGGTACCATAATTCCACCTCTTTGTTGTTGCGCACAAAACATTTAATCGACGAACGGCCAGTAAAATCCATTGTTTATACGCAACAAAATATTTTTGATTCATAAAATTTCATAACCAATATTTCCATGGAACTAACTGGGACAGAATAGCGTTCATTAAGCGTCCATTTAAACATAAATTAGGCCACCGGAACTAAAATAACGGTCTATGTTGCGTAGGCCGGTGCGGGTTGGCATCGAATTGTGATAGAGGCTGGTTTCGTTGCCAAATTGCCCTGTCCGCTTATCATCTGGCTTACGTATAGCGCTCCGCCAGAACCCTGCGCCGAGTTACATTTTAAAATTTGAATATAGACGAGATTCGAGACAAATGCCTTGATTCGCAAATGTCTTGCCTAGGCCTACTGAGGTGCGAGCTTACCATTCTTATTAGATGTTTTAGAAGATTTCGCATTACTTACTTTTGTAATTTGGGTAACTAGGTCAAAAGTATTTTCGTGCCAATTTCAAAACAAAACGAACTACAACAATACAATTCTCATACCAACTTATCTAATACAAAAAGGTATATAAGTAATATTTATTTATAACAAATACAATTCTGTACTGAAAACGCTCAGGTTATCCATAATCATTTACCAAAACAATCAGCAATCGTGAAACTTCATTCTCCAATTTTGATATCAGACTTTCTATTGCAGTAGGATTAAAACGAAATCCCTGATGCGCGGCGCCCGGTGACGCGTGCCTAGCCCATGCATTTAAAAAGTCACTGCATATTTTTTACAAAATTGTGGAAATTTCCAGGCCACGGAGCTTAAGGGAATCGATGACTTGGAAAGCATTGGTCTCCTCGCTCGATTTGCACTGCAAATTGATTTTTATGTGGGCCGGGAAGATTCCTCTGTTTGTTTGTCATGTTACGGCATTCATCAACTGGCTATTGTTGCTGAAAGCTGTCGTTAGGGGATCGGAAATTAAATGGTTTGTTATGTTACGTAAAAAAAGCATTGATAGAATTTTAGGATTAGACTAGCTTCTGCCAGCGGTTTCACCCGCATTCCGTGGGAACTACTTCCCGTACCGGGATAAAAAGTAGCCTATAGCCTTCCTCGATAAATGGGCTATCTAACACTGAAAGAAATTTTCGAATCGGACCAGTAGTTCCTGAGATTAGCGCGTTCAAACAAACAAACAAACTCTTCAGCTTTATAATATTAGTATAGATTAGTTTTGTGCACAGAGTAAAAATATTACATGATGCTTCACATGAAAATAGGTAGGTAATGTTCTCAAAAACACATGTAAAACGAAGCTATTAAATAACAAAGTTCTCGTTTGCAAAAACCTCTACCACATACTCGCTTGCTTCCATATTATTATGTTAACAAAGATTTCGCCTTTAAGTCTGGATTGCTGCTCCTTTTGAAGGGCCAGAGCGGGTCGAGCTTCCTGTCGGTGGAACATAATCGCAGCCGCTTTTTGCGCTTAACTCAGCTGCTTTACAAAGAAAAACCAGCTAAGTACGCTGCAACCAGCAGAGTTCAAGGGTTCCATAGCTACCGTATTCTTAAGTCAAAGGATAAATGTTAATGTTCGTTCTAAATCCAACAACAATAGCTGAATTTGGCTTAGCCCATTTTTTAAGTGACGCAAGTAACGCTAATGAAATTAATTAAAAATATTTCTATGTGTAAAGGACATACCTATTATACCTAAACATCTTAAGTGTCTGTAAAGTTCTTCGCCAAAATTGTATTGAGCAGATATCTGAATTCAAATACAGGTAAACCTTTTAAGCACGGTAGTACTTGACGTCTTTCTAAAAGGGTCCTTAGCTCTTGCACGGATCCCCAAAACGAAAGCCAGGCTCTTAGTATCAAACGAAGGCGTTTCTCTACAGCTCTTTAATACCCCATATCTACTGTAAGTAACATGCTCAGGTGTTTTACCGTAGTATGCATATTTTACGTCCCTTTTACTCCAGTTTAATTTGCCCGAATACGGATGTTAGGAGTACGAATTGAATTTTTGTTTGGCTGCAGACAGCTTGTTAATCTTTGCTTTATGTAACTTTTGACATGTAAATCCGATAGATATAACATTTTCTACGTTATTAAACCTATGTTTAAAGTTAGGTAGAAGATTAATCGTACTTATTTAACTTACATCTAACGTGTTTACCCATCTGCCATGCCATACCTAACTTCATGTTACATCTGTTCATGTAGCTATATGCATCAGTACAAAATACATAGGTACTTCGCTTCTGACCCTTTTTCGACAATGCTATTATGAAAAACTCTGTCAATACTTTAGGAGAAAATCGTTGTTGAGTTATATTGAATGTGTGCCTACATCATTCGCACGCTACAGTGACATTTTGTAATACTAGCTATACACCTCTTGGTTTCGCCCTCCCGTTGCTATGGAACTTTTTATGTTGCCTGTTGTTAAGCTATTAATCTATGTACCTACATATCTCGTTCTTCTTATTTTGGTGATGTTGAAAATTCTAAAAAGTTTTATTTTTTCAAATCTGTCCGATAATTTCAGAGATCAGATCATTCACACTTCACCGTAATTAGCACCTTCAGATCGTACTAGTGTAACACCATACAGACTTAGAAGTAGGCACATATAGCAAATCGGCATATTGTTCTATCAACGCCGTCAGACGTCGCCTTGACGTGTGATTGATTTATAATGCCCAGCCCAGTCCGTACTTGGCGTGAAAATTAACAGTTGGCGAAACTACAGGTGGTCTATCTAGAAAGTTTTTGTGGCTTTCATTGTTTTTACTTGTTCGCCGACGACAAGTTGGCTTCTAAGGTGGAAATAAGTGTTTCGTTTAAGTGTTGTAAATTGTTGTTCATGTCTTCGTGTGCTTATCTCAAAATACCTCTTATACCTATTTCTGTTGTAGATGGACTTTCAATAACCCCAATTCTAATTGTAATCTAAGCAATAAAGCTTTCCAAGACTGAGACCCTGAGATAAGCCCTACCTTAACGCTCTCCAAATCCCCTTTGTGATAACTTCGACCTATACCCAAGATATCCTCTATCTGTGATATAATAAAGCAGTGTCTCTGCCATCGGATGTGGCCGCCAACAAAAAGGCTTTTACTTCCCTAAACCTTATTCGTATAATTGACGGCAGGAGTGAGCCCCACGAACATAACATATCGAGGGAATATTTCTCGTGGAGACAGAGTCGGCGCGTCATTTCCGCCGATCCCCATAGGAACAGGAAACGCAATAAATCATCGGTCATTGTCACGTGGGGCCAATTGAACGTTGATTTTTCTTTTGCGACAAACACGATTTTATGATTTGATTTCTTTTTTTTTTGGAGCCGTATTTTCAGTAAAACATATTGCAGTCCCTTACATTTTTTGGAGTTGGGATTTTAGATGAAGCTGCTATTTAGGATATACGGAACACTTTTATGTATTAGGCACATTTATAATATGTATATACATAGTAGTAGGGTAGATCTATGTATGCTTCCAGGGTACAAAATGAAACAAACGAACATTTAGATTATTGTAAAAAATTGTGATATATTTCTTTGTTAGACTATGAATATTTAACTGTACAAAATACATGGTGTTTCTAATTTACAATTAATATTAATTAACAAAATAATATAATTATATTATATTATACGCATATATAAAACATTACTCGATGGCCGGCGACGAGCGATCATTTGTTAACGCTTTCCTTAACTTCACCGTTGCAAATTGTTGTGGCCTGCGGGAAAAATGGAAAATATACTCCCCATGAAATAAGAATCTATTTAGGGTTCTGCTTTTACTTTGATTGCAGTCATTTTGAGAACGGTAATTTAATTTTGTTTGCTTTTTCAATTGAATAATACTTTAGTGTGATTTATTTATAGACAAGTTGTAATACTGTGAGTAAAGATATATTGTTATTTTTATTAATTAAATATTATTTCAGGTCTAAATACGTGTCATGAAAAACAAAACGTACAGAGAAAATATAGAAAAAGCAGCAAAAAATAGTGAATTCATGCCTACAAAAGTAAAACAAAAGATAGTATCAGTAAGTAATTAAAAACAAACCTCCTTTGTATTATTTGTAGACGGCTGTTTCGCGTCCCCATAAATCATACCACGGTCCAAAAGTATGGCCCTCTTCTGGCAACATCTCGTTTCCTTCCGACGGTCTTTTCAGTAACTTGGTGCGAGGAAGCAGCTGTGGTCGCTGTTGCTTCAACGCTTCGTTGAACTTTTGGTCGTCTGATTCGCTGTATGGGCCCTCACTTCTACGATCGATGAAACGCCTTGCTTCAAGCCGCGCCTCCTCTTGACGGATCTTGGATTTCTCAGCTTTCTTCGAATCAGTTTCGTAGTCATATCTTGACGATCTTCTTTCTTGGTCGCTAAAGTACGATATGTTTGCTTCGTAGTACCTTTCTTCTCTGCGTCCATTGTATGGTAAGGAGCTGTCGTCATAACTTCTGTTAGCTCTGCTCTTCTTTGGATCTCTGCCCTTAGTGTCAGTAAATTCTTTCTTTGTTTGTCGTCTGTCTAGCGAATAATCGATTCTCGGTTCACGAGTGGGTTCATACGATCGACCTTCTTTTTTCTGGTTTCTCATTTCAGCCTGTGGATATTCTTTTTTATGACTTTTATGTCCATTTTCGAAATTGTTTTGCTGGTGATTCTTTTCTTCATTATGCGATCGTTTCTTGTATTTCAAGGTTCCCTCATCGTGTCCGTTGTAAATTTCTTCATTTCTGATGTCGTTGTTGTTTCGTTCAATAGGTATACCGTATCTATCAGTATGTTGTTCATTGTCTTTGTACTTAAGTGTTTCAGATGATGCTGAAAACGTCTTAATTTCTTTCGAGTTATCTTTGAACGTTTTAAATTCCATGGTTTTAGGCGGACTTCGCTCATGTGCAGAAGATTTAGCTTTTTCTGAAGACAATGTGGCACGTACGTGAGGTTTGATTGGAGTCACTTCTATTTCTTCAAATTCAGGCATATAAGCATTTTCTTTGCGTTTTTTCACTTCTTCTTCCATCATTTGTGTCTGTCGACGTCTATCTATTTCTTGCTGCTTCCTTGATTTCATATGATCATCTACGATTATGCAGTCATATGGATCAGTGCTCGAAGCAACAGAATTGACGTCAGAGCTGCTGTCATTATCATATTTCTGCAATATTTCTCTCCGCTTCACTGTTTTCATTACAAACCCTTCTCCGTTTTCATCGTTGTAGAAACTGTTTTCAAAGTTCGTTTTAATTGTACTCGTATTGGTCAAATCCGAATGCCTCGACTCGTTTCGTGGAACAAAATCTTCATGTTTTTCTTCAGTTATCGATTTCTCAGACATGCTTTTCTTGTTCATATTCTGGGGTTGTTGATAGCCTTCCATGTTCTTGCGAACTTTTTCGATTCTTTCTTCGTTTTGGATTGAGCCAAGGCTTTTGGCTTGGCGTATGCCGTTTACAGCTTTCATATCTTTTCTATCAATAGTATGTGTGTCTTTAGGACGCGGTGGTTGTCCATTTTCTGTTGGCAGCATCTTATCTGGGCTAGCTTGTTTAGGAATTTCAGGTGCAGGACGCAATTCTTTTTTCATCTTCTCAAAAAGTTTCTTTTTATATTCTGGAACTGTATCAACAATATCACGATGTTGCCAGAGCGACATTCCTTCCATTATTTCTTCAGCAGTAGTCCGGCCAAATTTCCAGAAGGATTTTGTCCTTTTTACTTTTTGTGAGTCCTTATCCATGTCCAACATATTGCGCAACATTAATTGCTGATCGTCAGTCAAATATCCATTTGCATTGTTATTTTTGGACGCAGGACCTCGTCTCAAGCTCTGAGTTTTGAGCAAATATGCTCTGTTATCGTTGTTTTGCTGAGCAGATTTACTACAAAAAAATAAATAAAAGGAAAAGTGAATGGAACTAGCTTAACTACATAAAAGCAACAAAAAAAGTCAAGCATACAGGAGGTTAAAATTAATCCAGATAAATGTAACTTAACGCATAGGGGTATTTAGATACCTGATAGGCACTCGCAGTCGTTGAGCTTCTTCATCACTGTAATCTACGTCTGGCTGTGGCGGTGGCTCGTTGGAGAATCCTGAATCATTGGAGCTATGTAGGGATACATTTCCTACAGCACCGACAGCACTTACAACAGTTTTGGCTGGTCCTGCTTTATTCTGGGCCACCTGCAGGTAAGAAAATAGTTCATTTTACTCATTTTATAATTTCATACCTGTTTTAAAGAGATTGGGCAATATATACCTGAGAACGCATAGGTAATGTCTGTGGCCCAAAACTCCTTGTTTCTATGACAGCATGTGTAGTAAAACTGGCTGATGACGTAGAGTTTTTGATAGCACTGGTGGCGCCAGCAGCCGGGGTAGATGCGTGGAATGTAGCACTAGCTGAAGTACTCAGAGCACTGGGCGAGGGTGCTGGTAAAGTTGGTGGCAATCCTGGAGAACCACTTCCAAGCCGACCCTATGGAACAAAAAAAATGTTTTTGTCATTTTACACTTTACTTAAAGTCACAGTTTGTTTGAAGAACTACTTTATTATGAGGTATGTAAATTGAGTTTACCTTTGAGACATGATGAGCAGTGACAGTATCACCAAACATGCGAGCTGGTGGATGTGAATGTGTGTGCACTGTAACCGATGGCGTGGTTTGAGCATGCGCAATCGGTGCTGGTGGCGGAGCCTCAGATGGTGTCTGTACACAGCTCCATCGAGCTGGTGAACTTCTGGAAGTAAAATCCATTTGTTAATACTAAAACCATAGTTTATGGATCAAAACACCTTGGCCAGAACTTGGCTTGTGAGAGAGTACTCACACAATGCCCTACATAAAATGGCAGAAAAAATTACATAAAGATCAACACAAAGGGTGAGAAGATTCTAGAACATTGGTAAACTCACCCAGTATCATCCATTGGAATCGGCTCGGTATAGGCAAGTGGGAACCAGCCAGCGTGATGAGAGCGCAAGTTTTCTCCATATTGCCACCCTTTAGTCCTTTCTCCTAGAAGGGCTAGCACATCTCCTTGTTGGAAGCTCAGCTGGTTATCTCCAGCAGCAGCATAGGCGTATAAAGCTCGGGCCAATGGCGGGTCTCTCGAAGTGCAGGTCGGTGGGGCAAGCGATGACGGACGGGTAGCTGTGCGTGTGTCGTTCACTGGAAACACATTAAATTAAACTTTAATAAATTGCTCGTAACTCCCTCACATGATCATATTTTTACTACGGCATTCAGAACAACACCCAGGGCCATTGTAACATTTATTTGTAAATATGTCTAGTGAAATCTACAGTATTGAGTATACTCTCATATTCGACGGCAACCTTACCTTGATCTTCATTATTTGAGCTGGCTTGAAGATTGAAATCAGATTTGGCTCTTGACAACCCTTGAGCTGGTGACCCGAGGTCTCCGATAGATCTGACATCTAGGCATGAAGCATCCACTGATCTAGTTTTACGCAAAGCGGAGCCAACTGATGCTCGATCATCATCATCACCAATGCGTGGGCTGGCGTATACATCTTCATCAGCCCAGAATGACACTTGCTGTAAACAAAATGACGTCAGTTTGAATAAGAAGGAACTCTTAAGTAAGTAGACTCAGATCGACAATTAAGATGAAGCACAACCTTGAGCTCAACCAAGTAGAATTGAGTTCATGGCTTATTCCACACGAAGCTATAAAACTTGGATCAGGATCAGATAAACAGCCATAAAATGTATTATTTGTTGGATCTACTGCAGGAGATACAATTCCTAGCGAACCATTAAGCAATTTAACAATTACATTACCTATTCTATAGGTAATTTGAAGGAATACGATCGTTAAATTGAGCAGTTTATCTTGTAAGAGTCCATAAATAATGTTACGTTAGTGGAGACAGATTTTTATGACGACATTAGCTGTGACATGACGTGATATTAGATTTATTACATCAAAATGTTATTTCATTCACATTTTGTCCGAGTTGAGTTACGAAAAACCCCGAAAAAGGGAAAAATCAACGTTCCGAACAGAAAGCTCTTAATTGACATCTTTTAGGGTGAATCAGGATGTTACATTAAAAATTAAAATTAATTTATTTTTGGATAACTTATTTACCGGTGCGTCACCTGCCATTTTGTATGTTCGTCATTAATTTTAAGCAGTATTCAATTCATTTTAATTTTTGTGATAATAACCCAGAAGTATTTATTCTACATATTTAAGTATATTACGTAAAGTAATACTTATTAATTTAATTTTTTTATTGAACGAATTAAAATTGGGTTTCATGAATTTAATTCAAATCAAAATGTCAAGTTTGATCATAATTACAGATAATCTTTTGCCACAAAGTATATTCATCGATCTTCTTTAACAAGGAGCGCAATAAAACTACGTACCCTCATTCTACTGACGAACATAGCTTCAACATTAGGAGGCAGGAATTCACGGGTCCTGGATACTTCGAGCCATTCTTCCAAGCCAGAGTTGTAGGCAGCCGCTCCAGCAGTGTGGTAAGCCAGCCAGTGTTTAGCCAAGGAGCATTGTCGTTCAAGCACGAAGCCGTATCGGCGACGCTCTTGTGTCATAGCCTGAGGATATAAATTATAAGTATTAGAGGCCTTTTGAAAGCCAAAATGAAGACCTACATAGTGGAAACGTCGGTATTTAAAGCTGTTTATATGAGTTGAAAATAAATGACAGAAATTTACTGGAAATACTTAATTACTTATAATGATTGGGAACTGAACGAAAGAGATTTTTTAATAACATAATTTAAATCGTTACAGCAGTGGCATGTTTTAATCTCGAACTGTTTTCAATTAATTTAAATACTCAGCAAAAGGGAGTGAAAGAAATAAGTAAATTCTCTGTAGCAATGCAGTCAGCAGTCGTTAAATATTTTTAATTAGATCATTATTGTTTCCAAGTGGTCTTTGGTATTCAATTACTAAGCTTGTCTCTGTGAATAAAACTCAATGTAGTTGTGCAAAGATCAATAAAAGTTCTATAGTATTGTTCGTTTCCCTTTGTCGGAGTATTGTGGTAGGATACAATTCGACGTTCGTTGTTACAGAGTACTTACGTTCTTCAAGCTTTGTTCGCAGAATGCATCCAATTTTGTTTTCTCTTCTTCGAGTATTTGCATGTTCTGTAAAAAATAGTGCAAAGTCATTATGAGTTCGGGAATCGTTTTCTATTGATGTTTGATTGTCATTGTGGGTTTCATGTTTATTCTGGTTAATGATTTTTGAAGTTTGTAGGTTTATTGATTTAATATTTCTGTGATTAATATTCGTAGAAGTTAGGATTTTCCGTTCCGTGTACCTGTGTGTGCGTGTACCGGTGTCCCTTTAATGCAGCTGTTCGAAATTAATGATCAAATATATTTACCACTCCTAATTTTAATCAAAACATCTATGATATTTTATCGAAATGAGTCGCCTGTTAATCAAAATGTCTAACATACAATAGGACTGGTAAATTAACATATTACGATGTATTATCGTATTTCATGTTTATATGAGAATATATTATTTATATGAACTATTATTATGCCTATTACGTGAAAATATGTCACGGCAAGCTCTTGTGGAAATATTTTATGTACTGATATTCCTCTGGTTTCAATAATGTGGTTTGAATAATTCAATGCATTCTAGTTTCCTATTACCATTGAATGAGACTGCGCAGAATTGCAATCTATTGCACTAAAATACATAGAAATTAAATCGTTTAGCATAACCAACGGAATACATTTTAATATTATTTTGTAGAGCGACCCATTCAGATGACTGTATTTAAATTAAACAGTTTTATAAACGCATTAAATATGGTAACTCTATGCTTTTTAAATCGACGCATCGTCATTCTTTGTACACATTCTAAATACGAAATGCTATGAAAGTACCTTCATCTCCTTATCCATGGCCGATCCAACTTTGGTAACATTAGGCTTTTTCTTCCTCTGCTTTTTTATAGTTGCAGCAGCCTTACTGTAGCTCTCCGACCGAAGCTTGTGTTGTTGTAAAAACCTCTTTTGTTCCGACTAAAACAAAAAAGAAACAAATCAGTAATTGAACGTCGAATTTCGAATTTCAATTGTTTCGTGAACCGAGTTCTCGTACGTCATATTTTTCAGCCATATGAATTTCCTAGTACGGACTTTTATGATGAAAGGGACAAAATTGTGCTTGAGTTTTGAGAGTCAAACACAGCAACTGTCTGTTGTTTGTAGTCAATAAAATCGTCCGTGTTTCGAAACTTTTATTGAATTTTTAAACTGTTGTTAGATATGTTCTTTTTCACAGCCAGTCTTTCAAATGTAATATTATTTGTGTGGTGTGAAAATACAAGAAATGGTCGAAGCTTATACTGAACAAACAAACCACACCATTTATAAAAATATATACGAGCTATGTTGTCGAAACTTTTTTAATAGAAAGTCTTATCTCCCGGGCGCTGTACTAAGCTTATTTGAACTTGGAACCCTATTCCCTCTATCCGGTAAACAATCCCTTGAAACTTGGAACTATTCACATAAAAGATTATGAAAGAAAGAAAAAACCTTATTGACTGACCTGTACTACTTTTGTATCCTTCTCCAGATTAGTTTCCAAGGGTACCAGCAGATCTACGTAGAATGCCTTCAGCTGAAACAAACAACTTGTAGATTATTGGATGGGATCATTCTGATAAAGTTTCCACTACAAGGACAGAGGCAAATGTACACACACATACTTAGGTAGAAATGTTATCTTTGTCTTGTCTGTGACTTCGCCTTATAAATAGAACTTACGATATTCATTTGTTGATCTTGAATTTCCCGGTACACCTCGACGACTTTCATTAGGGCTGTTCCTGAAAATTATTGTTATTGTTTAGATTGTTAATTAAATTCATACTCTTCGGAGGAAATTATATTTAGGGCGAAATAAACTTTACTGTTATTTAGAAAAACAAGATAGGCTCGTAATGAGCTCGACAATCCTCGTGCTTATTTTCTCGAAACAGGTACACAGAGTTTTTAATTGTTTGTTTATTATCCTTAAAATAATTTTCCAGTGACATTAGATTTCACATTCGTATAACAAATTTGATGCCCTATTTACTACAATAGTTATGCTTAATACCATTATTGGAGGCTTTCACTTGAGAGATCGTATCCCATATTCTTAGTTTAGTAGAATTATATAATAGTAGTTTAAGTTCTTTATAAAAACGAAAGGTGTATACTGAACCAACGAAGTACCTATATAATTCTTGCTTGTTCATCGAGCATGTGCCAATATTTCTCAAAATTAAACTTCTGTAAATAAAATAAATGTCTTACCAATATCGGCGCATCCTCCCCAAGTGCCCTGTTGTGCTTGTCGCCCGAGCTTACCCACTGCATCCACATACAAACGTGATGCCGCGGCCGCACCTGCAATATAACATTTAGATAAAGCTATATGTATGCGATGTATTTCACCGTCGCCCCATTTCATCGAACATGGTTTAATGAAAACGTGCCGATCGACTCTCTCCGGGGAGAGAAAAATGAAGAATGCATCACATGTCTTTTGTTTCGTGCCAGTTGTTATTGACTTAGGGAAGGGGTTGTAAATGAAAGTGTAAGCGACGGGTTTTACCCCAACACCTTATAGAAATTGATTGTATTAACTGTAACTAAATTAATTTAGAACAGTAAATTGCAATCTAAAGTCGTAGATTTGGGTGCAAATCAAATATAAAACGGAAATAAAACAAGTTAATTTCGTTCTATGTGGGAAGATTGCTTGATGTCACCAGGTCACAATTTACATAAACAATCAAAAACTATTAATATTTATCTAAAAATTAGCATATTATGTTAATCAATATCAACATGACCAATAAAAATTAAACTAGTTTAACAAATTGATATATAAATAAAACGCCAGTCATTTTGAGACTAATAATTTCACCTATTTGCATAAATTAATGGCAATTACATCAGTAATCGGATTTGCGTCCGATCACTTATGGGTAGATAAAATTTATGTTAATGAAAAAAAAACTGAGCATCGCGATCTCGATTCGCGAATACGATAATGTTGTCCGACTTCTTTCTATCGATAACTATTATACTTATGCTATAATCTAAGTAGTGTTATGCCTTCTTATTCGCATTACCGACATTATCTAACTAGTGAAAGTACTTATGTATTATTATTAAATTATAGCACTAAGCCGGTAAGTATGCAATAGTATAACTCTTTCTTCTTACGTAAAGCGGACTCTAAATATAAAATAATTTATTTTCTTTTTCTGTAAAAAGTTGTAAAATGTCTAGTCACTGATGATGAATAAATGCAAGTGGGTTAATTACCAGTAGTTACGTAAATAAATCTATGCAGTAATTAAGATATGGCATAAAGATTCTGAATGCACTGAACATACTTACATGTATGTAATTTCTCTAGAGCTGGGATGACTTGGTGAGGGTTTATAAAGTAAATAGAATGTGATCTAATGTATCTTTGCCTAAGAGCAGGTTCCAATCGAAATAAGTTCGTCTTCCATTAATTTGTAGTCAGTACATGCTAATGGAACCGGTCAAACCAAAAAGTATTTTCGCTAAAAGTCTAACAGGGTCAGTTGATTTACCATAAAAGCGTAAAATTCTTCAAGTTCATTAGAATAATTCAAAACAAGTACTCGTATTTGGCACAAGTCAATAACGAGTACGGTTAAATACCAAAAGCTGTAGGCCAAGCACGAATATCTAACGTATTCGAATCGACAATGTATCGAGGCCTCGATTCGAAAACGGAGACTGTCGATAGTAGGCAGCACGAAGCACATTCGAAGCACTATCGAACACTCGATTCGAATTCTAATGTGACGTCATGCTAATGTTAATAGGGACGCGCCATAGTGAGCAAAATGAACGATTGTTGAATGAATGGTGCGTTCGAAAACTAACTCTAGTTGTTAATATTTTTTTTACCTTTGATTAAACGTTTTATTATTATTAAATTATAATAAAAACTGAATGTAATATAAAAAAGAGACCCAAAGTTAATTATTAGACATTATAAAATGGCATTATCTTTAGCAATATAACATAGTTACGGAGATTTTATTTTTTTTAAATGACGGGTACCGAACGCACCCACTTGACATCCGACGCGCGTAAGGGCGCCAAATTTGTTTATGCTTTGTTACACGTCCACAACAAAAGTATTTCTGTTTTTGTTTTGCTACAAATAATTAAGTGCTTTCAATATAATAAATAATTATGAGAACCAGTCAGACGCACGCAATATGAAATGATGGTTGAATTCATGGAAGCGTGAGTAAACAGTTTTAATAAGTTTGAGTGGCATAAACTTTAGTGTGAAGTATTTTAAGTGCAATGCTATTTCTATATTCTATATTCTATATTTTTAAATTCGGTTTCATTTGTGTCCAGTGGGTTAATTCTATTCCTAAGTTTTGCTCTACAATTATTAAAAATAAACATATAAATAACATTTTTTTTTTCAAACACATTAATTCTATAGGTATCTACGCAAATAAATAAAATATGATTTAATTACTTAGGTACCTTGTTTCTCGTGATTGATATCCATAATTTTCTAGTAAATTTGAAGCTAAAAAATAATATGCGGTACTACGTTCATACAGTGGCGGTCTTTGCATTTTAAAGTATATTGAAGCTATTACTAATTGTTCCAATAACTTAACAATAATTTTAAAACACTTCTATTCACAAAACTAACTCTAAACAAAACATAAACACGGTTAAAACTTTATTTTTACACTTCTCGAAACTTTTCTCACCGACTTTTTTCAAGTGAATAATGTTTCGACCATACTCGATAGCCAGCCTTCGAGAGTTTACGTTACCGTACGTCAAAACAATGTTCGTGCTGCCATGTTTTGTTTCCTTTTACGCCCAATAGGGGCGCTGTACAATTCTCATACAAATGTTACTCGATTTCGATACGAATAACTTTTCGCAAATATTCGTGCTTGGGCTACTGTAGGCCAAGCACGAATATCTAACGTATTCGAATCGACAACGTATCGAGGCCTCGATTCGAAAACGTAGTCTGTCGATAGTAGGCAGCACGAAGCACATTCGAAGCACTATCGAACACTCGATTCGAATTCTAATGTGACGTCATGCAAATGTAAATAGGGACGCGCCATAGTGAGCAAAATGAACGATTGTTGAATGAATGGTGCGTTCGAAAACTAACTCTAGTTGTTAATATTTTTTTTACCTTTGATTAAAGGTTTTATTATTATTAAATTATAATAAAAACTGAATGTAATATAAAAAAGAGACCCAAAGTTAATTATTAGACATTATAAAATGGCATTATCTTTAGCAATATAACATAGTTTCGGAGATTTTATTTTTTAAAAATGACGGGTACCGAACGCACCCACTTGACATCCGACGCGCGTAAGGGCGCCAAATTTGTTTATGTTTTGCTACACGTCCACAACAAAAGTATTTCTGTTTTTTTTTTGCTACAAATGATTAAGTGCTTTCAATATAATAAATAATTATGAGAACCAGTCAGACGCACGCAATATGAAATGATGGTTGAATTCATGGAAGCGTGAGTAAACAGTTTTAATAAGTTCGAGTGGCATAAACTTTAGTGTGAAGTATTTTAAGTGCAATGCTATTTCTATATTCTATATTTTTAAATTCGGTTTCATTTGTGTCCAGTGGGTTAATTCTATTCCTAAGTTTTGCTCTACAATGATTAAAAATAAACATTTAAATAACAATTTTTTTTCAAACACTAATTCTATAGGTACGCAAATAAATAAAATATGATTTATTATCTACCTTGTTTCTCGTGATTGATATCTATAATATTCTAGTAAATTTGCCGCTAAAAGATAATATGACATAATATGGCAAAGACTATGAACTACGTTCATACAGTGGCGGTCTTTGCATTTTAAATTACTTATATTGAAGCTATTACTAATTGTTCCAATAACTTAACAATAATTTTAAAACACTTTTATTCACAAAACTAACTCTAAACAAAACATAAACACGGTTAAAACTTTATTTTTACACTTCTCGAAACCTTTCTCACCGACTTTTTTCAAGTGAATAATGTTTCGACATACTCGATAGCCAGCCTTCGAGAGTTTACGTTACCGTACGTCAAAACAATGTTCGTGCTGCCATGTTTTGTTTCCTTTTACGCCCGATAGGGGCGCTGTACAATTCTCATACAAATGTTACTCGATTTCGATACGAATAACTTTTCGCAAATATTCGTGCTTGGGCTACTGTTGTCCTCAAATTGTTTGAAAAGTTTCGACGACATTTTTTGTCCTTTCAAGTAAAAATATTCAGGCCAGATTAAAAGAGGCTGGCATTCAATGAATCCGTAAAGTGCCACAAAATGTTAAGTGCTTCGAGAAATTTCCAATCGGGGGTTTTAGGCAAAATTAAATTTTAATATTCATTTCGCTCGATGAAAGTGAAGTTAAGTCATTATGCTTAAAAAGTAATAAAATCATGACCATCTCAAATTCAGGGGACACTGCGTAAATTACAATTAATTTGCAGTTTTTATTGTCTCCTGATGTGAATCTTTTGATTTATACGCCATAGTTTCGTATAAAGGGGACAACGAGGATAAAGGTCGGCTAATAAATAAATGGGTCACTTATTACCCCATAAAGTGAGACGGAGCAAAATTAACCGCAAAACATCAAAATAAAAATACATACATAGAGGTCTCTGGAGCCATACATCGCGAGAATGCCCAAGTTTATTGCTGCTAGTGCTGGCTATGATACTCTAGATAAGCCAGCAGAGACAATTTGGCACAAACCACGCCCCAGTTCCGTAGCCAAGCAAGCGCGGAACACAGAGGTTTTGCATATAGATGCGCCCATTTGGTTTACACTACATAAATTAATAGTACACGTTTCACTAAACACGCGTCAACATAGATTTACGTGATGCTGCGACGGTTTCACTTTCTTATTGATGTAGCTAATTGTGTTGTGTCTGGCCGGTCTAGAATATGCTAATATCTGAATACAAAGCTTCCATACGTTGCTTATCTGTGTTATTCCTATCTGTGTAGTCTGATACAAACAAATGTATGTATCTCGAATAACCTATTTAGGTTTCTGGCTTGACATAATGTTAACTCTTTCTAGAGCATTCGGATCAAATGATGCCTTTTATATTACTCTTCAACTCACTTTGACCAAATAAGTAATATTACGATTCACTAATTAAAGGCTTGCTTTACTTCAATTTAAAATCCAGATTTAAAAGAGCTCTATAGATAGTTCAAATCAGATTTGCGCGCGGCCCTATGTGTGCGTCGGCTTGTAAATATACAACTTTCATTCGTGTGACAGTGACGTCGTCCGAGCATGACGTGTTCTCATTGCTTTTTGTTATGGGTACAGTCGTTTACGAAAATGTCTAGTTCTTCACGGAGAAAATGTTTTAAGGAGTAAGGTAGCGTTTCAAAAAAATGAAACAACATTCAAAGCTTTTTATTATTACATTTTACAGTTTATCATTATTTTCTCATCCGGCTTTTCAAATTGACATTGACAGTATCTAAGAAATAAATGAAGTGAAATATCTAAGATGAATTAAATACTCCTTACATATTTTCTAGCTCGGGGTACGCGGACAATAAATAAATGTGTGGACTAAGAATGTAAAAGACCTATAATTTAGTATAATAATGGAAACAAAATGTGTGGGGAATTTTAAAAAATTATATTGCTTCGCATAATGTCGACCAAAATAAGACGGAAATAATGAAACTCATAAATGAACGTTTAAGTCAAATTGATGAAGGGATGTTGGGTAATACTTGTCGATATGTACAAAAGAAAAAAGAAGAATACTATAGACATTTTGACATGGTCAGAATTTATAATTAACATTGGTGAAAGTAGCGAATCCGAAAATTCATCATTTGATTTTTCAAGTAGCGATACAGAATCATTATAAATAAATAAACTAAATTACGTAATAACTGTACTTTAAACAGCCGTATACAACCCCTAAATAACTGTATTTGTACCCGACTGTACCTCTTGTCACACACACAAAGTCACTGTATATGTACAAGGGTTACCCACACATAGGGCCGCGCGCACGACTGAGTTGAACTTACTATAATTAGCGCTCCGCTGCAACATATTATGTGATACAATCTTTAAATCACCTCTTAGGACTCATGGGAAGATCCCATATCTAACTCTTAGCAATCCAACACCGCTCCGAAGCCTACAATTACGTACTAGTGTAAATTATATACAGCTTTGATTAGCGTACACCTGTTAAGTCTAGAATCTGTTTATAATGATCACCATTTACTGTGACATTCTAGAACCTTACCACCTACTTTACGCATCAAGATATTCCACAGGTACACAAAGTCACGCCACGAAAATTCAATGGTGTTTCGCGCGGAATTTCAATTTAATAAAAAGGTGATGTGATAAAAGCCGCTTACCATGTAAAGCCTTTAAGTAGGCCTTTCCGGCTGTTATCATCTGCCGAGCACCTGGATTAAATTTGTCCAGGATGTTCTGAAACAACAAAAACAACACTTTAAAATATATTTTGTAGATAACATTGTACTAATTTTTGAATGGCGAAAGTGTGATGGTAAGTTACAAGCCGTTTAGGTAACGACAGTTTTGTTGTGATCAAAAGATTGTGATTTTACGTTTCTCTGCCTCTTAACCGATCTTTGAAGTCGATAAAGATGGTAAATGGTTACGTTAAATTTATGATTCAGGATTGAAGTATAGCTGAGCAAATAATATGCTACGAGTTTAAAATAATCGCATTAGAGATACAAAAGTAACCTACGGGAGTAACAAATTAGTTATGCAAATTTAACAAACATAAACTATTTAAATTGGCAAAACATAACAACAACAAAAAAAACCTAACAATCCAAATAAAACGCAATTTATTATATTACTTAACAACGATACCAAATAAAAAAAATAAACTCCGAATAGTAGCGATCAATCAATTGCTCATTATGCAAGTGAAAGTCAAAAGTTTCATAAAAACGTCGCGGGGTTATGAAACGGCATCATTTACCATGATGGAGATAAGTTCCATTCATATGCATTGGAAAATGAGGTTTTAGACCGTAAATAGACTTTGGTGCTGGAATGTGGCCTTCAAGGATGCTGCAGCGTTTGCGGCCTCGTTGCGAGGTGTGGCGGCGACGGCATTCCATTACAAATACTGCTTTACGCCACTTCTTCGAAAGCGTTCAACGCGAATAATAATCACCAGTGCTTTAGCATGTAGCGCACGAATACAGACGCCTGCCATAAGATATTTAACATACAAATGGCGACTGTGCCACTTTATTTCCGAAAATAAAAACACAAGCGGCCTTTGCATAAAACTTATCTTCTGGTATCTTGAAAAGAATTTAAAATTGTGTTTTTTGCGTGTAGTTGAAACGTCATTTTTATTTTCACACATTGTAAATGAGTTGTAAAATTAAACCTCTACAGTTTATCCAAAATAAACTTAATTCAAAACGTATTTATTACAATCTAGTTTCGTAGTCTGAAATGGAATTAAGGACATACAAACAGCGATAGATAGTTATTTATTAGTTCCTTTTCTCAACAAAATTGCTTATAAGCCCAAAAAAGAGACCCACTAAATCCCTCGGAATATATTGCGTTCGTTGTTTAATTTAGCATCAAAATGTCTCTTCGGCGTATCCTATCTAAATCGATACGATATACGAGGCGAGAAACAGGCCTTCGCTTTTATGTCCTGTGGATCCTCTGAGATAACTGAATCGAGTAATGTACGAGAAAACAAAACACTGGCAACGTGCGAACTGTTCCTACATTCACGAATACTCGAGTTGTATCACACTGAAGCAAATGTTTCCACTCGGAATGTTTCAGAAAGCTGAGCTAATACAATCTTCATACGGCTTTGGAGTTATACCAATTTAGTTTGACAGCGTTTCAACTATATGTACTTTTGAAATAAGGATAATGTCGTTCGTTTCATTTTAGTGTCAGAATTTAGAAACGTGCAAGTGAAATCGTGTGAAATACTGCTTGCTTGTTTTGTTATGACAGTGCTAAAGAATTTAAAATATCGATAATTTTGCCTACTTTTCTTTAATGCCGCTGCTAATAGACTTGTTAATGGTTAGTCACATTTTCTAGCTGAATAAACATTCTATTAAATTTTCTGTTAACAAAATATGCCTATTAGGTATATTCTCCGAAAATAGTTTTGTTACCATGCAACAAAGAAACCATTTCCTTACACAGCTAGGCTCAGATTATCTTCCCCAAGGCAACGTTACATATTAATTTAAGCGTAAGCGTTCCTTTATACGCGTTTAGATACGCATAGAGCTGCGACCCCCACGTTAAAGATTCTCCATCGTAAGCATGTTAGGGTATAAGTAAGTGCATCATCATCCTCCGAGCCTTTTCCCAACTATGTTGGGGTCGGCTTCCAGTCTAACCGGATTCAGCTGAGTACCAGTGCTTTACAAGAAGCGACTGCCTATCTGACCTCCTCAACCCAGTTACCCGGGCAACCCGATACCCCTTGGTTAGACTGGTGTCAGACTTACTGGCTTCTGACTACCCGTAACGACTGCCAAGGATGTTCAATGACAGCCGGGACCTACAGTTTAACGTGCCATCCGAAACACAGTCATTGGTGTCTAAGATATACTTAGAAAGTACATACAAACTTAGAAAAGTTGCATTGGTACTTGCCTGACCTGGAATCGAAACCGCACCCTCATACTCGAGAGGTTGGTTCTTTGCCCACTAGGCCACCACGACTTCAAGTGGTGGTAGGTCTTCTTCGGTATAAGTAAGTGCGTGGAACAGAAAATGGGCGAATATTCCGGACCGGTTCGTCCTAATCCCCAGGTTATTGCCAATTACAAAAAGCCAATGCATTTTCCCTTCCGAGCCAATATCAGTTGGCTGGTGTGGGCCTAAATACGTGCTAATGTGTTTTACGATGGGTAGACTCAAATTTTTTATGCGGTGTATTTCCTCGGCCCCTGTTAATGTTTAATTCATTTTGTTGTATTCTGTGTAGGTACGTCCAAATTATAGAGACGTTACGTTTAGAGTTTTTCAAGAAAGTTAGCCAAATTGAGAGAAATTCTTTTTTTATTGTTTAATAGTTATGTCATAGTTGTAGAGATTAATGTACATTATACCTGTATGTAGGCAGGTTACGAATGGACTCATTAAAATTTAACGATGTAAGAAATATCATTGTTTAAGTTTAATAAATGAATAAATAATACTGTTGTAGGCGATTTGATACGCCTTGAAGTTTAATACTGAATGGAATGCAAGTAATTTTATAGTGTCACAATTCTGTCAGGTATTTAGATAATTGCAAGTTATCATTATACAGTTGCATAAACAAGTATGATGCAACTCATTTGCTCACCTACATAAAACGTGAAAATACATAAATACTGATTAACTTTTAATGTACGTTTTATGGCTAATGATTTACGTAAAGTTAACGATACGTTTCTAGATAAACGTTTAAATAAATTAGTAAAAAAAAAGTGAAGCGTAAACTCAATCGTAATTCAAAGAACTGGCCACTTATTTGAACAAATACTTCTTTAGTTGAACTTATGTCACTCATTAAAAAAACCTAACTCAATAAATGTAAAGCAATGTATCGGCTTAGTTATGATTGTTATGAATGCAATTACTTAAATGCTGTCTGATTCATTCGGTCGTGCTCACTCAATCGTGCGCTGATGTAATATGTTTCAATTCAATATAAAACATTGTTTGTCTGCTTTGTATATATCCTGAAATAGGATGTTTCAATTATATGTATTATATATTTGGTCCGATATGCCATTTTAATATGACATTTTTGTAAGTACTAAAATATTGATTTTGGCAGACATTTCTATAACTACACATTAGGCACCAACTTTTAATTTATTCATAACGAATCGACTATTGCTTAGGTAGGCACTAGGTACAACTGAACAATGTTGTACAATTTTCAATCAAAACACTAAAATATGTAGTTGTTTGCAAGGAGCGAAGTTAAATATTTACCCGCGACCCGACAGATCCTCGCCATTCGCACTTTCACTTTTACTCTCCACTTACCTTTGTTATTGAATGCTATTTCAACGGTGAAACCTTTCTCCCAACATTTCATATTGCCACATTACAGTTTATAAGGGCAATTTTCGTACTTAGTACCTATGTAATACGGGTTGTGGTTCGCTCACGGTTCCCTCTTCATTGGTCGCAATCGGTCATTAATTTGCGAATACGACCGACTACTTCAGCTTTCATTGCAAAGGCATGTATGGGATGCACTGTACAAATGGGTTGCTAGGTCATAGCTTTCGAGTACCATCACAGCTCGTTTCTCTCCCATTCAAGTCCTCTTGGGAATCTACGGAAAATCGATTTACTCCTATTTATAAGCATGTTCAAACGATGTTAAGCAGCGGGGCGTCTATCGGAGTATAAACACTTATCGTTTTAAATAAGTTATCTGTCCCTATCTTCATGGTCGTTCAATACACGACTATGACTGAAATATATGACTTCTCGCTAGGGGTGGACGGGAAGCAATTTTTCACCGGATTCAGACGTACCTTTTTAAAATACCGAACAGGCTGCGTCGTAGGTAGGCGCGCTTATTGCTCGCGTCGAGAGCGTAAATCTTGAGGGAGGTTCGTATACGGAAGACGGCCAAGGGTGAAAATAGATTCGCACTTAGAAAAATTAAGCAACTCGCGAAGGGGAACCGGCACAAATATTTTCGTACTATATTTTATAGCGTGCAGTGTGTATTTTCTGTAAAACATTTATGGATCTCTGAGTAGATAGTCTGTCCTCTGACACGATCATACCCAGATTTGGGTTAGATAAAATACGTTGTCCTTAACATAAGTTGGAAGTCATTTATCATGCCGAAATCTCTTTGAGACATCACGTCCGTCACAAAAAGATGACGTATCCCTTGACATAGGTAAAATACGCATTTGATATTGTATCGTGAGCTAGCTATTCTAATGTAATACTGTGACTTTATCCCATCCTCTTTATTTGTCGGGCACGTAGCGCACGACATTTGCTACAAAATTGCTTGGGGCGGACTTCGTGACGTTACCGGCTTTCCTACCCTTTTCGGGCCTAATGTCCTACGCACGCGTTCGATATTTTTTTTACTATCTACCGAGAGTATTGGGCATTGAAATTCATACTGAATTTTATGACAGTCGAGTTAGACTAAGCTGTATCCTGTGTCGACCCTCCCATTTCTTTGTAATAGTGTCATCGACTTTTGGTTTTCTATTTCCTGAAACAACGTCATTACTATTTTCAGTCAGATTGTGTCATGTGTTGCATGTGTGTGCCTTATACAGTCACTTCCACATTTAACTTCACTGAGTAACATTTAATTGCATCTCTAGCGTCAAAGTGTTCATTGTAATAATCGCATTAGATCCGGAAATGTGAAATAATTTTAACAATTTTATTTCACAAACAATCCCCTGTAGATCTACATTAGTCATACATGCATAAATTAAATTACATTTCATAATTCACATGAGCAACGTTGCGGAATACTTTATGAATTTAATTACTAACTTTGATGACGTGCCTCTCTCTGGTGTATGATTTTTAATCGTTTTACGTTCCGACTGTAATTTCATACATTTATTTTAAAGATAACTACATTTTAACCAGGTATTGTACCTGAGTAATGACAATTCGTTACAAAGTCTTACGACGGTATTACCTGACAATAAAATCAAGACGAGCGATGCTGAACAGGTACCAAGTTCCCCGTAATCTTAGGGTTTAAATCTTTTATAAAATGTTTGGGTACACAGACATGCAAGTTGTACGTCAGCGGCGGGATGTTTGCTCAGAACACTTGTTGCCACTCTAGACGACACAGGGACATGACTATGTTGTTTACAACAAGCCTGCAAGCGAAGTTTATCCTTAAAATAAAAAAAGATCAACAAACTTCTTTACAGAGCGGCTACCCCTAAAGCTGTCTGCAAAAGTTAAGTCCAGATTCGCTACACGGAAAGCAAATTTGGGAAAGACGAACTTTTTATACGAGTTTGAGCGCGTAGGTGGCTACGCAAGGATTTGGTTTTCAGTATATTTATAGCATTTGACACTCCTACCTTAGCACAGTACGGCTTTAAACAGATTATCATTAAGTGGAGGACTAGCGAAGTAGCTTTGTGCAGTTGCTACAAAGTTTAATTAATTAATTGTCTTTCTGTCGCCTCTTCAGACTTTGCTAATACTTTCCTGAAGTTTTAAATTGATTGCAATCGGACTGATAACTGTTAAATTCCAATCTAAGCTCCACCCTAGACGGTAAAGTTCTTAACGTAATCACGGCCGTGCAATTTGTTACGGATTCAACAATGCACCTCTTAAGTTCTTTGCTGGGGCAAAATAAAAGAGTTCTTTTAAGTTCGCTAAATGAAGTCGACTACAAAAGGCGGAGCCCGACGTAATTCAAATGAACGCAAGCGGTCGCCGCTACTCGCTTTGATTCCGTACTTTGGAAAAGTTTAATTTTTGCAAAGTTTCACTTGCAGGACTTTGCAAATACTTTAGATCTCGTTCGAACTTCAACATCTGATTCAATGGTTTTACCTAAAGGGCTGCTGATGCCAATGCTGGTCATTAATCTAACTGGTTTATTTGTTAATGGAAAAGTTTCTGAGCGACGGAAAAAATCCAAGTGTTCTTTGTGAAAAAGTCCCTGATGGAACAAAAACTGGTGATTGATCATATTGAAGGATCATTTAATGTTGTTGTGCATTGTACATTATTCATTGATCTAGTGTGATACGGCTGTACGACAAGGTCGACATCTTAGTTAATATTTGTTATTTATGTATGTACATAGACCGTTAAAGTGTACGTTAGACTTCCATTGTTAGTCGTCATTATTATGTAGATCTATTTGTTACCATTCACTGTCGTTTAGTACGACAATTAGAACAAACGCAAGGCCGGACTCATGCCAAATTGGCTTTATAGCGCTCGTTTTGTTGATAAAATATTGTCTTGTCACGAGTTGAACTTGAATTCTAGAAAGTCTAAAGCGTTAATAAGTTAAAAAGTTTCGTAATAAGATTTTTGTGTCTTTCAATATAGTCGTGCAGAGTGGCTTTATCAAGTGGCAGTAGGATGAATTTAAATAAGTTTTATGTACCTAAGTATAAACCTAAATAGGCAGAAACTGGTTACAGTTAAGTTGTAAACCTCTTTACTTAGGTTTTATGGCAACTTTAGAAGATTTACGAACAAACGGCTCTAGGTACCTACATTCAGTTAATGGCTACATTTTATGCTTCTTTTGTAACAAATATTTAGCATTATATTATTTACATGATAAACCAACAACTTCGTCCGCGTCCCAAAGTTAAAAATGACCACTTTTCATTCCATAAAAATCATTTTAAGTTATTTTATTTTTTTAATAATTTTCCCCTATTTCCAATAGACCATAAACATCACACAAACTCCTGCTTTGTGAAACCGCACACAGATCACATGTAACAATTTCTGACAAGTCAAAGAGAGTTGTAATTATTGCTAAAGCACTACTCGCGAGCTCACGTCTATTTACAAATACAACAAGCTTTCTCTCCACTAACTTATTATTTTATCAGACGCAAGAGGGATGGAAAGCGGCTCATCTTTTATATTCTATTTAATTTTATGTTTTTGAGGCATTTATTTATGATTTTACTTAGGTATTTCACTGATTGATTTTACCTTGATCTTTACTAACTTCTAAATGATCATACCTTTAAAAAAAACAGAGAAGTTATGGAGGGTATATTTTAACCGACTTCCCAAGAAGGAGGTTCTCATCGTTGTTAGTATGATACGTAAGTAACTTGTGAAATAATAAGCTATATAATATCTCAAATCTTAAGACCACATTCACAAAGAAATAGAATGGGAATCCACAGCCATATTTCACTAACGTTAATAACATAATAAGCCAATAAAATTGCAGCATCAACACGAAAGCCAGCTATAAATGTTTGACCAGTACTTTGCAGTGTAAATTGAAACTACTAAAAGCTAATGTTTGGCTGTTTGTTTCGGTAATAAACAAGTACTAGCCAAATGCTATTGATGCAAGTGGTACTAGGTATCAACCTAACCAGTTTCTAGTATACCTTGGAACTTATTTATTCATGCATGTTTCTAAGGTAGTTAATAGTCGATTTATCGTTAAAGCACAAGATATACATCATTCGTGTCGTCATTAGGAATAAATCTAGTGAACGTATTAACTGCCGCATTCCTTATGAACCTGCGCGTTGCAACCGCTTGTTTGTGCAACGATGGTGTCGAAAGCACGGAATAAGAAAATTATACGTATAAAATAATCTCCGCGTACTTACACGGATGATATCATATGACATAATCATGTGACCTAACTCAAGTCATTTGTATGTGTGCGTCTCACAAACAAAGTTTTGTGTATGTGTGTGCTTTTCAGTTTTTCCGCGAAGGGTGGTGTTTTCACTAACATTAGCAGCATATGTGGATTATTTATTACTTGTACACGAATTTATAAACGTGGCTAGTTTGCCAATTTATTTTTAAGGTAACTTTTGTATTCGGGAATTCGGTAATTACAGATTTTTTTCCCGATTGTTGTAGTTACTAAAGGAAATGTGTGGATATTAAATGCTAAACATATTTTCACGTTGTTCCACTTTACATTCACAATATTTTGCTTGAATTATCCAAAATACACAGGTACTTTTGAACACAAATAAGGACACGACACGCCGCTTAATGAAATATTTGTTTCGACACCAATGTCCAAACATTGGACAAATAAAAACAATACAGTTAAGCTTAATGGCAAACTCATGTCGCTTTATCGAAATTTGTAGCTATTTCATCCAATTATTTCCAATTGCTTTTTGATTTTTTTCATCGTTCAAATTTTGTTTTGCGTACTGGAAATATGCGTAACAATGCAATTTTTGTTATTTCTTTTATATCGCTGTACCTGTCTCTCAGTACAACGTAGTTATATTTGGCAGGGAAATAAAAGAAACAGGTTCTCCAGTTAATAAACGACCATTTATGACCGCAAATAAAAAATGAAATTATCCAGAAATATCAAGAAATCTTTACGATTTCTCTTAATCCGTTTAAGTACTGGTTCGCCTACTAGCCTCCTGACCACGACAGGTACTAGTCACGATCAAATGGAATGACTCCGCGTAACGGTTCCACTTCAGGACATGAGATACAGAGCTTAGCAGCCTCATAAATATGCCTCAGTTTCAAACGCGTTATTTATCTACATAATCTAGTACATTCATTAGAAGTCGGCTCTAGCGTATTAATTAGCCCTGCATTCTTCGCCTACATGCAGTCAACAACCTACGTTGTAATAAGTTTACCAAATAACTCTGGATCAATTCATCGTTCGCGGTTTATAATGAAACGACCGCAGCGAATTTCAATGCGGTCGACAATCATTTGTGGTTTTTGTAACGGAATGTACGGGTTTTTTTGCATTTTAATACATGTCTGTTCTGAAATTGCACGAGGGGTGGTTGGCAGATGTCCCCCGACGTCCCGTAACTCATTGTACATAGCTATAAAACGCCTGGCATCGAAACCGCACGTGTGACAAAGACCTGTCGCGAAACGGGAGAAGTAACTTTTAAACTCGTAACTCCGAATTCGTGGTGTGTTTCAGGGGTTTTACAAACACTTTTTACTCACGTTTACTATCGCAATTACAGAGAAAAATAATTGCTAACAAATTCCTGATAATATTAATAGTTGAAAATGAAGGTCTCTTGTTCGATTAAGTTTAAAAACTACATAGAAGTTAACTATTGCTTTTGAAAATGTAATCAATGTTTCGTCAGTCTTAAAGGGTAAAACTATTGCATAGGCCATTGAAAGACATTTTCCAAGCAATACTGATAATAAAAAGTCATGTTATATCCGTAACATTGTTAAGGTTTATTGGTACCTCACAAGAAGGCTTCCATTGTGTAAACAAATGCAAGCGAGTCGCCGACCTTGAATTAGATCCACGTTCCGCCATAACATAGTACGTAATCGTATCTAATCGCTTCAGTTTACATGATGCAATCTTATTTAATTATAATTGTCAGTTCGTGTGAACGTTTGATCACTCAATGCTGAATGTATCGGGATTCGATTACTGCCGTGTGCGTATTGATTGGGGCACGTACACCCTTTGAATTAAAATGCTGTTGGTGTAACTGATGGCCTGATGCTGACCTGACGGGAATTCTCGGCGATGTATTGTCTGATTATAGCCGAGTGTAGTCATTTGTTTTACGCTTGCTCTAGAAATGTATGGCATGCCGTGTCATTCTGAAGTAAACTATCTGATGATAATAATCTACCACGTTAGTATTTACTTATAGTGAAATGATTTTAATTTTATTCCGAGAAGGATTTGTTACAGACAAAACAATAAAACGCTGACATTTAGCTCAACCGACCAACATTATTTTCTGGTGAATAGGTTCCACCTAGATCACGTCACTGTGCTAGGTCAAAGACTCTGTAAAGCTTCACATTTAGACTTTACCAATATTAAACATGTAGCTATAGTTCGGCCATTCAGAGAATGCGTTCCTGACACGTCGCGATTGAACTGACGACGTAACTTTGCAATGGCGTTGCAGTTACGATAAAAATATTTTTGCTGGTTGTTTACCATTTTAACAATTGAGGAGCATTAAAACAACATTATTATATCAATAATCAATGAATGTTATAATTTTGTGCCAAACTGAGTGTCAAATAACTTGGTAAACAATATTTTTCTAAATCTATACTGCGCTATTACAAGGTTATGTCAGCGGTTTATATTTTGTAGTGCTGTGCTAAAAATAACAGGCAAGTATCGTAATCTGTTCTTATACAGTTATAATATAAAATAATACGTTTTGATTTTCTTTTTAAGAATTGGAAAATAATGGACTATAAGACTTAATTATAACGTTTATGAAATATAAAAATAAAACTATGACCAAACCGCATTTTTATACTTAGATTAAAAATGGTAACCCCAAATGGCGTTATGGGCCGCCATTTTGTGACGCTAAAACAGTCGTCCGTTGTCGTTTCGTGCGCATAGACCACGTTTTTCAAGTGTTTTCGATCTGTTTTTATTTGATTACCCGGCTTTTGTTAGACCGAGATATCAGGATTGATTCTGTTATTGATAATAATATAATTATACATGTAGGCGAAGATGATGATGAAGACACCACCTCCTCAAGCAAATCGGAGTCTGATTAATATTCTGTTCGCACATTCAATTCAATGTACTTGTAACAAAGAATAAATAAAACAATTTTATTATATGAATATTACCTTTTTTTGGTTTCCACTTAAATAACTAAAATATAAAACAAATGATTCCGCCAATTTAAAACGAAAATAATCTTAAAATAATGCGGCGGTTCATTTTGAAGGAACGGTAACGAACTCAGTGTTATGTTGTGCCCATCACTAGTCGTGACTAACTGATAGGTGTCAGGAACGCATTCTCTGAACGGCCGAAGTATAATGTCTAGAGTCTAAACACCTTGGCTGTGCATTACGCAGACTAATCTTGGTAGTCACGAATTCTTTGCAGCCGCATTCCACGCATACAGAAGCACATTACTCACACAAGCATACCTAAAAGCTATGTGTACACGAAATATCCAAGCAGAAAGAAACGGATTTGAAAAAAGAACGACATTGAACAATTTTGAGAACGTTCAATTAGCAGGGCGGTAATGAGACTGGCTGAGTGTAAAAAAAGATGACGTAAGACAGAAGGGGAGACGATGAATACTAAGGTATTAAAAAGGTTCTTATTTTAAAATTTTGATTAACAATACCTACATCGCGGATAAATGACTTCTAATTTAATGGCATTTCTATATTGATTGGTCGTACTCTTTTAGGGCATTTGGGTTACCCAAGTAGAATGACTTTAATTTTTGAATAAATATTAAAATATCTAGCTCAAGTTGCAATTTATTTAAAAACATCCACAGTACAATAAAAGATGACGAACAAGTTACTCGAGATTAAGCTCCAACTCTCATTTCAACATTAAATCGCAGAATAATAAAGAAAGTTTTCTTTTATAAAAACTTCAATATAATTCAAAGTGGGTTTTGGTCTGCGTTTGAAACGGAATGAATTCCGACGCCCGTCTAGGAAGAGTTTCACCATAATGAAATTCTTCAAATATCGCCCTCGCCCCATAAGGATTAAAATTCATGTAATTGCGCGTGCGGTTTTCTATGCGGGCCGCATACGATTTCAAGTATTTCGAAAAATATTAAGGGGGAAACTTACAGCATTGTGAGAACGTTTTAACTGAACAAACGGATTATATGCTTTGTTTTTCATTTCGTTCCTGAGCTCGGGTTAAGTAACGATTAAACCTGTTAAAGGTGCAATCCACGCTCCATGCTGTTTGTTTTCTTAGCTCCGTTTGTTTTTACAAGCTAAATAGTTTTGAAGTGGCTGTTTCAAACTAATTTCGAATTGTTTGTGATACAAGTGTGCTTTATACAAAGGATTCCTTGATCTGAAGTTAAATGGAACTTCTCTAGTTACGTTTTGATTAAACTATTTGATTGATGATTGTGCTAATGCGAATTTTGGCAACCAGTGATGAAACATGGAATATTATGCTTTTAACGCATCAACAAATTGCTATTCTAAATTGGAGTAGACGATAAAATATACAGTACTCAATCACGGGTACAAAAACAATAACGAAATCAAATGAAATGGAATCAATTTAATAGAATTACAATTAAATGTCGTGTAAAGTTTATTGAAATTTCAAACACACATCGGCCGGTCGAGTAACTGTGCCCAGCTATTAGAGCCCCGGGCACGTTCCGTTTACAACCTGTCGTGCAAATATTTATCCGCATCGGATTTACGTGTTAACCGTCCGGAATTGTAATCAGCTTTGATTGGGAATGCGCTGCCGATGCCTCCGAGACTAATGATATTCCTATTTACATCACCGCGTATGTAGATCGGTGTGCTGAGGTCTAATCTCTGATACATTATGTATCGAAATCATTTGCCGCTAATTGCTGATATTATGTGACATGTTATATACTGAAATGAGTGCTTATTTTCCAATTGTTTCATACACAAAAATTGAAGGCAATAATACCAACACAAATCACCAAAGAACTGAATTTAATTCTTCTCGCGTTCGAGGCTTGGTAGTTCATACAGCCCATAAGTAAAGATCAAAAGGCAATTGAGCCAATGTGAAGGGAAACGGAACACGGAAAAGAGCAAAACCAAATAAAAAATATCCTTACAAGGAAAACTTTCGCCATAGATTCATTTTGCTTTAATTGCAAGAAAACGAAATAGTCGGAATAAGCGGATAATTTAATTAGAAAGAAATTGAGACGAAGTGAGTATTCCCGATAAAAAATAAGCCTGCAAACTCGATCGCTTAGTTCTTCTCTAGTGTTATCACGTATTTCTCGCTGGTAATGTATTTAACTTTTTCTTGGGTGGTAAAAAGCCGTGCGGAATTCGGACGCTGGTATTCAGGCATTTGTCACGCCAGTCGCGGGACCTCCGTGCCGCCACCGACGGAATAAATTTTGCGTTGCGCCAAAACAACGTGGACTATTCTTATGGTCGCAATACTGTATAATTCCAATTTCACGGTGATCACTAGGTCACTGTCTGTTTCACTTAGAAAGCAAAACGTTACAATAGGTGTAGTCTAATTGTTACACAAGAGGGACATCGATACTTGTGGTATTCGTGAAGGGATTACTCGAGCACTTTCGTTACGTCCTCATTTCAGTTCTAGCAAAGTTTCCGCATTCATACAGAGAGATGGGAACAATAAATAGCTCAGTCGGACTGTTAAGTAAATGCTTCGCTCGCTTTCAGGTGACGTCATAATCCGTTACTCAGAAATGATGTTGTTTTGTTCCTCGGCGCGCAATTACGAAAATATTTCGTGTATTTAGAGTAACTAATTTCTGATGGCTCGGAGACGAGTATAAGCTGCAGAATGTAGGCAATTACATAAACGACAATCAACGGCACAAAGACAAGGGAAAGTCGGGTAATATAATTATACCTAGATATGGCAAGTTAGCACCGTGCAGTGTGACGGGTGAGACGCCGCGGGCTAAACGCTCGCCTAACCGAATAATAACAACTTATTAAGAGCCGTTACGATACATGCTTCCTACACATCGAGAGTGCGTATCTCGTGGTACACTTGTGAAAATAATCAAGCCTTATCTGATCACGTCTCGAGCTCGTCGGCTGCCGTACAATAAAAAGTCGAGAACACGTGTTTGAAAGTAGCTGTATCAGCAAGTAATTGTACTGGTATGAAAAGGTAAAATATTCTTACGTGGTTATTGGAGCTGAAACTGAAATCGTACAATTTTTCTGCACACGAGTCATATTCAAAGATATTCTTATTTAAAATTGTTTGAACTACTTACATATCTTATATAGGTTCCGAGAATGAAGATAGGAATTTAAATTGCTTCCAACACAAATATTAACAGTTACCATCTGATATTAATTCTATCTTCCCGACGTAATGTAATTATTTCCTTCCATTCCGGCACTGATAAAACAATTACGGTTATTGGAGCGCTTGAAACGTCATTCTGTATTTCACCATGTCTACGATAGGCAATAAGCATTAATGTAATTTGTGCAAATATGAAAACGTCTGAGTTTGCCCTTATTAGTTCAGCGACGCACTTGCGCGGATCGTCTCACGCCGAGCCGCCCTAATACGTACAGACATAATTACATTGTATTTGAACGCCATCTGTTCCCAGACTTATTTACCGATATCATAAAGCCTGAATATTCTCTTCACAAAATGAACACGATTTAAGAAAACATGTTTTGTTCCATTCCATCTCGTACACTCAACGTTTAATCAACATCTTGAGTCCTCAAGGATTCGCAGTAACATGTAGATTACGTCTAACTGGGATTACAAAATGACAATCACAGCTCCGTAACGCTCAGAAACAAATAGCTTTAATTTAGAATTTATAATGTTGGCGCAATTTTTAACAAGATTAAAAAGGCCTGAGTCGAAAGTTAAGCGGATTGGGAAACATAATTTACGTCTGTTTACAAGCGGCACAGTCGGGTACCCACTGATAAAATGAAGAATGAATCTGTCATGTGCGGGACAACTCCCCGTTGTGCTGATTCCGCATCTAATTTATAGCAGAATTAGCTCCAGCGATGCCAATTTTTCAATATTAAAAACAAATAAGAGCGATGGTCCTGCTTCCTGCAGTTCATTATCGAAAAACGACAAATTGGTTTGGGATTAAAAGCGAAAAAGCTTTACTATTCAACCACACTAATCTCTAAAAAGGATAAAAGTATTTTGAAAAAAGCGACCTTAATTTAAACGCTGCTAATGGATACATTTTCATACATGCACTCATAACGCAGTTGAATTTTCCTCTTTACTTACGGAATCCTATTAAACCATTAAGGTGAGTTTCTACCTCCGGGATAGAAAATACCAAGCGTTATTTTTATACAACAAAAGGGAAGCGGGTGCGAGCTAGACAGGCGCTTATAAAATAAATTTTCATTGTATTTTCAGTGGGGTGTTGCTTGTAGGCGTGTTCTTATCTGTTCTTGTTTAATCTTCCAAAGAGTCCTCCGTAATGCCGGAGCATCTGGTTTTTTTTTGTAACCTTTCACTACGACAAAAAGCAGCTCGTAACTCTTAACGCTTGTTTCTTTTAATTCAAAGTAAAGCTAAAAAAAGTACGCAAAAATTGTTGAAGAAATACGTGTGTCATAATTATCAGCGTGCAAAATTAGCAACAATGCCAAAACTGTTATTCTATATAGCCAGTGTATTAAGTTGGTTCTGTGCCAATGCGAATTACATTCAGGTGTTACGTGCATTCCTTATGATATTGTCTAGAGACACGCCTGCACGACCTACTTTTCGCTCCGTATCGATATCATTTCTATATCGCTAGACTTAATAAAAGTGTTCATGCACAAAGTCCATTTTCGCCTCTGGTTAACAATTTCTCGCTAAATATCACCTCATTTTATTTTGAATTCTTTTTGTGGAGAGCTACCGAGCGCCACTCGGCACTCCTAATAACTGTCATCCAGATTTAATATCACATCTTCCATTTTGTACGAGTTCTACCGGGAGGCAATTTCCTTCCTAAAATTGTATTTGGACGAATACGCGTAAACTTAATACATATGCGACCCGAAAGACAAATTTTATTTATATTTTCTCCGCACCATAGATTCGCCGTTTTACTTGTGTGTTTTACGACATGCTTATATTGATAGCTTTATGTTGCTGCTTTAGCCTGGGTCGCATAAAGTGTCATCTCAAGAAAAATGAAAACTGCGTGTAAAATGTTAAGATAAAATAAGTTTGATTCTAGACAAAATTACTAGGTATACAGGAAACAAGATTGAGTGTAATATTAAAACAAAAACTAGAATATTAAAACGGTGGTCTACTTTAACCGTCATAAAAGTGCGGAACTTGAGATCTGAATTGCATAAAGCTGTTTTGTGGCGCACATCTATTCACAAAACCGACCTGCAGTTGTTCAGCAAGTCCTCAAGTTGTAAGGCAATGTCATTAGTGACTATCGCTCTACGAAATATAATGATTGCTTCAAGGATAATCCTTAACTACAAACACAAAAATCCAACGTCATTAAAATATAATTCAGTGCATAATTTCCTCTGCACAGCAATCTTAATAATTACCTTCAAACTGGTTGCCTGATCTATTAAACAGTAATCAATGTCGTTTTTATATTAGATGTAATGGTATGTTCACGACTTTATAAAAGGAAGTCACGTATCTATTAATACTCAGTACTCTTGAAATAAAATAGTACGAGTAGTAAACACTGGTTGGTATTTGATTCGAATTCCAAACACGCTTTCGAAAAATTAATATCCGAACGTAGAGTGATATAAAGTTGCCTTCACAAGATGTGTCATGAGAAGTAAGTTAGTTAAGTACCCGACCATCACCGCTCCGTCGTGATCGCCAGCCTAACAAATAGACCTCTTTCCGGGAGAGGGCGCTCGTTACTCAACCTAACTTCCTAGTTTCTTAGCCAATGTGGAGGCAACTTGGTGAACGTCACCCTATACCGAAAGGGTAAAACGGGTGAAATGGCGAAGTTTGGCCTATCAAACCTATAAGTTTTGAACAGGAATTTTGCTTGCCTTTTTTGCGCAAAGATTCGATGTTTTTATCCTCGTATTTTGTTAAGTGGTTTCTAAAGCTTGAAATAGATTACGTCGCAATATTTGTTGATATTTCGATCTGAAATTATGATAATGTAACCAAAACAACACGACTAATATTTCTTTTGCGGTTAAAAGGTCAAGCTCACAAAAAATGTGGTGTAATTTTTTGAGTCACCTTGAATTAGATGAGAATTTTGATTGAGTTAGAGCTAGAATTTTAATAAGTTATGCTAAAAAAAAATTACTGTATTATGCACAAATATTACAAACAAAACATTGTAATTTAACGCAAATAACAAACGACTTTTAATACCGGAAAACTGCGGCGAGTTACGCGGTTTCGACCGCGGACATCCATTACCTACTTCATAACACCATCATTATGTGCTTGTATTAACATTAATACATTAGGTTGCAGTGAACAACATGCGTTATGTCATGTGGCAAGGTAAGTGGCCGTCAGACCGTCTGGCGTAGTCCCGCGGGACGTCGCCGGGCCATTCTTATTCAAATAAGTGGGGGCAGCGATTTACCCCCGAGAGCCGTGACACTGCGGCGGTTTCCGCAACCCCGCTGTACAAATGTTTGAGCTGAATAGTAAGGGCTGCATAGACTGGCTTTGTAATGATATGATAATAGTGCTTGTCTTTCTTTAAAGGGGGCTGTCTCTGTCGTGGTGGTAATTGGAGTTGTCTGACTTTAGTATTTATTAATTATTTTCTACGAGTATATTTAGGTATGTACCTCTATTGTTGTGTGTGATAACAGTAAAAGTTAAGCTATGATGAAGATTTATTTTTTTAAAAGCACAGAATTCTGAAAGAATAAACTTCTATAGCTTTTCATATATTTTATAGCTTTTCAATTTTATATCAATTTTATAGTTTTTTTCCTTACCCGGATATTATGCCGGCTGGGATAAGTTAACACTAGCTTATAAAATAAACAAGAAAGTTTTGTTTGGTGTGTGTATAGGTTCTAATACAGGTTTTGCGCATGTAAATACTTTAACCTACTTTTCCAAGCTGCAGTCACATTAAAGTTCACTTGCTAATTTTGAACAAACTTTACGCTGTCTCAGTAATATTTAAACGAATATGAGTTATACAATGTTGATATTTTTGTCACTACTGGGAAATCTATTTGCACCGTTGTCTGTTGTGTAACTGAACAAGCTTCCGAGCAATTCACACTAAATGATCGCATCACGAACAAGACCAAGGAAATAAACCTAATAATTAATATGAATATGGTTCATAAAAACAAATGAAGCTATAACGGCGCCCATTGTGCTCCGTATTACATTATCCTCGGAGGGAGAGGGTTTCATACGAAGATCCTCTCATTGACCGGGGAAATCACGCAATACATGAGAACCATAGCTACGAACAAACAGACTGAGTAACGACGAAAATTTACATCGGCCCGGTTTAATGTCGCGAGGCAATCTCATTCTGGGGAGGAAACGGGGCAGCAGTCGACCACCGAACCTTGATCCCGCTAAATATTAAACAAAACACCTGATGAGGGTCATGCAATGATGGTCAGCCATGATCAGTTACGATGATACCCGCGATATGGCTACGGAGACAAATGCGTATCTTGAAAGCGGTTTCTGTGCTTATAACTGCAAGTAATAAGTTTTTCTTGTAACTCTTTACCATTTTCTACGGACAGTAAACATTGTCTTATTATGTTTTTACGACTCTTTTTGTTTAGTTGTAATCGTAAAATGCTTTTGTTTTATGGAATAACATATTTCAGCGTGTAAATTAAGCTATAAAATACGTTTCTGATTATAATTAAAGAAACTCCACTGACTTAAAAATAACATTAGAATTAGATTTACTAAGCACTACGCAGCGCGTAAGATATTCTTTTCTCTAAAGAATTATCTGCTATAGTAAGATTTACAAAAACACAGTGCAACTCCATCTAACAGCAATAAGCTAGCTAATTTCAATACGTCACATTAAAAATAAGAAATATAATTTCTTGTTTTCTCATAATAAAACATTTGATGGCTTGTCATAAACTAAATTACAACAGATAAGTCTATGTGAAAAAAATAATACCTAAGCTGGTATTAAAGGCAATTTAAAGAGACGGACATTAAAGAAATAAATATCTAACGTAAACGATAATACGGCTAAAGGTATTAAATTACTTCCAACTTCCACAAGAAAATTAACAGCCTAAAGCATTTCCAAGAAAATCACACCTAAATCACCTATTTTCCTTAGTCATTATCCTAATTATTTAAGAGGCCTTCCACTCTATGAAGCATAAATATCTAAAGTTACGTCTATTTTCTGTGAGTTTTTGTAACAAAATGCCACTCAGTGAAGTGATTCAAAGCCACCTAATTGTGCTGTTGAGGCAAAAAATCCTAATTATAAGACAACCAAGTAAAAAGTGGCAAATTTATAACAGTCACGTAAGTATGATGTTGCCACAATTTTTTTTTTTATAATTAATATGTGTTTTCTTTTTTTTGTTGTCACTTGTTGAGACATAATCTTTTTGGATATTACTGTTTCAATTTAAATGTCCACTCATCTTTTAACGAAATTAATGTACCTAATTACAGATCGATTTTTGGCTGCAAGTACCTTGTCTATAAATTAACTTTAAAGTGTGATCATTAAATATGAAACCAGCCATAATTGCATATAGAATTCATTCAGACATACAAAATGTGCCGTTATTATAAGAAAAAAGCTATCAACAGCACAGCATGAGATGATTCATTTGAATATGGGTTCAAATTAAGTCTTCATTACCTTAAAGTTCTTATGTACCTATATGCCTTATTATATTTTATTATTAACATCAAGTAATGAACTTTTAGTTCATGACATAACAGCTAATCTTCAATGCATAGCCTTCCGTACAAATAACACATTGAAGACTCCGGAAGCATCCATAATGTTCTTGAAATAACATTTAGCAAATCACTGCAATTTGCAAAATATTATGTACCATTGAAACGCGCTTTTTATAGAACTTTTCATACTTTATTGCATATTACATAAATTACTTTTATTTTCTGAATATTATTTTATTTGTTTTATTTATCATCAGATGGCGAAGGTAAACACAATGTCAGAGCATTATTTATAGTGATAAAATAAACTTGCAATCATTATTATTAACCTTGTTATTGTGCAGTAATATGATCTTGGTTGTTATTACAACATGAGAGCGCTAAGAACAGCGAGGAACCTAACTTTCCAGTCAAACATACCTATTGATATATCATGATGTAGGTAAAATAAATAAATTCTTATTTTATAATATGTTGTAGTAGTTATTTATATGTTACGCTTTCATGGTTATACAGCCTAACCAATTTAGATAAAATTAATTATCTATGCTTCCATATAATATTATAAAAAAGTAGAGTTTGTGAGATTATGAATATTATTAATCGTGTACACAAGGTGAGAACGAGGAAAACAAATACAAATTGACGCATAGATTAGTCACAAACTTCTTGTAAAGTTTCAAATATAAAAAAAAAATATGAGATCATTGTAAACTGAACATTTGACGAGTAGAAAAAGCTCCTGAGATGCGAATGAAACCACGTGCAACGGTTAGTATTTAAGTTGGTAGATGGGGAAGCACATAGGATTTCAGCGTCCATGAAAATCTTTGAAATAGCTCTTCCACACACACATTCTTCAGCTTATAAGGTAATATAGAACCATCTTAGTTTACACCGACTTGTTCGTGTAATAACATTAAATCCCAGACACCTCGTGTTTGCTTTCCCCGAGATCGAAATGCAGAAATAGCAACAACATGAAAATATGATTGCAAACTTGACTTTCATCTTAGCAAGATCAGCTATCTACTTAAAATTTTGAATAAGGTTGCATAACATTGGTAGAAAAGTAAAAATACATTTTTGAATTCAGAATGAAATAAGACTTTCTTTTTTCAAAACCTCTATGGCATTACTACATGGCATTCGAATTTCAAAAATAGAAAAGCTGTATCCCCATTTATTCTTAATACTAAAACCGATTAGTGCCATGAAAAGTAAATATTTCTTCACGAATGAGTGACAATAAGTGGCCATGATTACACTCTCATTGCATTACGAAAGCTGATGCACAGAAAGTTTAGCTATACAAAAGCTGATAGATCAATCTTTTTACCATCAATACGTCTTTAAAGTGGTCGCCTCTTCAAACAACAGCTAAGAACAGAGTAGATTAAATCACGCGTGTATATTTAAAGTACCCCTGAATTGACATTCCCCAAAATGTAAATATGTACTCGGAAATATTTTATTTCAAACTCAAAATATAATTTATTGGACATTTAAACCTACATACAGATTAATAAATTATGCAATGAGTTTACCTCAATTAATAATTTAAAGAGCAAAATGTTATGTAAGTAATACTATTAATTCATTACAAAATATTGCAGTTATAGCCTGATTCTGACATCCAAAAATAAATTTAATGAGATGAAATTTAATGAGTTGTGATTATTAAAAACTTCATATTGAAATTCCATGAATGTATCTGTGGGCATAATAAACAAAACCTGTTTTTTTTCTTCTCTCAATGTTGTTATTGTCCATTTGACACTGAGCAAGGTTTCTTGCCGTAAAAGTTGAATCAAACATTAATTAAATCGATACGAACCATTAACTATATTCGGTGTCAGTTTTCATTGCTTACATTACATTTTATTTTCATTCATATATTCTTTAATAAAAGTTAGAGATTGCTTAATTGAATCACTTTTCCATTGATGATATTTTGATTTTACGCTGACGAGAAAGTTTTCGATACCTATAATTCGTGAACATGACATGAGACATCGACTGTTCAAATTCACAATAGCTGTTGATTTCTCAATAAAAATACCAGACGTTAAACTTTCTATATAATTGTTAATGGATATTTTTGAATAAACGATGACGTTTTGAAGTCAATCAGCGTTATTTATTACGTTCCAATAAAGATTTATTTCCGCGTACCAGTCTTAGAATCACAAGAAATTAGCTCCTTGATGAGATCTAGAAAATATTCATGAGATATTAATTTATAGGCTGTCGTAACTTCTAGAAAACGAAGGATTAATTACTAGGAACTTGAATATGTTAATTAATTAGTGAAATAACCTAAATTGGATATTAGCATAGTTATGTAGTAGCAGATGTGTCTATGACTGAGCTTGAGAAAGTAGGTTCTACTAGAAACCATAACAATTTCTAGTATCAGCGTGTTTGTTCAAAGGTATAAAGTGCAATGACCCCGTCTGTCTGCCGCTTAATAACAAAAAAAACAAGTTTTACTTCGAAAATGTGTAAATTATTCTATACATGTATGTACCCACATTAGCATTTAGAGTTTTTAAATTAAGATAGAAATAACATCGAGTATAACGAAAGTAGAAAAATAATGATAAAATAATTTTATGTCCAAAATAATTACTCAAATAAAGTCTAGCTGTACTCAAGAGAATAGAAGGCAATCTAGTTAACAACAAATATAATTAACAAGTCTCTAATAGACCAATCTATTGTACTCAAATAAAAATAGACAATGAAAAACCCAGCTTATAAACTGGTACCAATTGGCCTTTTTTCTTAGACCTCAAATTATTTAGTTAACGGTAGACTCCATATTATTAACCTAAGATCCTAGTGAAACGGTATAACGCCCACGATTTTCGTCAAACAAAAAAGTTCAATAAGAATCCTGTCACATTAACATATCTTTTGCCTAAACTGGTGCTATAAAAACGATGCCCAACAAAGCTTCGAAACGAAAGTCGACGCAACTATCTAAGGAATGCGATAAATATACATATTTATACAATAAAAAAACGTGATAGAGAAATCGAGCTGGTACACTGGTCCCTCCATTTGACCGTTCGACCTTGACATTTAGGCAGGTGCGAGGTATCCTACTCAATGAATTCAATTAAGTGTTATTTTCACCTTTAATTTTTTTCTCTAAGTAAAAAAGATGGCCTTTAAACTACGGTTACTGATCCTGTAACACGAATGTGTATAAAGAAACCAGTGTGATAAATCGTTAGCGTAATGTTGATCTGTATGAGCTTTTCAATTAATTGTAACTATTATTTGAGAATTGAAAATCATTTAAAGTTAAAGGAAAGCTTTTTATGTTTCAACTTAAATTAAAACGCTAAAAATAAGTTTGAAGCCAAAATTAAATCTGCACAAACAATTTTGTTTGTGGTAAACAAACTTTACAACTGCCAATCTCGGTAAATTAAATTTGAGTAGGTATTACAATGTTTCAGATTAAGAATAAGTAAGATTAATATAAAAGAATATTTAATTATAAAAACAGAAAAAATTGTGCAGGTGAAATTAAAATAATATCATTTTTTAACTAGTTTGTAATAATAATGTTAGATATTATGTTTCTTACCTTATAGATGCCATCGACAAGTTTTGTCAACTCCTCCGTCTCCATTGCGAAAGATTTTCAATAAACCAATTCCGCGAACAGTTGTGAACTACACGAGAAACTTCATCGGGATAACAAGAACGTACGAACAAAGTTCAATTTTAACACTGTACACACAAAATTCACATTTCAATGTACACCCACTACGGTCTACTCCCTTTCGGTTGTCGAATCACTCAAGCAAACAAACTCACTTTCGAACACATCTGAAACAAAAGAGAACAACAATTAACTTTCAAGATATTAAAAACAACAAAAAAGTTTTTAAACTCTATTATAATTTATAATTGCGACCTCAAAGAAAAAAATAATAATTCGAAATTTAAACGAAAAAAAATGAAGTGTCAAAATGTGTTTTTTTTTTAAGCACCTGTCCGAGATAAGTTGAGGTGTAGAGCCGAGGCGTGCGTCGTTGTCGAGGCTCGCCAGTAGAGTCACCTATCGCCTTCACCGGTAGGTATCTCACGAATGCCGATATTTAGAAACACGAAGTAAACGGACTGGTAGTAAGATCAGTGTGGGCCCGATGTCTAAACCTCTCGCTATGTTTACCGTAACGCAGCTTGTTTAGAAACTGCATACATTTGTTGGGTCATTTCGAAATGTTTAGTTCAATGATCTTTCAATGTTGTTTATCATCTATGTGTTAATCTTACATATTACATCCCATTAGAGATAGCCATTGAGATGCACGTAATATGTCTCTTAGGCAATAATCATAATTATTTTAGATTTATCTTTCATCTTGTAAGTAATACGAAAAATATAAAGCTTTAATGGTAGAATATAATATGGATAAGAATCGTGACACAAAAATGTTAGTATGCTTTATTATGAAATGTTCTCAATGTCAGCGCAAATTAACTGCCTACATGCAATTTGCGTGGCAAGTGTTACTTACTCACACATAATATGAATACAATAGAGAATAATGTTAACTTTCGCTTTTGACGACGCCTACAGCTACCGAAAATATTTTATTCCGTTTCAAAATGCATAATTATTATAAAAGCGACCAGTTTTGATCAATAGGCGCGCCGCAACTTTTACTTTCAAGATTTAAACGCATTTTATGCAGATAAAGGCATTTAAAAGCCTTGTCAAAATGTCAAAGCAAATGAAAGATTTTGATTTAATTTGCATAATTGCGCAACGTGAGAGTTTGTGGGCTCCGTTGTTAATCGTATGCAAGGGCCATCGCTGTCGATAATTTATGGCAATCTTATTTAAAGCATTTCTTTTTCAGCATTGTTTTTCAAGCTTTTGAGTTTTTACTTAGATGATAGTTTATTAGTAGCTTCGTATAAAATACTGCATTAAATTACCCCAGTCCATCAATTACACGAACAACTCAACTGTAATCCAACTCTTAGCAACTTTATCACGATGAAATCATAATCAGCGTCAGCTTTAACTTCACAGATGTTAGCGACATTGAAAGAAAGACATTTTTTTCGCCCACTTCACGAGCAAGCGAGCTCCTAAGGAAAAAGGTTTCAAACTATGTGAAAGTTTTCTTTCCCGTCACATGCCGAGGGAAAATATAAAACACAATTTCTGAGCGGATCCGTAACTTCATTTTGAACAAGAGAGATTTGCGCCCGCCCGCGCACTCCGCCACCCTTGCATATGCAGCAGGAAACTGCGAGCTTGCCACTTTTCTTTCTTTTCCCGTATCCCTGAGGCGCGAGCATGTGTGCAACGGGTGCTTATTTCACTTGGAACTTGTTTAGTCGGATTGGACTTGTTGTATCCGGATTTGGGAGTTAGAAACCTCGTAAGTAAGGACAGAAACACTGTACGAAATCAGTTAAGATCCTTAAAGTTGGTCCGAGTTTTAGATTTGCGAAGGCGGGTTAGAATTTTAAGGTTTCGACTGTAAGTCGTATTGATCTTATGAAAGTTTTCAAGGAAATTCGTTGGAGGAATAATGTGATTGCGATATATTCTGGTGCCAAGACAAGTGTGGGTCGCGGGGAGGGCGCCGTCGAGTTAGCACAAATGGTTCGCAGGCGACGACGGCCGCGTTCTGCTGACGAACCTTGTTATCGTGAATATAATGTGGAACTGCACGCTGCAGCTGAATATTCATGTTCGTATTCTTGTCTGGATTTACAGAACTTGTAGACACATCGAATTTCTTGTATTACAACTGTGTTTGAACTGAGACTGTTTTGGTACGCCTGCGGGTATCACAATTCAATTAGAGGCGCTGTTTTCTGCGAAAGTCAGACGGGAATGTTATTCTTGGCACTAATTGTACATATTTAGATCGCGCAAAGACACCTGTTTCGCAGGATGTGGGTAGAAAACTTAATTATGCGTTTAGATATTATCGGGCCCTTTGAATAAAACATGTTCATAGTGTTGTGGTATTTCAATAGAAATTGAATACATGAATAAATTAACGACCTTTTTTACTTAAGATTGTGCGTGTGATCAGAGAAAATTACGTTATTATCTTCCATCAGCAATTTGAGTAGGGTAAAAATCCTTTTATTCTAATAACAATGTCAGTAGCTATTACTGGCCATCGCTCACACTCCATCAAATTTCGGAAAAAGCAATATCCATGTCCGAGGATCATGATAGTGTATGAAATCATTCGTCTGTCAACTACACATGTGCACCAAGTAATGAGATTCCATTCACTCCTGGGAAATTTCCCATAATGTGCCGTGCGTTTGACGTTGGACTGACACGACCCATTCGTTCATTAAATCATTCATGAAACATACAAACGAACTATTATTAATTGGATAATTGATTATGATTGATACTTCATTTTTGCCTGGCTCGAATAGTAGAGACGCTTTGTAAACTTACGTCGCGCACTTGATAAGTGAAACTAGTAGCAACAATTAGAACATATGTCTAAATATAAAATAATGTATAACAAATATTTATTTAAGTTATAAATAACACATATTTAGATAACACTTAAACTAAATCTACATACATATTTACGAAAATAAAAAAGGGGGAAAAATTAAAACTATGTATCATACCATATCATATTGTGACAAGCAAAAAAGAAGAATTGACTATCTAGTATTACTTCACTGTAAAAATGACTTTTAATTTAATATACATTTACATCAGGATTACACCCAGTTCATTATCAAGTAATAGCTACAATAACAGTTTAACTCTTCAAAAGTACCAACAAAAACAATTTAGTTACAATTCATGTAATCTCATTTAACAGGAACAAGACGGATATCCCGGCTATTTTTACTTAACATCCGTCTTAGGCACCCACGCTTATTAACAGTTCAATTACATCTGACACATCGCTGCGTTCTAATGATGTAACTACGATAACAACACACGTCCTTACGAGGTTGTAATAAGTAATAATAGTAATTAACGCATTGCGATAATGTTTGAAATTGACAACTTCCAACATGTATTGTTTTTTTCGTAAACTATTGCTTCAGAGTTTTTTCTGTATTTTTGCTTAGAAGGTAGCTTGTACTTATAATTCATTTATCTTTCCTCTGCCCTTATCCCAATTTTGATTTGGGGTCGCAGCATTAATTCTTCTTTCATACATTTCTATCTCGCTACTGATGAATGAAATGTAACTACTTATAGTTCGGCCATTCAGAGAATGCGTTCCTGACACGTCGCGATTGAACTGACGACGTAACTACATTCATTGATTATTGATATAATAATGTTGTTTTAATGCTCCTCAATTGTTAAAACGGTAAACAACCAGCAAAAATATTTTTATCGTAACTGCAACGCCATTGCAAAGTTACGTCGTCAGTTCAATCGCGACGTGTCAGGAACGCATTCTCTGAATGGCCGAACTATAATTGAATAGCTTTATTTTTGATTAATAAAGCTTTGAGAAATAAACTAATAGTAATCAAAAGAGACTTCCAAGACAACTTTTGTTGATTAAAGTAATTCCTTAAATTAAGGTAGAAATGATTAAATAAGCTAGCGAATAATTCTCTATTGATGAACACATATAATAATGCTAGGTTCTAAGATATACTTAATACCCTCATGTAGATACAGCACTTCATCTTCTATGATAAACGGGAGCTGTTTGTGACACCAATAGGATTGAGGGTCATAAGTTTTGTCCCATAATTGGCTATAACAAACTATGTATGAAGAACCTATCATTTGTGACATAACCATTTCATATTCTTTTCTTATCGTAGAAAATCTCTAATCTGAGGACAGCCCAACGTAATTATGCTGACCTTTAGAGAACCGTCATTTGTTTTCCATCATGACGTCATTTACTCTAACAATGACTTTAACATGACAAAATGGGTTAACAAACATAAATCTCTTAAGTACAAACACTCAGATCCCGGACGAAATCTCAGGGAAAGTTGTGTTTTCTTTGAATTGTTCTTGACCCCTTTCTGATTAACAAGCTTAACTATTCATTGCTACTTACAAGCCTTTATCTAACCTAAAATTTTATTTATAGTCCCTGTTTACAAATACCTAAGAAACCACCAGTGTTTTAACATAGTCGTTTTTCATTTATTAGCACATTGCGAAGCCATAAGCAATAATAACTACGCCATAAAATGTGTACGTACACCATTTATCACACTATACGCTCCCAAAGCATTGAGCAGTGTTAAACATCACATAAAGTATGACAGACGTCTGTATACACGGTCAAAACATACTTTATTACAACACGAAGCCTCGGTAAACTTATGTCGTAGTAAAAGTTGAACGCTAAAGTTATTTCAGATGAATTATATCGGGAGGCTGGATACAATCGCTTGCTTTATAATAGTGCTCGGGGAATTCACGTACGGCGTTTCAGAAGTTTGAGGTTTGATTAAAGTCTTATTAAAACACTATCCGTCTTACCACATAAACTTTTTAACGTCAGTTTAAGACTTGTCTAAAAAAATGTCAAATTATGACGTTGACATATGGTTCATTTTGGAGCCACATTTTTTTTAGACAAGTGTAAAACAGTGGTTAAAGTTTTTGTAGTAAGGCCATTCGTGCTGAAAGTTCTAAGTAGTACTTATTAATGAAGAACCTTATTTGACGTTTTCAAGGGTAGGAAAAGCAAGGCTTGTTCAGTAGCTGTAGAAACAACTTTTAGTGAAGCAACAACTGATAATATGTTGTGTGTTGTGTAACTGTGCTACCAATCAGATAGGTGAGATGTAGTTATATATAAATATATAGGTAGTATCTACGAAAAAAAGCAGATATAAAATCGTCACATTTAACCGCCACGTTATGTGTTTAGGCTAGTAAAAAACTCTAGAACACAGGCAGTGACGGTGAGCCTTATAACATATGTACCTACATGTCATTGAATAGCACCGTATGCGGTAGCCCTACCAACCCGAGTGCGTTTGACAACTCGCTATATTGAATAATATTTCCGTATAATAACTAAAGTTCATACGTTAAACGTTATTTGAAAGCTGCAATGGGGTGTACTGGATACGTCATGACCACGCTGGATGTTGTATTGTATTGTTCAATTTTTATATCGTTCCGTTTTGATAGTATTTGCCCTTTACAGTCAATTTTAATAGACAGATCATGCTACTGAACGGAAACTATCAAGTTCAAAGACAAGACAAATTGGAAAGATTGAGACGGATGCCAATAACAGTCGGGATCAATCACTTCAGAGAGGGGACGTTAAATACTGGCGTCTAATCGCAACTTTACATCAGCAAGCCGCGAATAAATCTAGTTAATTAAATCCAATTAATACTTCGGCAAATAAGCATGGCAGCCCATTGTAGCGTATCTATCAGTCCAGCACAGCGTAAAAATAACATTTAAGCGCACACGATCACGGATTAGTATCGGTCAGTGCTCGCAAACGAAAAATGTTTGTAACACCGCTTTAGTGAACAGCACACTTTAATTGGGAATAGGTAACACGTACAAATTAGAAGTAAAAATTCGAATGATTCCACGTGAAATGTGATTATTATAAAAGTTCGTGATTTCGCGTTTCGCTGTCTGTCAACTTTCGTTTACTGAATAATTAAACATTTTCTTTTTGTGAGAGTACTTACAAGATAAATTCTTTTGTGTTTTTGAATGTTTCTTATTTATGTTTTCTCGAAGATAAAGCTGCCCATTGTAGTGTTGTATGGAATATCGTTCTGTACAAATTGTGGGTGCTATTATTCGTGTAACAAAACTGACAACAAAGAAAATTATTGTGTCAGACTAGTCGATAGATGGTGAATTGAGGAAGCACCTTGTAAATGCCGTAGGCATGTCTTCTTAAGAACACTGTTAATGTAAAATAGTGATGTTAATTTTGTGGCTGCTGTTGTAATAAATATCATGAGAATCAGAAGCGAACTCAATTGTTAACTTTAACTGTCTCCGATGAATAATTCGCCTTTATTGCAAATACGCGCACGGCGGCACTTCCGAGTAAAACATCTGTGTAGTAAAATATTTTAGATAGGCATCGGAAATCGATTTCCTCATGATATTCTATATTGAATTTAAGTTTTCTACTTTTATTGGCAAAATATTTTTATTCATTTCGCGGTGTGGAAATTGGATTTTTTTATATTAGAGCCCAAAGCGGCAGATCGAGAAAAGCATGTAAGTATGAACATTTTTTACACGAGGCCAGGGTTAATACTGTTCGACGGCACATCGCCCCTCGATGCGATGCGATTGTTCAATTGGCGAGAAATTGCGACGCGACTAAGCTTGCGGAAAATTGGCGATATCGTTAATATTCACCCGAAACCGGCGGTTCACGTGGCGACTACAAATAACGAGCCGACAGCCCCCATAGATTTATGCTCTGTCGTTTTAAGTGATATATAGGTCCCACCCGCCGGCCCGTCGATCCACTGAAGAATATCTCAAGTAACTGTTTACTGCCACCATCTGTCTCTATACATCCTCATTTAGCTACCGATCTCCTGAATAACTTACGAAATTGTACCTGTCTAAATATTCAAGAATCTACGCCACGCATGTTAATAAAGCAGTAACCTAATCGAAAGGCTATTTCGGAGGCGTCGCCGTCAAGAAATATAGCAGGCATTCAGGCGGGGTCCATAAAATATACGATATCTTGACAGCGCTCGAAGAGTCCCAGGTAAGTCTAAGTAACTTTTTCCGGGGCGTTAAGCCGTTCGCCTGAGGAAATTGGTGACAAAAATATTCCGGTCATGTAGGAGCCCCTTGTTAGCGCGCCCCAAAAATACAAGAAAATTCCCCCTCCTGACATGGCTTGTTTCTTAAGATGACTCGATGCTCTCTAAGTTTTTATGACGAAGACAAAAACTGCTTAACTCTTAAATTTTATGTCAATAGATGCAGCTGCGTGCGTGGGTACGGTATCTTTATATCCTTCATGAAAGTAATGTTTACTTAGGCGTGTTCGTAATGACATGCCCGCGACTGCGTAACACTTGTAAAATTTTATCCTTGTTAACCTCATCTTCGTTTATCGGAGAGATTCAGTTATGGTTTTTCGAATATATATGTACCTCTTATGTAACATTTTTCCGAGAATTAAGGGTACGTTAAAACCTTACAAAAAAGACTCCAAAATGTTTGTTACGTTAGTTCCATAACCTAATTCAGTGTAAGCCAGGCATACATGCGACGGGACGTACCAAAAAGCTTTAATGTAATTGCCTCTCTTTTAGAAAAAAGTTTGTCAACGATTTTTCACAAACATGAAAACGTCGGTTATAACGTATGTTCGGATCACCCCCAGGCTTTCAATGTATCCGGCTACATGGCTGTTATAATAAAGTGTTTTTATGTGTCTTCATCTCTGGGTTCTGTAACGAATTTTTATTGCTGGTATCGCACGCGCGTCAGCGGACTCCCAAAAAAGCGCGATATACGAGAATACTGACCCTATCTAAACACGTTACATAAGTGTACTTTTCGCTTTTAGCTTCAAGTATGATATAAACCGCTCAAAGTGAGGTTAGGCACGCACGTCGCACGTTATTCGAGGTAACCTAGCGACATGCTTTTGTAAAATCCTCAGTTCTCAATTCATTTATACGAGGGCTGCCTTTTAAGTTGTGTCGTTTGAAATAAGTATAGATAATCCAATAGGTTATTACCGTTTATTATTTTTTTAAGAATACTTAGCGATATTTAATGCACTTTTGCATGCATTCAAATCAGTTTTTAAATATTTATTCCATTCCAAAGTGGGGGTAGTCAAAACGGCCGATTTGTATACGTCAACAGCTTCTTCAGGTGTGCTGAAAGGTAGTCCACGAAGAATTTTCTTAATTTTGGTTAATGTATTAAAATCATTAGTGCTTAAGTTACAGCTGTAAGGTGGATGATCCAATATTACAACATTTTGGGAACTCAATAACATCGGTGTTTGGCGGGCGGTGCGCGAACTTGCATTGTCATGGTGCAGTATCATTCGAAGTCTTGGATAGTTTTTTCTAAATTCGGTGATGACTTTTGGCAAACAAACAATGGTATACGAGTCAGCGGTAACCATGTCGCGATATTTTAGTACAATAGTGGCGACACGATCACCCTTTGCCAAAAACGAGACAACCATTTTTTTTTTAAGTGCTTTGCGAGCGTACGACTTTGGTCGGTTTTGGCTCGTCTTGGAAGACCTAGACAGCTGACTGCTGCTTAGAATCCGGATCATAAGCGTATATCCAGGACTTGTTATCACTAACTATATCATAGACCTGCTTTGACTCTCCTCGGTCGAATCGCTGCAGAGTTTGACGTCACCAACTTACTAGGGCTGTTTCTTGGTCGTCGCTAAGAAAATGTGGTATCCATGGAGAGATCATCTATCTTACGCCAAGTTCTTCGTGTAGGATATTTTTGACTGTGGTCCCTGAAATGCCCACGGATGCCTCTATTTCACCATATGCTACATGTCCGTCTGCGAGGATTAGCTGCCGCACAGCCTCGATATAAACTTGCATCATGGCGGTTTTTGGACGACCTTCACGAGGCTTGTCACTGAAGCTAGAGTGCCCAGGTTGAAATTCTAAATATCAGCGTTCTGCGGTCCTAAGGAATGGTGCTACATCACTAAATACAGAATTAATCTCTTTCTAGTACTGAAGTCGCGACAATCCCCTTTTAAAGTTGTAGAAAATTATCGCACTCAAATTTTCCTTACACATTTCCATTTTTGCAACCGACCTGTCACCTTTGAATGGACGATACAATAAAACTATTCGACCTATTTAAAAACATTCTTTTGTTTTCGAATTCTAAATTCAAAAAGATTCAAATAGCATATATATATATTTTTAAAAATCGCGGGAGGTTACCAAACGACAGAACTTAAAAGGCAGCCTTACGTATCCGTAATTCCGCATGTCTTGTTTTATCGGCGGCCTGCGATTTCTACGCCAATTATTTCCAGTTTCCCGTTACGTTGATAGCTAAAACGAGAGTATCGCTTGAGGCCGGGACATTGCATTAATCTCTGCAGAGTTAGGGCTGCCTATTACTTTTTATAGCGCAACACTAGTCTGACTTATATTAAACCCCTCGCTTTATCTTCTTAAGAGTTGCGTGTCCATTTCTAATATCATTAACTGAGTGAAGTAAAAACAGTATAATTTATTGTAATTTCTGAGGGAATGCCAGTTAATACTAGACTAGACAAAATTCACAGTAAAACGAAGTGTAAAGCGGAAGCAATAAATATCGCACGTTAAGTACCCACTAAGCTTACAAAAGGAAATGTATCACGGAAAATCAAGAGTATCAAGCTAGTTAATTGCGCGAGAAACTTGCTCAGAAGTAGCTGAAGTTCGTGTTACTCAAGAGTATCATTGGGAGGAACGTTTTTCCTCATTAGGAAACTAACGGACGATGCAATGCCACAACAAAAATTAGAAGAACTAAGTAGAACCTAATCGCGGTACTTTTCAACTAACGATATGTTTCTTTTTTTATACAAACTAACTTCGGGATGTTCCTCGTTTATTTTCTTATTTGTTGGGACTTTCGTTCGTTAATAAAGTTATGGATTTACATATTTTTGTTTGGCAAACTCGCTTGTAGGAATAACGTGTTGGGTTTGAGGATTACCATTGGTACACTTGTGCATAATGATACATGACAGGCGCAGGGTGCTAGCCGGAATTTGTTCAAGTAAAACAATAAATTTTCCTCCAACTCACACTTTTCCCATACTTTATCACAAAGGATTTGTTTATACACAGTACAGATACCAAATACTGTTTATTCATATCAAAATAAAATACAAGCCTTTCATCATTACGAAAACATAAAAATGTTCCACACAATGGGAAATGGATAAATTCAATCATAGTAAAATCGAATTTCGCTTGATACTCTTCATTTGGGATATGTGTATCGAAAATGTTCAGTTTTTTGTTTCAGTTATTTTAATCAAATTACTAGATATATTTATTGTATATTGTTTTTTGTGACAAAGGTATAAATGTTATTAAGAACTATGAAATGAAACAATAAAGTTGTTACTAGGTGGGGCGTCATAGAAACAACACTAAAGGACATTGTTCAATTTTGGCCTAAGAACCGATGTGAATATAAATTATACTATAATTTTTATTTATTTTTATATTGTTTGAAACATATTTTAGTATTCCACGGACACTTCAAATAAATAAATCCCAAATAAAAAGTAGGGTCACAATTATTGATGCCTTATAAAATGTTTCCGTCAGCCAGTGCTGCCAGTTTCGGAAGTTTTCGGGATTTCAGTAAATACGGATCGAATTGAGAACCTACTTTCCGAAGTCGGTTATTAAAATTAGTTGGTAACACTTTATTCATTTAAATACCTAAACTGACTAGCTAGAAAAAAGCTAGTATTCTGTATAATGTTTTAAGATGGTTTTGAGCGAATCGCGAATTTCTAGCTTGGCATTCGAGTAGGATTATAGTTTTCGTAATTGGCAACACTGGTGTACTTCAGTCAGTTTGCTAGAAGTCAGTTTGATTGGTTTGATTGCTTTGCGACTATCGTTTCTTTTGTGATTTTCTATGCGTTTCATGGTTTTATTCTAACAACTTTGGCTTGATTACGGACTCCGATTAGATTGCGTACTTGGTAGACTCGGCTTTGTGTAAAGAACTGGATTTTACTAGCATTTTCGGATATTGCTCTGTCTGTGATCGAATTTAGTTATATTATAATTACAACAATGGATGCAGAATATAGTATATTGTATAAATTGTGGATCTGCTGGAGGTTCTTTGGTATTAGAAAACGAAGATATACTTCGTTGCATACAACAATGGACTGTTCCCCGTATGGTAAGTGGTCTACGAAAGTGTTTTTCTAATTTTGATAAGAATGTTACTACCTACTTATGTTTTCATAAGCACACAATTTCTCGGTTTTCAAATCAATTGCCACAATTGCAAGTTACTTGATATTTACTAATGATTTTTTGTATTTATTATTACAGGTTGAAGCTCATGACCTTATATGTACGACGTGTTGGTCTGAAGCAGTCGAGCATAATAAGATGCAATGAACTGTTGGACGCAATTGTGTACTTTGTAAGAAGCTCCTACCATCAGGCATACTGTTGCAATTGTATCGTTGGGCGTAGAACAGTGGGCTGTTGTGCCCACATAATGACTATTATCTGGTATTTAAGCTGGGCGAGATACCAAAGCTCAGTTCTTAGATATATTATTGAGAAATATTGATGATTAAAAACCTTTAATTGAATATAAATAATTGTTTTTATTGCACATCCTCGAAAACCTCTTTCATTGTTATTGGTAAACCTTACTTTAACTGTTAAATTATTTTGTGTGGTAATGACATTTTTAGTATGGTCTGTGCCTTCTTGGTAATAGACCGCGGGTTCGATTCCCGCCACATGTAGATAGCTAGGTAACTGTCTAATATAAAAGTAGTAACAATCATTTAAATAAATAATTCTCCATCGTAATAATATCGATATTTTATGAATTGTGGTGAATGGAACTCTTCCATTTTGGAAACTTATGCGTTTTATCACAAATCCAAAGTGGATTCACTATATATTAAGAAACGTAACGTTGAAAGCAAAAGCGTTTAGGTAGTTGTTTTTCATAAAAATTCTAAGCATTTATGAAAACTAGTCACACGCCCCGTCTTCGCACGGTGGCAATGTAAAACCTTGGTGTAAACCTTCCTCTTGACCTACTCTATCTATTAAAAAAAATCGCACCCAAATCCATTGCGTAGTTTTAAAGATCTAAAGCATTCAAAGGGACAGACAGAAAATGCAACTTTATAAAATGATCATTGTCAAAGAATTATCTTAAACTTGACTATTTACTATCTCTTTTCCTAGTATCTAGTAGAGTAGTCTTTTCCTAGATCTAGAAGAGAACATATAGAGCTGTACATAGTATTGTTGATTTTTTGTATAGTGTAGTTTGATAATACTACTCTGATATTTCACGCAAGCTTGGTTATTTTTTATTTATAACCTCAAAATATTAACTTTTTTCGTAATTATTTTAGTTTCCTGAAGTGTCCGTTCGTGAAAACTTATTTCATAGGATTCCATATAATTTTAAGAGTTTATAGAAGTCACTTTCCATTCGAACGGTTCTTAGGCAGAACATGTATGGAGCCGGAACAATGTCCTTTATAAGAAATAAACTCAGCAAGACGCTTACAAAACACATAACTACGCCCATCTATAAAATCAACAGCAATAAACATTTATCAAGAGCCCACAAATTTGTGTGCGATCAAACCAATAAGCGGTCCATAATATGGTCACAATTGAGCGGTACAAAGGCGCACAAAAACGCCAGTATTTACCGGACAGTTAAATACAACGTTTATATCCATTAAGGGTACTTCCGACACGTAACTGGTAATCATATTCCGGGCAGGCACAGCATAAATCATGGGAGGATAACCGGGGGGCAAAAAACAAGCCAGGACACGCACTCCCTAACCACTGTTTATTGTAGGGTATACATTCACTTTATTGTTCAACATATCTGATGTGGATTAAGTCGCTATTTCGTATTTTCCGAAGCTGTTGTACTGTGTCAGCGGGAATCGGCAAATAACGCTCAATCCTTCAATATACATGAAGTCAAACTCTGTTTATGAAACGCCATGCCAACAATAAACGTATCGCAAACACTCTACTTATAAATGTTAATTATGCCGCTTTAAAATACTAGCCTATTATTACAGAAAGAAGTCTCATCTGAATATTTTACGCGTTTTTTAATTAAATGCCTTATTCATTTACCCAGATTTTAATATCCTTGTGTTGTTTTTATTTTTCTCCTGAACGAAGCTGTTTTTAAGTCTAGACGGTAAACGGCTACTGAAAATTTACGAACCTTTAAGAATCGTAAATTTTGAGTAGCTTTATATTTTGAATAAAGTTGGACAATTTGCATAATCATTTGCGAGTGGAAAGAAAATATGGAAGTAACTGAGTGAGCCGGCATGGCACTTATTATTCTATGGAAGTCAGAGATGACATTTGACGGTAATTTGTTTACCGTGATAAGCAGAACTGGAAAGCTTTTGGACGGCAATTTTATAATTGTTAACGTGAACCTGTGTCCTTAAATGTTATATACTTTTGAATTGAGTTTTAATGGTTTTAAAATCATGTAAAAATTAAACATGCAGAATTAGTTGTTTCAAAAGTAATAGGTATGTCTCGTATAAATTGTGGCATCCTTTCACATATTATGAAACAATCTCGAGCACACGACCTCACTTTTCGTTTTATGCTGTTTAAGGTTTAAACTCGTAAAATATTCGGCGGTCGCTTTTTAGTGTTAAATAAAATTATGTCGAGCTTTACGAGCCCAAGTGTTAGCTTACTTTTTTATATCACCGTAACGTATATTTTTCGTTTACTTAAAACTTAAGAGACTTTAAAATATAAATATCCAGCAAATTAACGGAGAAAATGTGAGCGTATTTTTCACTTGCATTTATTTATACAACGGATGAAAAATGGGCTAATCTTTATTTTGAAATTTTATTTTAAATGCCAAACTCAACACTTAAACGACCGTTTTTTAAACAAAAACTAACGTTCATGACTATTCTATTTACCCAATCATGAACAGGACATGGCGCTACCTTTATTTTATTCTGGCAAATAAATCATAACCCATCAAACATTTACCTATTTATCAAGCAAATAACCGAAATATGCACTTACTTAATTCAACACAAAACCCGCAAAATATATCCCGCCTAACATTGCACAGACCTACGAAACCATGTAACGTTGAGCAAATAAGAAGTTATTTTAGCATAACAAGCAATTGCTCTTTAAGTCAACAAATAGAAAGGCTGAGTACATATTATTTAGTCGTTAGTGTTACGAGAGCTAAAAGCATTGCTTTACGATGTACTGGAACTAAAGGCAAGATTATGTATCTGTCCGAACGTCTGGCAACAGTCACTTAGTATGTTAAGGGATAATTCGTACCTCGAAGTATTAATGCTAGTTCTTTTAGCGTCTCATGATTATGCGTTAAATCGATATTGGTGAAACATTATTACACTGAATCTTTCTTTATTACATTTTCACACTAGCGAATTTACCGCTCGGTTTCCTGAGTGACAACGCTGAACTTGAACGGACGTTGTAGCGCGTAAATGCGAGACAGCAAAAAAAAACTGCCGGTAAAAAAACTGAGGTTTAAAACCGCTCAACAGATTTTTACCGCTTGGAACTGGTCGCGCGTATACACGGTCTTGCTACGCATGGAAAAACCTAGTAGAAAATCCACCAGTATGAAAGAAACAACCAAAAAAAGTTTTCTGTGGCCATAGATAGGTACGAAAAAAATCTGTACCTATGAACATACATATTCATTTGCCAACTCTTTCCGCGGGTGACGGGTGCGTTTCACCACCCTGTGAAATACTGCCTACAAACTAAATCTACGATAGACATGACCACGCGAGCGTTGACCCCGTCATCAGCTGTAGTCGGTTTGGGCGACATTTTTTTAAAATTATATTACGTATTCGAATGCTATTTTCAAATATGGAATGTCGTTTGAGTGAGGTGGCCTTAAAAGTACTTAATCCATTTAGAATATTAAAGTACCTATAATAAATTGTATTGCAATAAGGCAGCCATATTTTTTATGTTTGTGGGGACTAATATACACTAGTTAATATATCCTCTCATTTCTCCACCCTTATTAAAACGCAGGCAAAGACAAACACAACATGTATCATATAAAACTTACTTTATCATGTTCTATAATAACACATTTTCACACAATTTAAAAATGCAGTAATTAATTGTTGCTAACAATAAAAATAAAACAAAGTAACATTGAATTAGTGTGGCTACTAGACATGTTACATTGACGTTTCGACATCTTTTGAAACATTTTATTACTCTACTAATGAAGAATTGCAACGTTAATTATGTTAGTGCCCACAAAATAAAAGAGCCGACGCTAATTATTAAATTCTAAGTAATTTTGAAAGAATAAATTACATACGAGATCAGATCATGAATTGATTTCTAAATGTAAGACCGATTTGTAATAATGAGAATTGTTGATCAATTTTAACACGTGTTGCGAAAGAAAATAACTAAACTTGAAAGGTATTGTTTTTTAACAATGTCTACTTGTTCACTATGCTTTCCCCGGGGCAGGAGTGTTTATACTTGAAAAGTTATCTCAGGCTAACTAACAGCAGCGTCCTTATAGAAGGGAGAAAGTGAAGGCTACTTTCATTACGGCAAACAATCGCCACTTCGTAAACAAAGGCCTAAGGAAATGGAAACGTAATCTCTTAGCAAGTCAGGTAAGGTATAAGCTAATGCTGAAACATGTCGGTTCCAGCACCTCTACATCAGGCAGACAGGAGGGCGCGAACTCTTCACCTGCCTGCTTTCACCACCCGCCCTGTTAAACCGCTTAAGGCGTGCTCACACTCACGCGATGGTACGCCCGTGTCTAGACGCGCCCTCTCCTGTCGTGAAACTAAGCTTTTATGGTATTTTCGAAGATGTGTGTTTAGTTTACTTACTGTTATTTTGGGTGATGATGTTAATGAAAACATATGCGTTACCTTTCATTTGAAAATGTTAGTAGCAGTTTTCTATTCAGTTAGTAAATTGAAGTTCATTAAATTATAATGCTTCAAAGTATATTTTTAATTGAACAGCTGCTTTAAAAAGCCGCATCGCCATTGTGTCCGTAACCTTATACTAGAAATGAACGTTGTATTGCGGTATTTTAAAATATTTTACTATTTCAGTGCGCAACGAGCTTAACTCGCCGTCTTGGGCGTACCTAATGTATAAAATGAAACAGTCTAGCCTGGACATTAAGTATTGAAGTGCATTTTGCTACAGGAAACAATAATTCCAACACAAATAAAATGAGATTTATTTTATTGACGTATTGGAAATAACGTTCAACACAACGTTCTTTATAAAATAAAACTCACGTAAGGTAAAATTAATAAGGAGGTTCACTATTTGTTATTGAGTCTTCGTATTATTTTAAGTGCTGTTTGTAACTTTTTAATAAAAAATATTTTTCAAAAAAAACGCTGTTTCATATTATTAAGTAATATAAAATTATCTTTTCTCATTTAACAAAAAAGAGCGAGTCCCCTCTAGGGACCTAATAAAAATATTTTAGGTAATGTTTTTGACGATCTGGGAGTTAGCCTTTTAATTATTTTTCGGTTCAACAATCTTGGATACATTCTTGTTTATTTTTATTCTTCTACTCAACATCAATTTTCATTAGCACGTCAACATAATAGATAAATTAAACCCTATATCTCAAGAAACAAGGTACATATTTGAATGATTAGTCGTCATATCCGATATCAGTAACTATGCTATCCCAGGAGCATTATAATAGTCTATCTATTTGGAATCACCCCATTTCTGAAGGATATGGGGCCTCCCTTGTAATCATATTTGACAATAGCCTTCGCTAAGGAGTGTAGGTATTAACCGCATAATACTTCGAAGCTGTCTGGTACCTTAGTATTGAGCTGATATTTTGTAGTATGGGAATATTATTTGGTGGTATAGAACCTTCCACATTATGTATCAATAGTTTGTATGAACATTTCTCGTTAAAGATGTAATCTATAATATATAAAAGAAAGTCGTGTTAGTTACACCACTTATAACTCAAGAACGGCTGAACCGATTTAGCTGATAACTGGCAGGGAAGTAGTTTAGAGCCAGGAGAAGGACATAGGATAGTTTTTATTACAAAAATAAAATACAATTTATTCCGGACATATAGCGCCATCTATTGTTCAAACCAAAAATCTGCCGGATGCCACTATTCCACGCGAACGAAGTCGCGGGCAAAAGCTAGTTATTGATATAAAAGTAGACATTTAATTTTAAGTGACAAATAATATGGTAAGTATCTCAAAGTTTAAATAACCTATACATTATTCATATTTTATCGATTGGCCAGAGAGAATAAATAATCTTTTAGCAAACTACTGGTCAAGGATGCATGGAACAAACCTTTAAGAAGCCAGAAAAAAGGTTTTATAATGTAGAGAGAGAGACTGCTTTCTGAATGCAACCGTGAATTTTTGAAAATAGAACACTTATTTATTTTTAGGAGGTTCCAAAATTGAAATACGTATTTTAATGGCCGTTGCTCCTGTCGACGCATTTTGGTTAATTAATGCTGAGCCACAGTGCGAACGGTGAGCGCACGGCGGAAATTATTGTCACCAGCGGTACCCGAGTTTATTCCGTTGGAAATTAACTATATTTACTTATTTAATTATAGTTCGGCCATTCAGAGAATGCGTTCCTGACACGTCGCGATTGAACTGACGACGTAACTTTGCAATGGCGTTGCAGTTACGATAAAAATATTTTTGCTGGTTGTTTACCGTTTTAACAATTGAGGAGCATTAAAACAACATTATTATATCAATAATCAATGAATGTAGTTACGTCGTCAGTTCAATCGCGACGTGTCAGGAACGCATTCTCTGAATGGCCGAACTATAACTACTACAATTTTAGTTCGTAATTTTAATGTTTTGAAGATTTAATTCACATTAATTTTAAAATTTCACCTATGTTTTTTACACTTGCATAATCAGTTTTCTCTTTGCGGGTCTGGCAATAATACCTACTTCCCTTGAACATAAACATTTAAACCCTATAACCTAACACTAGTACAAATGTAATGCATTGTCGTAATACTATGGCAATAAGTTAGGCGATCGTCGACTGTTAGTGAACCGCGGAGACCGCACCCAACAGTTTCACTCAATTGCTTTACAAGTTACGATAAGCACCCAATACGCTATATTTCCCTTTCAACTGGCGAGGGAAAACAACGTTCGGTTCTATAGGGTTGGCTAAGTTTGTGTCACTTGAGATCAGGATATTTGGATCAACCCTTTAGTGTGACTATTGTGTTTGGTCATTTGAATTCAGAATTAAAAGATATATCTTCTATACTATATATATATAATAAAATCGTATGAAAGTCTGTATATTGAATATTTTTTTAAAAGAATACTTGAGGCGTGATCTATATAATAAATAGGTACGACACATTTTATTTTTTAATTTAAAAGTTGCGTAGCTCACGAGCTTCACTCTAATCAATAAGTTTTTGTGTTAAACAAGAATTTACTATAGTACCCCTGAAACTAGACTAGGACAGATATTTCCTCAAAACTATACGGTTTTCGTTTTCTTTTAAGCTTTGTTCTAAGGCTTAATCGTCCACACAATTAAAGCGCCCTGGAACAAAATGAACTCGAAAAACAACACTCTGATTGATATCTATAAATTGCCACCAACTTACAAAAGATTAACATACTCTTCTCATAAATAGTGAAACAGCAACCGCACTTCCCCGATCCCTGCGCACGATTGTTAAAGCGGCTACTAATCGGATTGTAGGACTGTGCCAGCTGATCGGGCGCAAACGGTAATGGAATTAAACACAATACAATTACAGACAATACTGTATGAGATAACACTATTATTACGATACAATTACCTACGTGTTGAAGATTATCCGATAATATCGTTCTGATAATGCGGATGTTGTACTGATTGAAATTGATGTTCAGCTGTTTTGATCTGGAATTAAGCTTGTGTTGTGCAGAAATATTTGCTAAAAATTCGAAGACAGATTATAATATTGCGTAGCCTACGTTTAGAATCTGAACTCGAAACCGTTTATTGCAAAAAATGATGGACTGAAGATTTAGAAATTAAATAAAACATAATTATAATAATTGCAAAAAATACATTAACCGTTGGCATTCAGCACATTGACGCAGTACCTATGTAACGCCCTGAGAACTAGCACGGGTGTATTCCGTCCGACTACTGAGCGACTGAATTGAACGGAACGCATTTGCTATCAAGTTTAAACGTTCTCTAAATTCATTGTTATTTGGTGCAGCACCTCTGTCATCAATACCAGAGACAGGTGCAGCCAACCTAAGCACGGTAACAGCATACGCTTGTTTAGACTCTAATGTTGGTACGCCACACTTAGCGTTTCTGTTGGTATCGGCTGCAGTAATAGACTTTGTGTAAACAATCACTTAGGGAGCGTAGAAACTAGTGTTTCGATTAAATTTGAATTGAATTTAGAACAAAAACATCGTTCGATTTTTATCGTCGCAATTTCTATCTAGCCAAGTACACAGACACAAAAGAAAGAGTTAAAGTTCTTCAGAACATGTCTGCATACAATCAAATGAACAAACACTGCTGAACAAATCATTCTGTACCTATTACGAGATGATTGCATCGAACGTTAAGTATCACGTATTCCGTACCCTTTTTTGTGAAACGAAAACATTGGTACTAGATTGGAAACGTGACCTATTTCATTGGAAACAGCCATGTTTTATTATAGCTCATTTCTCCGTATACACGATCATTGTTATGCCCGAAGCTCATGTAGAATACTCAATCAATTGTAAATAACATTGAGAACTAGGGCTTATAGTACTTTACAAAGGTTTCGCCCATCTGTCTAAATAAATGTTGCTAAATAAATAAAGGAGATGTTTTATGTTACTGGCTATAAAGTAGAAGCAATATATGAGGTTTGTTTCTTCGGAATTGTTAAGTAAGACCCACTTGGATGTATAAAGCTGAGTACGTGTTTGCAACTGTAGTTGGCATTTCTATGTTTGTAAATTTTGTCCTATGTTACATTAACTATGCATGCTATTCACATAGAAAATTATACCAAATATTTTATCATAATTGCTCCGTTTGCATTCCAACGCATTCCGGTCTGTTATCATAAGCTTAACCACGTTACGGTCGGTAACTAACCATCCAGACATCGGTATTTAACCATACATCCCATTTGTGTGCTCATCATAATTAGCTCAAACACTGGCACGGTTGAAATACGGGCTCCAAACCTACAAACTAATCATGTAACTCCAATAGTAATTGAAATCGGTTTCATTTCACATCGGGACGGACTGTGTACGTTGAATTAAACACAATCCGAGTGCCCACTGTAACTGTGTTCGGTACACAGAGCGGTCTATGAAAGAGCGAATTGCAATCAAATCTAAGTTTGATTATGATAATATACGAACCTAATTTCGGTTGGAATTAGCTGTTGCAACATGAATTAACGGTTAAGCTTGTTTTCAGCGAAATTAAGCTTACAATTAATAAATACATCCATTCCGGTCAAAAGACTTGTGTTAAACAACACACGTTCAAATCCACGAACTGCGGTAATTTCTAAGATTCTCGGCAATTAACTTAATTACAGTAAGTAAAAGATTTAATATATACAATTAGTGATGCAACGCGTGTTAAAGTTGAAGTCGCTGGGTGTATAATTCATGTAGTAAGTGTATTTTCTCCTGGGGCGGGTGTAATCGGTTTAGAAGCCGCAACGTGCCGGGCCTACCGCCGCAGACGTTCCGCGATCCTTGTTACCTTCTACCATTGTTTTTCGTTGTTTTATACTGAGGGGGAACTTCAATTGGATTTTGACTGAAGTGAGTTTGTGTGGAAACGTTGATTAGCAGTCGAGTATTTTAAACTTGCGAGTTTATGTCGTTGTAATTTGTATGTCTGTACGTTTTTATAAACTTTCATTAGCTGTACATCTCCTATATAGAATAAAAAAAATATTGACATTGAAATCTGTAAATATATATGAGTTTGAGTCTGTCCATGTTTACCAAATGAGGTCCCTCAGAATTAATCAGCAACCATTTCTTTTATTTACCCAGCAATATCTGCTTCTCCAGCTAGTTTCCTTTTTACCGTAGCACTTTTATTATCTTTCCACATGACATTTAATTCTGGATTCCTGTTCAGCAATTTACAATAAGTGACTAGACTTAGACGAGCGTCGCGTCGTCGAAAGAGGAACGCGTTAAAGATTTTAAGTGCATTCGCGCGGAAAATGTCAAGCCGCCTGACGGCTTGCGTTGCACAACTTTGGAAAAATCTTGTAAGTAACATATTTTAACACGATTTTGTAAAAGGCTTGTCAAAGATGTTTATACTCGTAGTCTCATACAAGTAGCGATCATTGGTTTTCATTATAGTTTTGTACTTTAGTGAGATATAATACAGATCGCAGACAACGACTGAATAAAGTTAGGCAAGGATAGGAATTATAGAAAAGGATGGAGGAGGCCTTTACCCATACACGGGCTAATATGTCATGCACATCTTTTATGCACCCGCATATAAATAGTATTAACTACTTTACAGTTAACACAAATAAAGTTGAAAATTCTTAGCGAAATGAACAAACAGGAAATGGCGAAGATAACCGTGTTAGGGGCAGTTTGTCGGCATCACAAATTCTGAACATCAAGCCCGTTCACACGGACTGCATTGTAATAACCCTGAATTGGCGAGCCTGCACGCACAGGCATTCTGTCCTTATTATATCTAGCTCTAAACATTACTGTGTCTTGGTAAATATAGCACTAGGTACATACATGTATGTAATGCTCAGGTGGCTTTTAATGGCTAAATCTAGCTGACCATTTTATAAGTTGGTTTTTCAAAATGGCCGTAGTAAGAGACAGCAAATTTTTTCGCAAAACATGATACTAATTTGCGACCGCAAAATATTTATACTTTTTTGTAATTATTCGTAAAACTTGGCGGCATTCATAAAAATGCAAATAAAACATCACATTAACATTCAAATAAGTAACTTCAACTTGTATACGACTTCAGCCCCTCTGGCTCAACGAACATGTTATTCAAAAACATTCATTCGTCAGTTGTGATTGGTTATTTCCCTATTACACTATAATTTGAAAGTATAAAGGAAGGGAGCGGATATGCGGTTATCACTCACCTTTATAGGCACTAATATTGACTTACGATCGCTTCCCTAAGACCGTCCCCGATTCTAATGATAATTGACGGCCAGGCATTAAAAAGATGGGTTGCCAAACTTGCGGCTTATCATGGACGCATCGAGGCGACGCTGTTTTGTCCCGCATTCTTGAATGGGGAATTTTATTCATAATTTTTTTTCGATTGCTTTTACAAACTTTCTTTCATACCAAGGTTTCTTACATAAAGTTTCTCTTACAAAGCTTTTCTGCCTACAGTTGTTGCTCTACAGAAAATGTTATCGACTTTTCTGTAAATAGTCCGCTTTTTAATGAAATAGAAGTAGCATTTGGAGCTTTGCGACACAGGAATAACACAGACAGTTGAGACCACTGCAAACAACGCTGAAAAATTTAACTGCGCTGTTAGTTGACCGTTTGCAGCAAAGTTACTGATACTAAAAGCTGTAGTTGGTTTTATTTCTGTGTTGTAAATACTAAAGGGGTTTGTGAATTTACAAAAATTTTTAGACTACTTCGGAGCGGAAGAAAATAAATAGACGAACTCGTTTGCAAGGGAAATGGGTCGATATCTCGACTTTGGATACAGTTACTAAGAGTTTGTACTAGTCATCCATCGCAATACCTTTCTGCCTTGTGATTCCGTAGAAAGTTTAGAGAGAGGATTTTCTTACCTGTAACAAATACAAGAAAACTTTATGAGAAAATCCAAAATGAAGAAAATGAGTACACATAAAATTGGCACCATGTAGGATAAAATTACAATAAGTATTAAAGCTGTTGCGAATTACAGCAGATTTGAAACTAACAAAGGCAAGAGAACAATAAGCCGGCAGTGACCGCAATGCCGTTTTATTTCTCCGATCGCAATTTTTCACCGAACATATTTTCCACGACAACACATTGCTACGCCGACAAAACTTAGCCTGATTAATCCGATGTTAGATTTATGGCATAAATAAATCAATTCGAGTGCGACAAACAAGCCCCTTTTTGCCTGTTGATTTTTTTGTCTTCCCCATTCATTTTGTTGCCCCAGCGATAACTTCGGGACTCCTGATACACAAATTAAATATTGATTTTTTATACGCTAGAGGGTTCGATTTTTTTCTAGAAAAAAAAATGATAAGGAAAAATTGGGTTCATTAGATTGATGTGCCGGAAAAGGGAAAATTGATGAATGATTTCTAAGATTAAAAACAATATAAGGATATGCTGGTATTATATTGTTTACCTACCTTTTGTTGTTCTGATAATATAATATAAAAGTAATAATCGAAGGAGAAATTACAGGAAAGTAAAATTAATTTCCTTTCAACATTTGCAACATTTATACGTGCGATGCTGTAGCGTTCGTGACTAAATTCAGTACTGTATAATTGCTACCCTATTTAATCCTATTAAAAAAACTGCATAATAAACATTACAATCTGGATTATCTTTAAACCCCATTCACAAATAAATCCTCTAGCAAACAAACAAATTCATTCCCATGCCATATTAGTGAGCATTCATTTAAAACAGATATCCATTTTATGGGTTCCATTACAGTGTCCATAACGGGATGGCATTCTGCGTGGAAGCCAAATTGCGTTGCCTGAAGCACTGCCTAACATTTTATTACTTGATAAAAACACAGGGAGAGAATTTTGTCCCTCTTTCCTGAATTTTATGGGCACACGTAACTTGAGATGCAGTGGAAATGTTCGGTGTAATGTACTTCTCTTTACTAGGCTCGTGAAGGAAAACGCGTTAAATTTGTGTCTGTACGTGGATTATGGATTTGGGGACATTTTAAGGTATCTACGTAACCGTGAAATCATGCCCATTGCTTGTATTGCAGTTTTCTTTACGATCTTCGTTCGTATACATAGGTACCTAGGTATATTAATGTTACTTCACATTTAATTTTCATGAAAGGTTAACTAAGTATTTCAAACATTTTACTCTGTAAAATTTGTATTAAATTGCAATAGTTTCAGTTTTCAAATGCTTGCATTCCCTGACAATTTTTCTACTGGCTTTTAAAAACTCATTAATAAAATGAATTCTATATATCTGTTTTAAACGTTAAACATGATAAAATACTCTGTTTGAAGATACATAAAATTATTCATAAAATATTGCAAATAAGACGTCTCTTGCAGACGAGGGGATGCTTTCAAATAACGCCGTTTCAGCAGACTTGCGTCATGTGGCCACCATGTTACCATAGTGATATTACAATAAAGAGATACACCCCAAAAAAGTTTTTATCACGTAGATAAGCTACATTTTAAATCAAGTTAAAAAGCTATTATAATGTACTGTAGTTTTGTATTTTCCAAAATAAAAGATTTATAGACAGACATCAGACAGTAAAAGAAAATATTTTGAAGCTACCACAGCAAAAGCTATAAATTGGATTTTACTCCACCACTATTCATTTTAATGACTTTCATTTATGAAGTCTGCGAACAATGATTTACATCAGTCAAGTTTACTAAATTATCTGTGTAGTACACAGAACAGCTTTTATTTAAAAAGAAAACTAATTTAGTCGTTATTAGATATCATTCGTCTCCCACAATCCCTGGCGGGTCGTTTCGTGGTATACATTTTGGCCGAGATTAACTTCTGCCCTATTGCCGCGTCCTGAAGCAAAAATAAATACTGCGGTACAAATTAATGTATGTACAATTAATTGTTGTAATGCCAACATTAATTTCTATTGTAGCTTTGCCAGATTAAATGTAGTCTAACGATAGGAGCTAGCTGTTTATTTTAGCTAGACTTACGGGTCTATAAAACATTGGTGGTACTGGTACCTTTTGGTTGCTAGTTAATATTCTTGTTATACCTACATAGACGTAGTAAGCAAAGGCTATATTTTCTTAACATGTAGATTAATGTCTTTAACATATAAGACTTGATGACGAAGTACACGGTCGTTCACTTTTACCACTTTTGCCGCGCTGTGGTCAGAAGTCACAAGAACACGTCTTGTCAATGTGACTCAGCGTGACTGTCAATCTAAAGTAAAAGTTACCCACTCACAGAGGTAAGAATATGTAATGCGATTAGTGCTATATAAATCGAAAACTGTTTATATTACGTGTTTCACTTTAATAGTCAATATGAATATCTATTGAAATATTGACTCGTTATAGATTGAAAATCAGAGCTGTATGTAATAGGCTATTCATATAAAAACTCTCGATTCTACATGATGATTACCGATTTCTTAGTAACTTAGTTTAGAAGTGACTTCGTTGATATATAGGTATTTAATAATGCCTAAAAAACTTGGAACTTATCTCAAAAACTCAGGCAATAAATCAACACTTTTTTCGAAGATATAATGGAAGATAAAATGGCTATTCGTTGTTATACTAAGTAGGCATAACAACAAATTACTTAGCGTAATGCAATAACTTAATCGTGGCATCAATCATAACTGCTTGATTAACACGCAGATCGGGGATAATGGACCGGCATAGTAATTTAATTTGTTACCAACGCTACAGTTGCTTCGTGATTGTAATTCATAAGATAGGATTTGTATTATTGATTTATTAAACATTTTTATTATGTTTCTATTTTTCCGTACTTGTTTGGGAAGGCTTTATTTCAAAGGGCATAAGAATCGGTACGTTTGGTCTTAAGTAACAAATGACTCACTGAATGACACGATGAAACATGGAAATTATAAAATAAAATGGCAAGAATATTTTTTCACATTATGAAATGAATTAAGTCATGTAAGTAAAGCATGTTCTACCTAATCATAGTTATCTTATTCTGGGCTCGTAGGAAGTTACGCTTAAAATTAGTCATACTTACTGCAGAATGAGGTAATTCAAAGCCACCTATGTACGTTTATACTTAGTTACTATAGTTTTATCCTTGAAAATTTGCAACTATCTATTCTTAATAATGCTGCCTGCGTACTTAAGCATAATGGTGTTTGAAGCTAACAAACAAATCAACTGCTAAACAACAGCTGGCCAAAAAACGTATTTTTCCTGTTACTACAGCCTTTTTATCGTCCCACTGCTGGACACAGGCCTCCTCTCACAAGAATCCAAACTTTATTCTACTATCGCGGTTCATATACCTATAAAACTTCAAATACTCCAGCTATTCTCTTGACCTATAAACGATATTGCGCTTTCTTATTAGGTGAACAATTTAATCTGTTTCTTTTTAGTAGTGCAGAATCTAAGCTCAAAAATTTGCAAGTGGTCAGGCGGAAAAGTCCGTAAGTCCGAAACGTTTTTGGTCCTACACCAACAACGTTGACAGATTAGTAGATTAATACTATAAGACATTCTCCACCAGTCATTCAATCTATTACGCTGCTGTTGGCTTGTCTTTAAGGAAAAAGTGGACAGAGAAGAATTGAGCATTAATTATTGATTGCTTCCACTTCTTCATGGCATGTTAGAGATTCCAGACCATCAAGTTCAGGATTCCTCGTGATATTTTTCGTTGAAGTGAGGAAAAAAAATATGGTTACGAAGGGAAGTTCATGAGCTAGTATTTTGGTAGTCATTTTAAAGCGGTGATAGAATTGCCGAAGAGAGCGAGTGCTATATAAATCACTCAAGTGTTATGTCATGCCCCCTACACTATTTTTGCAGAAAAAGGTTTAGTGTTTCTGTTACAAGAAGGTTCTTATCTATAGGTCTTCGTCCTGTCATTGAATACCAAGCTCGAGAAAAGCATCTAAATCTTACTTAATTACCTTGGCTTATAGAATTAAGGCCGTGAAACCTATCTAAGGTTGTGTTTTGGCTAATTAATTCAGGTTCAATTCCAAGACTAAGTTAAATAAGTTATTTGTATAGGTAGTTGTGAGTTCTAACGCCTTTGACAATGTACACTTTGTTGAAATTAATCGTAGAAATCAACAAACATTAAAAACAAAAGAAAGCCTTTCTTTGTCCGCTACAAGTGTAAATTATATTGTTTATCTGTTCCCATCGCACTTATGGTCTATTAACGACATTGTGCTTAACTTTTACCACTTATTGAAAGCGAATTTCCATCATTTCTTAGAGGCGCTTCATTATATCATGACCTACTTTCTATAGAAAATGTGTCAATGTTGTCGTTATGATCAATTCTCGTTTTAAATCAGGAAATATGATTGGTTTCGATTAAATAAAGTGATCTTGCCTCGGTGTACGTAAAAGTTGAGCGTCTTTGTTGACTGAACCCAATAGAGCGCACAGCAAAGAACCCGGTAAGTAAGAATAAATAATACCTTATTTACTCTAGCCGTTGCTGAGAATATTTCGCAAACAACGAATATTTTAATAGGATAGATATTTCCGGGAAGAATTAAAAGCATGCAAATAAACCCGCACAATATTTTTCGGTACCCAAGCAATCCTATTTTGGTCACAAAATAAGGTTTATCTCTTAAAAGTTATTTCGTTCAAGGTAAAGGAACACTCCATCTTCTAGGCTCATAATTGGGTAATGGATCGGAAACCCAGGCCCAATATTTCAGAAGCCTGACTAACGGTCCAACCACAAACCTCTCAATTTACATACTTCGCTTTATTTATATAAGGAAAAGAAAAATCTTTTGAAACCTACGCAAAAGTACTTTGTCATAATTCATATTAGATACCTAATATTGAAAATTACGCAAGTGAAAAATCACTTGCGTAATTTTCAATATAAAATCACAAATGAGACTCAATATTTTATTACGACTGAGAATTAAAGAACTCTTTGTACTTATAGAATAACTAACTGAGAGACATATCTCAAAACCAGAAAATCTATGAAATAAGTCTTGTATTGCAGTGAATATTAGAAGATATGCCCACCGTGCTTTGCAAATATGCCTCAGACTTCTTCGGTAGGCGTTTCTGAGCTAATAATTGCCTTCACCCCACATGCCTTGTAATTCTCACATTCAATATTAATTAATGTATTTGTTAAAGCTAATTGAATTCAATCATTTAAATTCACATAGTTGATTAAAACCGTTATGATATTTCTTTGATGTGGCTCTTAGTGTAGAGTACGTTGACCTTACCTAGTAAAGTAAGGAAAATAGATAAACATTTGCACGCATATGCAAATATATGCAAAAACAATAACTTAACCAAAATCTGCACCTTATATAGCTTAGTAACGAAATAGAATTATGAAAACAAAAGAATACTCAGATATTATAGTATTTATGCAATAGTTCATTCAACCAATACAAACGTCTAAACCCAATACAAATGCGATTGTGTAATTGCCTTAAGATACGCAGTATATCCCACCTCCGCGCTTTTGATCAATGATATTAAATTACAATTTATAGATATCATATTCAAAAATTATATTATATCATTTTCAAAAAAACCTTGCCAAAGGCACACAGTGTAACTACGCCCTTCGTTGACCTCGATGTCAGAAAAAAAAACGAAAACAGGCGTATACGCATTCCATTCTTATTTGTACCCACCGTTTCCTATGTACATACAATGCGCTCATACAGGCTTTGACAATTCAATTGACAGGTACCGCTAGAAAAAACTATCTGAAGAACTTTAGGACCGAGATTGAAACCAGATATCATTCATTCATTCATTCTAATAGTCATACTTGTTGTTACATGTCAGTGTATACTCTTGGAATGTGAAGGCCGTTGACTAGGAACTTAAATGCCATACCTTAGGTTGAGGTAGCTTACCAAATGTTTGGGCTTGTAATTGCATAAATATTTCATTAAATGCTAGTCGCTTGACTTATCATGAAAGGTATACAATTTATAGCTTTTTTAAGGTGTGGTAAACTGGGATTTATTGATTCGTACATACACACAACGTAAGTATGTAATTTGTGTTACAACTATGATATTTTCTAATCAAAACGGCGGATCCACAAGTATAAAAGATTTAAATTTAAATTTAAAATTTGGGTTTTTATAAGACCGATTTAAATTTTTAAAAATATTTATCTAACGTATATGACAACGAGGTACTTCTTCTCATAGTATACGATTTTTCTGAATGTGGTATTAAATGGCGTATTAAAGTTATTTTTTTAATAGGTTCAAGTTTGTCGACGAGAATAAGATACTTTGAGAAAAAAAACAGTTAGGTAGCATAAAATATGAAAATAAGATATTTTAACCCGGATTTAGAAAAAAGTCACTCAACGGGACATGTGACGTAGAACAGTTTTTGTGAACAAGCAAGAGGTTTACTAGGTATGTGTTATAACTAATTCGTGATCTAATAGGCAAAATAGTTATTAATGCATTTTTTATCACAATCAACTTTTTTGTTATTATTGTGTCCCGTGAACGGATTTCTAATAAACAATCGAGGATAGTTTCTCGACAATAATACACGAGACGATCGAATTGGTACATAGTGAATCATCAAGCAAAAGCAGACGTCGCTATTCAATACAATAGGTTAATACGCTTACAAATACAGGCACTATTGGTAGATCACAACACCACATGCTATTTTAACCAATAATTTCAGACGATTAAGGTGTAAATTCGCATGATGAACTTCTAGTATATAATTTAATGCACACAATTCGATTGCTGCAGACAGCTTGAAGCTTTGATTGAAGCGTGTTGCTTTAGTGAACTACACACGGATGCACGGACGTGCCGAACAAAAGCGCGCTAATTAGGAAACTGTGTACAAACATGGCGACCGATTGAGAGAACACGATGATTGAGTGAAAGTAACAGTAGATAGATACTACAGAACCGGTATAGCATGTTGTAACAACAATACAACGGGTAATACATAAATGTTGTGAACTACGAGAAAACTAGAACGCGTATTATGATGTGCTAGCAAGAAGAATCTTATTTTGCCAAGAAGTTTGACTTCACGTTCATGATATTAGATTTCTGACGAACTCGGTGTAACTATTCAGGATTCTCTTTTGTTTTGTGGTATTGTAAGTTTGCTGTAATTGCGTTCCTAGTTTACATTGTTTGTTCTACGTTATTTTGTCTATGAAGTGATAGAGATAAGGCGTAGGTATTTAATTTGCTTTGATAATCCACATAGCAACTGGATTAAAGGAAATAGTTTTATAGTTGAAAATCATAAATGTATCAACTTATACAGAAAATAATTGTTTTTACGTTACGTAAGTTTTAGATCGAAGGTCCCTAACATTACTATGTTGCAACAATCATTACAAGCATCTACGAGAAAAATAGAATTAAGTAACCCAACAATTGAACTTTAGAAATAACATCAACAAAATTGATTAGGTTATACTATAGTAGGTATAAACTATTCGATACAAACATCTATTGTTTGATTTGAAACTCATTGAAGTCGCTACAGATAAATGGAAATCAATTCGATTGGTGTTCACAGTTGCACCAAACTTCGGCAGTTTGGCTACGAATGTAAGTCGTTGCAACATTTGCAAAATACATTATATTTGATGCCGTACGTGAATGTATTTTATTTAGCTGTGTAGAGCTCTTTGCGAAGAAACTTGTTCGGAGAAGCAATACTACTTCAAATATCTATTTCGGGAACTAGTCTAGCTAAAGTGTAGCTTAAAATCGATGTAGATATTGATTATCAGGAAGTAAAATTTTAAACTACAATACTGCCTGCGGTTTCACTTGCCCTAGGACCCTGACCTCAAATAGTGTCCGCATTTTTAAATACTTTCTCTTTTGACTGTTGTTTTCATCTTTCTCTCCCTTTGTTTGGCTATTAAAGAATAAACATGCAAAAATAAAATGAGAGCTTCTATCGACATACAATTCTGAAAATATTGAAAGACAAAAGTATGATAAGCCGGCTCAAACAAAATGTTACCTAATAACAAAAGTTATAAGATACATAATAAATATTTATGTCATGTCGTACATCGTAATGACTATAAGAAGTGGCAAATGTGTAATTAGGACGACTTCTCATCCCATTTAGGAGTTCCCATCTCTTTTATTATTTCTTGCGACACTATTTATAAAAACGTTGTTTCTGTTATAAAAACAGAAGCATTGTATTATGAAGAGGTTTCCTTGTTGACACATATTAATTATTTAGCTATATTTCAGAATTTGTCTTTATAAATATGTAGATGAAGCTTATACAATTTAGCATAAAAATCAAAAATTCTTAAGCTAACTTGAAGAATCAAATCTGTGATATTGCAAGCACTTTTTCACTTTGCATTAACTTGACTCAATAACAAACGTGATGTGATCAAATAATAATAGCTGTTGGTAAATAAATACCAGAGTATTAAAAGGACCATAGCTGACTTATAATTTCAAAAACCTATCATCAATAACATTATAATCAAAGGCCAGTACCCTGCCTAATTTACATGTTAACGATATGACGAGAATCTTCGAAACCTATTGACCCTAAAATACCCAAAACATAAACAATTTTAAATGTTTTCACGCATAGGTAACGTGGTTAAGAAAATTTTAATTGTTTTAACGGTTACGCACGCACTATTCACACGACATCGGTCTGGATTTGTGGAGCTATTGCACCTTATTACGCAACAAATTGCTTCATTAGGCTATTTTATTGCTTGACTTTATTAATTTACAGTCTACTAAGCAAGAACTATATTATTAAGTACTTATAGAAAAATATTGTTAGGCTTGTTACTCAAACGGATTACAAACGACCAAGTATTTTCATAATTCTGATGATTTATTTTTGAATGCATGTTTGTTGCTTACTTGAACGTTACGATTTACAGTACAACTGATAACCTAATTTACATGCCATTGTGAATTTATTTTTGTAATGCTATAAAAAGCCTGAATATCTTCTGACTATTAAACACTAGCGGCTTGTCCGTAGTTTCGTCGCGGGGGACCTCCTTCCCGTACCTAGACAAAGTATAACCTAACCTATGTTACTCGGGGATAGTCTAGCGATTGGACAGTGAAATATATATTTATAAAAATACGTGTGGCACTCGGGGACTGCCGCGATAAAGCTATTGCATAGCATTCTGTATCAACTTATGCAATTATAATTATTTATTTTTTATTTTTATTTTTTATTTTATTCATACAGTATTTCTTTTTCTTTAAATACTATATAAATAACTATCTCGTCTCGATTCGATAAATACTTATACACCTATATACTTTCTCACAAACAGCTGATTATGTATTCGTCCGATTTCGGAGCAGCTCGTCTCGATTCGGGCGAGTTCCGTAAAGTCGTACAATACGTCTAATCGCACGACACACAGCGCCGTGTCGAAGACTGCCGAACTGACACGACGTTAGACGATGCACGGCCTTCAAGCCACACCTCCGAGCGTGAGGTTTTTTCGTTACGTAATTTCTGGATTTGGTCCCCGCGCTCAAGGCCTGCGATAGAAGCTATGCAATAGCTTAATAATATATTTTTTCAATCGGTTCTCTATTTTCAGAGCCTGTAATGAGTGAACTAACAATTTTTTTAAATCTTTATTATACATATTAATATAAAATAATCAATACCCATATAACAATAGTGCAATATAATTAGTTGATAGTGCCAGTTAGTTGCATTAACACATACTTAATCTTAATGAACTGATGAGCTTTCTGTCTACCAATTTATGTGCACACAATGTTGTTTGCTGAGGCGGGTTCTCACGGTTGTATTAACTTGATCTCCATTAATTTGATTTGTCAACATATTATTGTTATGACGTTACGACTTTCGACGAATAGATAAGCAGAGAAATAAATTATTTTAATATTCTTGACATAATTTTTCAAAATCAATCAAATATGCTACTGGCTATGGAGGTGTTCTAGCAAAAGCTGAAATGATTTAATATATTTGATACTAGCTTCTACTCGCGGCTTCGCCCGCGTAGAGTTCGGTTATATCGCGTTTTCAAGAGAATTCTTTAAAAGTCTGGGATAAAAACTATCCTTTGTTCTTTCTCAAGGCCAACTCTATCTCTGTACCAAATTTTATTAAAATCAGTTCAGTAGTTTAGACGTGAAAGCGTAACAGACAGACAGAGTTACTTTCGCATTTATAACATTAGTAGGGATGAAATATATATTCAAAATTCTCAAAAAAGTTAAGACCACCATTCATTGTATATGCCATCAAGGTAAATACTGCGGTACATTTGTTACAGCGCGAGTGATTTAGTTGGGTACCCCGATTTAGTATACTTGACTAATGATCAACACTTTTAGGCTTTTGCCCTCTGGCTTATGTTAAAGTAACATTGTATGTAACTTGCTTTTGAAACTTTTTGGACATCATGCACTGTACCTCATTTTACCTCAAAGCCAATAAAATCGATTTATTATAGGTATAGATTCTTTTACACCAATCGAACCTACTTCTAACTTCTTTCACTGTTGAGTTTTGAAAACGCTTCCTGGTGATAAAGGAGGAAATTAAGTACTTTAAATAACTTATATAATTTAATATAAAAAATCCAAAATCTGACAAATAATTGTTCGAAGTATCAAATAATGTAACAATGTAATAACACAAAGCTGTTTTGTTTGTAACAAAAAGTCTGCATTGTCTATAGATAAAATTCGGCACGCCTTCGTAAATGCCGATGATAACTTATTCGAGGAGGCCATTTTACCCGAATTTATGGTTGATTTAACTCGTTTATTCCGGGAAAGAAGTTCCCATGCTTAACGATGAGATACACCAGTAAAGATAGGCCAACCCCGGATCTATTTCGCATTCTTACGCATTTTCCGTGTTACAAACTTTGGTATGTAACCCAGTTAAATTAAAGACATCGAAATATTTTAGGAATTGGATAAATTACGCCTGCCTACCTGACATACTACAGGTTTGGTTTCTTTTGGAAATCTAAATGGTATGGTATTGATGAGTCAACAGAAAGCTGTAATATAAATAAAAATAGCAACTCAATCCCAAGAACATAGGCCAATTAGCAAGCATATCTGTAAACAGGCGGGGAATTTGATACACGTATCATAAATCCGAGTTTCATAGTTAATAAGTATGCCACGTGCAGATAATTGATTTCGCGCCTCTGATAACAATAATGTATTGAGTATCCGAGATAGCTTCGCACAAACACGTACTTCGGACAACTCGCGACGTGACACGAATGTGGCAAAACTTGATCCGTTAAAATTACCAACGCGATCAATAGCACAAACAATGTAAAGGTCTCGGTCAAAGTTTTCCTTTGACGGGGTTCGTTTGTTATTCAGGACAATTGCTGTTTAGTACGCTACCGGTAACCTCTTTACATTTCTATTGCTAAGAATTTTGTTTTGAGCTTCTTAATTAACTCCCTTCTTGTATTTCCTTTCTATTCATTCCATCACCGCTAACACTTAATTCATAATAACATCAGGAATCTACCTAACAAATCTATACAGAACTTCCAATCATGTAAGGGCTTTCAATTAATTAACTGTGCTCACTAATTCGGCGAGGTTGCGAGGCGATGCATTAAATCGCGCTCATCTGCACAAGCTGCATAGAACCTCGCCTTAATTGCAAAGAGCTGCGTCAGCTAAGATTTACCAATTAAGAGAATCGGAAGCGGAACCACTTGCCCAGTCAGCGGAGCTCCGGACGCAGCCAGCCAGCTAGCCTCGCACATGCTTTAACGAACACACCATATTGTAACCAAATAAAACGCTGAAGGGATTCCTCATTTACATTTTTTTGTGAAGGACACACGCCCGGGTTTTGTTTGGAAAATAAAACATTTCGTCCCAAATATGTCGCTTTTAAATTATCAGCAACATTATTTTATGGCTTCTCTGGCCTGGTAAAGAAAGAAACATATAGAACGTATCAGCTATTTATCTTCCCACGCAATTTGTAAGAGTCAACTGTGGGAAACGAATTACCTAATATTTGGTTGCCAAGCAACCGGCCACTACACGCGATGCGACAGAGTTTAAATGTATAAATTACTATATGATTTTCTTTCTGAGAACGATACCTTGATGGCACTGAGCTTCATCTTTATAATTTTATATAGCAAAATTACAATCAAGATAACTTCAAAATGTGTTACAATTTACGCCAAAAGTTATGAAGCAGGTTGGAAATAAATCGATATCCTTATCTCCATAGAAATTAAGATCTATCATAAAATAGCGTTGCCTCAGAAACGAAGCGAGTTACTGATAACAGTAGCTATCTAGTATACGACTACTAATTTATTAATATTGAAACTGAAAAGTTAAGATGACCTTTTTGGTCCACCATTAAGACTTTGACAAGAGACTGAACTTAAAATTTTGGTAAAAATAGGATTTCAAGTAATTTGCAAAAAAAACCTATGGAAAAAAAAACAAAGCATAGAAAATTAAACAAGGAAAAACAAACAACGTGTCTAAACGTTATTCTTCAGATAGGTAATTTTCGAAAATGTCCCCCATCTTTCATGGGAATAACATGGCTTTACCCCATCTGGCAGAGCATGTAGTTGATTATATTTTTATATACGCAAATCTCAAAAGATAATATCCAATTAAAATGTTAGAGGTATCTTGGGACAGGAACCACGATGCTCTGATACAAAGCTTATAAAGAAGACTAAAAGAGGTTGAGAAAAAAAAGTTTTTATGTAAAAAGTTATTGACGTATCATCTAGACAAAAGGTACTCCCTTTTTAAATAAAGAACATTTCCATAGTAACAAAAGAGACTCGGGTCTCCTCTTCATAAAAGGCAGGTGATAGTCTTCGTCGCAGCGTGTAATTTTTGCTTTGTTTCAAAGATAGGAAGAATTACGCTAAGAAAAATACGCATTTATTTGTAGGATTTATTATTCCTCTATGATTATTATTGTTATTAAATCGTGAAACACGTATTAAGTTCTTTTAAAACCTTCTATTAAAACGAGCTCCTAACTGGAGCATATAACTTCAAAGAGTTCCATTTTAATTTTCTTTGAATGCCAAAGCTTTAGCCAGGATTTAAACCACTTATAATCTGAGGCTAATTAATTATAACTACATTCTTTATTTGCCCTTAATTATGAACTTACTTATGAAAAACTTGGCTATATTATATAGTAAGGACAACGTACAAATTATTCTATCAACTTCAAGTAATAGTTCAAAATTCATGAAGCCTTCAATGTTTCAGACGGTACTGGATATTGAAACAGGATCCAATTAATATAGTCGACGATGCGAAAGACTTATTTAGATACAGCACTTGCTTATAACCAGGAAATATCTTCTACAAAATGCATACCATTATAATGGCAATCTCTTCAGATTAATATTGTGCCCTATAAAGAAACATAATAACTTCATTTTATTATGACTATTACGATAAACGTGTAGGTACTAACATAAAAGAGACTATTCAAATTCCTATTCAATAGAACAAGAAATTTTAATTAAAGTCCACAGAATTACACGAATGCGGACCTCATAAAAACTTACATCCTTTAAGCCGATAGCGTCTTATCGTAATGCTCTGAGTCCGCCATTACGGTACGATCTAATACTGCCTAACTGTTCTCCGTTTATTTAGAATTCTGTGTGTCCTAGAGCGATAAAGTCGACGGACCTGATAACCGGTAATATTAGCCAGTCAGCGTAGATATTGCTGGACCGACTATCCGCTTGCGACAATACCACTTTAATTGAATGTCCAATGTTTATCTTTGTTATACTATTCTACTAAAATCTAGATAGTATATCTTTATAATTGACTCGGTTATACTATTAGATTTCTCCACATTATTTATGTAGAACAATTTACGTTTAGAAACTCGAGCAAGGTTTAATTTATACCAAGAGTGTGTAAGACTACAATACACACAATCCATCGAGGGTTGTACATTGTACAAGTCTGGGATCTACAGTGGAATGATTAATTTTCTTGTCCCGTACACACATAGATTTGCTTTTCAATCGCCTCAAAATCCCACAGAAGGCAATGTGTATGTGTGCATGTTTACAATAAGTGTAATATTGTGATGTCGGGTTGGCTGTGTGGTGTCAGATACAGGTGTCGCGATGTGCAATACGCAATAACCCTGTGTCGGCAGCACGAATTGCCCCAAACTATTTGTGGTCCAAACTTCGGAATGAGCGTGCGCTCCACTCTCGCATTTTGCTACATCGGACGGAATATTCTGGAAATGGAATTCTGTGTTGACGTGGCATAAAGTCATAATTTGCGATTACCTACTGTGACGCAAGTACTAGTCATTTGGAAGTTGATACACGAGTAGAATTCATTTATAAGGTTTTGCTGCCAATATGGTACTTACAATTTTTAAACCTGGCACGCTGCCCTTCATCATGATCACCAAACTACATAATAAAATTCTCGTTTGAAACCTCTTTCATCATTTTTTTTTTACAATCTTAAGGCCTGACGGAATAAATAAGGTTCACGCATGAACGGGATATGTATATTTTTATGTGTCCTACAAATGGAAAATGCGAAGGATATTAGATTCACTTTGGGTCCGGTAATTGAGTGAAACCAAATGGTCCCACGAGGCGTAGTCAAATAGCCCAGCTTTAACGAACCAATCATGGAAATGATCAACTTTATTTACGTAATATAACGTCTTCTTATTTAATTTTACGGTTCGGGAAATTCAGACCAGACTTCTTTGTGTATCATCACGTTCCCAGCTTCCAAAGATAAGTTCTTTTGGCAAAAAAAACTTCTTTCGTATCTGTTAACGAAACCTCCTCCAAAGTTACCTTTTTCAATATCCGGAAAAGTACCATACCAGCTGGGGTTGGAACCACACGTCAAAGAATTTATAGATCCAATATTCGCTTTCACTTTATTACGCCAGAAGTAGGGAGTCCACACAATTATAATAATTAATTAATTTACATTTATTACGGTATACGTCCGATAAGTTTTTATTACATTTGAACCCAAAAATTAAGTTAACACACATTTACTAATTTGATGTTCAAGTAACAGACATTCGTGCCAACTGTTTTAGAGAACTGTCGTTACACACAGGGTTGTCGTAGTCAACCCTGCTCGTACAAAATGGTATTTGAGGTCCTGTTGGAAAATAAAAGGGACGGTATTTCGGTTTGTACATTCTACATTCAACGTCAAATTTCACAAGTTTCAAACACGCTACATCGCAGACGCCTTTCTCGTACCTTAAAATACAAACTAAGAGAAAACGGTTTTAAAATGTTTCCCTGAATCGAGATAAGGTTCAATATGTTGTCCGGTATTTTAAGCAGAGTTATGCGGCAAGCGTGGTGCAAAATACCGGCAACCGTAGCGGCGATAAAGGGTTAGGTTCAAACTTATGGGCGCGCACCGGTTGAATGAATAGTGCTCTTAATTGCCAACCGGCTTTGTCGATGGTTTTCCACTTTTTAGGACGCCATTTCCGAAGCTAAGGGGCGGAAATTGCAAATCGTATGAAGTATTTCATTCCAAATTAAATTAACTCTGGAATAAAATGTATTTGTATTCCCGTACGTAACTGTATCTCGACACATTTTATTGCGACACGTTTTATGTTTTGCTTTTATTTAAATACGCACTGATTTCAAAAAAGCCTTGTTAACAGCTCTTTTATGTTGAATGCGAAAAAAGAAGACAGCTAAATTAAAATTTAGCATAAATTGTAGTTACAGGCATTTCAATTATGTGTCAATTTGGTGGACAAACACTCATTATATTTCTTGTTAAAGCAAACCATTTAGGTATAGCAATCGAAGTTTAATAGACCGTGCACAACTTTCAAACTAGGAAATAAACTACGTGACAAATGGTAAACAAAAAAGTGTCTTTATTGATGTTAGATCAGAGGACTGGGTCTCGACAACCCTCGTGGAAAGCGCTAGAGACGAGCCCTGTACGAAACGTAAACGCGCTAACTGAAAACCGATATCGATATTCTGCAGTTTGAAGACACTCAAATTAAATGTTCCATCTGATATTCCCCAGGTTTCCTTATCTTAGTTTGTCTATTTTATGTAGCTCTATTAACTGATATTAAAGAGAAGGTCCGGGTGTTTTCTTTGTAGAATATTTAATACAATATTTTTAGATGTTATATCTGACGCTATCAGAAATCGCCTATTATACATTATCACTACCATAAGTAGTAAAGGACCAGATAAGGCACTTATTTATACTGGAGTTAACAATATTCAAAGAGGCAAAGTTGACTAAAGTAATTAGTCGTATATAAAGCCACCATCCCTATCTGTGATTCAGTAGCTGCCTTTATAGTTGGTAGTTTGATTCGTTTTATTTGTTAGCGGGTATTTTCCGATCCCCATTCACATGAATCAAACCGAGCGGACTCATTTATTTGATAGTAACCGACAAGGTACACCCCTACCAAACTATAAATTCGTACGTCGCAACACTCGTATTGGGGATGATAAAATAAATCTTAATTAATCATCTCTATTGCTTTTGTTTGTATCGAATTGTTTATTAAAACAAGGATTGATAGCTTCAAGATAATTACGCATGTTAGCAAAACTACAGCTCTAATTCGTAGCCGATAATATGCCATTCCTAGTTAATACCTATTCGAATGCCTAGAACATAAATTTACCTCTATCTAGCCGCAAAACCGAGATAAGGAGTCTAGACGTCCTTTCCATAATTTAAGACGGAGCCCTCAATACAAGAACCTAATTCCATTTATATTTTAATTCCTGCTAGAAAGTAAATTATACACGATTTTCTAAATTTTCTCATTTTGCAGTCTTATTTGATAAAAGATATCTTGTTTCATTAGGTTAATGAAGAGTGTTGTAGTAATCCAATCCTGTTTACTAATTAATACGGTGAAAAGTTTGCATTTTGAAAATGGGAAACCTCAATGAATATGTGCTTTTGTGCCGTGGTATGATGTTTTTCTCGTTGCGGGTAAGTGCTTAGTAAAGTCATTGATATTACGTACGTATACGTTTAAAATACTGTAATTTCTCCAGTCAATACTCAAGTAATAAATTTATCTTTAAAAGTTTCTTCTTATTCCTAAAAAGGCGGCACAAAAGAATATTTGACAGGGAAACCCCTTGTAATATCACAAAAAATTATTTTAATATTTTTAACCAACTTCTATATCTCAATAATAATAAAGTGGAACACAAAATCTGCTACATTTTTTCTGTATAAAATTCTAGCAAAGTCTTTGCTCTTCTATTTTCAAAAGTAAAAGTGTTATCCACAAAAACTTTGACGTAAAAAGACGCAACTGTGCTGAATGCAGTTTGGGTCGTAATTAGAGATAGATTTTTTCCAAAATTAATTAAAAGTCACCGTTGGCCACTGCTTCGGGCGAACAGTGTACGTGCTCAAAATACTTTCGGACTCCCCTTTTGTTCTGTTATTTCTGCCTGAACATCTAGCTATGTTTATGTACCTCGGAAAGCCTAATGTGCTGACGATTTTTCATACTGCGGAGGAAAAGAGCTTGCTTATTAAAACTTTTTAGAGAAAAAAATTGTGGGGTGTACATTAAAAATGGTAATAAAAAGCTTGTGTTATTTTATCCTATCAAAAAAAAAAAAATATCTTCATCTACTCACAACTAGATAAAATCTTAATAATTTAGGAAAAAAAGTTATTTCATTCAGGCCGCAAACTTAAAATGATCGTAGGCACATACAAATGACTAATACTGTGACACCTGCAGTGTCACAATCAGCGAAATATTCTATTTCTGAATCAAAACAAAAAACGTCTAACCTTAATTTCCTACGAAACAAAACTACAGAGAATAGAGTAATTTCGGTGTGTATTGTGAGAATAATTGTAGGTATTATCACAGATTAAAACTAGAACGGTGGCAGAGCGTGACTCGCCATGGTCGGGTGAGTACAGCCGGTGCAGTGGCGGGCGTTCAACTAATAAGTTCAGGTACCATCAGGCATAAGCAACCGCACTACTTCATTATGTTCTTTTTTTAAAGAAAAAAGTAAAAGCTATTTTGAATTTAGAATATTCAAATGTTTCCATTTATTCTTTTATTTTTATTTGGTTTACAATTTCGCTTTTGTTCAAATTCATTTTAAAAATCGAACTCTTTATTTAAAGTAGCTATTTTCAAGGTTTTATTAATATGTTCTAATTTCAAAAAAATGTGACATTACTTATTCTTTTCTGTAGAGCCAAGGTCGTATAAAAACTAGGTTGGAGCCTACAAAGTTCCATAGATAGTACAATAAGACTGGTAAGAACAAAATTATGCCAATGGGGCGCCTGCCATAAGTTAAAGGGGTTTATTGTATGACTGACGCATTGCTGTAACTTTAGCGTAACTTGGAGGCCTAGGTAGATAAGCCTGCGGAAAGTATGGGAAACTTATTATTAGATTTCGACAGAGATATTATTATTATTTTGAATATTGTATCTGTGTGATTAGTGAAAAAAAAACTTTTATATCTAATAGTGAATAGATTTTATATCCTTACTTTTAATTAAACAATTAAACTATTTGCATATTAAGTACATTCATAATGCCATGACTTAATTAAGGCACAATTTTAAAACGGAACTAATCAATAAGTACTTACATTAACAAAGGGACCCCTTTATAAAACACAGCGTAAAACCGTATGGCAATTAATTAACACTATGTCATTTCAACACGATATTTGTATCAAATAAAATCCGTGAACACGAGGGCCTAGCGTATTATAATTAAAAATTTGTTCCAACTGATTTATGTGGGCTGGGCCACAAGCCTTTGATATTACAGGATTATATTATTTATCGTGGTTCACAATCTATGGCAATTATCGCTTTAACGTGTTAAATGATGATATTATTAGTAAATAAACAACGAACTTACTTTGTGAAGTTGTATTTTCCACAGCAGATCACTTCTTGTATGTAGACCAAGATTGTGAAATACCTGGAACAAAGCACATTTTTTTTATTAGCAAATAAAATATATTTTTCTCATCGAAATCAGCAAATCTTCTTGCCCACAAGCTTTAAGTGAGATTTTACTCTAAGTAGTCCTGTTTACGTCTTCAGGTAATACTATTAAGTACAACTTGCAGTTGAAAATGAGACGTTATCTACACATGAGGACTTAGCAAGTACATAAAAGGAAGCAAACGTGTGTTGAGTCAAGCTCGGCAAAATCCGAGGAGCCCATTTACTTGAGTTGACTCCGAACAAATGCCACAAGTCTGTGCAACTAATACCTAACCGCTCCGTGTATCTCATGCTTTACAACGACCTGTACATAAATGCCGACAATCCACTCAGCACAACACAGGTTACATATTACAATTCATAATTTAATTTCTAAATACCATTATGTATTGTTTGACAATCGAGAATCGGTAATCGGGCGCCAAGTGAGGCGCAGCCCGAAAATCAAATCGAATTTCCATCGTTAATCAGTTTAAAACTCAAATGAGCAGCAATACGTTTCATCAACCGAACGTACACTATATTCGGTTTCAATTTTAATGATTTCGCATACACAACTTTTAATTATAGTTCAGAGATGAGGAGAAAATGCAATAAAAACGATAATGAACGTTATTTTAATTGCAGCGCTCTCGTGTCGTCATTACGGTGATATTGAAAACTGATAACGCTGCCGAATGGAAAAAGTCTTTTGCGAGGTATTGACAGTAAGACTAATAAATATAGCCAAAATATTTATATAAAATGAAGAGGAACGAATTAAAATAAATCTGAGCCATCCGTCCCACTCGGGCGCATTAAGCTTAATTCGTAACCGAAATCATTTTCAACGTAGGTACTCATAAATCGTTTCCAAAGACTCGACCGCAGAAGAGTATGTTTTCCAGTGCTGGCGTGCATCCATTAATATCAATAAAACATGTACACCGTCCGTCGCACGTTTTAATTCCGCTAAAAGCGTCGATCTCATTGTGGTAGGGCCGATGATTCGGAATTACTGTGTCCACCGTTAGACGGGACAGTCCCAGGTGGCTACTAACGAGCATTGTACTTTGTAGTCTAAAGCCCTAGTCATCCTACTGATTTTCCACATCCTTTACCTCTTTCACTTTATTAGTGTGTGGGGATTGTAGCCTGCTGTATCTACCTACTTTCTAATTTTGAAATATGACTTTGACTTTGTAAAATATTATGATCGCCGATATAAACACGTAGGTCTGTAGGTACAAGAGTTTCAGATAAATATTGCTCCATTGATGCAAAATGGTAAAAATATTCGCAAACGTCGAGTAAGCGGGTTGGTGACCGCTGTACCTGACTTCTCGCACCAATGAATACAACCCTTCCCCCTATTTAGCCTTACACGCCTACCTATTATTTCTATTTCTCTTTTTTTTTTATTAAAGCGGCTTATGTTTGACCGTATCCCATTGCTATGTAAGTGGGCTTTTGCTAAGAATTAACCTATTGACGTAAAGCCATATTTGAAAAATGCTAAGAAGCATTTAGTTTGCTAGGAATGCATTTTGAAATAAATAAAGTCTATGACTTCCTAAAAGAAAATGTTTTATAGTCGCTCGATACCATTGCATGAGTATTACAAAGGAGTGAATAGATACTGCAGTGTAGCTGTGTCTCCTTTGTGAGTGAAAAGATTTTGCAACGAGTGTCAATCGAATGTCTCTCGCTTGACGTATCGGCGTCACTGCGCTTGTCTATGTGTGACGTCACAATGTCGTGATTCTCTTTTCACACAGTTTCGGGACATGCAAAAGAACTGGTTATGATTTTCACGAGATATTGCAGGAGGATACAATGCAGCCCGTTTCTATGGAGACTGTTTCAAATGATTCTCTTTGCAGCATTTTTTTAATGTTGAAGAAAAATGAAAACTAAATTTTTCTTCTAATTAAATTCATAAACAAGTCTAAAGATGGCACAAAAGACTAAGTAGTTCCACAAAGAGGAAGCCTTGGAAATGCGATTGTCTTTACTACCAAGAAGTTGTAAAGAAAATAGCTACAAAGATAAAATCAACATAAACTTTCATTACTGAAACAGCTGTAAAAATATTCAACACAGAATTCCGCTTATAAATAAATAGCTGCAGATTTTTTCATACTTATTAAAACAAAGCTTGAAGGCCAAACCTAAGGATATTTGATAAGATTTTTTATTTACTCGAGAAAATTTTGCTGGTATTTTTCATGTTGTAAATTTAATTAAAGACATTTTGATGAATTGAAGGAGCTTTACTTAAAAAAGAGCAAGATGTACTGAGTACGTAAAAAGTTGACGAGTATAAGCGTAAGTGTATGGTAATAAATAATATGATAGTGCAAGGTCGACACCTTGTCATAATACATCAAATAAACAATCGACTACACATATCAATTTTAATGTACGTCAAATGTTCTTATAATGCAAGGCTTTCCGCATTCTGCCCCGCCTCCTAAAACATTCCAGATGCCTTATCCTGTAGGTAATTTAAAGCTCTATTCAAATTGCTCATAAATAAATCTATTTTAATACTATGATGTACAGTTCACTGCAATATAATTAGAATAAATTAAATTCAGCTTAGATTAAGCTTACTGAAAACTCTTTATTTTAATTCTTGATCACGTTTTACTTTAAGCATAAGATAAAACTAATCAAAAACTAATGAAACATACACAAAACTTTGTTCATAAAATCTGATCCAAATATCAACAAAAACACCTAAACAAGGCTCCAAAAATATATTTATAAATATTAATTAAGCACCAAATACATGAATTTTAATTGTGTTATTATAGTCCTGTATCTCGTTACAAAAGGTCTGCGCAAACTTTCGGATAATATTATGAGAAGCCTAATAACAAGGGAAAATAAACAAGTCCGTATAAATTACACTATACGGGACAATATTTAACTCTCACCCTTTTACTGTGTATTTTATATCAAGTGTTAAATGCCCTTTAGATCGACGGCGCTTTTACAGGTATTTTTATGACTCTGGTGTACTCAAAAAGTATTTACAATAACATATATACACATTGAGCTTTTATTGCTGCATACAGAGCTTTCGTAAATATGTATTTTTATATTTTTTTACAAAAGTAAAATTATAGTTAGATTAAATAATATTGTGTGTCATTTTTACCTCAACTCATCTGCCTTGCCTTTTATCAACTTTTTGGAGTCGGCTTCCAGTGTAACCAGATGCATTTTTTTATTTAAATAGGTTAAAAATAGAAAGTCTTTGTTTTAGTCAGGAAAAATCAGCAACAACAATACTGAACGAAAGCCCGTGAAAACGCTTTCTTACGCTACATTTTTATTTCCAGTCCAAACATACAGGTACGTCGTAAAAGTTGGCAGTTGCCCACTAAATTATTGTAAATGTCTTTCAATTTATAAAGGGGACCTACCACAGAGACAATACGTGTCTGTAAAGGTTTTAATGTGAAAAATATTGTGGCTTTTAAGTAGTTGTCTGCTGTCGGTAAACGAAAAGATTTGTTACAGATATTTTTTGATTTAGGTGTTTAAATTATTGAAATTTGTACCTTCTTTAATAAAGGGTAATTTACTTGAAAATTAATAAACCTGCTTTTTAGAGTAGTGATTATGACGGCCAGCTGAACTCATGCTTGGTACCTGGGTCAAAAGTTACAAGTCGGTAGATATGTTCCTCAACGAGCCTGCAACTTATTGCAATTCTTTTGCTTGTGTAAAAAAGGGTGCGGCGTATGAACGGTATTTGACGTATGAACAAAAAACTTTTGCGTTTAGTAAAATTGACTGCCAAAAATTCATTTAGAAAACCCCTCCGGGGCCAGTGGGGGCTGCTGTCAGTATCGGTAGTTGCCTACCTACGTGGGTTATACCTATGTTGTTTTATTAATGCTCCTGGCACCCTATCTGCCGTGATTGACGTGCAGTTTGTAAATATCGAAACGATATTTTTTGCCTAAACATATTTTGAATGAAAAACCGTCAAAACAAACGTAAGGTCAAAAACCGCTAGAGGAGGAAGACGTGATGGAGTGCTAGTCTGGCTCCATTGCGCTTCCTCCAGGCGAACATCAACCACTGCGCCCGTGCCCAGGATCTGCTGCTCCAAAGCATGGCGCAGTGGTCGATCAACATCGCCGTGGTCGCTGAGCCGTACTTTGTCCTTCCCAGGGATGACTGGGTTAAGGACCTTAGCGGCTCAGTGACCATCATATCGTCGGCCGCCGCTGGTACTCCTTCCCTCGAAGGGGTGAAGAGTGGAAGGGGTTGCGTCGCGGCACGGTTCGGGGAGATAGTCGTCGTGGGGGTGTACTTCTCCCCGAGCCGAACTCTCGCCGAGTTCCACAACTCCCTCCTGGAGTTGTCCGTCGTCGTCGGAAGTTATTCCCTCCCTGTGCTAGTGTTAGGGGACTTCAACGCCAAGAATTTGGCCTGGGGTTCCCGACGCACAGATGCACGGGGTAGGATGGTGGAGGACTGGGCGCTGGAAGCAGGCCTGGTCGTCCTCAATCGGGGTTCTGTCCCCACGTGTGTACGGATGCGGGGCGAGTCAGTGGTGGATATCTCGTTCGCCAGCCCCGCTCTGCTACCGCGTGTCTTTGACTGGCGCGTGGAGGAGGGGGTGGAGACCTACTCCGATCACCGGTACATCCGGTTTGACGTCTCCGCCCAGAACCCTAGCGCGCCGGTCCTGCAGACCCCGAGTGGTCCACGTTGGGCGCTGAGGCACCTTGACCGGGAGCTTCTCCTGGAAGCCTCAGTCGTGCAGGCCTGGGTGTCATCACCGGACAGGCCCGCCGACATCAACGACGAGGCGGAGTGGTTCCGGGAGACCATGTCCGAGATTTGTGACGTGGCCATGCCCCGAGTCCCGCCAGGACGCGCCCGACGCCAGGTGTACTGGTGGTCTCGCGAGATCGCCGCCCTTCGAGAGGCGTGCGTCGCTGCGAGGCACCTGTACACCAGACACCGCAGGCTGCGCATCCGCCCTCCGGATGCAGAAGCCAGGGAAGCAGAGCTGTACGAGGGTTACAGAGCTGCGAAGACCGCCCTCCAATTGGCCATCGTCCAGGCCAAGGAGGTGGCCAATGCGGAGCTGCTGGGGTCTCTGGACAGGGACCCGTGGGGGCGCCCGTACAAAATGGTGCGGGGCAAGCTCCGCCCATGGGCCCCCCCGCTGACCCAGAGTCTTCGGCCTCAGCTGGTGGAGGAGGTGGTGAGCGCTCTGTTCCCTTCGCGCGGGGAACACTCTCCCCCGCCCATGTCTCTGCAACCCGCGGTGTCAAGTACGGACCACACTTCCGACGACGACGATGTCCCCGAGGTGACTGGGGTGGACCTGAGAGTGGCGGTGGCTAGGCTGAAAGCCAAAAACACCGCCCCAGGGCCTGATGGCCTGCCTGGCAAGGCCTGGGTCCTGGCCCTTGAGGCTCTCGGGCCTCGACTTAGGGGGCTTCTCAGCGCATGTTTGGAGAGGGGCCAGTTCCCACTTCGTTGGAAGACAGGGAAACTGGTCCTCATACGGAAGCCGGGGCGCCCTGCGGACTCTCCGTCCGCATACCGGCCTATCGTGTTGCTCGACGAGGTGGGCAAGCTCTTTGAGCGAGTTGTCGCACACCGCCTCGTCGCGCACCTTGGGGGGATAGGGCCGGACCTTGCGGACCACCAGTTCGGTTTCCGCAAGGGGCGCTCAACGGTGGACGCCATCATGCGCGTGAGAGCTCTCACGACGGGGGATGCTGTGTCCCGGGGGGGGGTCGTCTTGGCGGTGTCTCTTGACATCGCCAACGCCTTCAACACCCTTCCCTGGAGTTGCATCAGGGAGGCACTCCGGTATCACCGGGTGCCGACCTACCTTCGTCGCGTGGTCGAGGCCTATCTGTCGGATAGGTCCATCATTTACCCTGGTCACAACGGGGAATGGAACCGGCGAGAGATGTCGTGCGGTGTTCCGCAGGGGTCGGTACTGGGGCCGCTCTTGTGGAACATCGGCTACGACTGGGTGCTGCGCGCCGACCTCCCTAGCGGCGTCAGCGTGGTCTGCTACGCTGACGACACGCTGGTTCTGGCACAAGGGAGGTCGCACCAGGAGGCGGCCGACATAATGACGCGCGGGGTTGCGATAGTCATCGAGAGGATCCAGCTGCTGGGACTGGAGGTGGCCTTGCACAAATCCGAGGCCATGTGCTTTCATGGGCTTCGGAACGCGCCACCTTCAGGCTCCCAAGTCACGGTGGGGGGGGCTACCATCGGCGTCGAGAGGGCGATGAAGTACCTGGGACTCGTCCTCGACGGCCGGTGGAGCTTCGTCGAGCACTTCCGACGTTTGGGCCCCAAACTGGAGAAGGCAGGTGCTGCATTCAAGCGGCTCCTGCCCAACCTGGGAGGCCCAAACGCCCCCTGCCGTAAACTCTACGCGGGGGTCATGCGGTCCATGGCCCTTTACGGGGCCCCGGTATGGGCACGTTCGGCACGGCCGCGGGCTGTGCACTACCTGAACGTGCCCCAAAGGGTGATAGCCATTAGGCTAATCCGGGGGTACCGCACGATCTCCCGCGAAGCAGCTGGCCTACTCGCTGGACTGCCACCGTGGGATCTGGAGGCGAGGGTCTTCTTGCGCCTGTACGACTGGCGCGAGGAGGCTCAGCGCCGGGGAGAAACCCCGTTGCCGCGGCAAGTTGTCGCGCAGCGGGCGGAGCTCCGGCGCGATCTCATGGTGGCCTGGAGGGAGCGGCTATCGCAACCCAGTGCAGGGCACGCCACCATCGTGGCGGTAAGTCCCCTCTTTGAGGAGTGGCTCGGGAGGAGTCACGGCGCCCTCACGTACCGCATGACGCAGGTCCTCACCGGACACGGTTGTTTCGGGAGGTACCTGCACCGCATCGGTCGTGAGGAGGCGCCCGGGTGTCACCATTGTGCGGACAGCCCCGAGGACACGGTGGACCACACAGTCCAGGTGTGCCCCGCATGGGAAGGGCACCGCCGGGTCCTCGTCGAGGCTTTGGGCGGCGGCGACCTCTCGCGTCCGGCCCTGGTTCAGGCCATGGTCCGGGGCGAGAGGGAATGGGATGCCGTCGCCTCCTTCTGCGAAGCGGTCATGCTCGAGAAGGAGGAGGCGGAACGCCAGAGAGTTCGCACCTCTCATCCCGGCCGCCGCGCTGGACCAGGTAGACACCATGGGCGCCGGGTGTCGCGAGATGACTCCCGGCCACCGTAGGCGTGGGTCTGTGGGCGGTGAGTTCGGGTGGCTCATCGTCCCTCTGTCTTCCTAGACGACAGACCCGTGTCGACGGCGCGCGTTGTTCCACGCGCTCCTCAAAGAGACGTCAGCAACCCCAGCGGGGCCCAGCAGGGCCAAGGCCTGCCGGGGCTGCGGGTTGTTCGAAAGAGATACCGCGGCCCTGGTACATAAAAGGCCTATGACGGAACACGACGATTTTAGTCAGTAAAAGTCTGACACTCCCTCACCGCTGCTAACCCACAGCGGGAGGGGTCATTTGATGATTTTACGTCGATAAAAAAAAAAAAAAAAAAAAAAGGTCAAAAACCGCTTCAACTTAATTCATATTCCAAAATAAGGTAGGCGAAGAACTTAAAGTAAGTATACATAATTAATTAACAAAATAGAGTTAACTTTATACAAAGTAGCTCGTAACTTTACAACCTTTATCTTTCATCAAACCCCGATTTCAACTCAAAAATACCTACAAGTTAACACAATAATGTTTAAATTAAGATTTATTCGTGGAGAGACGAAGAAATAATCCAATAGCAAGTTTTAATTCAATTACACTGGCTTAATACTCCGATGTTAGGAGCGCAAGGAATGTGCCACCCGTTCTGCAAACGGGAAACAATTTCTACCAACTGAATCGCCTGAACTTCAATCGAACCGCATTTGCGTTTGTGCTGCAAACACTTGCACAACTATTTTTAATGTAACCAGACTCATTTTTTTTCTCTCTCCCTATTCAGTTAATTGAAAACCTATCTGTTCTACAAAGGCGTGAATGTACATAGAAACGTTTTCAACTCGACGAACTGTAAAGCGAACTCTCGAAAAATATCCAATTTTATTTTTGATGTTTAGTGCGCTGTTGCGTTTAACGACGCAGTGCGCAAAATTTTATGAGGCGGCTGGGGCGCATTTTTTGTCATCAAAATTTATTTTAAATCGAAATATTGAACGAGCCATTTGGTTTGCGACAGAGCGCTTTATAAAATATTATTTTACACATACGGGATAGGATTAAATGCAAGATAAACCGTAACAACAATTAATCATTGTTTACGTTTGAACATTCAAAATATATTTCCAAATGACACCAATAAAATACGAAATATGTTTATCACCATGTTCATAAAATGTTCAATTTATCGAGAATGATATCGAGTACGATGCCAATCAAACGAACAACATGAACCGGTAAAACCTTTTATAGGTCCGAAACCTTCAATTATTCAAAGATAAGTTGAAACAGCAGACAGTCAAGTAGGCACTTAGGCAGATAAAGTTTTACGCGCTATAGATATGCAAAGTTATAGAGGATGGATCAGCAGCGCCCAATATTGCGTTAGGTCAGACAAATTGGGATCAGCCAGTGAATATATTACGGTCCCCCGTACTATGTGTCGGTCTGTTAATCGTTCCCGGTTATTTATGAACGTTTTAACTGTTTACATAAGCTTACTATAATATGGTTATGCTAATTTTTGAATGGGGTACGGATTGGGCTGATTGCTTAGCAGGACAATGTTGGGATGTCAGCTTTGTAATTGGCTATCAAGATTTAGATGTCTTGGTCAATTGATGGAACACCTTTTTCAATTTATATCCTTATATGTATGTATTTATTCTAAAAGCATGTTGCGTCTTAGATATACAATATTTAGTGCATTGCACAAACATTGTTACTATAGTTGGAAGCCACCTTAAGCACGAATACATTGTGCGGTAGACACCAACTACGCCGACGACCTAGTTATGTCATTGATGTTGCAAATTATTGTAAATATATCTAATAACCCTTTACTAGTCATCAAAATGCTATTATGATGTCAACATTAACGCTGTTTGAATAGGAATGTTGTAAGATTTCTCAACATCACCTGTACGTAGAATTTATTTTAAGACCAACTCGCTATTTCTTTAAGTTTATTAAATCAAAGGTTTCAACTGTTAGGCTTTGTACCTGTTTTATTCATCTTTACGATTTGTAAAGATATTTAATAACAGTGCTAACTTTGATGAAGTTTATAATAAGCGAATAATTTAAGTCTGCGAAGAACATCGAACTACTCCATCAGTTAACTATTAAATTATACCTTAGTCAGGCTTTTATGTCTTGTAGAATATTAGATTTCTGAAGGAGCAAGACTTTGAGAATATCGACTAACGCGCCGTACTAAATTAAGCCACATCTAGAACTTGAGCAGTTATACGCAAGTACATTCCAGTGTTATTGAGGCTTCATGTACGAATAAGTCAATTCGTTTCGTAAGAAGCGAGGCGTAGGTATGTACAGTAACAAAGTTATAATCCCACAAAAGCCTGCGCAGTCTTTAACGAGTTTTCTCCGTAACCGTAGGGGCTGCTAATTTAAACTTATGATAGGTTTACACCAAAACCCTTCAAGTGCCGCGGCATCCATCACAAAAATTAATTAAGTACATCGAGTGAGTCATAACAACTCACTCGTGTGTATTCATTATGCGAAACATGAAAGTTTTGTTCCTTTTTTCGTCACTTCCTTTGCATAAAGTGGGATGTACACATAAATTGTAGGGCTGGGACAAATTGCGTTCCGCCAGTAATGTATTCCGCTCAGTATTGCCTCGCACACGTATGTTTCAGCTCAATTCTACATAATGAAACTTTTCAAATGCTACTCACTCTTATTTTGCTTTAATCAGTTCAAATTAAGATGCAATTTGTCACAGCTGTAGGCAGTAGCGTCGAACTCGACAGGACGGCTGGGAAGTCGGCATGGCTTATTAAATCCGTACCTTCCACGGAAACTGTCGAGCGTTTGATATCTTTCAGTATTTATGATTCTAAAAAACAATTTGTCGAAACGTATTTTGTGAAAAGCCGATTAACCTAATAAGCACAATAAAGAAATTCCCAAGATATTTCAGCATAAAACGAATATTTCACTTAATCAATTCTGTGGTGTTCCCGACTCACCAGAGCGTAAATTGATTGATTAGAACAGAATATCTTATCAACCACCGAGATATTTTTACCAATAACTATGAAGTTACATTGATTGGGTTGGGTTATGCTTCCACAACTTCGTACTAGTTACAAAGTACCTACATAGTAGGTATAATATCTAAATTAGCACAACGTAGACCGCAGTATCAAGTCTCATGCATATTCCGTGCGAAAATGTTCCCCCAAATGAATTAATCTAGCCTTTCTTCGAATATCGGCTTTCCTAGTATAGTTTTAAGGGGTCCTTAAACAGTACATAAATCAAAGCGATATGTCGACGTAATGCCCCGTTTCATCGGGGCTGTGCTCTTGTGAAATATGACCAGCATTATTATCTACTTGCGTGGTGTACAACGCCAGCTTATCTTAGGAAACTTCTAGAACATCTTGGATGTTTATGCTTGAGACGGTAGTAGCTTGTACGGAAGTGCGTTGGAAATTCAAGGAAAAGATTTTCCTGATTTTAACTCTAGAGACGTTATATATTAAGTACCAATTTTGAGCATTCCGGGGGGTTGGTTTAGCCCATGCTTTTGTCAAGACATTTGTCATAGGTTTTGTCTCGTTCCTCATCCGACTAAACCCATGATACATGTTTGGCTGTGCCACACCATTCTGGTAACATTGACAATTTCTCTGGCCATCTAACAGTTTTTGAACCAACCAACAAAAATAATAAAGCTAAGTTTGTTAACCTGTATTTTAGTTTCGATATGTAACATTTCAATTCTCCCAATAGTGGAGAGGTATGTCAAAACCGCCTGAAACCGCCCACCGCAGGCCATCGGAGTGAAAGACGTCTACTGCACCGTTGGAACTAGTCATTGGCTCTTCGTCACTACTATTTCGACGAGTTTCCTTCGTAAATTTTAGAGGGAACAGTATAGATATAGGTATGTCTAAAAATATGTATGTAGGTGTATTTCTTGAGTCGAAATAATTAATTGAAATGGTTATTTAATTTAGGTAATAGGTATTTACTTTAATTAAATTACGTAAGTAATATACCTTACCAATACTTTCACGAATGGAAAAACAAGTCCCTTACACCCGCCTCCCCTACATTCTAATGTCTAGTTTATTTCTTTGAACGGCCAATTAAAGTACAAAAGCAATGAAAAAATCCAAATAAAGCTTAATTAACAGTGACATGAGAAGCATTTGACGTCAAAACAAGCAAACGGTTCAGGCTAGAAATTTAAAGTGCCTGTTAATGAAAGAGAAAAAACTATTAACCATTCAATGTGAAGTTTTATTGTTCGGCAAGGACCGCCGGGTGGACTTTTAATTAAAGGCCCCTTCACATTCTCTATTATACAGGACATTTTTACAGCTCCGGCTACATATTGTCCTGCCACGAACACTTTTACTGTATGCATATTATATTGAGTACACAACTCTGTAAACATATCAATCTAATCTGAGCTTTAAAGTATAAGTCATAATGGTTACTATAGCTTGATGTTACGGTAAGTTATTGACTGATAGCTTAATTATATTTGCTAAAGAACACATATTGTGACTTAATTGGATAATCGCATCTCATTGATTATGTTAGTTCTAGTTACGCTTTTTCAAAGACTATAGATGCTTATGCGAGCAAATAATAAGGGGCTTCGTACGTGTAACCAACATTACATGAGCTTGATTGATTGGCTGATTGATCGATTGGACATATTTATTAATTTCCTGCGACTGCTGAACTCCAAAGGTGAATGATTGACGTATTACCTAATTACTCGTAAGGTACGGAGGAGCGTATCATATGTAAGTTTACATGGCAGATAAACGAAATTACCGAGGATGTTACATCAATTTTTATATGTACTATTATTTTTTTTTTACATTATTTGATACTTGAACAAATTTTTAGGACACGAAACAATGTTATTACAATTTCATATAAGTAGGTAATCCACACATAGATTGAGTGGATTAGTTGTATAAAACTGTAACCCAAACAAAACCTTCGGTACAAAATTAATTAAATCAGAAGATAACAAGACAATCTAAAGAACAGTATAAATAAGCCTGTCCCACTAGTTACATAAGAGGGCCTTTTACGTAAGGCTTAGGAGTTTAACGACAATTAGTAACGCCTGCTGTTATTGACAGCCCTTGTCTGCCTCCCCTCGCCAGAATTAAGCTTTGATTGAATGAGTTTTGATTGAAAAAACTTTTACACGAGAGGGATTACTGCTGTGTTACGGGAACTTGACATTAAAGTTCATGCAACAAACGATGCGAATTCACGACTGTCAAAAAATGATCTATGCACCTCACATCTCTGCACCCAAAAATTTGTCAAATGAGTAAGTACCTATCTTGCCTTCTCCGAATTTGCTAAGAACTTGTTACGAGTCATTTGCTCCATTGTAATTAAGTGCGTATTAGAAGCCGTCGAACCAGACCAGACAATCTGCTAATTCCAATAATCCTGGTAATCTCACATGTACAAACACTCTGACCTTTAACAACCGCTATTTATGGAACACCCAAATATTTGGTCTAGTATTTATCGATCCCTACTTATACCCACCAGTGTAGAAATTCATTAGAAGGTATCTCTGCCGATGGAATTGAGGTTCTTTCGGAATTATTTCTTCTTTGACCTCATTTTATTTCTAACATACGTAAATACGTATGGGATTTTAGAAGGCATTAACTATAATTGGTAAACTCGAAGAATAGGGTTGTGGTAAACTTCTGAAAAGAAGCAGTGCGTGAAATTACATCAAAGTGTTACGTGACACTTATAACGTTAGATCTCTCAAACATATTATCATAAATAGATTCTAGTCTGAAATTCTCATTTTAAAAACAAAAGCGTACCTAAAATAAAGTTTTACCTTCAATGACTAAATTGAGTAAATAGAGAGTCTAGACTACTACAAAGAGGTTGCTTTGTTCTAAGATAAATAGACTTATAAGACAGATAGATATATTCTTAGTCTTTCGATTTGTTTAATAAACCAAATCTTCAGTAAAGGTAACTCATCAGCATACATAAATTTTATAGACAATGACAGTTGAATAACGGTTGGCTGGAGCAAAATCCTATCTATTACGCTCTCGAACATTTGACCGAGTAAGGATTAGTATAAATTGAGAAAGGTTTGGAAGACCTGATGTAAGACCGCCGAGAACTCGGCTACCCTTTTTAGTCATTACTATCGTACTATCTTTCCGTCGCGCTAGTCGGCCCTGGAAAAAAAACCTCGGGTTTTAGACAATTCAACCTCTATGATGAAAAGGGTTCCGCTGGCCAACGTTTTTCTGACAACCGCGAATAATTCCAGAAATTTCATGAGCGATGGCCGCTATCGATAGCAGATTTGGGGCTTGAGAATCTTTCGCAAAAAACACAAAATGTTACCGGTCCCTCGTAAAAAATCTATCTAATTTAATGGAGCCCGAACATTAAATTCAATTGAAAAGTAAATCTGTCGAGAACCCATCGTATTGTAAATATACGTTTTGTCCGTTGAAATTGTAGGAAGTTCGTTAAAAATCATTTTAGTACGAGAGTATTACAAAAAGTATGTATATTTTTAAAAAGTAATTTCAGTAGGTATTGTTATCACCGCGGGAAGCCAGGACTGCTCTCGGTCGTTCCCTCGACAAATTGAGCATTACGCCAAATGCCTCCGGTAATTTCGAGCTTCACTCCAATTTTAGTACGTAAGCTGCTAAGAAATGTAATCTTGAAATTATTTCGAAAGGTTCAAACAATGACACTATATCAGCTTTAAATCAGAAATTCGAAACGCTAGGTATATGAAATGGATTATTTGTATTTCATAATATAATATTAAAGTCATTTAGAAAACCTCCTACATGTACTTTAATAAAAACCAATTAACATAAAACACACAACCACAAGTCTTAGGGCTTGCAATATTCAGCTTTTTATTATCCTTCATTATCGGTCGCGTTCCGAAACCAAACGAACAGAATTACTAATCACGCGAAATTTAATTACCGCGAGTTGGCAATGCTACAAATATCTAATTTGGAGCTAACGGGTTGCGGTGGAACATTTTAATGAGCTTACGAGAGCTGTTATCTCTGGCAAATAGTCTAATACACATAGGTCAGATACCGTTATAATGAACGCATGAAGATTGGGCTTGTCATGGGATGGTGAACAAATATTCGGCTAGTACGCATTTTGGCCAGTACTTCGTATTTAGATCATCCAAGAGATAATGCAAAAAACTTTTTTGTTTCTACAATTCTACCAAATCATGCAGTTATTCATTCCAGAACTTTCTTATAGGTACATTTAATCACGAAATATAAACACTATCTGCAAAAATCCATTGACCCCAATTTTCTTCAATTTTAAAAATACTGTTTAGTGCATGTGAATAGAATATCCGTGAAATCCGTGCGTGGAGTCTAGCATTGAAATCGGAAATCCCTTTGAGCTCAGTAATCCATTCCACTCTTTGGCACCTTTGTTTGATACGAACAAGTGACACATTCCCTTGACTTCCCTTCACAATACAACTTCGCTGCAATCAGAAATAATGAAGTCTAAAATACACTTCAAAGTATGTAGAACTAGCAGTTTCAATAAACCACATAATATAAGTTAAAGAACGTTAAACTTTTCACTTAACAGTGTACCCATCAGTATTGCAAAGTCCATAGTAATACACTGTGGTGCATCGTTAGGTACTTCAAAATTTCACTTAACTCTCGTCGAAGGAGCACTGAATTTATGAAAGGAAAAGTTTCATAATGTGCTCTTATGAACTTCCAAGTTTGTAGCGAGTCACTTGTGTGGTGTGTAGTATTTTGTAGATTAACTAACGTACTTCTATTAACTTTGAATGTTATGTTAAGGAAAGAGATTGAAGTTACAATGTAACAAAACCGAAAATAAAATGTGACTATTTTTATGTTTCTAAAAAACTCGAAAACATTTTTTGTTATTTTAAATATCCAATTTGATATTACCATCATTACCACAATTAAATCGTGAAATACCACACGAACCAATCATTTTAATGCGCTTACCTACAATAACTCAACCTTGTATTCGCAAACAGTTAACACATGCAAATCGCTCGTTTACAGCGGTCTATTAACGTGCGCAAACCCGAGGCTTCCTAGTTACACCTCTCGTCTCCCGAGAATTGTCCTGGGGAATACTAAATCATGTACACAGGTTCTGGAACCTTCGTTGCTTAACAAGGTGGGTCACAATACCCGGGTGACGGTGTTTATGGCAACCAGTCCTCAGAATACCTTCTACCTTACCAGGTACGTACATAATGTACCCTAGACTAAGAGGGCCACGGCACAGGGTGATCGTAAAGTTAGTTAAGTCATAAAATTTTACTTTGCAGTGACGAAATTGCGGGCATTATACCTGTATCTTTTCGAAACATGGAAAACCATTTTAATAATTTGGTGAGGTAAGCTGTTGAGAGTAGTGGAAACTGTTTTACTTAAAACTTTTGATTACAATATTAATATTCTATAGTATTAAAAAGACAAAATATAATTAAGTAAGCTAAAAGAATCATATCACAAATCGACTTACAAATTCTCTTGCGGAAAGTCTAACGCTCTACCGGCTGCGCTATCAAATATTTCTATTACAAATCTAAAAGCTATCAAACTATGACAACCACGAAGATATTATTTCAGTTGGGGATTTCTGCCTGATTTGGTACTTGCTAACCAATTGATATTCAGCAAGCCCTATTGAATTATCTCGAAGGAGTTAGTAAGGGTAACCTTATAATTTAATTCGTCGATTCTCTTGCCTACTGCCGTTACATTGGTAAGATTGCTTACATAACCTAATTTAGGTTAGTTTCTCTAATAGTGAGTTGTAAGTTAGGCTACTTAGAGTGGTATCGAATATGCATAAGTAACAGTTATCTTATGTGAGTGGATCTCAATTGATTTAGTTTGTATTTGACATGATTTTGAAGTCAATTGAAATGTTTCGTTTTAAGTGCGTCGTTGTACAAAAGGGTTTGTAATATTAGAGTAGATAAGAACAGCGCATTAAAAGAAACTTTGTAAAGACAAATTAGAAAACAGATGCAAAATAAGATTGAGAGCAAGAACCTTTGTAAAAATATCCACACTATAACAATATTTCACAACGCTTTCGCTACAACCCACAATATATTTTGTCTGAAATAGAGTAGGTCCATCAGATAAATTCGACGTATTCTGCATATCGCATACATCGTGGAATACCCAAGCCCCTTTGATCGTCAATAACACGTCCCGTTTATTTACGCACAGGCCTGTTCACTTATAGGTGTGCCAAAATAAATCAAATTTACATTCCCGTACGGAGATGCGAACAAACATTGCCCGTATAAACATAAAGGCTGTTCGAAGGCTAACTTGTTCGGCTACAATCTCTTTGATAAACTTGTTGTAGCGAACTTGGCTGGCTCCTCGCACGGTTGTTTGCAAACTTGCACTTACCGTGCAACTTAATTGAATTGTCCAGAAGTCAATTTGATTCTTCCCTGCGCCACTGTTACGGTTTTCCTATGAAGAGCGTACTTTCCGATATAGAGTAATTTGTGTGTGCAGCGCTTTTCAAGTTCTTGTACAGTTTGCGCCAGCGCAACCAGCTGAAAGTGCTTGATTTAGTTACTAAACTATGCGAATTTATTTCATCGTTTATTTGAAAAAGAGGCGCTATGCGTTACCCCAACGTTTGCGTCGAAATTTCCATGCCGAAAACCCAACGAGATCATTAAGTATAAGATGTCACTATGAATTCACAATGCACCGCTAAGGTACCTAAACCGATACATCAAATAGTTTTTTAGTACAGTTCTTAAAGCCTTTACACTGAATTAAACCAAATGTTTAGTTGCAACGTTTAATTTAATCGTGTGGAGATTACGTGATGTTCTAATGTGCGGTGAAATGAGCGTCGATTAGGGCGCCTTCTGGCTGTAATACGAATATGTCGTGATCCACTTCAATTACACTTGTAGAGATCATATCGTCGAGTTAATGTAATTAACAAGTTCTCGCTCAAATTGCTCGATCATATCAGGTGTCGTTTGTTTTAAAGTAATGAACGCATGAACAAAAGTTGACCTACTAACATTTGTCATCAACAAAATACGTATTTTTGGCTGTTTCCTTAACTTGATAGCGGTTTTAATCTTTTTTTATTTTTGAGAGGAGGTGGACTCCGGAGTTTACTTTCAGTCTTGATAAAACGAACAATACCAATCTCAAAAAAGTATGTATACTTGCCTGCATATAAAGTAGATATCCATTTTAAATGTACAAGATCGTGACCAATTATAAAGTGATACAGCGGTTCCACAAACAAAGTGTGTCAGTATCAGTAATTTGTCGCACGACAATTAATATTGCCCCACTTGTGATCAATTGCGAGAGGAAACCAATTCTTGGTTTGCAATGAACAATAGACGTTTATGCGGCATTAATCCACCTACTCGTATATAATGCCAAGAATATTTTTTGTAGGTTTACCTATACACAGAAGTGATATATGAGTCAGTACGCATAGGGTTTAAATCCCCGTGCAATATTTTACGGCATGCATATAAATAAATAGCGTTTGCACCAAACATAAAAACATACCGTAGTTACCGTTGCGGTTTAAAAATTAAAATATTGTTGTTTACATTCGTAAAGTAAACTAATAGCTTTTGAAAGCATTCCGTTTTTCTGGTATAAATACCTGTGCTATTTTCAAACATTGCATTCGTTATTTAATGATTATTATTTTTTCACTAGTGAGATCCAATTTCACATAAAGGGTAAATTGGAGCTACTAGTAGTCTACATCGAAAATTGATGGCAATATACTGATTAATTTTATGAGAGATGCAAAGCGTGAACAGAGGCATTATTAGAAAACTACAACAGAACCTACCTCTGAAAAACGTTTTATAGTTTTATTATTGAACAAAAATTCGTTAATTTTCATCACTAAAATTTTTTATGTTCCAGGGTACTGACATCATATCAGGTCAATCCATTGTGAAAACTATTTAGCAGTACCTACGCCAGTCGCCAATTCTCGGAATTAATACGTTCCTCTAATATTATCGCTCCGTAGAAGTTATTCAATAATACAGAGCTTCGATACCAACTGTTTACGGTCTGCCTCCGATTGCTGTTGGCAGTGTTTCAGCCGTCAACCACGCACTAAAACATATAATTCCATTAATATTCAGGGAAGCTGCCAAAGGCGTGTGTCTTGGATTGAATACCCTCGATCAGCAACGATAAACAATCTGCCAATGATAATTATCGTAAATACTAAGATATATTGGCGTTGGACTCAGTTGATTGCAAGTTATGGAATGTTAATCTTCTCGGTACAGTTAAATTGTTATGCAAGGCAAACCGGGTCGTATTCTCGAAGCTACGTTGAAGTTTTTTTAATAAAATAAAGCATTAGAAAGATAAGGAAAATATTCAACTTAGGTAATAAAAATCTAGATAAAAATTCCGCAGATGCTAAATTCAGATGCTATGCATATTAATTCGTATAATTTCTTAAAGGTCAAAGTTGTCATAACAATTTAAAAACCAAAAATGTGATAAACAAAACTGGATCCCTGACATTTAATACATGAACAGAACTTTACCTAAATAGCCGAACTAGATAAAGTTGTTATAGGCATCGATCTGGGCTTCATTTCCATAGCGAGAAAGTTGTCTGTTTCCCCGACCCTCGCAGCAATCGGTGCGATTTCCTTTCCTGTATTTTCCTCAAATAGTTGGATGGTCTTACGAGTCCCAGTCGGATCTCTTTATAGTAAGGTTTGTTTATCGGGCAATCGAGATCGACGAACAAAGAACAAGGTTCCGTACATTGTACGCTGGAGAGCGATCTAAAATGTCCCGGATACCAATTTGGCTAAGCTCCGCAGATTCATTGGCAATCGCGTCTTTGTTTTCATTTAAAAACGTCGGTTGTTAATTAAAAGTAAAGTGTACTAAGTAGTCATTAAGCGAGATGAGAATATAGTGGTGTATTTAAGAGATCGTTCGTGCTTACTCGATTGTGTAATTCGCGGTAGGGTTGGCTGTGGCCGCTCGAAATATTTATCTCTTCCGATAAAGTTGAACGCTTACACAAAGATGACATTCTGGTACTGTTAGAGTTCTGTCTTCACAAAAACATGCAGTTATAAATAAAATAAATAAATAAATAAAATTCATTTATTTCAGGTAAGAAACCCATAATTACAATGTTCAATTTGCTTTTGTATCAAAAATAACAATGACACTTTTTAGTAGTGTTAATGAATATGAACCCAATGCCATTAAAATTATACAGCTCGACGTATTCAATCATACAAATTACTTGACGTAAACCCTTTAAACGTGCGCAAAGCCTCTCTCAAAGCGGCATTTTGACACACACCTGCTATACTTGGTGTAAGAAACCCATAAATCTTCACACAGCTAATCCAAACTGCGTTCTGGAGGAAAAACGTCTCCAAATTGTATCACGTACTTCCGTATTTTTATAAACCGCCAACGTGGGCGTTTAATGGTGTATATGTTGCCGCCAACTGGTTAAAATAGCTTATCAGTCAAACAGCCAGCCTCAAGGGAAAGTGACCTCGCCTCAGAGAAGTCTAAGTCTCAAGCTAGTAGCCAGTTAGCTAGTTGTAATTTTTATCAAATCAGTTGCATAAGTGTCGTCTTGTTAAAACTTTGAACTTTGCAGTCAACCCTTGTCAGTGTCAGTGATTGTCATCAGTCAAAAGCTAGCTGTTTGTTTGAAAGGCCATTTCAACCAGAACTTTTATGAACTCATCTTATGTAACCCCTTCTATACTTCTCTTATTTTTTTATGAACCTTATGTGCTCCTCTTATGTACTATCCTATGTACTCTCATATTTCCTCCTCTTATATACTCTCTTATGTACTCTTCTTAAGGATTCATGAACCGAATGTAGGACTTACACTGACAGCAAGAAACAGAAAGTAAGGTAGATAAGGCATTCGAACTATTGTAACCCGATTTTCGAATTTATATTATGTTCCGCGAGATTTCAGGCCGGTATTATTGTAGTCAGATCCCGTATGATTCACTGCACCCGAGCTCTGGGATTTGCAAATGCTTTTTTGCCTTTTTATGATTTTGTTGGATCATTTTATAGATTTCGCGAATTGGCTGACGTTGCGGTATTCAGAATCGAATATTATCAGCACTAGAATAAACAAAATATTTCGGAAGAAATGGAAGCTGACTCTTTTATTTTGTAAACCTTATTTCGCATTTGAATTTAATCTCTACGAAATCAAAATCTTATTATGCTGTCTAAAAAGAAAACTCACATTAAGGGCCAACAGAGTCTTACAAAATGTATCAAATAGAGTCCCTTTGGATAAAGATAAACCGGCGGGACGCAGGATTTCGCCGAGATTTGGAACCCAAATTGTTTTTTATAGGTCACATTCTGCACGCGTACAATGAGGAGAAAAGTTTCACTCTCGCTTTGTGCATTAAGCGTAATTGTGCCCATAATAGTTGGAGAGACGAGATTTAATCACAATGTAGACACACGGACCTCATTTTCGCTTTTAATTACGCAAATTGCATTCTTCCACACACATTAGGGTAGCGCAACAGTTCTTGTGTCATTACTCTGCGCCCGCGCCGCGGTCGTTATTAAGTGTCGGTTGTACGCACTACAATTTATATTTCGCTATGATAATTGTAATTATAAGGCAGTTGCGTGCCTGCCCTTGTTGTTGCTTAATGACCGCGCCATTATAACAAAAAGTTTTTTACTGCGTTTAATTGAATAATTGTCTTTTTTGTGCAATTCTACGCTCCATGTCATTGGTATCGTTACTTAAATGCCGAACCAAAAATAAGTTTTATTTAAAACATTCATGAAATTAATGACTAATCACTCAGACACGGGTTCATGGTTAATTAGTAAACAATTAGCGTTAGATATTTATCGGAGAGCATGCAGGCCCTGACCTTAGTAATCTCACCTACTCGCAACAAAAAGAATCGTTCGACAATTAACATAAAGCATTAAGTTACCTTCACAGGTGAAACTGTTACGAAATCTCACGACGAGCATTAATAAATAATGTTTAAAACCTTGCAATTTCACGGTTCTTTGCAATACACATATTCGTCATCAATAACACCCGGTGCAATGTTAAACTTGTATGCAAGTCAGCCCCGTCGCCCTTGACATATACTTGGAGCGTTACACTGTGTTGGACTACGTTATTTTAAGATTACCTACAGTCTAAATTAGACCTTATCATTGTGACAGTAGGTGCTATAACGAATTGTTAGATTAATTAGTTGGCTCGCTGCCGCCTCAGCAAACGTTGACAGGTACTTAAAAGCACTGGCACGCTCCATCAAATATGCATAAGGCCGTCTGCGTCGGTTATGAAAAACGCCTTGTACTCGCGTGCGAGTAACTCGTTAATGAACTCGACAACGAGCAATTAATCGCAATAACTGCTAGCTCCGGTGTAAAGTTTCATAATTTATGTTGATTCGTTACATTTCATACGATTGGGTGCGATTTTAAATCGCTTTGTAGTTAAGCTAGATTTATGTCTTCGTTATTATGAACCTCCATCGTATATCTTAACTACCGTTCTCCTTTTTGTTATTTACGTTAGTTAAAAATACAAAGCTTCCAACAAAGTGGTACAAACTTTTCTGTTCCATACAAGGTATACGCTACCTACATACTAATTCAGCAATATAGGCGAAGTACGGAGAAAGTGAAGATGCAACCGTTCTCTGTACAGTCTTACTTTTACTTCAACAATTGTGTTCACTTTCGTTGAACTTTACAAACTTGAATTTTCTATAGAAAATGCATAATTATATTATGAATATGCAAATGCCAAGAAGCCTCCGCAGTAATCACAACAAGTCATTAACATTCCGTAGATGTCGATGACCAGAATTTGGGGTTCACGAATAAACAACAGATGTATGTAGGTACAACTTATAAATATGTATGGTTCATTCATAATTACAGAATCGTGAACAACATGTCTTTCAAAAGTTGGGTCACGCTGGAATCCGTGAGTCGAAGATGTTACTCTTTAATGCATATAACGAGTTGCAATTTAAAACGTCTTGCCTTCGGCAGAAGTAAAATCAGCAATTTGCGAAATTGCAGTAGCGTGGGGTCTGCGGTAATTGTAGCCTCTCGCCATTGCTATCGAAAGCGATAAATAAATATGGCGGGATTTCTCCCAGCCGATGTAAATGTCGCTGATCCGCACCAACCTCGTCAACCACCGTTTAGTTCGTAAATATTGCCCCAACTTGGCTACATTTAAGATGATTTATTTAGAGGGAATCGTTTTCCTCTTTTCCTTTTTTTATATCACATTTAAGTTAAGTTTTGAGACCCATATACCATATACATAAGAAAAGAGCTATTTAGCAAACCTGACAAAAACTACGATAAAAAGTTCAACATATTTGAACCGAAAGTTAATTGGAAACAACGGCAGCAAAACTAATTTCATATCATAATAGAGGGTCGCAACAAAATCAATTTCCCATATTTAGTGGAAGGACCGACAAAAGTTGGTGACCGCAGCACCTGTACATGACACTTCAAAACAAGGGACTATGGACCTTTAAAATTACTAGTCACGCGACTCAAAATTGAGTCCCGCATTGTGGAAATAACCCAATTTAGAGTGACAGTAATGTATCCAAGGGTTCACAGATGCGAGGGGTTCCGGGAATCACGGCTAAGCAAATAAAGTACTTGGCGTCGAATTCAATTATGCTAATTGTTTCCCTTAACCTTTGCTGGTACAATTCGATCGTATTTTGTTTTATTTGCCTACATATTAGGTCTTACTTCAAGGTTACGACTAATATTTGAATTTATCCGACAGATATGTAAAATACCTCTATCACGTACCCAGATACAGGTATATTTTTTGCTTGATAATACAATTAATGTTATAGAGGATTTTATTAAAAAAGCGAATAAAAGCACTCAAATATTTGACACAAACACAACACACAAAAATACTTTTCAGTATTCCGAGAAAAACGCTTCAAATGAACACAATCAAAGTGATGTGAAAATAAGTCTGTATTTTATCGATGTGCCAAAAGTTTGCATTAATGTCAGTTGTAGCACACACGATTCGAATCTAGCAATAATTACTATCAGGATTCATGTCCAATTTTGCGAGCGAAATTCTGCCTAAAGCAAGGAAGCGTAATAGCTTTGCAATTACTGTTAAAGAACTGTTTATTTGGCGATCAGACATCGTTTATCACTGATGATGAAGGCTACATGCGAACTGCAATTCGGAATACTAATTTTGGGTCCATTAAAAGCATTTAACAAATCATAAACTGTTATTTGAAATTAATCGTTTAATATGCTGTTATTTATAACTTGGAGGATAGACTTGTGGGAGATATTTGTTTGCTTCTATAGACGCACGAAGCACTTTTAGCTCTTAGCAGTCTAGTACTCAGAACATTGATAAAAGTTGTAACGTAATTCTATTACTCTATAACAAATGAAATAACAATCTCACACATGAACAAAACATTGAAAGCCTTAAGATCACTTCTCATCAATCCCATTCGTCAAAACAACAAAAAAACCTTCTTCATATATTAGAGCATCCAAATAATACCGGTTAATGAAACGGAGCAAGTAAACATAAGGGTAATATTGCGTTTGCAACCAACAATGCGGCAATAATTGGATCGTGGAAATTGACGGTGGCTCCAACAAATTTCAGCTCATCAACCTCACATTGTAGCCAGAGGATCCCATTCGGCGAACCTTATTAAAAACGATACGAATGAATCATGACATGTAACCAAGTTATTAGCCGCATTTACCGTAGGTAATCATTAAAAGGGTTTTTGTTGTGTTGCTTGGGGGAATAAATGGCATTGGTATTAGTTTTAGAATAGAATTTCCCCGTGAATCTCGATTGTATACGCTTGGGACGAACTTAGCTGTTGATTTGTGAAATATTTTTTGGGATTTAATGTTATTCATTGACGCAATTCTCCAACGCAAGGAAAAACTGATGTGCCAAAAAAATGCTATACACAACAGCCAGCAGCGTCCTTCGTAAAGTATTATCCAGTTCTCAATGACATTTTTAAGATTCGCTTTATGCACATAAAAGGATTTTTTAATCATTATCTCCCAAAGCCCCCGTGGCAGGCTCTAAAGTACATAAAAAAAGATTATTCTATAAAGGATTATTTAATTTAAAAGCTTGCTGATCCTACTTATAACTTTACTCGTTAGGCTCCGCGCTCGGCACAAACTGACTCCCAAGGTGATACCAACTCAAACGGCGAAACTGTACTAAACTGCGAGAAGTATGATCTCGCTTGCACCGTTTGTGGGATCAGCAGAGGTATAAAGCATACTACAGTATATCTAACCTAAGACACGGGTAGTGCCAGCGATATAAAGTTTATTAATTCAGTTACGTGGAGATTCAGTAATTTGTAGCACTATGGCTGTTCGCATGTATGATAGTTTCAGCTATTCCCTCAAATCAAATTCGATTGGGAAACTATTACTTCTAGGTATACATAGTGCAAACTAAGCCGGTATCCTAGTCTGAGTCTACTTTACTATTCAAATACAATCATACCTACTGCAATCAATTCAAATTTGGCGAACGAGGATCTGTATAGACCTAGACATTATTATTATTACTTGCTCCTGCGAGGACATACGGGTATTGACATAAATTATTGGTGTCCACAGATTAATATTATGCACAAACACACGAGAGGCCGGCCATCTTCCTGATCAAATTACTTGGGTCAGTCGGACCTCGTGACAGTTTGCGTTGCCATTACAACGTCACAGGCGGCCACAACAGCTGTTCAATTTAATTTAACCTAGGCCCATGTGGAACACGACGGCACTAAAAAACTTATTATTAAGTAAAACTTTTATTTTCATACAACCGGTGCTTATAATATGGAGGAAAGTCTTCTAATATTGGATGTTTTTTCTTGGAGGTTTTGTTTGGTAATTTTGTACAGAACTCGTTTTTGTATTCATTCAAAATTAGCCACTCATAACAATATTTTTGTAACAAGGAAATTAAATTGGGTCCCTTCTAATCTTTATTTCGCTAATTAATGTTACCATATCAAAGTGATGAAGAAAGGACAATCGACTTTAAGTCTCGACATCAAACGTTCGCAAGTCAAAGGAGATGTATATAAAAAGCTATGTAGCCGACATCAAAGTCACAACATTAGAGAAAAGTTGGTATTAAATGGTCCAGGAACAGCCTATTCCGCACAATTCAGTTTGTGGTAAGTACCTATTGAATAATAAAAGTGGCAGTTGACTTTAATTACGTCTCGGCAGAACGGAACGTAATACGCTTTTACTGGTCAAGCACTTAATGACTTGATTAACGAACCATAAATAGCATTTTTTGCGCAGGAGCACGTCATTGAGCAAAGGAATAAAAGAGAAATTTTCAGGAAGCACCCCAAAAAGTTGAGCATTTAATTTTATATGGGACTGCCTCGAATTGTTCTCTTTTATGAAGTAAATTTACGATCGTCTGCGGGCTAAAGTCTCTGTTCTTACTCGGTATATTAATTCATCTCATGTGTATTGTTCCTTATATAAAATATTCCAGCGGCTTTAAATAAAATATGTTTAATTATAAAGTTTGCACCGTTATTCAGTGTTACGTGGAAAGGATAATGTTTTTATTAGGTAAGTATAGCTACTTAGTCTGAAGTGGTTTTTAACGTCAGGATTTAAAATGCTTTTATATCTCAAAAGATAAAAGAATGATTTGCTATAAACTATGTTGTGGTTTTAACAAAGTTAAAAATTAAAGGAAGCTTATTCGTATTACAATTCGTTTTCTTTCTCGAAAGTAATTAGAAAGAAAAAGTCTAACTACATAAAATTATAATAACCCTCTTCAATCCGTAATCCCCTATTACTAACGCTTAAACAAGTTTAGTAATATAAAAGGGATAAAGTGTGTTTATCCTGTTTTGATGACTTACGGAACAACTCAATTATTTTACACAGAAATTAATCATAAATCAATCAAACAGCAACTAGAACAGCCCAACAAACCACTTCCGTGGGTTACACTTAAAAGTTTAAATTGTCCCAACTTGTGGGCCAATAAATTAATTCTGATATCTCTTTAACTTGTTCATTACCAATAACAAATTGAGGCTCAAATAATACACGAACAAGCAACTTAAAGCATTTTGTATTATTTGACGTTATTTCTAAATTAATGCTTCTGGCGTCTATCAGAAGGGTTTTAGAAATATATTTGTGAAATTTATGCGAAACAGAACAGAGAAATTAAGCATTAATTTGCTATCCTTCCAGCTGAAATTTACATATTTATCGAACCGTAAATTCATTATTTGTGATCTACATGGAACCGCTTAGCTTCCCGGCTGCGAGTGCGCGCTCTCAAAGTGATGTTTATGTAGTTTAATTGTTATCTTCAAACTGTTATGGCTGGCAAGACTCGAGCTAATGTATGCGACTAGATACGCGAGTCACTTCAATCCTTTACTTAACAAAGTGAAGGAATTACATTTTCCGCGTCTGTATAAGTCTGCCGCACTCGAGCCACAATAACTGATTTAAAATAAAAGTTTTTGCTCGTATTTGAATGAATCTTTGTTTGTTTTGTCTATTAAGTAAACTTGTAAAGTATAGAAGTTGAATATACATATGTATAATTTAGGTGCATTAGGCTCAATTTTTATTAGGTACCTAATGCTTTTTAATGCTCCCAAAATCTTATCAAAATTGTATACCATACTCTGGAATTTCGGACCACTATTAAAATCTTCATGGACAGTTTTAAAAAACAAACATTCAAAAAAAAACTTTTAATTCGAGTAATTGATGATTCTGCGACTTCCTTCCTACTTGAAAGGGTTAATGGGTGAATTTCAACAGGTCCAATAAAATCTTCATTTCCGTGGATTTTTTATACTTCAACTTTAGAACAAGAAAAAATAGTGTTTACTAAAGTTTTTGATAAGATATGTATTCTTCCTTAATATCTAGTAGATAGCTTAAAAAACTAACGAGATATACAAGACTAAAATTTTCATGCCACGGCGGTGAAACATGCATGCACGGCAATGAAACATGCGTCCATGGCAATGAAAACTATTCCTGCAGCCATCGTTTTGACATATCTTTCTCTTTCTTTTCTTAAATACTCCTCTAGTAAAACAACCTAAGTGAACCTGAACCTGAAGTGGTGTGTGTAAGTTTATCATTTAGTGAGGTGAACGTGGAAATATCTTTTTGTAGTTGACTATATAGTACAAATTGTTTTTTTTTCTTAATGATGCCGTGGCGATGAAAACATAAGTCACGGTAATGAAACATGCGGCCACGGCAATGAAACGAAATTGTTTTACAAGGCATGGCAATGAAAATTTTTTCATTGCTGTGTATTTTTTTTCATTTCCATAGCAAATTTTGACCACGGAAACCACGGAAATGAGAGCACGGCAATGAATATCAAGGCAAAAACATCAAAAAACTAAAAATCTGTTAATAATTCACAGTAATTAACACGTCACAAATAAACATAAGATAGATGGCATTGTACCGAATGATCAATTAAGAGGACAAACTTATTCAAACAGAAGTAAGACCTATCCACGGCGATGATAGAAAAAATGTCCAGTGATAAAAAAATTGCATACTTGCATTTATGGCGCGAAAACGCAGGCACGTGCACACGTCATTCCACGTCGAACACTTGATGTCCACTAATATGCAACATTTAGCGCACAGCGGGAGGGACGCAAACCGTTAGAAAAAGGAATATTCTTAAATATGTTTAGGACATGGCGATGAATGGTGGTTCTGGGACAAACTATTTTTTATTTACCATTTGTTGTATTGTTTAAATATTTCAACAAATGTAGTCCGTAATAATACTTTAACTATTCACGAATCAAATAAAAGTAGGTTTTAATATAAATAACTAATACATTTTTATCAATAAGGTCTAGTACACATCAAGGTGACGTGTGGACAAACACGGCAATGAAAGATTTTGAGGTTTATTTTTTTTTTTTGGAGAACCAATTAATCCTATTAACAAAATATTTAGTGCTACACATAGATTACTATTTCACCTACTTAGAAAAAAATATTAGAATATTATAACAATGATTTTTAGTACCGATTTCATCGATGCCACGCAATTTTTGGTCCCGGGAAATTCACCCTAATCTTTCCTTTTAACAATTAATACCTGCCCCAAACTTATCTGAGATTACAATTGTGTAGCAGACAATTGAGAGCACCCTTTGTCTTCACACCTGGATTGAATGAAGCCCTTTTACCTACTTTGTACCTACCAATCAGGGGAACTTGAAAACAGAAGTGGGCCTTACCTGAAAAAGAAAAAGGCTCCAGTTAGTAACGGGTATATTTAAAGATACGGGCCGAGAATAAAATGTAGATTAAGTAGGTATATGAGATTAGGAAAGGTAAGAATATCTTTTGAATATTCCAACTTTATTACATTTTTAGATTGCTTTGGTTGACGGTCAAAGTTTACATAGATAATTCACTGTGTTGCGTATTTTTACCGAAAATAGTACTTCAATTTAACATAGAAAAAAAATTGGCATCTAGTCAAGAAATCACCTATCTACTAGTTACTAAATTAGTGCATTATTTGTATATTCTCAATTTCTAAATTTGATTAATATGGTCTCTCTCTAAAATTACTTAATAAAAAAATATAGACCTCATTCTGATCTAACCTAACCATTTTAACTTAGGCACAACTGGTACAAGTACCCACAAAGTTAACGCAAATCAGGGCTAGCGTCAATACCGCACTGCTTTCGAAACGAGCGCATTCCGTTTTTTGCTCGCTACTAAAAACAGTCACAAAGAAACAAAGGAAAGGCTTATTGTGTACAAACAGAACATTGTGTTGCCGATTGTATGTACGTACAAAATTGTCCTACATGGTTAAGGTAGCTTTTTGAGTTGCATTAAAAAGCATGCGTTACTTTTTGAAAAGTATTGCCAGTGTTCGAGATATTTTTAACCATATGTGTATATTGATAACCATAGATTTCTATGGTTTTGGAAAGTAAACAATAAAATAATAGTTTCGTGACACAAACATAATTGCAATTTTTTTTGCTAAAGGCAAGTAAATAAAACTTAATGATAAAAGATAATAATTTCTGCATATTATATGCAGGCACAAAAACCTCGCCCGCAATAGGGCCCACTTACCAAGTTTCCTACAAGACGGCAAATGTTTTTGTTGTGGTTGCCGCCGCCATTAACATAGTTATTCGAGCATAAAATCGTTTATTGACTCTCACAATGTCGACTTGAGCTTCGACAAACAAACGCTGTCTACACCAAGTTGCTGTATTTGAGACGAGATTCTGATGTAAACTCAACGACTACGTTTCCGAACACGAACTTCTATTGTACTCATAATAAGGTTTTTAATAAATAAGGACTACCTACGAATAACATTCCCGAAGTTATGTAAAGAAGTCATAAAGTATGAAAAACATGTAATCCAAGTCTTCGTGTGATATGCCAATTAAGTGAGAAATTTTATTAAAGTTTCTTCTTGTTCGCCGTATATTTTTCTCAAATTCTTTCATCGCAAGGCAAACATCAAGTAAGTAATAAGCTATCCTAAACAAATGCCAAGTGAAGTAAAATTCCGTGAACAGGATCTGGAACAAATTAAAATCAAAATGTTCTCAACAGCGCAGTCTCGTCTCACAAAACTAAGATAAACTTTTACAATAAAACGTTCAGCATTTTTAATTTCCGTCTCAAGTTCGCGACGCTTTACGAGATTTAAATGAAATCTGGCAACCAGTTCTAACATTTAATTAGTGGCCCCAGAGCTCAGGAAATGAAACATCGTACGTAGTAACACCTCCGTGCGTGACTACTACTCGCAAGACGTCTCAACATCTCTATCCCGCATCCTGAACAGATTTTCTTTATTAAATTGGGCAGAGGGGAAAAAAGAAAATCCTTTCCACAGGCATTTGTGAGTCCAAAAACTGAGACGTGAAAAATAAAATAGCACTTTAGATTCACAAAAGGAAAACTTTAAACAAAACGGGCGCTTTCTCTATGCAAACGACGCGCCGTCCGCGGGCGAAAGTTTCCGAGTGTTACCGAGTTGCCGCGGTCTGAGTTGACGAAGTCGCCGTCAAGCCACAAAGACACACACGCCATACTTGATAGCAAAATTCAGATTTTTCATAATGCACCTCACGTTTGAAGTGTCCTCCCAAGCGACGAGATACAGTTTGCAATATTCCGCTCGACTTACACCGGGCGCGTTAGTGTTTACTTACACAACTCGGTACGTACACAACACGTACCTATCACGAAGCTCTTCTATTCAGAGTAAAATCAATACATTATGAATGTAAATGCAGCTTAGCAAAATGTGTTTACCTACTAGACTTTCTTAATAGAACATGTCGTGTGGATATTCTCTGAGGGGCTGGGTATGTTCCACTTATCATTTTCGATTCTGAAAGAAGAAAGTGAGCTGTCTACGCGTCGATGCTGACCGGACCATTTTTTATAATTTGTTTGTCCCCTATGGAGTTCTGTCCTCGTGACCCATTTATTTATGATTCAAACAAAAATACAACAAAGAAGTTATTGCTCTTTTGACATGGTTTCCTCTTACGATCTGAATTTTTTTGCTGATACATATTTTTTTTATATTTTCTTTCAGTCTAGCGAAGCTATTATTCATTGAGTTTTTTTTTCAAATTAAACACAAAATACAAGTTGTTTGCTGTGACCGGTTAAACATTTTACACGATTTTACGAAACAGCTATAAACGCATTGATAAAACATCAGAAAGATTCCACAATATTGTTTGTGTACTGCGCAACTCTTTATCCAAAATAACATTTCGATAGTACAAAAGCAGTATCTACCACATTATAATCTGATCGCACATCTATTTTAGCAAATGATAATTACATTGTTTCATTCGTGAAATTGGCTAACCAATGTATTGGAAAATAACAAGGTTCGCAAACACAAGTTTATTTAGTTAAATTAATCATCCACGATTAATAGTTTCACTACGTCATTAAACATTTATCAATTGGTACTCCGTCTTTTTTTAATAAAATGATATTATCAATTTTAAACAAAGCTTTGTTGGCCTTATTATTATTAGCGTTGAAAGGCCAATTACATTTTTTTTTATAACAATGAACTTAATGAATCTGACATTAACACCGAAAAAGATCCTAAGATATTTTTTTTTATTTAGAGAGCTGATCTATGTATAGGATATGATATGATGATGTCTTGACAAAATGAAATTATGAAAAAGGTATTGAAGTTTTATGATAGGTACTACTTAGTTCATTTTTTCAAAATATAATATTCCCAGATTATGTCACTTTAAGCAAATAAGATACTTAGGTAACTGAAATCTTCAGACCCCACTTCAGTTATGTCAAAACCCCTATAGGGCTGTGTCTAGGCATGCTCATTTCCCGAAATGGGCTCGTATTGTACCAAACCACGGTTCATAATTCATATTTCTATACTAATAAAAGATAAAATAACTAGCTTTCGTATCTAAACAAAAAATATTATATTTCGTGAAGTACTTTCTCAGCGAAATGCTTCTATTGTACTTTTATTCAGTAATCAGGGCGAATCATAAATTGTGAAATTCTATCGATACACACAAAAACAGAATAGGCATCTTACTTTTTGTACAGACAACATAGTTTTTATTGCCATTGCAAAAAATACCGAAATATTGCTATTAACAAAAAATGCTAGGCGCAATATACTCAAAAGGCTTATTAAAAGTAAAAGCATAGTTTCAAATAAAGAACAAAAGTGGTTCATCAATGTTCAGTTGAGGAACTCATCAAACAAAAGCCCACTAGAACCAAATGTATGGAAGTTTTGGATCGGGCTAGTTGTTAGAGCTGACTCAAGTATTAAACTTTCTGCCCTCGGCCAACGGTTAACGGCCGACGCACTAATGGTATTATCGTTTTATGATTGTTTTTATAGTTAACTAGCTTTTAGGGACAGTTTTTGGCAGTTTAGACTAATGTTTTATCTCCTTATCTCTTAACCGAATTAGATCGTGGAGATTAAGTGTTATTTTACTAAAAAAAGTTTGAAAATATTTCGGGTTAAAAGATTGGTACTTAAATGATCGTACTCGCTCCTACAAAGGGTTAGTATTATTTCAGTATAAGATGAAACAAGAGAAATATAATCCTTTTCCAAAATACCCTTAGATCAGTTCCGTCGCTATCAATTTAATAAATCCTCTGTTGTTTGCCTATCTGTGTACACTGGCCAACAAACTAATAACTCATTTTGATATCGAAAACTTTGAGTAAATACTATCTCTGTCAGTCTGTTCCTCTTATACCTACCTACCTACCTACTTATATCTATTATATTTCATGGTAACAATGTCGATTGCAAGGTATATCAAGCGGATCTCCGAGTTTGAAGAATTGTTATATTTAGAGAAAGAATAAGTATGGGATTTATGAAAAAAGGTTTTGCTTTTGTTTACAAAGAACCTTTGCTTTATTTGTAAATGCGGAAACTACTTTATATCCTCTCAATAGTTTAAGAAACTATTTAAACCATTACGAAAGATAATTAACTACGTATAAAAATAACGATACCTCAATTTAAAACCGGTATATTACAAAGTTTTCCCCTACATAAACAAAAAAGCTCGGATCGTTTAACAAAATAATTAATTATTTCCATGCGTAATTAATCATTTATCAATATCTATTAATCAAGGTCTTCGTTATAAAATAAAGGAGTTCATAATACTTTACAATAAATAACATTTATTTCCTGCCATTTCTCGACCGGATTCCCACTTGACCTAATAATCGCGTGTTCTAGAGAAAATAGTTTTCCTGAAATAGTTCGCCCATTGAAAACTTTTGTAGTTACGGAGACAATGTAGAATTACTACTATTGGCACACTTCCTTCCAACAATATCTCGAGAGGAAGCAAGGAATACTCGAACTTCAATTACAACAGAAACCAATTCTGTTCAATTTTTTTTTTGTATAAGATATAGGAAGAATAGTGTGCTCACCAAACAATTTTCACTTAAGTGGCTATCTTCAAGGTTTTAATGGAAAAGAAAACAAGACTTTTAAACTACAGGCTCTTAAACACAATTGCATCGAACAAACCTCACCTTTACTTAATAGTAAAAAGTACTTTTAACGCGCTTCCTAAACAGTCAGCATTACAGTACTTTCACACTAGCCGATTTTCCGCTTAGTTTTTCCGAGCGGCAGGGATTAAAGGTGACACCTAGTTAATTTCCCCCGCGCGTCTACGCTACATTTTGCTAAGCGCGACTAAATTCGCTAGCGTGAAAGCGCTGTTATAGTAATTCCAGCTATGAGTCCTTCAATATTTTTGGTGAATTTTTATCTATACTAATATTATAAAGCTGAAGAGTTTGTTTGTTTGTTTGTTTGAACGCGCTAATCTCAGGAACTACTGGTCCGATTTGAACAATTCTTTCGGTGTTAGATAGCCCATTTATCGAGGAAGGCTATAGGCTACTTTTTATCCGGGTTCGTGCAGAGGTTCCCACGGGATGCGGGTGAAACTGCTGGCAGAAGCTAGTACTACAATATAGCATGGTATTGTAGTGAGGCATTAAATTATCTCTACATTGAAATTCCCTATCTTCGTGTAAGCAGATGCTTACATAAATTAGACGTGCACCTAGTTAATATATATTGTTTCTGAACACCCGATACTTGTTGTTCCCTAGTTCAATTTCCCCGACTTCACCTTGTTACACAACCAATTAGTTTGTGAACTTATATCAGTAATGTAGGTGCACGTCTTAGATAAAATGGCTTTTTTGTTTAGACAAGGCTTTAGTCCATCGAAGAATAAAGTGGTTCTCAACAAGTCTTATCCTATAAGCCCGGCTAGCTTTCCTAGTTCCATACAACTAACATAATACAAAACTTATTTTGTAACAGGATAAAAAAGGTAGCAAAAAGTGTTTTTTTTTGCTGTCATTTTTTAATCCCGTGATATAATTGTAAAACCCTATTTCCTTCTCGGAGCCAAAAAAACTTGATTACTGTGTAATTATTGTAATCTTATAATATTATGTATAAACAAGCTGCTTTTAAAATATATAAAACAAAATTAAGTAGGTAAGCTGTTTTGTTCCGTCAGTTATAATAAGCTCTTAATTTATCGTGTGAAAATTATAATTTTCTTTGTTCAACCCTATTGTTCAAGATTATGAAATAATATTAAAATTGCGTTTTCAAACAAGTTCGTTTTAAGCACATAATGTTGACTTACGTATTTTTGTAAAAAAACAACTACAAGATACATTGCGGAAATATTTTTACAGGATATTAACAGAGTAAAATAAAGAAGAAAAAAATATTTCATTGTTTAAAGTTTTTTTCGATTCAAAAATCCCGATATTAATGATGCAGAAGTTTGATATTCAGTATGCCAGGCATGCTTTAAAAGTATTCAGTCTTTAAACCAAAAACCCCAATGCAAAAATAAAATATAGAAAACTCCATTTTACTTAATAATATTTCCCGACATTCAAACGAGAATTTCATTTAAAAATTTCTGAATTAAATTCTAAATAGAGGGAAATCGGAAACGCATCAGGCAGAGAGAAGGATCCTTTTCCATTTTTCTGCGAAAAGCGTTTTAATAAGAACCCTAGTGTTGGTTATAACATGATTTATATTGCAATATTAAATGCTTGGCACATATGTTCAGCCTGACGGCCTTTAATAAACTTCAGAGCTAAACGAATTGCATCGTGTAATTGCTTGCAACGAATTAATACGCACACTTATTTAAACAACATTTTTCACATTTAAATTAAACGTATAACAGGCCGTTTATACAGTTTTGTTAAATTGGAAATCAGCGTCTGTGAAATCCGGTATAATAAAATGTCACTGCAATTTCTTTTAATACTTAATGAAAGCTTTTATTTATGGCTTGTGTTGTTAAATGTTATCGAGGTGCTAAAAAACATTGTGAAAATATGTTTAGCTTCCAACATAGCTTTACTATTTTCATAGATTTCGAGGTTAACCAGTAATTATTGTTCTTCCAGTAAATGGATCACTTTATTATTTTGGATAGTTCTTGAGCAATTTACAAATAAACAATTTACGATGCCACTGACCAGGATATTTTTCAAGGTTAAAGATGATGGTGCGGTGAATTAGTTGTGACCGCAAGCAATTTATTTATTTGACCGAATATAAACTTTTAAAAAAATACCACAAGCCTCACTGATGTAAACAAAAATATATTTTTTAGTTGGAACCCTTCCGTCACATTCACTAAAGGTATTTTAACTCCACAACAGAATTTACCTACTCAATTAACTCTCATTCTAAAACATATCCATTTTAAGCAAATATTATCAAGGAATTCAAACAAGATCTTTTTCGAATTCTGCCATTTTACTTACCCATATAACATCATTTTTGCGCATCTTCCTAACCATTCACGTTCGTAGCCTTGAAGCTCAATGTTTAACATTCAAGCACCGTACTTAGGATCATATAAAATTAGCGAAATAAAGTCGTGAGGTCGAATATGTGGATACTAACCGTGCTAGATGTGACACATGTGTTACATAATGTTGAACTGTGAAAACCTACGCTTATCATCTGTACGCGTCGAGACTATTCAACCTATATTGCCTGAACAATGAGTATGCCCGTTCCTGTATGTAGTTTTATTCTATGACTAATGATAGTAGGAACTTAATGTAGTAAGCCTGCTTTGGAATTTAGTTTATTCTTACCTCTATATTTGAGTAAAATAGTTACTGATTATCTGATAGTCGATTAAAGCACAAAGGTAAGTACGTGATAAAGTCAGGTATCCAAAATTTTACAATGAGTCGACCAGGCAGTCAATAGGCTTTCACATACGTAGGCACGTTTAAAATTCAAGAACAGTATATAGAAGGAAAATCCCGCCAGTGTCCCTAAGGGCCAATAACTTAGCGAGAATAACAACTTTATACATACATATAGTTACACATACACACACTTCAGAAACTATATGCATTTAATAATTCAGCAGAGATAACTTGTGTAATCTCGTATTATTCGTATCTTATCCGCCACTTAAGAAACTTGGGCGTAATAAAGATCCTGAACTGGATTGCTCTTAACGTCTCCCTGACGTCTCTGCACGTTATCACTAGTCACTAGGCCGCTGGGGAGTTGTATTTACCCTTGCTGTGTTATTCATGAACGTGGTTTGAATAAAGATGAACGATCCGTTACGTCGAACTACTTTTGAACCTTTAAACACGGTATCAACTTTGAAATCAGTTGCGGAGTGTACGACGCCGCGCTAAAGATACAAGAGTTGCGTTTGTGTACTTTAGTACTTAGTCATCCCGTCCACATTTCTATTTAAACACATACATCAATTATCAACGCCCATCTCTTTGAGCTAGATAACACGTACGATACAATTTATATTATCCACTCTCAACACGTAATAAGAAAATACATCAAAATAAATAAAAAACAAGTTTTATTTTTTCAGTAAGCCCGTAAAGAATATTCGTTCAGAAAATCGCATTATAATGATCCCGGGTTCAAGCTACATTTATCTACCCATTCAGTAAATAATATTTATCTGATACAATAAATCCTTTCATTGTATTGTCTGATAAAACACCTCTATAATCCCGAACAGTGCGTGAGCAATGAAATGACTCTTCAGGGTGTGCTAAGCGAGAAATTATTACCCCAAAGTATTTTTAGGAAAAAAAGAAAACAAAACCCTTCAGAGAGTTTTCTTATTCTCCCTTTTATCGATAATTTTCTTTAAGTTTCGGTCTCAAATCTGTAATGAAGTGGAAAATTTATGGGCGCCGCTCCTAGTCCTAGTCTAGTCTAGTCCTAGTCGTGGTGGCCTAGTGGGCAAAGAACCAACCTCTCGAGTGTGAGGGCGCGGGTTCGAATCCAGGTCAGGCAAGTACCAATGCAACTTTTCTAAGTTTGTATGTACTTTCTAAGTATATCTTAGACACCAATGGCTGATAAAAAAGGTGAAGGAAAACATCTTGAGGAAACCTGGACTATATAGTCTGAAATCACCAACCCGCATTGAGCAAGCGTGGTGATTAATGCTCAATCCTTCTCCCTGTGAGAGGAGGCCTGTGCCCAGCAGTGGGACGATAAAAAGGCTGTAACTGCTCCTAAGAACTTGTCCAGACGGCGTAATATCGCAAGCACGTACACACGCCAGCGGTGACGAAACTGGCACTTCGCTTAAATAAGCTGTAGCTGTAGTAATTGTAGATAAGTGCTGACGTTTATCTCGAATAAATCTAATGTAAGCACCCAACAGAAATATTTACTAAGAGAAAATTTAGTTCTGCCATTACTTAACATGCCATGTTAGTGTCATACATGTCTACTTATAGTTGGGAAAACATTTGTAACGCTCCTGAAAGTGTGAGAAAATAAAATCTAGTTTTTTCCCCGAGGATTGAGTGGTATCTCGGCGTTAGTAACAGGACAAATGCCGACGTAGCACCCAGTAATATTCACGAGGCCTCGAATAAAGATGAAGCCATTAAAGTGGGAGAAAAGCCGACAGGCGAAGCAACGCACTCTGTGTTGACTTTGAGATGCGGAAAATGAAAAGGAAAAGCGCCTTGTTTTGCGTGTAAATACGATTCGTTAGTCGATTCTTTTATGTAAATATTATTGTACGTTTTTAGTTCGGTACACTGATATCTGAAAAGGTGAAGGTTGTGACGTATAAGGAAGTTCAGGAGTTGGCGCTAGATAGGTGTAAATGGAAGGAGCTGCACCGACAAGAACTGGGCTCTTAAATTAATGATCACACTGATATCTGTCGATATACTCCAAAACAGTTTATAAAAGCTTCGCATCCCTTATCAAAAAATATTTTTTTTCCCGTTTGGGAATACGACATATGGTAATCCAATAACAAACTTTGATGTGCCCTTAACATTTTTTTCAATAACGTTCATATGATTAGAAAACATCAAAGGATATGTTATCAAAAGATAAATTTCAATATCCGCCAAATTACGCAGTTTACAAAGTATCATCGGATGTTCGAATAATCCAAATAAATGTTGATAAAAACTTTTAACGACTCAAAGTTAGCATTATTACTGTAGCAACAATCTATTTAAAGTTACAGAGATGGTAGAAAACGGTTTGCCGAGATTCGCGGAAGTCTGTGCGCCTACTGGTCCCGTAATGTCGAAACAAGTGAAACGTACCGACTGTTTACGCTCCACCTCTTCGCAAGTTAGTGTCTTAGGGAGCGACCGTAACCCGCAGGCGGCGCGCACTAAAAGTCCGCCAACACTCATTTATCACAAGAGATGAGAGGCATAAGTAGCTGTAAAAGTGTTGCCAGCGCGCCCAGTTAAACTCCACCATGTTGTTTTTTCATAAACGAGGATTGATGCGCCAGGTGCTACTATTTAATACTTTTATGTTGCGTACGATTTTGTGGCCGTCAGATGTAATCGAGGCGTGTGAGCGAGGCTTTAAGAATTTACCTGGAGGAAGTACAGGACAATTTTTTTAGATACCCTTTAGTAAGCAAAGGCAGTTTAGTTGGCAACTTCATTATGACCCAGACAGTACAGTAGTATTTTAATTATGTCTGGGCTACCTTGGTCATCCAATATTTTCTGGCTAATTCTTGTATGTTTTATAAATCAAGTACATTTTTAAATTACATTAAAATATTTTGTTGTTGTGAATGTATTTCCTATTAATCTGAATTGCTTTAATAACAGTAATTGTCAAGCAAATTCTTCATATTAAATAAAGTACCTATTTCGAGGAAAGTCGTTGTTTTTCATAGAAAATCTGTTGCGATCCCCAATTATCTGTGTTATTTACATTTATTACGTATGATCTTCTCATTAAAATGATTGCTCATTTTCGTAGTACTTCCTATTTCCGACTTCTTAAGAAAATATTGCCTGTTTGTTTATTTTTTTATTATTTTTTTACCTATAAACTGGCAGAAAGTATATTGAGTATGCCATTTCTTTAGCCTAGTTTTATTTATTTTTTTATTACAAAGTGTTTCAATTTTCCAATAACATAAAGTTTCATACATGTTCAGAAATCCGAGACAACAAACACATTTCGGTAACTATGTATGCTCTACGAATATTCGTTTTTACGATTCGGCGGCGTCATACAATCTGCCCATAGTCCATGAATAGCTGAACAAATGATTACAATTTTAAGTCGTCATCCACCATTGCAGCACCAAGCTTACAGCCGGTAACTAATTAGGCCCCTCTCGCAATCGCATTTTGTTTTGCATTTTTTTTGACAAAGCAGTCACGTCTGCCCAGACCTTTTCCTCTAAATTTATTTTTAGCTTTCGTATTCAAAGCACCTAAAAATATTTTAATGACTGTTTTAATATTACTCAGGTACCTTATTATGCAATTGAATTTTTTATATGAAGTATAAAAATACCGACGAAGTTCGTGAATATATGTGATATGTGTGTTAAGTAGATACTGGAATATTGTACGGAACATTGTTCAGCAAGTCTGGATAACTTCGTATTACAAAGTTCGTGATGTCACACGCGAGAGACTTCAACGTTGTTTGCGACGAACGCGTCAACTAAAATAACAACATATTATTTTTCCCATTAATATGTATGACTATTAACCCCCAACCACATTAGCCCCCAGTCGACGTTTTCCTTGGTCAGACTTAATATTTTCATCTTTATTCAAAGAGGCCTATGAATAAAACAAGGCACACTTGTGGGGACGCGCCACCGATACGCCGACGTCGCAAGATGTTCCTCTACCGCAACTTTATTCATTTTATTGTTAAAGTTAATTAAAATAGGTAAACGAAAAACGGGCCCGGATCTGACAAGCCGCTCCGTCCTCGAGCGCTTAATATGCTCCAAGAAATGATTTTGACATGTTTCTTCATAAAAGCATTTACGTATTTCATCAAAAGACGATATAAAATCATAACATAGCAGGAAGATTAATAAAATATTTTAACAAACACGAGAACAAACATCTGAAGACTTGCCTGACGGCAATGACTTGTCAAATGTGCATATTGGACTTCTTTTATGAAGCCCCCTCCAGTTAATAAGACGCAAAAGATGATTAACGAGAGAACATTTGATTCAATAACAATCTTCTGAGAGAAGAAATAATAGGGGCACTTAAAGGCAATGCATTTCAAAATTGAGTGTAGTGATGACAAAGGGCGCGTTGCCTTTATTATTAGATAGCATTGTGCACGTGTGATGTGCCCGAGGCGTCAATACTCCACCCCAATAAATAAGAAGTGGCTGAGTTGCGAACACAATTTAACTTGAAATAAAATTTTGTTTCCCCTCGCAATGAATAGCTAGTATATGGTTCGGAAGGGAAGGGCGCCTTTTCCTATCTTACGTTATATCGCTTCGGGTACACCTCGTAAGTTTTCGATTCTCTGACTTCTTTGTGTTTTATGTGCCTAATGATATGAGTAAAGTTACGAATGGGATTAAAGTTAAATGGAGTTTGGCGGTTGCCAATCTTATTACGTCCGCGATTTTGCCTTCAAACACATGATATGATTTAAACTCTGGAACCGTTCTATGTAGGTATGTATCACACATATAGGTATATGGGTGAGTATACAGAAGACTCATTCTGTTTCTGTAAATATTAGATTCACAAAGTGCTTTTGCATTACGCTATATTATGAACATTATAAGTCCACAAAATCTTTCTTATTAAGACGAAAATGTTTCTTAATTAGTTCAACACAAAAATAGTATTATCAAATTACAATCTCGCATCCATTTAAAAAATGAAATGCCAATTTAAAATAGCATTTCCAAATGTTCCAAAGCATTAAATCCGACCGCACTTCCAGCACTCCCCACAAAATTAACCCCAACACAATTCAGGCTTACCCGGTTACCCATAAAAAAATAAAATCATTTCGTTCGAGATCCTATCACGATTGTAATAACGATTCACTATGCGCAAACAAAGGATCGTGTGTAAGCCTGATATCAATTTCACGCAAGTTGTTCGAAACGCCTTGAACAAACAACTCTGGATCCTGCGAGTGTGGGAATCGACAGGCGTTACTTGGCGCCTCACCTATAGCGATTGTTTGCCGTGTCCACAACATCTTACGTTTCCTTGTTTATTCCCTGAATCTCAAGTAATCATTACGGCAAAACACTTTGGGTGCTGCCATGTTTTTGTTGTTCTTAGTTCTTTCTTGTCAGTTTGTACAGTTTTTCGTTCTCGATGTTACATTGAAACTAAAGTGTCGAACTTCACTGAAAGCGCTTCTTTAAGACGTACGAGATTTATTCAATGTTGCCACAGAAACAATATATCTGGATCCGTTTTTTTTTACTATATTTTTTTCTGTATGAATACGGGATTACCGTAAAAATCATGACACGCGACTGTAAGTCAAACAAAAGATATGAAATGTACTGTATCCAATGAATTTTTATATCGGTACGAGTTCACTTCCATGCATCGTGTATTGGTGCTTGCTTTATTGTATTGTCTCTTCCTACGTTTTATAGCCTGCCGCAAGTTTTGCATACATTCCGCAGTGCCATTGTAGGTATGAAATATTATTACTTGAAAATACGGCCGCGTAAATTCTGTTTGTTTACAAACTTTAAATTTTACAGTTAGCCTTAAGCACAACAGAGGAAAAAACATGCCAGAGCATATTATAACAATTCAGAGGCACCCCAATTTTAAGAAAAAGGCCACCGAGCTAAGAAATGTTCCAGTCAAACATAACCCAAACTATCGATTCGATCAAACCATTCAATAAAAAGTGCTTTATACATAAACCACATTTCTATCGCGTAATAAACTCCACATCATTTTCCGAAAAAAATATACCCAAATTCATTGCGAATACAATGTATTATGAGTAAATAATACAGAGAGGTTATTCATCGTCCGGATGGTTAGCGGACAACATGTTTATTTTGAACGCTATGCCTAATGAAGTGAAAGGAAATGATGGATGGCATGAGAACAGCACGGACAGCAGTATAATACGCAATATTTCTATAGCAAATCTTTATGTACAACAATACTGGGGATTTACTGGGGGTTCGCGTTTGTAAGATAAAATTGAAAGCATTTAGTCTGGGTCGTTTAGAAAACGATTATTGGCAAGTTTTGCGTAAGCTTTGTTACTTGAAAAGAAATAACACTCAATAAGTAGGTACTTTGGCAGACTTACAATGTTTGAAAAATATTGTCTTGTATTTTTTTTTTTTTAAAACGGTGAATAGAATGATATCAGAATACCTACATAATAAAAATACTCAAACCACCATTTATTCCATTAAGGGCCACAATACAAAAATGTTTTCCCTTTTAATATAATGTTTTAAAATAGATTTATTCCATTGGGAACACAGAATTATTATGTAAGTGGGCCAAATTTTCGTCGATTCATTGTCCATTCGGTTCGCTACAGATTTCGAAGTGTAGCGTAGCGCTGTGCCAAATGCCATTTATTTACGTTGTGTTTTGTTTTTTTTTTATCTTGTTAATCCAGCTACATTTGCGGCTGGCAACACTGCGTTTTTTATGCAGGAATCCTTAATAGAGGCGAAGTGAAGTGTTTGACTTTTAAAAATGGAACGAGTGGAATGGTGCCCGGGAAAATATGGAGCGCATGTTAATACGAGTACCAGACGGTGACGTCATCATCCATTTTTTACATTCTTCCTTAATGTTTATGCCATATTTTATGTGGTAATATCTAAGATAATGTGTTCATACAATTTAAAATAAAGGGGCTTGTATTATAGCACATTACACTGGTCATTATTAAGACCCATCTTTATTTCCATTGTGTGTTATAAAATCAGCATATATGCAAAATGATTGTCGCCCAGACGATATTAATACGATATCATGTTACAGTGTTATTAAACAGGAACCTGTGGGGGCTTAAAGTCTCACATTCGTTGAATCGTTGTTGGTTTAATTAACGTTTCCTACAATGTCACCATTAAGTCTGTGTTGTCTGGTCGCTGCTGTAACAATGCCAGCAATAAGCCTTTGTTTGCAAGTCCGTTGTTTAGAATCCTCCGTGTTTCTGCGAATACGGAACACGAAATGACCTATTATACTTCGATGTACACTGAGGCGTAAGTATAATAACATTGACGGATGTTGTATAAACGTCTATAGGGAAACGACAATGGAAGGCAATCAGACACCGAATCTTCGTTTGTCGTTAGGCGCTAGTGTGCCAGTAGACTCAATTTCGCGATGATAATTGGAATCATGCCGATATTCCCGTGTGCCGCTCGCCTTTTGTTATCTGAATCTGAATTATGACTTTATAGCCAATTATGAGTGAAATAACAAACCCCGGGTATATTAACACTTGCCAAATGACATTTTGTTGTTCTAGTTCATTGTTATAGAGCTTTTGAACTAAGTTGCGGTGGCAAAGGTAGTCTGATTAAAATTAATAAATTCTGAGCACATTAGAGTGGATTAAATGGGTCTATGACTACCTATTGTTTTGGAAACGGGGCACTTATAATTCTTTGTTTGTGTATCTTTGTAATATCTTTCATGGATTATAAAGAGACTTAAAACTAAAACTAAGTTATTAGACCCACTCAAAATCTGTAAAGTGAAGAATTATATTTATGACAAAGAAAGAAATATTGGCAAACTGTCTCCAGTGCAGAAATCGATTGCACAATACAAGTGATTATTTTAACACGACAATAGATTACTTAACTGGCCAGCAGCAGACGGGTTTGTAAGGAACTATCCTCATTGTTCACGGATGAGTGAACTTGTTGGAAGTAACTGTACCCACACTGTTATTCGGTAATAGTGACGGGTACTTTAGATCAGAACGCAGTTATAATTTTAGAAGGATCTAAGTGCCAACTTTTGTGATGCCCAAACTTTTTTCTCGAAGCTTGCCTATCTGACTATTTGAGTCAGCATTGCAAATACATTGAATTGTGACTCATTGGTCTATATTAAAATAATAATTAAAGGTTGTCTGTAAGAGATCGATTTTAGCGATAAGACCGCCCATTGTGTCACCGACTTCAAAATTTTTGTTTGTTCTTGTTGATTTTTAATTGGTGTGCATAATAAAGAATATATCTATCTATCTATCTATATTTTGCGTCTATTATTTAAAACCTCACAATTGTATCATTGATTAAACTTTTATTTACTTAATATTTTTTTAATTATTTTTGTATGTAACCAAAGTTTTTGAAAAGCATTCTCGAAAGCTTTCTATATAATGATTATTTTTGCTAAAATATCAAGACTGTTTTCTAGCTTGTTCATCTTGATACTTTTAGTAACTTCATTCGTTGTGACATCACGTTGACATTTTCTATTATGTCACAGCTTTACCGGTTGTCTTGCGATGCACTCTATGCAGCTTATCTAGCACGATGGGTAAACCAAAAAGCACTTAACAATTTTAAAAGACAAGCCTTTTACCAAACCTTGTTCTCACATAACAATGAAAGCCGTAAAACGTTTTAGTGATACCTTCCTAATTAGGAAATAGGAACTAAGAACCTCACTTGTTTAAGTACATGTACCTACATGTACGTACATACGTAGCAAACACACTCACACACATATACATAAGGTGTAGGGTACATGTGTGATGAACCTGCACTTACGTCAACGCTGATTGCTTTTACGTGTTCAGTTTTATATGAAAATGTCTTCGAATTTTGACCACAAGTAACTTGCGTAAGACCAGAGCAAGGTTGAAGGCTCAAAAATATTAGCATTTAATATAACGTCGACTATTCCTTAAAAAGCTGATAAAATCTGCGCCCTATTTGAAGGGGTCCTGACGCAGCATTTCTTTGCATGACCGCCATTCCATTTCTACATAAAAATAACTTTTTCTTTAATACTTATCTTTTTTATTCAGCCAATTACATTTGACCTAATTGGTGAAAGAACTCCCCGTGACCATTAAAAAGTTTGCCACTAATTTTTATCTTCTTGTATAACTCAACAAAAACATCCCTTAAACTCTTATCGAATGAAATAAATCATATAGCCTCTGGTTCGCTATCAGATAACAAAGTTGCTCCTTGAGATTCGCTCTCAGTTTTATTACTCGAACAGAGATCTTTGAATTAGCATTTATATGTCTGAATACATATATCTTTGTCAGTTTCGATATCTGAAACTATATTTTGCAGAGTAATGATCGTAGTTTTTATGTACGCAAGTTTCTTATCTTTGGTGATATCCAATTGTTAGAAATAAAAAATAAATAATACTTACTTAATAAAATGCTAAAAATAAACGTTCCACATTTATTTATTTGGAAATAGATCACCTATCTAACCGGAAAAACAAAGACAACCACAGAAAAAAGGAGCGCAGCATTCTAACAAAATAAATAAAATGGTCCACTGGCTCGCTTAAATTGGCCTAATTTTTCCACCCCCGTTCTCAAATAGATAATGTTTAAATAAAAGGAATGGAGGGCGCTACAGAGCAGCGAAAGGGCTTATCTAGTCGACTGCGGTATCGGCCAGAATAACTCAGACTTATATTCTACATAAATATGTCTTGCGAGACATTTGCATTTTAAATTGTCGAACGATTCCATTTTCTGATAAAACGCCTAGCTGATTTCATGTCGAGATGTTTATTTTGTAATGGATTAAAGTTATATTTATGCTGCTTAAGTCTTTTAAGGTTTGAATTCTATATTAGGTCCAAACACTTATTGGCCAAGTTGATTAAATAAGTAGCTTAAAGATAAGACATTTTAAGACGCAAGTACAAAGCAAACAATATTTATTTTACAAAAGTATACTTTTTTATATTTATTTTGTACACAGAATTCCTGATTAAATTCATCTAATCAAGAAGTAAAACACATTAAGTCTCTAAGCTACTTGAACCTCCCTGAACCGTCCTCCGCAAACCCCAGACGTAACAAAATCGTTTACCCTGAAGATATTTTTATCTTTCATCGTATTACTCGACCCTTTCCCGGTTTTAAACGTGACTCAATTTGTCTCGTCTTAATTGAAACCAAAATTGTTCATACGTTGGTATTTTCTAAGATGTCTTAATTTTCGTTCTTAGTGACGTTCAGGCAGAGACCCTGTCGACAAGAGGATTACTAATATGTAAGCCTCGTAGCAACTGTTAGAGGTTATGACCCACATTGCGTAATAGACTTGGCGATCAACCGACTGAAACTCATATCAAGGATTAAGTGCCACGGATGTAGAGATCGATCTTCCCTCAAAATGGCCCCTAAATCATTAAGTCAAAGCCTATGTTAAACTGAGATTAGAGATTAATAGTATCTTGGGGTTTCACGTTCCTGTCAGTTCCATTCCAATTTACTAGAAATAGGAGAACAAACATTTATTAGAGGGAAATTACAATCTTCAATAGATTGACTAAAGAAAATTCGCCTTACAAATAGAACGTGATAAGTGGCAAGAATAATGCCTACTGAATAGTGTCCTTCCTTGTTCTTTAGACTCATATAAATTACGTGTAATTAGATAAGTTTATGCGAGTGCTAGCGTACAATGGTCTCCGCTCCTCCTTTCTCGGAGCGAGGCATTGCGTTATCGCATATATTCGCAATAATTTTGGGCGTCCCCACCTCGAGGCCGTTAAGGAGCGGAGACGCTCACAGCAAGCTCTGCGTGGAAATAACATTTTCTTGGATCGGACATCGAGAAACTCGTTTTTTTATCGCTTTGTCTTTAATGTGGCAACATGAGATATATTTTACTGTGGCCCTACCTTCATAAAAAACGTGATGTTTGAAGTAATAACTTCAAAGTGACAAGGAGATTCGCGAGTGCGTGATGCGAAATGCTTACTGTTTTTGGACGTAGTGAGAATACCAACACATTTCGATACGTGTCGCATACTTCAAAGCTTTTTCACCGTCTGCCAGCGTCGTATCATAGACGCAATTTAGATAAGTAAAAAGCTTAACTACAGGTCCTTTTTTAGACAACAAAAGAAAATATTTTATTCCACTATCTGTACATACAGATATGATTATCTACAAACAATAATAAAAGAACAAAATTTTGGACACTGTTCAAATCTTTACAAAGGGAATATTGATGGTAATGTTCCCCTATTATGAAGGATATTAAAGTATGACGGCAAGTTCCATTCGTTAATAACCATGTCAGGAACGGCGCAGATTCTTTTGGCACAACAATAAATCTAATGATAGATGATCTTGCAGTGCACACCATATTTTTTTTAGTTTACCGACTCCATTTTTCCAACATCTTGATTCCGTGAATGTGCCAAGATAAAGTCTTCCAGTTACATTATTTCACCTCGGTTGATACTCCCAAAGTAAGCACTCAGTGTATTTACTGCGTCACGCACCTGAGATAAGTTAATATCGCGACATTACTTGCGACCGCCCCTTCCTCGCCCAGTAATATATTCCCGAGTAATTGTTCTACAAGACCCTACTCACGGCTATTCTATGAAGTGTAAAGGGTTCTAGATTTATAGAGCAAGTTGCAACCGCTCGAACCTGCTTTCAGCACTATCTGACGCGATAAAATCTTTTTAATTACTTCTAACAAAGTACGTACCACGATCCGATAAGGTAGTGATTACAAATTCTTTGGATGCTCTCATAATTTTTGTTTTAAAATTCAGTTCCAAAAGGCAACGGTGCGTGACGAGTTTTTAAGTAAGGGCCACGGGTGGGTTGGAAACTTTGCGATCTCTCCATTTCGAGTGTAAAGTAATCATTTGTTTTTACTTTTGCGGTCTGCTTCATAGTGATCAGCTTGTCTTACCTGTAGGAAAAAGAAAAGTTTTATTAATTGGATGGCATTAAATACTGCTAGATTTTAACAATAATACTGTAGTTTCTCTTTTAAAAAGTGATTAAAAATTTTAATACTATTCAGTAGTATCTGGAGTATTATTTTGTTTGCAGTAGACACTGTCTGTTGCTCTTTATAAGTGTAGACCCATCATCCCTACATTTGCAGCACCAAGGTGAGTGCAAATTTAAACAAAAGTCCGAACTGATAAAACTCTTGCCCTATATTAGTCCCCTGTGAGTCGGGCCAGTCTCATTCCGCAACTTTGTCCCATAAAAGTTAAAGGGCACATTACGGCAAGTAATAAGCGAACAACGGAACCCTAAATTGGCCAAGTCCGACTTCTGATCTATTCACTATTCTCTATTTGTTGCCCCAGTCTAAACCCTTTAATTACTCCTACTGTAATGAATTCTATTGTTTTACATTGAGGTGTGATTAGTTTTTGTCACAAGTTTTTAATAGGTAGTAAAAACGTGTTGTTATAAACGAAGACGTGTGAAAGATAAAGCCGAGATGAGCTATACTCGGTGCTCATAAACTTCACGATTCGAGCCGTTGAAGTTTCGCAATAAATGTCGACTACTGTACGGAGTTTGTACCGCATTTGTTGTATCAACCGCGGAGTTATTGAAACGTGTTCTTTACAATCAAAGAGGTTTATCTATCAATCATCGCGCTGACATTGTCTGTTTTTGCTTTACAATTTATTTTTGTTCGGTAATCAATAGCTTTATCATTTACAAGTTCTCTAAAAAACTGTTTTTTGCTTGAATTCGCATGTTTTGAAGTATTTTTCAAGTTTTCTGTACCTACGTAAAAAGAAGACCGTTCATGTTGTACGGTACATTCTTATGTTTTACTGTTTTGATGGCTTCTACTGATAAACTGAGGATTCGTTCATTAATTTAGTCGACAAAACGGTAAACGCGGTTACAGTTATTACTTGTATTTACATATTTTTACAACTTGCTTAACATGTCATATTTTTGTAGCTTCTAAAGCACAATAATTATTAGATGCATTTATAGCTAAACATTGTTCAGTAAAACGATCCCTGTGTCAAACTTGTAACTTTTAATGGCGTAGTCTTTAACTTTCACACCTCTAACCACAGCCCATAATTCCACAACCGAAATCCTATTAAGAAAATTGCCGTTCGGACACAAAATTAACGGCCCCTCAATATTATTAATTTACCTGAGAGAAACATTAATCTCTTTCAAATTTTCATATTATCTTCTGCTTTAAGATGAGGGTATTGACTCGACATTATGACAGTCACCGAGTTTTCTTAACACTGTTTTGCTTAAAAGCCCGTTTGCTATTTAAAGTGGGTAATAATCTAATATTGACACAAACCCATATTGCTCCAAAAGAGAGTACTCATTGCAGCTTTTATTCTTACAAAGTCAGAGTCGTGCGTTCTGGTCTCTTCAAGACTATGTGGTTAAAGTTTTTAAGGTGCATTCAAATTGCGACGTTTCTAATTTTTGGCTAATAACTTCAGTGCCATCAGACTTGACATCTCGGGTATTGTACGTATGTGCAAGAAAAATAACATTACCTACTTAAATCTTTACAAGATGGACCTACATAGATTTTCCATCATACATGCTGCATTAAAGCCGAAACACCAAACTACCCAAACCCAATCGCAACTAAATCAAACATCATCTATCAAATCTAATAGCTAATCCATAAGGTGTTCGTCCAATACCTAGGTACATATATGTAGGTACGTAGGCCCAAGTAGTGGTAGTCATAGCCCACATCACATTGCACTTTCAATGCAAGTGTCGCAAGCCGCATACCTGCGGTGTCTGTATGTACTGCCAAATGCCGCAAGATACAGGTATTATGTACTGAACGAGGTTTATTTGTATTGAACCTTTGCGATTGTTCTTGTTTGTCTTTGGTTACGTCAGGTTGTGTATGAGCGACCTTACGCCCTTTAGTGAAGCAAGGAACTTTATAGAATATGTATGAACATGTACCTCTATTCATAGTAAATATTTTTTGGTGTGTTTACGTTTTAGTGCATATTGAGGATGTGTCACCACCATAAAATTACTAATCTAATTCTTATAGGAAAACATAATATACCATAAGAAGTCTTTTGATTTCCTTCAGCAAGTGGATTAGTCCTAGCTACTAATCTTTCGACTGCAACTTCTGCGCTCAGTATTTCCAAAGTTTGACCAGACCAATACAACTAGCTAACTCCTTATCTGTTGAATCTTAGCCTGGATTCAACATAAAAGCAAGATTTAAAGTGTTGTAAACCCTATGACAAAAGTACTTACTTACTTTTCCTGCGGTCTAAATATTTAGTAAACGCAAAAGTATTATTGTGATGATACTGTGTGAAGCAAATATGTACTATAATTGTATTTTATAGACATTAAATCGTAATAACAACCTCTAAAAGAAAGTAACTTCATAACTAAACAGGTTTCAATTGCAAACAATTTATGCCTACATGCGTCTAAACTACTTCTAATTATATTCAAGTTCATTATCCCGCGTATGTGACATAAACAGAAAGTAGTTTGTTTACCGATGTGTCAGTCACGTAACTAAGTAGCAGCTGTAGAATTCGTCATGCCTAAACCAGTCTGACATATGTCCATATGCACACCTCATAGGAAAGTGAACCGGTGGCATTTCTGCGGTTTTCACTCAAGCCTACCATGTACCTAACTTTCTCTGCGGCCCCACCAAAGTAACCATATAAATTAATTTTACTACTATACCCTAATCCACCTTAATTGGTATCGATTAGATAAATATATACTTAAGAAACTAACAAGCAACTATATCCAATAATACAAACTTGAACAGTCATCAATCCTAAAGCTCAATTACGGAACAAATTAATTCAAATAGTTGCTATAAACGAACATTCATTTATTATGTTATGCAGTATTGTAAATGTGTGAGTGCGTTGCATGAAAAAGTTTGAGGAAATATAGCGGGAATGTTAGCGCAAGATGAGTCGAAAAGCCCTGAAAGCTTTCACCCAAAGTAGGCCGAGCTAATGTTTTGTCCATTATGAACTCTCAGCCCGACCTCGGGAATGAGAAGAAAAAATATAAATTAAAACACCACTAGCCCGAGCAACCCTCCGCTTTCCGCATGCAGCGAAAATATTAGGACAACACAACGCTACACAACATCGTGGAATCTGTACGGCGCGTACTCGCATTGTTAACAACAGCTGAATAGGTGCGATTATGTAAATACATTCTGTGAATAGAATTCAAGCATTTCGGAAAATAAGAGAGTACGAACAGGGCTATTAACTGCGAGCGCCGGAAAATTCTGCACCTTATGTTCGCCTGTTACGGCCCATTGCGCACCCCCAGGTGATAAAGGCGTTAAATACGATTAAGAGGTCCCTAATGGGACCGGCCCAATAACACCCGATACTCTCTCTTATCACACTTCGACCCAATTTCCTCAATTACTAGGATCAAGAGAAGTAATGAAATGAGAGTAATCATTATCTCATTCGTTTATTCTTTTCCGCAGGAGTCGCCGGCGGCGCGGGCGACGCGGGCGGCGCCTTCGTAAAGCATTAAAATACTGCTGCGGATTATCACACAATTTATTCAGGTGCTTAATTTGAGCGGCTATCCCACTTTGAGTACAATTTATATTTATTTCACTTAAATGTGGGCTCAGGGACCGTGGAGATTTACCTTCACTTTTCATTAAGGTTCTCTTTGGAAATACTCATTACATGGCCGTGGAAATTAAAACGTGTTTCCGAAGCCGACCTGCAATGTTATGAATTATCCTTATTACTTAATGGAACTTATTATGCTTTCCTCGTTAGCGGGTCGCAGAGCTAGGCATTTCGGTCGGAGCGTAGTGCCAACGCCAAACTTATAACGAGTTACATGTATGTCAGGAAGCGGATAGAAACGCGGCTCGTACAGCACATCGCTACGTTGAAACTTTCAACAATTATGGAACTGCAAATACGCATTAGATTGAACACACATTTCGGGTGCAGTCATTAAAGCCCGATCATAGTGGCAGCCGCGCGAGCTAAACGTGCGCCGCGATTGCACTCGACCGGATGGTTGGCAGTCCAATCGAAACTTTTGATTAAAATCAAACCAAGAGCTGAGTGCAGCGATACGTACTCAACGCAGATATCTTTATTTGAGCTCCGTATGATATGTTCAGATTGGGGAACTCAGATTGGAAATCAATGTTGATACAATCGATTACCGGCCGACCGCACAGCACGCCGGCTGTTTGAGCCCTGCACGCTTTTTACCAAAGCGGAATTAACACTACCGCGTTATTCTGCCTTTTTTAATATTTTATTCGCAAAAGCTCTTGAAACTCCACCGTTAAGTGTTTTGAAGCGGCCCGTTATCGTTTTGTGATTTATGAAATTGTATGTTAGCAGTTTATTTCAAGCATTTCAAGGACTTGTGAGGAAATTGGGTAGTGTATCAAGAAAGTTATTTTCTTGAACATAATCTTACTAACAAAGATCGGACTCAATCTGAATTATGCACCCATCTCAGCTTCCATTATGTTTATTAATATTCATTGCTCATTGTAAAATAAAACGTAGGGTTGTTTCACCCTCGGGCGAAAGGTGTTGGGTTAAGAGGGATGTCAAAATGCCAATACGAAAAATCATTTACAGGTTCCTTTTGCGGAGGTGCGTTTAGAAATTAATCGGATTAATATGAGGGTTGGGGGCGTCGGTACCGGCGAGACCAGGCGAGCTCGTGTTGCCGCGGCCGGACGCACGCCGCGCCGCGCTCCCATGCGGAAATTCCATTAAGAGCCACGAATTTACTGCTGCTCCCGAATTTAGATCGCATCAGTTTTAGATAGCTATTAGCCATTACGCGCTCAAAACTCGCGCCCAGGTAACTTGCTAATGACGGCCTCGGCCTAGAAAGTGGCGTCGAACCTACGTGAGAGAAACACGTAGTACTAAATGTTACGAACACGTATCTTGGGATGATTGCTTCGTGTAATAGAAAAGCGATATCTAATTGATATAATAGGCCTGACGCGTGCTGTTTACTGTCACACTTAAATACAAACCATTAGATGAAAGTTTTAACAAGAAAAGCATACTTAAGGTTGGTAAGTTTGTCATGTAAAAAATTGTTCGAAACAACATTCCGTTAACGCTAGTGAAAGGCAACTTGGCGACCGCAGCCAGTGTAACTATTTATCGGTTCAATTGAATTAACTCTTAACATAATACCGCACCTATTTTCCTCGGAACATTAAACAGGTGCACCCATTTGTCACTTACACTGTTCACTTCATCAGTTAGGTATGTATATTTCCTTCGAGAGCTTAAAACTGTCTAGAGACACATAATATTTGTACATGTGAGACAAATCCTGATAGAAAACACCCATAACACTTTTGTCCACTGGGTTTCTTCCAATACATTTTCAGTGGAGCTAATGATCTAGTAGGTCATCAAAGGGAATTGAATTAACTATGACCACTTATTTTCAATAAACGAATAATGTTTCATAAAATATGAAAATGTCATTGAACTCTGTTAATTGAGGCGTAGAAAGAAAATGTTTAACCACTCAAAGGCCGCTGATTAGCATTTTTTCTGAGTCGGAACTTTTTGTCGACAATAAACGTCTTTAGGCCAATTCAAAGACATTTTTGTTATGAAAGAATTCGTAAACGTTACTTTTGGTAACAAATTAATAGGAGTTATCAACAAGGGAAAATAAGCAAAAAAATATACCTATACAATGGGCAGTTTCTTATTTCGTACTACAGTTGCAAAAGCGTAGATACAATAAGTATTTTCATAAAACCCAAGTGCATTAGAACCAAAATTAGTACTAAGTCAAATAAGCATTTTTGGTTACTATTTTAATACTGCATCAAGGTCAAAAATATTTGATAATTACTTGATTTATTTGTTAGCAAAATTAAAATAAAGAGAAAGATGCCCCAAGATATAGAAATGAGTAGGAAGCGACACTGGCTGCTTCCTTGAACATGTCCCTTTACAACACTCCAAATCTACTGTTTATTGTCCCACTGTCCCACTATGGAGAGAGATCGCAGAATATAAGTAAAAAAAAAACAGAACTGTTTCAAAACCACAACTTGAATATTGCAAACAAAGGATTACAAAAAGTACACTAATAGGTACTACCATTCATCCTTCTAACAGTGTGAATTTACGTAAATAAGTGTATTAACTTAAATTTAGAGGCTACGACTGGTGAAAGGGTTCGTGGGCAGACTCCGAAATTACATTATCGCGCACTAGTTTGTTTAACTTGCTAATTTACTTACACTTTCACGTTTTCAAGAACATTTTATTATTTATTCAGTTAATGACTGCAATAAAAAGAGGTTGATGTCTGTTTGTAATGTGGGTTTCTTTTTTTATGATGAATTTTAACTAGTTGGGATAATATTAATTAAGTAATTTAATTTACAAATGCTTATATTCATCCCTGAATTTTAAATGTTTTTAATGTCTTTATTTGTTTTATATTGATTAATGTATTATTGCCTATAAATATTAAAGGCACGACTCCTAGCCATAACGTACGCTTTGTCGATTTCGCAATAGTGCAAAGAGCAATCCTAAGACTTAAATAAATAAAACTAAATGTACGTAACCAGTTTTCTCGTTGCGTACGACGACAATTATGAGAATTGCATAGAAATGCAGTAAGTGTACTTATTAACTGCATTTCTATATAAATCACGTTTCTCAGTCTTTATTAACAACGTTCAGATACTCGTCTCAGTACTGACTAAATAAGACGTTATTTTTGGCCACAGTCTAATTTCTTCAAGCCCACACAACACAAAAATAAATAAAATGTTGTGTCAAATAATATTTTGACTTCATAATAGTTATATAATATAATTTATTTATTGAACGTTGACACACCAAATTACTATGCTGGTGCAACCCACTTCATAAATTCCATATTCTAAGCACTTACTCCCACGTGAAGTGACAGCAAACAAATTTCGACGATGATAACAATGCAACGATTATAAACACTAAAATAGTGAATGCAAAGGTGATGTGTGGGTCGTATTGAGTCATCGATGAATGGATAAGTTCATTGTATGCAATCTAAGGCACTCTTCACACGGTGCCTTCGTCGTAGCGGAAACGTATCGTGGCCTGCGACACGAGCACTTTTACTACGCTTTATACTTACGCTACTTTTACACTTTTACACATTTTACGAGATACTTTTTTTAGCAAGTCGTACCGTAGGGGGTGTTCGACGTTCGTTGTCATTACAAAAATAGAAGCATAAACGGTTTGACTTTCAATTATTTTCATTTTTTTATGAAAACGAGTTTTATCGTCTGATATAGGCGGAACAACAGTTAATCACTTTTTGTAAATATTTCAAATGTATGCAAAAATTAAAAAAGCAAGTAGGTTTACCAACATCCAAACCGACGACGTGATTACTAATATCCAAAATGATACGTCTACGCGACGCTCCGTTTGCAAAACCGTACGCGTGTAGGCGTAGCATTATACCGATATGCTGACGATACGTTTACGCTACGACACCGTGTGTGTATTGCCTAAGTTTTACGCAACACATGTAATGTGTACCTAGCATCACGATTCGGTTATTTGTCCATCACTTTCGTTGAAAAGCTGTGTTACGCTACGTGCGGTGTCGTGACCGTGGCCTTTCGAGAACAAATACCTTGAGAATGTACGAGAAGCTGCGGATTTTTATCGTAGAATTGTTTGAGGATAACTTTAAATCAAATGATGTCATTTTGAGTCGTCTAAATGTAAACTAATTTTTCTTTAATGCTGTGACAATGTAAAATTATGCTAAGTTGCCAGCGAAAGTAATAAAGCAAAATGTTTCTTAGTCTGTGTTTGGAAAATACATACCTACGCCATTATACGTACACATTATATGTGCAACCTACGCATAAAATAATTCAATAATTTGCTAAGACTTATATTTGAAGGCCACTTTGTTTTTCCAAGACAGCACAGATTTTTAATTCATTTCTGTTTGTTAAAATGTTCATTAGCTTAACGGCAAAAATTACCTATTTTAGCAGATATTAGTTGAAACCAAAGCCACCATTTTGCATCTAAGTGTTGAGAAACCGTAAAGGTTGGTAAAATAAAATTGAGCCATCTGTATCGTTCCGTGTGAAATATGGCCAAGACGTGCACCTTTACCAAGAAAGCATACACCAAGATGGCTGTCTGGTTTGCCGGGCTACGTGTCCTAATAGAACGTAAGCAGCCTTTCTATAAATAGTTTTTCGACATTAAGTATATATAAGCTTTGAGAGAACTTAGAAAAAAACAAGAAAATAAATTGGTGTTACTTAAATTAAAAACAAATAAGCCCCAGCAAACATTTTCGTTTGGAAATTTCTCGAAATATATTTCTTGTTGTTAACTTGCTAAAAACTAGGTGTGTCTGTAGTTAAGTGAAACGACACTGTCACTACAATAAATAATCTGACACGGGTCGTTTTCCTAGAAAGCGACCAATTTATTTACTACTTTAAATGTAACGTTTTTATACAGCTTTGTGAAAGGTCAACGTCCTGCTCTCTGATATTAAAATAGTCGATAAAAAACGTAATAAAATAAGTTTTGGACTCAGTTGAGATTAAACGAATCGTAAATTGGAGGATAGGAGTGAAACTTATAATAGGACCCGTTTAAAAAGTTTCATATGCTCATGGAGCGATCGTATGGACCGATGAGAATCCAGGGTACATTTTAATGAGGATTATAACTAGATAGAAAAAAAACTTTTGATCGGAATAATAATTGCAATTTTCTTTCCCCCAACTTTTAAATAATTTTGTTAGGTACTTATCTGTCCTGGAGCAACTGCTCTTTTTCCTTTGATACGTTTGACTTATTTGTCGATATTTCCGACTCGTAGAAAATAGGCTGCAATGATAAATGACACTATCTTGTAAAGATATTAACTTTTCAATTTCGCCCACTCGAGCTGCCTCCGGCTTCGATCAAATAAAATTAATTCCAATCAAAGTAATGCTCGGTAGATCATGAATTTAATATTCTTCGATTTATTTACTCTGGTAATTGGTATAAATAATTAAAATCTGTCGGTATCTAAATTATAGAGTGGGTATGTTGCCAGATTCCTCATAGTGAGCGTCAAGGCCGGTCAAGCTAACAACTCTAATTATGATGATTACATGACCTCATGTTCTTCGTGAGCAGTTTATCAAATTGAATTTATCTTAAGTTACGTAATTACTCACGAAAATATTTGTTAATGAGGGACTACAAACGTCTGAGTAGGTACAATAAGTATTCATCATTTTGTTTAATCCTTTGTTTTGCATTCACGTATACCAAAAATGCGACCTAGTTATAAAAACATCCGCTTTTATACAGAGCTAGAGTCGCGGAATTTGCTATTGCCTCACTATTGATTGTTCGTTTCTAATCTTACTGAGCTTCCAACGCGAACTTGTTTTTTAATCGACTATTGATTAAGAGACGAGCGTTGTTCACTTTTTTGCTAATGTCTTCCATCGGCCCAAACTGTTAGACAAAAGTAATTTAGAAAGCTAATACGAAAACAAATAAAAACTATGAATATTTAGATGAAAGTAGAACTAAGTATTTCTTTCAACAAAATTAATTTTCTTTTAAGGACCTACAAACAGGTAAAAGAAATCTCATTCGTTTCCCCAGATTAACCACAGGGAGATCAGATCTAATAATAAATATAACAAACGTTTACTGAGAAAAATAAGCACAAAGCGTTTCGCTCACATATCACATCATGTGGGTTTTCTTATTCTATTGTCAGCAGAAATCCCTAACTTGAACAAACAGGCTTAGACAGGTATCTCACATCAAACGCACCTATCAATGGATATCCTTCGTCAAAAGAATGTATTTTTAAGAAAGCTTACGCAAATATTATTCAGGGTAGAATGATCTAGAAGAACTCTAGCAACACGTGAGAGAAGATTTACTAAATGCAAATTCATCGACAACCTGAATCATAATAGCGTTAATTATCAAGATTAGCATAGACAAAGCCATCTCATTTCCTCTTCTTTCGCCAGATGCATATTTTATTACGTGATTAAAAATTAGAAGCTGAGACAACACCTAATTTATATTAGCCTTATATCGATCTCGTTATGTTGAATAAAACGATCGTAAATCAACATTAATAGTCCCCCTCGGTTCCTATCGCATATTTTTATGTTGTATTAAATCGGAATGGGGGAAACTAATCAACTTAATATTCACATAAACCTTCAAAATTAATATTTTATCTCTAATTTGGAGGGGCGAAGATGAACACCCATAATTAACCTCTCATTTACTTTGATGGAAAAATATAATGCCTTTGGAAACATAATTAAATATAATTTGGGACGTGTTTTAAATTTTTGCATATTAATTTTCACTGAATAAATCAATATGAGATACTTAATTGGAACGAAAATGTGAAGGTGATTTATTGAGTCCAATAAAACTTAATTTGTATCTAGCACCTCCGATAATATTGTGTAAACACAAATATGGCATAGGTGAAACGTTGGTCAAGAAAAGTTTTACATAAATAATAAAAAATTTGAATACCATGGTGTGTTCTACATAACAAAGTACATAAACAATAAAACTTTCAACATCATAACTACATAGTAGCAGGTAGTACGGACGCCCCATAAATAGGATTTGGCAATCAAAACCAAACTGAAACTAAAAGTCTAACGATGCCAAATCTCAAGTTCTATGTTGAAAACAGTTTTGTCATTACTGTGTCAAAAGTGTTCGCTGAAATGAAAGAACTAAACTTACAAATTGTTTTCTTCGTAAAAATTTCGAGAAAAACAAGAATAAAAACATTCTTCGTCAACATTAAAGCAAAGCAAAAATTAAACAATAAACTGTGTGTAATATCTGAACATTATGTTAAAATTGATCGATCCATTCTATATTCTCGCAATAAATTATGCAAAGCCACTGACTATACCGTTCTAAACATGTCTTAATAAACAAATAGTATTCATTAATTCGTGCCTGTCAAATTATACGAAGTATGGCCCAGAAGTCTAATTCGCTAAGCATTTGCAACTGCGCTACGCAATCTGCAATCATAAAGTCATAATTCTTTACTGTAGAGGTAGATTGCAAGTGCATATTTCCGATATGTTTCGTCACGGACCGGTCGTGCCAATGAAGAAAGTATCACCTCTTTAGATGGTTGTCGTAGATACGCTGTGTGGCTAGGAAAACAGCGGGTAAGATTGAAAAGTAAACATTTATTGTACTTTGTTTTTAAATTGCATAAAAGGAAATTGTTAGCATAAAGAAAAGTTAGTGAATAATAGACTGACAGGTATTCTCTCTAACTTTAATTTGTTTAAGTGAGTGTAGTTACCGACTAAGCCTTACAAATCTACAAACACCCAGCCATTAGTAGGTAATGATAAGATAATCGTTTTAAACTTGTCTAAGTTTTAAGTTTGGTTCAGATTAATTTTTAGTTTCTCATTAAGAGTTACGTTACCTACCCACTGTTTGACAATCTCTTATTGACTGGCCTACAATGTAAAGTACTCGTGCGCAGAGAAAACGTCAGATTTTCACGGTCAGTTGGTAATGGTATCCGTCATCGGCGCACCTAATAGATACGATTGAAACCAGCTGTTATACTCTTGTCGAGAAATCTCATCATTCACTGAACACTAAATAACGTCAAGAAAAACCATTCAGAGAAAAAGCAACAAGTTATTATTTGTACCGAAGTCGGAGAAATCTATTAGGCATGGTCAGAAAGGAAATTAAATTGAGATCCTATTCGAAAGCCGGGGGAGCCTCAAAAACTTGGGAGTTTGGCCTAATAAATGGCATTATTAAGCTCCGTAAACTTAAACGAGTAAATTAGTGAAGTTTCCTTATGTTTGAAGTGTGGGCGTTGCTTAATAGACATTGTTTTGAATTAAATATTAATGATAATCGAAACTGTTATCTGCTTATGAAATTAACCTCCGTTCTTCTTAGAACATGGCTGTTTTGTAGGCGTAAAAGGAGAAAATATTAAAGTTCAAGAAGAAATATTCTGATTTGCCTACCCATAGTATCACAACTTTCCCAATCATTCTATCCACCGACCTGCACAGCCTCTCAATAACTAGTTTTAATGAGGTTTTGAAAAGTTTCAGTCATATACAATTCCTAACCTCGTAGAAGTTCAATGAAGTCTACAAGAAAGTACCCAGCCCACCTCATCAAAATGCGTAGAAAAAAACCGAATCCAATAAGGTATCTATTTTTAAATCATCGACAGTTATCAATTCGCGAACAAAAATCTAGTGAGCAATAACTCCCTCGCTAATAGTCTCGAATTTTGCGGAAAAAAATAAATTGGTCATAAAAATTGTTTTCGGCACGAGTTCACAGCTCGGATGATCGGAGATTAATTTCGGAAACTGGTTGGAGGTTATAAGGCTAATGGGAGATCAAAAATCAGTTGGCATTTGTTTGCGAAGGTTGATGAAGGCGCCCATCGATCGGGTAACGGTACCACTCGGCAGATGCCAGCACGTCCACTAACGGTCCTTCCTCCTGTGTCTTCAGAATACCTGTCATGGCATCTCGCACGCCGGTCATCCGATTCGCGTGAAGAGAATCTAATAGGTTTCAAGATATAAATAAAGGAGCGTTGATACCCATTCATATTGATGGGCTTTGTACTTGAATAGCTCTTGGTTCGCTGCATCACTTCTAGAAACAGGAATACGTGACGTACATTGTGTCTAGTAACGCTTCATTAAGTAGATAAGTAAGTGTGCCGTGCGGGGAAACTGCGAATCATAAATATATCAGTTTATTGTCCATTGTGGTAAAAGGCTGATTTTTGCGTGGATATATCCGATTTCCTATACAACTGGCCATCAGCATAATTGCACATTTATGTTAATTACGAATTTAATAATAGAAATTAAACCGAGACCTTTATGAGTCGTGTGTCATCCAAAGTAATATGAAAGTTTGAAATCGTACATTGATCAACTTTTCAATAAACCTCTACCTACACGCTGAAGTTGCAGTTATTCATTTCGTTGTAAAAGGAGCTAAGTTCCTGAGTAACAAAGTGCACACTTCTGTGTTAGATCGAGAAACATTTAGCAATAGTTTTAATTGCTTGCGCTTATGTTCCCGCTCACCTTATCCAGCAAGTCTAAAGCCGAGTTCACACTGCGTCACTTTCGTGACCTGTGTTCGACGTGCATTCCATTTCTTGTTGACATAGAATTTTCAATTGAATTTGGAACACTAAGCTCGACAAATTAAATGTCACCAATGGTGTACAAAGTTTCAAATTGCCTTTCCTAACAGGTTTCAGTGAAATCGCAATGACAAGATTTTTCTACCTCCTACGTCATTATGTTAGCTTGTTTATTATTTTTAATAGTTCTAGTTTCAGAGAAACCTGGCCAGCATGTAATGTGTTATTGTTGTAGTTAAATGTTTCCTGAGTGAAGTGGTGACATCTATTACGAAACGCAGCTGTGTAGCTTATGAGTCTCCGCAATTAGAATTTCAGTTACACAAGCAAGACAGCAGACACGCCTAACATTGCGTTGTAAGCAAAGATGAAATTATTATCTCCGTAAACCATCAAGGCCGAAAAAAGGAAAACCTCCAAAAAGATCAAAGCTTGCAAAACGAAATTACCAAAACAACACCAAACAGCAATTTAAAATAAGTACGAATGGCGCAAAATTCAAACCAAAAGTGATCAATCGATACTCGATCGTGACTCGATCCCGTGGTCCTTCGTAACTATTGCGTTATCGCTGCAACAATCGTAATAGCATAGACACGACAACTTTTTATCGATCCGCCTAAAACGTAAAGCGACGTAAATCGTAAATCGGTGCGGAATCACGGACCGGGGTCATTGCTATCTATGTAGGTTCGATATTTAAAAAAGCGAGAGTGTTTCTGAACTGGTATGTTTCCGGTGAATTTCTAATGGCGGCTGTCAACTGACAGGTTACACCGGAAGCTGGGAGCAGTTCTGTTTTCAAACTAACGAGTTTTTCCTTTTTAATCGTATCCGTCAAATTCCATGCTTGAGGTGTAAAGCGTTACTAGAGGTATATAAATAAACGTGATCACTTCTAATAAGTAAAAGTTAAAATAACCTTCTAAGTCCTAGGCTAGCATCATCTGTGTCTCTATTATTCGATTATTGTACAATAATAGACAGTCATTAAATTATCTACTTACCCATCGTTTCACGCTTTTAAGTACCCATTCATAAAGGCTAATTTATTAAGTCATGATTCTATAAGATAACTAAAGGAAACTCATAAAAAAAATAAGAGTAGATTTTATTTTAAACCTTATCCTGCACTTTAACAACACTCAAGTCCAGCGAGGCATAATAAATTTACCCTTCACCCACAAAGCTTATTTCCACAAATATTTTGCATATGGAAAAGTGGAAACGACGATGTCGCCCACTCTGTAAACTGAGAAAAACTAAACGAAAAGAAAGTAGAAAATATACTAAGCGAAATCGCTTTGACCGGACAGGATTCTGCATTTGCATTTGAATAAGCCATTTCACACTCTTTCAGGACATAAATTTTCCTAAGCTTCAGTTTATGCCATACTTAAGTCTAGTTAAGTGGCCTTTAAACTAGCATTACAAATAAGCCTCGGAAAAAATACGGTACATAAACTTATTCTTCATTTATTTTTCTACGAGTCTTTTGATTTTTTTCATTGTAGCCATTTAATTTGTGCTTGTGTTGTGTGTGTTTGTGTTTGGGTGAAATTGCTAGTTCCCATACTATATTATTATTAATCTGGAGAGATTTTTGTATGTAAGTTTCTTTGCCGCGCTAATCTTAGAAAAAATATATCAGCGTTAGATAGAAGTACTCCGAATAGTGTCTAAGGGACGCAGGTGAAATCACAGGCGAAAGCTAGTACCATAATAAGATGCATCTCTAATAGGCATATAATATGCTCTAATGACACAAACTAGTAAGCATATTAATCGGCTTAGCTGCACTGAATGTTCTAGACATTACAGATATTCTACAGGTCATGATCTGTTCATATTGTGAACACAAATATACTAGCAATTACTTTCAAGAACTCTCATGTCACTTTACACACAATGAGAGAGTTTTGTCATCTAATAATAATCCTCGTTACTCAGAATCTTTAGTAATAATGAACGGAGATGATGCCGAAATAGAAATGCTCCAATCTCCCCAAAGAGCGCTAGACTTGCCCCGCCACGTCCTACCTCATTATTAAACAAAGCTATTCATGTTACACTGAAGCGCCAATGAATTACTAAAACACTTCCATTAATCTACTTAATTATATGATGAGATGAGACCTGAAGCTTTCTCAACAATACACTCACAAAAATAGGACCTCTAAGGTCGACTATTTATCTCATAGTTCACGAAACTCAATTACGAAAAAGTTTAATTAAGTTAGCCGTGATACTCTATGGTCTTTTTATGAATAGATTTGTTGAGTGCGAGTGAAGGGTTTGGACGATTTACTGTCGAAAGGTCAGATGTAATGTATGCGAGTCAGAGTCCATCGGAACAATCGGAGCCACCGGGAGTCAGTTCGAGATACGATAAAGTTCCTCCAATCACACCGACACGTAACGTTCGATTAGGTACTTTTATTCAAAGAAAACTGGTTAAAGAAAAGTTGCCAGGAAAGTTTTTATCGTGCCCGGCGCGGTTGGACGGCAGGCGTAGCCTTCCGAGATTACTGTTTTTAGAATGTAACGGTATAAACCAGAGTGAATTAAAGAAGTGACAGTGACAGACTACGTTGATTGATCATCGCGATAAGTTGGTGATGTACCCGTTGCCCAAACCGTGGCTATTAAATCTAACCTTTTAAGAGTTGGGACAGCTTTTATTTATTTGGACGGTCTTTTTTATAGAAAAAGGTTTGAATCAATCGATGCCATCTTAGATACGCTTGAAAACGTATTCTACACTATCTGTGCCTAGTCATGTGTACGCACCTACATCGTTAGTTCTGAATTATTCGTCACTTTACACTTATACAAGAATAGTACCTATAATGTATAGAACGGCTCTTAATATGTTACTTTTGTACGATGTACAAAATGGAATTCTAAAACTTACTTACCTGTGCCCTTTTTATACTCGGTTGCGCCGTTCTATTACTGAAAAAGCCTGAACCTACCACCGCAATGAAACATTTTTGATAAAGTTTTTGTTGAAAGGCGTTATAAAGGGTAACAGCAACTTTGAGACCAATTGTGCAAAAGTTTGTTCATAGAAACTTTGTTTTTGTCTTATTTATATTTTCATTCATAAAAACGACAGCTATACCTACGCGTTACTCATAAATACATTTTAATCTAAAGGGTAATTCTAAAGTTTGAAGCCAGGATTGTGATACAAAGCTCATGTGGGACAATGGTGTGAGCGTAGGTCGGCGTAAGTCGTTCCACCCCTGTCATTAATCTCATCTCTTTCGCCAGCCAAGTCACGCCGCATTTGCGGGAACGCCGGGCAAAACGACTTTCCAAAAAAGCTTGTCTGCCAAATTACACTGACCTGAAGTGTGTTTTGATATCTGCCCAGTATTGAACGCTGGATTTTCATTCATTTTCCCCATTTTCCCTTGACAATCGTTTTCATTGTCGCAGTATTTCCCAGTAGCTGCATAGCAGGTATGCTTTCGTAAATTTTCATTGGAGTTTTGGCATTTGCACTGATTTATTACGATGTCGGGAGTACGAATTACGCTCTGTTCAAATTTTAATGATGCGTTAAGTATTTTGTAACTACTCATCATGTAACATATTTCCGAGTATTGCCTGTTATCTGTTACAGCTACCAAATAATATAATTGTGCTATTTTCGCATCATGTTGAACAATTCTCAATAAAAGCCTGCTGGGTTGTAGCTATTATAAATTAAACGAACCGCTTCTTCACATAGAACGCACGTTCTGAATCAAATTTCCATCGATTCGATGTGGACTCACGAGCGAAATAAATTGCATCTAATACATAGTGTTTTATTTAGTACAACCGCAGTACAAAAACGGATATAAGTAACAAAAACTTGCTATGACTCACATGTCAGAAGAGCAGACGAAAGATTGATGTATTATAAAATAACAAGACATGTTTAAGGATGTGATTTTAAGATAAATACAGAAAATATACTTCTAACTCATATAATAACAAGATAAAGAACTTCGTTTTAGTAATCCATTTACGCAAACATTTACATACGTTCAAACAAAAATTAAATTATAAATTTAAAAAACCCCGACCCAAAAAAGTACGCAATTATTATGACAAAATGTTATAAACGATAAACCCTATAAAAAACAAAAAATAACTTTAAACACTACGTAAGTACCAACTAAAGCATGTCAGACTAAACAAAATTTTGTCGTGTCGGGGGACCGCTCTAATTTATTAGCCTAACGTTAGAAGTAATTATATACTACCTACTACATTCCTTCTTATAACTTTTTATATAATTTTGTTTAGATACATGTTTTTTTTATACAAATGTTGTAATTAGGTAGTTTTCATTTGATTTATGTAAGTATTTTTGAAGGTAAAAAGCGGTCCCCCGACACGTCAAAATTTTGTTTAGTCTGACATGCTTTAGTTGGTACTTACGTAGTGTTTAAAGTTATTTTTTGTTTTTTATAGGGTTTATCGTTTATAACATTTTGTCATAATAATTGCGTACTTTTTTGGGTCGGGGTTTTTTAAATTTATAATTTAATTTTATTTCATGGTTTTTTAAAGGAGCTCCTTAATTTTTCCTTCTTTTTATGATGGGTTCGCTATATGCGATCTCAGCCAAAGGAAGCTGTTTAATAATCCTCATGACAAACTGGCTCTGGGAGAATTGCACAGAGTAAGAAACAATAAAGATTAACTTTTGGTGATCCAGGGTTATATACCATTCTAGGGTTTCATCCGCCACATCCCATTTCCAGCATTAGGTTCTCGTCAATTAGAAACATGAAATGAACTAGTTAAGAAAAATTAAACAACTCGATGGGTTTACTAAAAGGCAGTTCAGGGTTACGTCTCCTATCTTCGTGTCCTAACAGCAGACCAGCTCAGTGGTTCCAGAAGACATTAGTGTTTCAAATTTTAGATCCCACATATGCTTGCAAGTAAACTGAGCGTGTAACATTCCTATCACACCTAACAAACGAGCTGATGACCTTGAAGACCTGAACCGATTTCCACCAAACATAGCTAAGAACACTCCCGAATGACATTTCTTTCAAACAAAAAAAACCGCATTACGATCGGATCGTCCGTTTGGGAGCTACGATGCCACATACACACACATACACACACACACACACACACACACACACACACACACAGACACGTCAAACTTATAACACCCCGTCGTTTTTGCGTCGGGGGTTAAAAATGTAACTTTAATGCTATATTCAGCCAATGTCATATGGAAGTTGAACCCTTTCAAAGTTAGGCTCTTAGCTTAAATAAAAGCCTAAGTTTTAAAAACTAACTTTGATACTTTAATGGTTTACATGTGCGCCAATTTAATAATTATTTAACAACAACTCTAATTTCACGAGCCAACTTTCTGATTGATCTAGATAGTATGATTAAAGTCATAAGAACAATGTACCCAATGACTGTATGCGATTTGCGACTAATCGCCAGTCTACACCCTTCCTTCTACGAACTGTCAGCCAGTTATTAAACCCGTCTGCACTCGCTTGATATCAAACCGGATCATCTCATACTACTTTCAATGTTAAGGTCGCTGCCAAGTATTGTTCTAAAATGTTTTGAAGTTTTTTTTCCATTGTCTATCACTTCTCAGGAATTTAATTATCGTTTTTCGGTTAATGTAGAAAAGTAGAGTATGCTTCACCGTGTTGTTTATAATTTTGGGCTTTCGTTGACTCATCTATTAACCCAAGTTAAGATATGGTGGGAAAAATTAATTGTATTTTGTAGCGAAGAAGTTACCAATAGTGAACCACTACGCAGCCATTAAAAAATTAACAAATTACTCTGTCTTGTAATTGTTTGACCTAATTTAAAAAATAAACTTCTTACTCTCTACATTTATTCTAAAGTATCTAAGTTACTATTATTTATTCCGCGATTTTATAGTGAATTTCACTTTTCTTTTACAAAAAAAAGACAACAGAAAAATAAAAGAAAGCTAGCCACGCTCGAAGTTTTCCGCCGACTAAACTCGTTTAAAATCGCTTAAATATTCTACAATGTTATTCCACTCATTTTAACACTTCGCGGTAGAATTTAGAATGGTTATATTTTTGTGATAAAGTACCTTATCTACAAAAACTTATCTGCGAAACCATCTAATCATAAAAATGTAAAAGGAAATGGTTTCCATAAGTGGGCACTCAGCCTAACCCCTCGGACATTATCATACATTAATTATGTATACCGCAGAACAGAAATGTAACTTTATCTTTTTATTTAATTTTTATATCATGTGAGTGCACATAATGATATGTGACACTTGAATAAAATAATTCTAAGCTGTATTTAAGTGCAGAACACACTACTAAATTCGAAACTATGTACCCATATTGAGTAACAACGGATTTAAAGAAAATGTCTGTAGCATTAATTCCGCCTTTATACGGTTTCTTTTCGGGGCATTAACATTAAATAAATAAAGATACAATTCATCATGCTCCGCTATCTATCTTAAAGTTATATTAACTTCTGTATAATGACATAACGATAGGTCAAAGATCTAGTTTCATTTCATCAATCTTCAGTTTCATAATCGGATTTAAGTTCAGGCATTAAAATCGACACCGTTCCTATTTTATAACGTGAAATTTAAATTACGATATTGTCTGAATCGACTTACATAAACAAAATGTTTTTACAACAGTTTTAATTACCTATCAAAAACTTAAATCCTGCAATTATCTCGACATGCCTTTTATTCGACAACACTTTTGATCTTATATGTACTTATTACTAGTAATAAGTGTCAAGCAAACTGGCTCATTACGTAAAAGAAGTATAATATTTTATACTAACGACTGCCGACGGGTTTTATTGCCGACTATTGCAAAAAATATTGCCACTGGTGTACAGTAAGTGTCTTGGAAATCTAGAAATAAAAGCAGCTAGACTTGACGGGAAAATATTCCGCAGTTAAAAGTTAAGTAGCTGTTTATAATACAGTGTGTTTTTTTAATGTTTTGAGGAAGTCTTTCTTTACTTTGTTGACTCTAAAATTATTTTTGAGAATTCTGTTATGATTTTGCCGTGGAATTAGAATTAGATTATAAGAAAAGCAGAAAGGGACCACGATATATTAAATTAAACTTTTTTATTAAAACTTCAAAAAATCTTCAATTCCTTCAGGTGTCTAACAGAATTTACAAACTTTTCTCACAGAAAGCAGACGGTTTTGTTCTAAAACTTTGCTTAATAACTACAAATTAGCTAATACTAGGTAATATTCATTCTCGCCAGTAGTGTCAGTCTGCTTTCAATGGTTAAAACTTTGTAACTTTATTGAAATATTCCTAAGTTAGGTTATAACTATCTCGTAAAGGAAACCGCTAGAACTTCGAACGTCGTCATGACAAAGATATTTCAGTCTTTGCCTAGACAGGCTTACTATATAATATATAATATTTTAGTTTTATTATATGCTTTTTATTGAACTACTAAGGCTCTTAATATTCCTACAATCGGTACTTTATGTACAGCGTGATATTGTGTTGTGTGTTGAAAAAACTCGTATATCATTAAAATTCCGCAATTTCGTTGTAAACTAAAAACTCCGTTGAACCAAATTATGTGTCTGGTTTCATTTATTTAGTCTGTTGCAATGTGGCCGTTGAAATATTCCGTTCGAAACTAATTTTAAATATCAAAACCGGAGTTCTTATAATTAGGACACGACAGGCAATTTTTGCAATTTAAAATATAAATCACTATATAGTATTAAAATTAAGCGCAGTTTCACCACTTTTCAGGTTATAACTCGATTGCAAACAGCATTTAAAATATTGACACATAAACTTGCCTTTACAGTTAAGTCAAAATTAATGAAGCATTTATTCAATGAATAACCGTTTTATTAATGTCTGCAATCGAGTAGGTTGCATTTTTCAATTTCAGGCAAAAAAATTAATAATTTTATGTGTACACTTTATCAAGTTTAATTTGATTACTCTCTGCTTTTCATTTTGTAAATATGAAATGTATATAATTTCGATTTATTTTTGCGGTTATGCGGTCGGTAGCTTTTAACGAAATAAACTGAAAAGTGTATTTATGAAACCTATATTCATTTGTATGACCCCATTTTTAGTACACTAATCCAATTACTCTCGCTCTTAATTCTCGCAAACACCAAAGAAAATAGGGACAGCGAAACAGCGGAACTAAGACGATATCTTTTACTTACATTGTTACATAAGTGGCTCGGTTCGGCATATAAGTAGAAATATGATACGACGATGATACAGCACGTCTTTCGCGTGATACGATGCATACTAATCGCCGTGTCAATAGACGTTATTAGATTTTATCGGCTTTTTTTCTCTCTCACCGTAACATCTATGTCACGTATACAATGTTCCGCCATTTTTTTATTTAGCTACGAATTTAATCTATGAATTGTGTTGCGGTTTAGAACGAGTGTTCGAATTTTAAACGTGACGTGCTTGGTAGAATCTGTGCTGTCGATCTATTGTATCGAGTTTCATACGAGGAGTAATTAACCGTGCAATGTGTTGTTGTCTACTAATCATCATGTGAGGCAAAAAATAGAAGATTAATTTATGATAGCCTTAATGCTACAGATACTACAAGAATAACTTCCGAGTATGAGGCTCCGGTGACGACATTCAGACGATCAGTGTTATATCCGATAAGCAAATAAAAGTTCTGTGCTAAAAATAAAGGATTTGTGCTGGATTGAGGACACATTTTCCACAAACTCTTATTTATTAAACTTACTACTATATTACCAACTAAATCTGCCTCGTTGGTCTAGCTGTCGCAAGTGTGGCTGCTGAGCACGAGGTCTCGGGTTCGATTCCCGAGTCGGGCCGAAATCGCTTTGTGGGTTTTAGAAGACTTTCACAAAGCAGCCCGAAGCCTGGAAGTTGGTGATTGATTCACCCGTGCATCGGAGAGCACGTAAATGTCGGTCCTGCGCCTGATCTCTTTCCGGTCGTGTCGGATTGCCGTCCCATCGGGCTATGAGAGTGAAGGAATAGGGAGTGCACCTGTGTCTGCGCAAATGCTTGTGCACTATAATATGTCCTGCGCAGTTGGCTAATCTCCTTACATGAGAACAGCCGCCGTAGCCGATAATCGGCTAGGAGGACATCATCATCATCATCATCATCACCAACTAAATAATCAATTAACAATGTAACTTCAAATTCTATGTGGCCCTATGCGACAAATTAAACTTAAGTATCATTAAGGCAATGAGAATTGCTATTGACACAAGCAAATTCTCGTAATTCAGTCGATAGACGGTTACGGTCCCTAAGCTCAGAAGTTCTCCCCCACGATAAATTATTTCAGTCTAATTACCGTTTCAAATACAATTTGAACTGAGCATAATTTGTTAATAGCTATTTGATTCTCATACTAATGGACCCAATTATCAATGTCGCGTTCTTCCGCACGTACGATCAAGATATACACGTATGAATAAAGAAAATCTTAACTAGCAATCATAAGCATTACCGTTATTATATAATTAAACGATACACACGTCCGGCTATTACAAAGCTATCGTATGTTTATATCAGAAACGTAAAATTTAAGTACATTATGAATAAAACATTCTATGAAGTTAATTGGTTTAACCCGACCCCTGTGTAAATCAAAGACCGTCGCGTCGACATCTCTTTTCATATCCACTTTGCGGAATTTTCTGGTTCACTTTTACAAGTAATATGCACTACAGTCTACCTAAGTTATGTGGTCTTGAATACAGATATCCTTTTACACGAAAATGCTTTATAAACAAAGTTATTTTACAACAAGCACTTTGATGCAACGTAACGTAATTGTCTTAACATTTAGACAATATCTTAAATGTGATATTATTATGAAAATTCTAAACTGTTTTCTTGCAGATCGTATATTTCAAATATGACAACTTTGTTCAAAGCGAGTTCCAACTTTATCACACACGCCATTTTAGCCGTACGAGATAACACAGACCCTAATATAATAAACGGTTAATTGCATTTAAAGGGATGAACACATGAGAAGTGATCATAACATCTAACGATGTAATAAGCGGGTAATAGCAACACATCTCAAATGATCTTATCAGGCCCAAGTACTCCAACATCTCGGTATGTATGCATACGTGTAATTTACTCATCAACGACACACAACGTGTTCTTGATGCAAATGTGTACACCGCCTTATCAGATTTTGGCCCAAAGCACCTATCTCGAAAGAAAAGTTTAAAAAAGAAGCAATCTCAGAAAATATTTTCCATGAAAATTGACTTTAAAAATTTTCATATTATTAGCGTAAATTATTTCGTCGTTTGTAAATAACATCCCCAGAGCGGTGCAGCGATGTTGCTCTAATGATATTACCATTTTTTACGTACACTTATGAATACTTGAGTCTGTAGCACTCCCTAAGAAAATCGTTGATGAGCCAGAAATTTTCATTCATTTCCATTTTAATTCTTCATTCAGATTTGTCGTTTATGGACATTAAGAATTGCTCAGTATACTGTGGGGATCAGTCATTATTTTTATGTAGTATTATTTAATTAAATTCATTCTTATAATGTCGTAACTTATAGTTTTTGCTGTTGTCATTGAACTGAAGACATTTCTTAAATAACTTTTTTAATTCAAGACTTGTGTAAAGTTTTCTGAATAGCTTTTAGGAGCAATATTAATCTAATCTCCATTTCTGAATATTGAATCATTTTTACTTACCGTTTATGGAAAAGCCTGCAACGCTTCAATAATCTAGACACAGTTTAATTGACAAAACTGCGCTGATATCGAAACGAGTCCCGGAAAAATTCGATTTTCACTTGAAAACCGACTTGTCCCACTTCAAGCACTTAATCCAACACAAAGTTTAGATACGTCCTTGCACTATCAATTGTCACGTCTCAAGCATACAGTTTCACTTTCTATAAAGCGTCTATGATCAGTCACGAGCCGGGAAAGGCCGCAGCCGATGCAATATCAGAGCGCGATCTCCGCAAAACTTCTGCCGAAGTGAGTGCCGACGCAGCGAGTACGCAGACCGCCCGCAACGAACCACGCCGTCCGAACGCCGAACAGCGACTGTGATAACGACACTTCCTCCGAATGAACCTGCGAACCTCTCCATAGAGTGTAAGCTCGCCTCTCTCTCGCCGCCCGGCGGTACTTAACGCACCCCGCGACACGCGATCTCAACTCTCCGATACTCACAACAAGAAACAAATTCCAACTGAACACGCCACCACGAACGCGTCTCGTTCCAAACGCGTAACGAGTTTACGGTACGTAAATCGTAGTGGATTTGTTTTGCGGCCCGGCCATAGTAATCCGGTTCTTCGTCATGGAGCTCACAGAGCGCTTTTTACCGAATCAGTTCCCGTTAAATAGAGCCTTCTTTTTGTACAACCTGCAGCCTGATAGTCTATGTAGGGAACGCGGAATAACCGCTATGGACAAGATGCCAACTTTCTAAACTAAACCTATAAGACCGCTCTATTCGGATGGTAAATTACGTTATTTTTATTGGAAGCCGGGACTATAATAATAAAGCATCGAGTAGATTGGTTGCCGGCCGGCGATTGTCGTGGCGGTGGTACGTGTCGTAATTTCGCAGGTGGTTTTTGCGCCGTGCGGTTGTCGTCTAGGTTACGTTTCCCGATTTATAAGTTGCGGTTTTACTTTCGGTGTCAATTACGCGAGCTGCGGTCGAAGCCCCACAATAACATGGCGGCAAATTGGATACCAGCCCTCTGAACCAGATTAGACTACCTTGTGAAGGCTGTCGGGTGTTACGCAAGGCTGCGACTAATCTTTTTGCAGTTAAAAATAGGTCGTGAACATAAATTGCGTTGTTTACTTCATAAAAGTCGGCGTAACTTGAAACGAAGTGCATTATATAAGACATGTAAAGTGCGCATATATGCGAAGGCTTCCAAATATTGAAACCGTAAACCCTTTCGAGTGATCCCGCCACGGTCCCGAAGTGGGTCAGCGAGGCGCGCCCCTAACATTAGGATGAATACACGTGACAAACTGCATCACGAAATTGACATTCACAAGAAAAATTGCCACACAATAGATACGCCGTAAGTCATTTATCATGTCTTCGTCTCGTCAATATTTCATAAAGATAACCGTATCTTATGGTGCAATTTAGTTATGCATACTTCAATCATCAGACCATGTAAGGCAATTGTAACCATCTAAGATATTAATCTGAGACGATAATGAAAGAAAGTCAGCGTGCCAGATTCAGAGCACAGCATTGGTCATGCGCTGCTGAGCCAAATTTAATTACTTCGGTTCACCCCTGTACTGTGATAGTGAAACTATTTTTAGGATACGCAAGCATTTATATATAATGTTTAAAAAAAACACATCCAACTAACGAAGTATAAAGGCTAATCTAACTCTAGCATTTCCAAATAACAACAGAAGAGTTGAGAGCGAAAACTAATCATTCCAGTATGAGTTACAACAATAAACAAAGACACAAACAATTATGATAAATAGCGATAAATCTTATTTAAATACCAGAAAATCCTACACTTTTACATTTCAATCTCAATAGACAGGATAGTTGGATTAGTTTGATCGGTTCGTTTGCGAGCAGCCTAAGCGACTAGGGTTGCGCTGCCATCCCCGTAAGTCTCGTGCGACCGGCTCTCAGATGACTGACGGTATCACCACAAGTGCTGCTCATACTTCCCGCGAAACCAATAAAATTCCCTCAAGCACCGCTATATTGTATGAACGAACCACTGAACTGATAACACGAAATGAAACGTGAATTGAATATAGTATCAATAACAATAATGGAAAACTTGATTTCGGTGTATCATCAGCGTGTTGTGTATTCATCAGCGGCTGGCAGGAGCTGGATGCGAGAAGCCGAAAATAGATCTTAGTGGCGTGCACTTGGGGAGGCCTATGTCCAGCAGTGGACTGCGATAGGCTGATGATGAAATTGATGTTGAATAAAATGTGTGGTTAATAAACAAATGGAATTTCTATTATGCGTAAAGAGTTCAGTGTATTTTTTTTTCCTGGCAAATAACTACGCAGGTATTTCTAGATCGCTATTATTGTTCTATCTATCCAGAGGAATACAATACTGAATCACGCATTAAGAATAGAAGAGAAAAACACAAGGATAACAAACCAGCGAATTAAAAAGATACAAAAATATTCACTTCACCCTTCCGAATATAAGACAAGAAATCAATAGTTATCCTGATATATTTGTCTGATTATACGAGCGCCGGCTACGGAGGCACGCCGGTTTTATAGCCCTGTTATTTTTTATGTGATCAGCACTTTGTACAGTGCGAACGCGATTTACAAGACAGTTTAATAAGGCTCAGATTCCGCGTCAATTTACGACTATGGCGTTATTAGAGGGAATAATCCGGAGACTAAAATATTATTCGTAATACGCATTCTACGAGAGATACGAGTTGTTTTGACCTTCTTGAGATTTAATAGCAAAAGCCAATTTTCCTAGTTCATATCAATTTGTTAAGTTCTGATCAGTAATAAAGTTTCTTTGTACTTAACAGTTTCTTGATGCAGGCTTCTAAATTAAGTTCTGATAAGACCTGAAACTCAAACTCAAGACTATAATGTGTATCCATTCAAACCAATGAAATGCTCTCTAATTAATGCATATTCGTATATTCAATTCATGCAAAACGCAATTACTACAAAATATACCAAAGTTTCACAAGTACAGTCGTCGTATTTTCGGTTCAAAATCCGCATTTTCAATGCGACAGACATATAACGTCAAAATTATTCATGTTACGATACAGATGATCTCGCTCGCTTGTCAAAATAAAACTTAATGAAATTGCTAGCATTTGGTACAGCATTTCCATATTATTTATTTGCATTTAAAAATATCTGTAATGTTAAAAACAATGCTATATGTAAATGGAGTGTAATGGATTTTTTGGAGTTATTTTTAAATGTACAAATATAAATATAATGTTAATATAAGGTAATGATGTTTGCCTCTTGGGCACGCTCCCAGTCGACAGCGATAGGGACGAAATTTATGCTATTCAGTTTTAGGTCTTTACTAGTATAGTTTTTAATAAAATGTAAATATTCAAAAGTTATCTAACTAAATAAAATGTAGGTACAGCATATACGTAGGTATGTGTCGTATGTCTGGCACCACAATCACAATATCAACCTTCTTTAAAAAGAAAGAAAATGCAAAGTGAGTGTAAGTTCCTGGGAATAAAATCAAAAAGTGGAAAGCACAGCCTGAGGCGTTACCGGCAAACTCGTGTAGACGTGTCCCGGGATAAGCACGGGAAAAATAATTCAAAAAGCATTATAACTATGTTAGGTTAATAGGTACTGGTTTATAAAGTTAAGTGTAGCTTCGGTTTATGAAATTAAACTTGCGCAGGTAGCTAAGTGTAATGTTGTCTAATATTTTTTTAAGAGTAATTTTGCATTTTGGTGTGTTCACTAGTAAAGAACGTTATAAAATTAGCAAACTTATTAAAGTTTAACGAGATTGAAAAAAAATCACCCACAAATATTATCCACGCGTCGGTACGAGTCGTCTACTTGCGTGCATTCAAGATTTTTCAGAGGAAATAAATACTTGTTAGAACACAAGCTGACAACTGTACTAACCTATCGCTGAATCATAGATATCCAATCCCAGACTTCCTGCATATTTTTTGTTTGGTCGACTGCCAACTGCTACTGTCTTTTGCATAAAGAGGCTTATCATGATCTCGTTAACAAAATGATCTTCTTTCCTATAATTTCGTCTGGATTTTTTTCTTTCTAAAATCAATTTTGTAGATGTAATATGCTACATTGGTTATATAGGCACTTTTTACTAATTACTAATTTGAATAGGCTAGTAATAAAAGCTCCGACAAAAAAATAAGAATTGCCCTTACTCAAAATACTAAAGCTACTGACTAAAATACTGACTTTTACTTTTTTCCGAATAAAAATTATGAAACGACCGAATGAGATACTAAAGTCTTCGAAAAATAAACATCACTGTTTGTTGCTATAATACTTTTCTACCAGTATAAATTACGTTCTACTGAAAACTATGCCTTGTAATTTTTAATCTTTACTTGCCTACTATTAATTCATAAATTACCTTTCATATTTCATAGACTTGGTGCCATTTAAACTTAACATTATACTGAAAATATTATTCTCAGTGGTTAAACACTACTTTTAAAAAATATAAAATGTACTTGTAATAAAACTTTTACTTGCTTCATATATCATGAATTTTACTTACTACGGGTATGCTTCGATATCGGTACTTATTTCAGGTTCAGGAAAAAGTTAGAATTAAAGTAGTATTTACGTTTTAATCTAAAACCAAGTAGATTTGGTTTCCTAGAATATTTTTAACCGACTTCCGAAAAAAGAGGAAGTTCTCAATTCGGCCGGTATGTTTTTTTTAACCGACTTCCCAAAAAGGAGGAGGTTCTCAATTCGGCCGGTATGTTTTTTTTTTCTATGTACCTACATCGATTACGCCGAGGTTTATGGACCGATTTACGTGATTTTTTGTTCGACGCGGAATAGCTGCCAGATGGTCCCATAGTCATCAGGTCAGGATCTGATGATGGAAACCCTGAGAAATCAAGGGCAACCTTCGAAAGTTGTAGGCATTTGATCAACACCCAACTTTCAGACAGTTCAAACAGCCGAACGCGACCCGAACCCGATCGCGTGTGCCAAACTGTTGAGGTATTTTCATTATTATTGAGAGTTAAAAAATAAATTTAATAACCAACAATAGAAATCATAACAGTTCATGCAAGTTGCAAAAATATGATTATTTTGTCAAAACCTCTGTTGTCGGTAACTTAGTAATTTTGTCGGAAGTTCAGTATTCTAGTCGGAACTTTAGTTTTATTACTCGAAGATCGAATTTTTTTTAGGAGAAAAAGTTATTTGAACGTGCTCATATTTGTAGTTAAAATTGATATTTTTTGTCGTTTATGTTTTGGATTTTTTGTCGGTAATTCATTATAACGCTGGTTAATAAGAATAATAGTCGGCCACAGATCGCTGGAGATTAATTTGTTTTTTGGAACCATTATTATTATCCATTTGAATATGTTCATATCTATACCTAATATAAATAAATCCTCAGTAAATAAGCCCACATAGTCAAACACCCACTCATCGACACACAATGCTTACTAACCATACTAAGTAGCATTGTATCCAAACAATATATAAGTTTACTGTTCGCATGATTCCCGACCACTATTAGCTAGAGCTAAGCTTAGCTTAGGCTCCGGTCTCCCACAATATGTTTACTGTACCCAACTTACACCGTTTACTTCATGTGTACTGAGGCGAAAAAATATTACTTATTTTCGGCTGAACACAAGAATAATATGAGTAGTTAATAGAGTCTTAAGTTGGGTGAAACGAGGAATGACTTATATTTTGCAAACACCACACGTATTTAAGCAAAAACTATTAGGTGTTTAACATTTCTTACAAAACACTTCCGTAATAAAAAGTTGACGTTAACCAGTAAATAGCAGAATAACTTGGAATTCGCTGTTTCTGAACGGACGTTCGGAAATTTCCTGTTTCGCAGGAAATCGAGACCGCAAGCGGGAAACCTACGCACGCTCTCGCGGATACAGATACCGCACCGATAATATTGACTCCTGATATTCGAATATCATAACGATAAATGGTACAAAGTGGTTAACACAAAACTATAACACATCTACAAGACGTCTAACTCATACAAAAGTCGAGTAACTGCTTGGACACAGTGTCATGACGCGACTACGCGACGCCTGGCCAGGAGATCTTCTTTTATTTAATGTCGACGATCAGAAAAGAAGGTAGCATCACTGGCTCGACAATTATAGTATTCCGAAGTAGTACATAAGTGCCCTCCTACAAACTATCAACTGGAAAGCTGGTACCTTATTAATGACAGACTACAGATAAATCAATAAAAGTTTTTCAGTATCGACATACAAATCCAAATGAGAACCGCATAAGCCACAAAATCAATGCAACTATTTGCTATATCAAACGTGACTGTACCGCCTTCATTAAAACCGCAACCACTGCTCACCCCATACGGGAGCTACCGTTAGCACTAGTAAGTGCAAAACATTTATATTTTGTTTCCAAACAAAATGCTTTCCGTTTCGCAACAAAATTATCGAGATGAGCTGGGGTGCAAATTGATGTCCAATTATCGGCAGTGAATTACGAGTATATCTACATTAGTGTTGTCCGAAATGTATCGATACAGGGGTGCATCGAGGTAATAAGTGGAGATAGGGAGTAAGGGAGCCACTATTTGATAAAGACCGGGGACATTTTCTTTATTGTTATTTCTGTAGTGGGCTTGAACGAGTGGGGAAACTAGCAGAAGAATCTTTTTTCACCAACAAATACATACTACCTACATGAAATCAACTCAAACTTTCTTAATTTCTCCTTAGCGTACTTTTCTTATTTTTCTTCTACTTATCCCTGTTTCGAAATATTGGTATCTGTAGGCGTTAAGAGGTTTGATCTTTTTCCAATTTATAACTCAATAAAATATTAAACAAATTCCAATAAACTTATAATTTGTCTTCAAGCAAAACTTTTAATACGGTCCTTAGGAGCAGAATCGCGGCTATCTAATTTGTATCGACTTTTTCCAATAGCATCCGAATATAATAAAGGTAAAAAGGGTTTGAAGAAGGTGAAAACTTTCTAAATTGGGTTCCGCCTACCTTTTAGCTATTGTGTTTCAGCGTTTAACTCGATTACAAATTGGCAGATGAATTTTAGGAACAATATCGTTAATAATATGCCTACGTAACTGGTGGCATAAGGAAAGTATATTTTGAGATGCTTTTAACTAATTTATTGAAATAATTCGAGAGTGACGTTTTGTCGTGGGTCGAAAGTGAAATAGAAGTAACTCAGCGAAGGCTTTATAATGAAGTTACGAAAACAATTTCCGTATACAGGTATTTGGATTCTCTGTTCTACAAACTGCAACCGAAACACACAAAATGACTGCTCCAACAATTGCTACGTAGAATTTGAGTAAGGCAAGTGCAATAAAACAGTCTGTGAGTAAAACGCAGCTAGTTTAACATTTGCTCTGAGGTGCATTTGTACCACGTGGCTGGGCTGACTCATTGTTAGACCTTGATTGCCACGCCACAGGCTGCGAAGGGAGAAGGTTGTTTGGGTTGTTTCCACTGCTTAAATACGACTGCAGAGTATTGTTCAATATTTGTATCTAAAACTACGGGGATGGTTGAAATGTCCTGCGATACTTACATATGAGTGTGCTTCATTATTCTGATGCAACATGGTGAATCTATTTAATGACGAGTTTTATAGCATTCCATTTAGAATTTTGAAATGTTTTTTTTTTTAAACAGACTTATAAAATAAAAATATGCCACATGCTTTGTTGCAGTCCATAAATATATTTTGCCAACACTAATCACAAACTTTCAGTAGTACACTACCTTCAATAAATTTGTATACCTCGTATGACATAGCCCGACACGTCAGGCGACAAAGCCCGACAAGCCTGAGTGCATATACATAGGTAGTGGCTAATTACGCGGTTCAATTTTAGCGTACAACTCATTAACAGATAAGTATCCTATTAAGATAGAAAGACTAGAAGATTTAATTTACTTGTTTCTCTACTTCACTACCTATCAAACCAGTCACTGGATTAAAAAATTGGATATGTCATATGACTCAAATCTATTTTTTTACCCTCCAGACCAAGTTGTGCTAGATCATCCAATGTAATGTTATGCTATGGTGATATCCAAAAAAGCATACGTAGGGATCAAGTGCCCCCTCAATTTCAAAATCTTTTAAATTCACACAAATATTATCATCAATCAAGTTTTATCTTCCCACACTAACTGCCTCGTTGGTCTAGTGGTCGCAAGTGTGGCTGCTGAGCACGAGGTCTCGGGTTCGATTCCCGAGTCGGGCCGAAATCGCTTTGTGGGTTTTAGAAGACTTTCACAAAGCAGCCCGAAGCCTGGAAGTTGGTGATTGATTCACCCGTGCATCGGAGAGCACGTAAATGTCGGTCCTGCGCCTGATCTCTTTCCGGTCGTGTCGGATTGCCGTCCCATCGGGCTATGAGAGTGAAGGAATAGGGAGTGCACCTGTGTCGGCGCAAATGCTTGTGCACTATAATATGTCCTGCGCAGTTGGCTAATCTCCTTACATGAGAACAGCCGCCGTAGCCGATAATCGGCTAGGAGGACATCATCTTCCCACAGCTGGGCTTCAGACTTACCTTGAGCACACATCATTAATACGTCATAAGATAAGCATCCAGTGAGCGAGTCTTTGTGCAACAAAGTCGCGAATCACTGCAACGCTTTTGAGGGGACTTTTGGAAATTCATAGAAGCTTAAATAGTTCCATGAAGTATTTAAGGAATTCAGAATATGTTTTCGTATGTATATGTGTACCTAATGACGATTGTTTGTTCAACAGCATTGACGTTCTTAATCTGTATTTTTTTTTTAAATTACAAGTAAACATATTGACTTCAAGAATCCAGACAGCAAATGCATCCAAAAATAATATTATGTACAAAGCAAAACTAATATACTCCAATCCATCCGTAGAATCGGAAAGCAACTAATTTTATTCAAAGCTCATCTAATGCAAAATATCATCTCATTGAATTTTCAGACCACGTATTTCTAGAAAGCTCTGCTAATACTATTAAGAAGCAAAGAGTATGGTAAAGCTACGATATACATATACATTTGTAGGTATATGTTTGTATTTGTATCGCAAATGGGTAAAATATCACAGCAATTGTGTAGGTTAGTATTGAATGCTATTGATACAAAATCACCGCCGAAGGCAACGAACTGAGAACAGCTAGTAGAAACAGTTGTTTACTTTTGTGAGTCCTACACTTAGAGTTGTTTAATACTATGTATTTTAAAAATAGAATTAGATGAATATACAGCTCCACATTTATTTATACCGTGGTTGCCCATTGCAGTATAACAGTGTACGTACTCACAGTCTTCATACTAAAGACTGTTCACTATTACTCTTTATTGACTACCAGCCGTTTCCCGAGGTTTCATTCGTGTGTAAAATATATAATATTGTGATATGGTCTGCTTTGTTTTAATTACATATATATCATCAATCATATATACATCATCATCCTCCGAGCCTTTTCCCAACTATGTTGGGGTCGGCTTCCAGTCTAACCGGATTCAGCTGAGTACTAGTGCTTTACAAGAAGCGACTGCCTATCTGATCTCCTCAACCCAGTTACCTGGGCAACCCAATACCCCTTGGTTAGACTGGTGTCAGACTTCCTGGGTTCTAACTAGACGTAACGACTGTCAAGGATGTTCAATGACAGCCGGGACCTACAGTTTAACGTGCCGTCCGAAACACAGCTTTGTTTTAATTCTACGATATATCATATTTGTAGAACATCAAGAACAAGCAGAAAACGGATTTACAAAATAATTATGTTTATTCTCTGCCTACATTTATCTATACTTATATTTTCCTAACCATAACCCGGGTAAACCAAACACCACGCAAATAAAACCCCTATTTAAAGAGCACAATATTTATGACTTGCAAAATGAGAACATACTTTCGTTCCACCCTTTTTAATCTCATTTCAAAAAACTTGTTCAACAAGGCATTATCCGTTAATTTTAATTCATATAATCCTTTCGGAGCTAATCTAATTATGTAACTAGAATTCGCGCACAGGGGTGTTACCATGGCAACCAGTCACTTTTACTTTCTTCTGCATTTTTCTCATTCACGTAAAAATTTTGAAGAAGGGTTTCCTCCATTAGTTCCTAAACAAATACACGAGGAAGGAAATTCGTAAATTCTTTTGTTGATAATAAGGCAAGCGGTGCATCGAGCAATATCCCGCGAACAAAGAACTTTTCGGGGAGGGGAGCAGTTCCCCTTCTTTTATGCAATTGTTATTTTTGTACCGTCAGCGGAGATGTTAGGCGACACCGCAGATCGATGTCAAACACCAGACAAAACGCTGCGTTGACGTTACGAGGGAAAACTCGGCGCGACGGGGAAGTGCGTTTACTTGACATCCTTAGTTCGTTATGCCGGTTATTGCCGGGGATTGTGTCCAATTACAGTGCAATACCAACAAGCAATAAACAGCTGCAGCAATGCTAGCTTCCTTTGATACTGCACTGTCTAAAAGGTCTTTAAAGCAAGGAAAACATTTACAATTAAATCAAAATATGATCCAACTTCCAACTATTTAATTACAAGCTTTTTCGCAAAACAAAGCTTCGAATTCCCAGACAGCATTTAGCTATTTACCGGGACGTAAGCGTAACAAATAGCATGGAATGAGCAAACAAGGCTTTTATGAAGCGCAACGAGCATCATATGTTCAGGAACTAAGCATACGAACGAGCAAACACATTGTTCAACATCATAAATAAAAGCTGTAGCGTTTTAAACTAGTCTGCTGAATATGGGTCATTTGCCACCGCGAATGGACTTCACTGTTTCCAACCACGTAATGTTCTGTTACCTAAATATAAATGAACGCCTGAATTGTGCTCATTAAACAAGATTTAAGTGATGTCGCGGGTAACATACTAATAGTGACATTTGGTTTGTTGAATTAGATGGAAGTAAGAGCAGATTTTGAATTTTTTACTAATCAAAATAAAATTCATAATGGACTTTATACCCAGGAGACGCCTGACCTCTATACAAAAACATTAGCCAAGACTCTAGAGAACGCCGAGTTGAATAATAGGCGTTATTTAACAAATAATTACAATTTTTAACAACTCGAACTGGGTCGGATCCATTAAGGCACGAAACAAACTCAAAACTTCCGCAATCACCTGTGAAGTTAACAAATGAGGAGAAACAAATGACATTGTTATAATTCTTTGCAAAACGACTCGCAAATTTTTCAGATTTCCCGACGACAATTGGTGCCCATTGTTTAAATTATATTTACATTTTTATTTTATTTTTCTATAGGGCCATAGTTTATTTGGTATCACACGTGGTCTACGGAGACGAAAATACATGACTTTCTTAGGTTACATGGTTATTCGTCATCTCGACACACTTAACTCACCACGAATGTGTTCAGTTGGTGAAACTCAAAATTTTAACATTTATTATGTCGTCAACTCGACACGTCAAGATTTTGATCCGTTTGATAAGAATCTATTTGTTTGAAAATTCCCATCGCCTGAAGCTACACCATCATCATAAAAGAGCACGCATTCTCTCATTCTAAAGTTTAGTTTTACGGCCACAAATGAAACTTAATTCATGAAGCCATTAAATTAACCAGAAAAAAAGAATAGTTATCGTTCCATATACGGAAACAAAACAATACGAACTATTGAACAGAAGCCTTACGTAAGAATCCTATTAATGAAATAACATTACGTTTGACTACCTTTACGTGTTACCGCGTAAGCTTAAATAAAGCCAATATTGCATAAAGTACTTCTTAGTTTAGATACCTACGAATACATATATGTATTTTCTTTTCAACTATAGCCAAAATTATTCCAAAGAAGACCTGATTATCCCTAAGTAGCTATGGAAAAAAAAACAGTTGCAGCTTCAAATTACAAGAAATTCAAATGTAGTAATTCAAAAGTTCCTTCGTCAGCAGAAAATATGCAGTCGAAGACTGTACAAAACCGATACTTCGAAAGAACTGCTCCAGTTTTAAATCGATCCTTCCATCATTTACACTGTTACCCTGAGCAAAAACGATATTGACATAAAGTATTAACTTACATATGTTAAAAAAATCTAAGTTTGACTTTTTCTCAGTACCTCAATCAGAATGCAACCAATCCTTGACGTGGAACCTCGTATATTTTCAAAAGCAACGTCGCCCTCATCAATTTTATTGCATTGCGTTATAAGTTAGGTTCATTGGAATAACATGAGATGGACTCGGACGGCTATACTTCGTATTCTTGAATTCCCTTCCCGAACAATAGGAACGAAGAGTCTGAGGCGAACTTTGAATTCGTTCGTAAGCAAAATATATTCTGCGAATGAAATGCATTCCATATTCTTAGCGGTTCCCATTATATTACGAGTAAATCTTGGCTAGTTTGCTAGAACATAATATCTCAAAGAATATTTCTCGCTCTCTTGAATATATTTCAAAACAAAATTAATGCGTCTGAAGTTTTCCATATTGGGCTTATGAATACAAAATCGAGATGATTGGTGTTTTTTATATAGTAGTTAAAAATAAAATGATTTTCATCTTTTGATAGTCATCATTATGCTGAAAAAGCCAACTTGTATCCGAACAATTTATTTTTTAACAAGTAGCTCAGAAAAAATGTGTTGTATCAACATAATTTTAAGTCCTAGATCGATTAAACTTGACTGACACCTAACACAATTTTAATCACGTAACAAGTTATTGTAGTAACGCATCAACAACACTTGTCATCATAAATCTTACAGTGTACACTACAAGGGAGGACAATGTTGCTATTCTAATAATAATTACAGGCAACACTGAGAAACACTCGGGGTACTGTCTGAGTGTTGGACGCAATCCCCTCGGGACTAAATTCATGTCGACACCAAATTGTTTCAGTTCAGAGTTGGCTCTTCCTTTTTATAAACTCCTGGTATTATGAAAAGGTAACGATATTGTTTTCTTTGTGCCTTTTTCTGTTGTATTTTACTTGCTTAAGTTGTAGCAAGGATTTGGTTTGTTTAAAAATAGAAACGCGCTGTTGTGGTTTAAATATTTGGCATTTTGGAATTGTGATCAATTAAATATTATTAAAGGTAAATAAACTATGTTCTATACATATACAAGTATGAGTCGAGCAAGTCTTAATAACAATTCTCGAATAGTCACTAATCACGATCTTTGTTTATGAACTATTCATTGCTAAGAGGTCAATGTCCTTTTCCATTAATTACAAGGTTGGCTAGTGATTGCTGCGTTTGCAGCACGATATAGAAATACATACACATTCAAATCTATATATTTTTGTTTATTGAATAGTTCTTATGAATAACAATACTGTTATTTCTGAATTTTCTTTCTAGGTCAAAAGTTTTCCATTAAGATGTCCTCAAACATGATTCATTTGACTACGTTAAATAACTTTTTCAGAGAATAATGACATTTAAGTATTTATGCCGCATAAATAAGAACCTCATTAAATCTTGGCGTCCTTCATGAAATTATTAATAATCAAATATTGGACTTGATTTGCCCTTGATTGCATTTGGAGGCCGTTGCACGACTAAGCTGGCTGGGGTCTGTTTCCAATCTAAATATTTTACACAGATTGACTGCCACACCCTTTGATAATAATAATTGCGTCCAATGCCGATTTTGACCACGGAGGCTGATCAGCCAGTTACAGACAGGACATATTATAGTGTACTTATAAAATTTTTCACACTCAAAGCCTTCATTAGCGACCTCAGCTTTTCAAAAGGAACACTTATTTTCAGTCATCAAGACACGAAAAGCGAGACCATCAGCATAACGTACTTTCTGAGACATCGAGAAGCTATGATGGCAATCCACTATCCAGTAAGCACCAGCTGCTTAAAATCCCATCTTAGAAGTTTCTTGGAGACAAGCTCGCGAATCACTACATAGTATAAACCAAAGTCGCTATTTCTGTCCCTATGTCTCTTTGTACGCTTAAATCTTCAAAACTACGCAATCGACTTTTATGCGTTTTTTTATCAGATAGTTTTTCAAGGGGAAGGTTACATGCATAATATAGTAGAAAAACACTCATAATATCAGCTATAATATAACTCTGTTACCAAAGCGAAGCGAGGGCGATCCACTAATCTATACTTATAATAAATCTGTAGAGAGGTCAATTCTGTACATTGAATATATTTCCAAAAAAACTATCAGGGGGTGATTAGTGATCGATACTGATGCCAAAAATGCAATCAGTAAAATATTTGTCTGTCTGTCTGTCTGTCTGTATGTTCGTTATAGAAACAAAAACTACTTGACGGATTTTAACGAAACTTGGTACAATTATTCTTCATACTCCTGGGCAGGTTATAGGATACTTTTCATCACGCTACGATCAATAGGAACAGAGCAGTGAGGGGAAATGTTGGGAAAACGGGAGAAGTTACTCCATTTTTTAAGCTTCCGTCGCGTGTGCAGCCTTAATGGTTAAAGCTACCTCAAAACCATGTATGACGGAAATGTTCTTCTTAAAATTATGTAAAAAACATCCCTTGACAGCATATGTCTACCTTTTATGGTTGACTCACAATAACACGTGTAAGTCTCGATAGCTTAGTAGTTCGGAGCTTTCTGATTATATTTGTCTACTATTACGTTTCTTAGACTCTGACTCACACTAAATAATAAAGGTTAACATTATTACCTATTCAATAAAAAAAGAATCATATAAATCGGTAAACAAAAACCAAAGTTATACATGAAATACGGTTATAAGCCATCGCGCGTGAATATCATGCTATAAGGATCATTTTTGTGTAACGGTCGCCGTGCTCGACGTGGCTCACGGCGCGGTGGCTGCGCGAGCTTCATACATTATTTGGCTGTTGATGCGATTGGTGCGAATAGACGTTCAGAGTGTTCAAGTTCAACCTTATTGACTGACAATAATTGATATTAACAAACCTTATAATTTATTTTAAACTTCCTTTTGTTGTTATTTTATAAAATAAGTAAGAATTCGTTATTTTGGTAGTGTTTAAATATTCGTTTTATTACAATAATACCATAGTTTACATTTTATTTCTTTTTACGTGAAGTAGTGGTAGGTACGCATAGATTTAGAATTGGATTGGCTGGTGTGTAGTACCTATTTCTTCCTCTCTTTACACAAAATCCGAATTTAATGCGGACGAAGTCGCTGGCAGAAGCTAGTTTACTATAAAATCCACAAAAATATAAACCATTCACTAGAATAAGCAATCAATAAAGCAGCTAATGAAAGCATTGCAATCAACGACTTTGTCTCACAACTTCAAAGTCAATCGCAGTGAGATGTACACAAACACACACAAACACGCGTAGATTAGAACTTTGTTTACTAAGTAAAGCCAGGCTCAACTATTCTATGCATGTGTTGAAGAATGTTTTTAAGTCCATACCTACAATCGTCTGTGAAATAATATTGTTTGAGGTTAATAGTGACGTCCATATAAATAAATTGAGGAATGGCAGTCAAACTAAAAAAAAAAACATTTAGAAAACTATTAAGATGAAAACACATACAGCCTTACTACAAAACTTTTAAACGTCTGTTGAACACTTGTCTACAAAATACAGAATATGACGTTGAAATAAGTTCCGTTTTGCAGCCACATTTTTATTAGACAAGTTTTCAACAGATGTTTAAGTTTTTGTAGTAAGGCCATTTATGTTTTCAAAATTTTTAATTGAAGTAACAATGTGTCATACACTCTTTCAGTATAGGTAAGATGTTCATGATACCTCTTCACAGTTAAAATATCTACACACTCAATAAAGTCATCTTTATGCTAACGGCAAGGAAGCATTTAAATACGGGTTAAATACGGGAGCGGTTAAATACCGGTACATTACTGGCACTACAGAACAGAGCGTTTTAGACAATGTACCTACACACTTAGATATGTGCGAAGATGTTCCGGAGATATAGCAAAGTGGTTCCGCACCTAATTTGCCATCTGCGGCCATCACTATTGCTTAATGATCTGCGTAGACGTTTTCTGAGGTAGTTAGATAGAAGGAAATATGATTAGAATGTAAGTTTCGATGTGACTATCCATTATTACGATTATCTATGAAGCTGACTCGAATTTTGTTGTTCGTACTCTGTTTTTTTTACTGATACGAATAAACATAGGTCTATAGGAATTTAAAGCATGAGAATAAAAAATCCCCATTTTACTGGAGAAAAATCTTTTCATTTTCGAAAATAAACAATTACTTACTTAGCTATACGGTCATACCAACCTTATTCCTTATAAAAAGAGTTAAGTTGCAAACATTACCATGTAAAATTTTCAGCATAAGCACAGAAACGTTGTTTAGTCGCCGCCGGTTGTAAAAGTAATGTTGGAGGCCTATAAATGTACTGTAACCATTGACATATATTCTAGCAATAGACAAGAACATCCATACCAATAATTTACCCGCTTATGTCGTCTGTTGACATCTTGTTGACGTATTGTGACATGAAGTCATCCTCATTGATGTTAATTGCAGAAGTGACATTATATTTTCGCTCGTATTTTGCCTACATTCTTCATTACTCAAAAAGTTTATATCTAAGTGAATTCAAAATCATGTAATATATCAAAAAGTTTATTTATATCTAAGTGAATGCAAAATCATGTAATATATTAAAATCAGGAACTTATTTTTAGGATTTTTTAATATTAACTACGATGTTTTTTTTTTCTTAAGAGGGCTATCACAAATTTTCGCGAATTTAAACGCGCTGATATATCTTGTAGTGTTTTTACAATAGCGAAATACATACGAGGTCATATTATTTTTTCTTGAAAGTAAGAACATACCATGACGAAGTGAAGTCTGTTTTCATTGATATTTTACCTACTGCCAGTTTTATGGCACATCTGTTTCTGCACGATTTTCTTAATCCATAATTTCAAGATGGCGGGAAACAAATTAATGCATATTTGTAAAATTGAATTATAAATGAAAAGTATGATATACAAGCGTTGTAATAGCAAGAACAGTGTGTAATTTTACTAACTTGACTCTCGAATAGTTTATATGTGTAAGTTTATACCTTGATATGTATTTTCTATTTTATAATTGTCGTTTCATAGACACCCATCTGACGCGGGTGTCAAAATCGCTCTGATTTGTATTTTGGGCAATGCAAAGTCTGCAGTGCATTTCAGTGTGGCAAGCTTTTTGTTCGGAACGTTCTATCTAGTACGTAGTACATATACAACATGTAACTTAACCCCTCTGCTCGACAAGATTTTGACATATGACTTTACCGTTGATTCGGCGGGATATTTTGAATCGCGACATGGAAGTCAAAAATTTGTACTAACTTTCAACACATGAATTCTAAGTCCGTAATGCCTGATCAGAAGTATTTTAACTATAACTTTAGAGCTCACTTATTTGACAACAACGTGCAAAGGTCAAATGGGGTCAGTTAATTCAGAAAAAGATAATAATTACGGTGTTTTTAAGTCTATCGAAAAGTTAGGCATTTCAAATTTGGTGAAAACTTACCAATAAGTAATCGCATCACTTTCTCAAACACAACACAAACGTCATATTTATAACATTTTCAATCCGTTGTAATACATTTCGTGCACTTATTTATGTTCAATAACTAAAAAATCAGCACATAAAAAACACAATAAAAATGAACAATTTACAAGATCAGTCAAGTCACAGACAAGTAGAGTTTGGAATGGAGTATTTTTTTTTTCAATCAGCGGTGTGCATTCGATACCTAAATCGGAAATTTATTATAAATAATCGAATACCAATTTTATATATACCTATTTTTTAATAGCAACTTATTTCAATTTTATTTATTAATTTTAAATTATAGGTTCAATTTGTTTTTGTTGTTAAGAAAAAAGATATTTAAGTTTTTAGCATTAAATTTTTATATGTATTATTTATTTTGGTGTTGCGTCATTCGTAATAATTTTTAACTTTAATTGAATTTTTATTACCTATTACGGAATTTTAATTTATTCTTATATTATTTCTCAACAATTCTAACATTTTTGTTTCGGCGGAGGGTATGCGGGTGTTCTGAAATATAATGCAATTTGTAACTACCAAAGGTATGTACTTATTTGATGATGAGAAACAATAATAATAATTGATTGATTTGCCCCGCAGGGCATCTGAGGCGGATGACGGGGAGTAGCGACCCCGCGGGGCTATATATCCGAGTGCTCCAGGGAGAGTATACTGTCCCCTATCTCCGGCTTGCCGGAGTGAAGCATGACGGGGGAGAGGTCTCCCGCCTCTTGGCTTGCCTTCACCGGCCGGTCAGAGTGGAGTCGCTAGAGTAGGGTTAGCAGCCCGCTCGGAGGGTAGGTGCCTCGTGGTAAGTGGCGAGTGGGCCGGTGATGCTGGACCCACAGGGAGCGCGTGATCTGCGTTTAAAGTCCGCCGAGGTATCCTCACCCTTCAGCCGCTCATGTACCTGTTGCCCTCTTGTTGCGATTTAGCGACTGATTCCCGGGGGCCCAGTAAGTGAGGTGGCGAGTCTCCACCTGCCATTTTTACGTGTATATATTACATTGTTATCGGCAGGTGCCATAGTTCCCGTAGTTTCCCCATTCCTAGTCCACTAGCATCCCATCACAATAGCCCAAGTAGTTTTCATCCATAGTTAGCAATAGTTTAGCACAGAACCGGGCATTGTCCTTGGGTACATTTCTATAGTGTATACAGGGATAATCGTCGGTTTTGTGTCACCATTTCATTAAAGTTGTCTCAAAAGGGCTTCAGCGTGTTGGCTTCGGCCCCACGTTCGCCTTCCAAAAATCCGGGACTCTGTAGTCCCGTGGTCGGTTAGAGACATAATAATTGATTGATTTTAAAGTCACCAAATATTTTTAACCGAATCCCAAAAAGGAGGTGGTTCTCAATTTGGATGTTTGTTTTTGGTCGAAAGGGTATATTCCCCATATTTGTTATTAGGTCCAGGATCTGATGATGGAAACCTTGAGAAATCGATTGCAGCTCTCGAAAATTGTAAGCATAGATAAGGTTATAACTTGACACTCAGATGTATATCTGATAACACTATGAGACAGTAAAGGTTTGGAGCTGACCTGATGATGGAGACCAGAGAAGGTCGAGGGAACTCGACAACCGTACTTCTCTCGTCTCCATCTCCTTCACTGTTGCAGAGGCCTCGTAAATACGAATAATATAAGCACAAACACGAGAAAGTTTAAATATTCAGTTGTCGAGTTCCCTCGACCTTCACTGGTCTCCATCATCAGGTCAGCTCAAAGCCTTCACTGTTGAATAGTGCTACCAGGCAAACACCTGAGTGATAAGATTTCAACCTATGTATTTCTGCAACTTTCGAAAGTCGCCCTCGATTTCTCAAGGTTCCATCATCAGATCCTGACCGAATGATAATGGGACCACCTCGGAAGTACACGCTATCAAACAAAAAAAGAATCATCAAAATCGATAAATAAATGGCTGAGTAATCGCGTAACAAACATACAAAAAAAAAAAAACGGTCGAATTGAGAACCTCCGCTTTTTGGGAAGTCGGTTAAAAATAAGTCGGCGGCGGCCATCTTTCCATCTTGGACCAGCTTTCGATGAACAGCGAACTATTTGCCCCTTCAAACAATAAAATCGTCATAAAATTTTGCGATAACTACACCTAACTACGGCTCTCGTCAAATAGCTTTGCCGCTCAGTTAAAAAGTTGGAAGTAACGAATCGCCATTAAGTTTGGCAGATCTACAGGAATCCTGCACATAAAACACCCGAAGAATAAGTCTTCATTTGCCGTCTTCAGAAACCCTAAAAACCGAAGATTTTTTTTTTATTCCGGCTACAACGTATTTTCTACCACTGATTTTCTAGCATTTTTTTCAAAATAAATTAAGTCATTTTACTTTTCCTAATTTATTTTCAGATTATGGTAAGTATACAAAAGTGCAATTTAGTAATATTATAATATCAAATAATATAAAATTATTAAATCGATTCTTTATTTTAACGAATCGGATCATTCGATGCAAAACTTCTATCACCGTCGCCATCTTGTCTATGCGTCTTCAAATTTAAAAAAACAACTAATGTAAACAAACATGGCGAGTTCGATCAGAATTCCCGGTAATTACGATTGGATTTTAAAAAGGTATATTTCTAACGGGATGCTAAATATGAAAGGTTTGAATGCGTAATAATAATTTAAATTTATTTAGTTATTTTATTTAGTACTCACAAATGTGGTTTGATTGGAAAGAAAATAAATATGAGCGTAAATAATTAGGAAAGTGTATGACTGATTCGCAGACCCCAATTGGGGTCTAAACCGAGCTTACGGTGACATTGATGTTCAGACCCCGATTGGGGTCCGCTACGGATTTGACGGTTAATTAGCGCACATCCTGAAATTAGTTTGTTCAGAATCGTTTACTGAATCGATTTATATCATTTTTAATATAGGTAATTTTTTATCCCAAAAATAATTAAAACTACGGAAATTATTGTCATATAAACCCTGTACAGTCAAAACAAATTCAAATAGACCGTAACTCAAAGTAATAAGACTTCGTGTATTGTCGGCTTTTTCCGTAGTTTCGTTATGTTGTGTCGAGTCAAGCGGCGCGCGGCGCGATATTTGCGTGCGTATATAGTAGTATGACCAAAAAGTTCTCTAAGAATTGGTATAACTAATTTAGTAAATAACAATGCATATACATGTTAAATTAAAAATTCAGTGTATGTATTATGATTATAACATAATATTCTAATTAGGGTGTTTGAGGGTGTGCGTTAATTACGTTACATGTTGTATATTGATGACTATAACAGTAAGAACTGAATGCTTGACTGACAACTGGCAGACCGCTGTGATCTGTTTAAAGACCCTTTTATAAAACTATAAAGCCTTACCTAAGACCAAAATACGGACTATGTACTAAAAATAATCGTAAGCTTTAAGTAACCCTGAAACTGCAGTTGTTTTATCTGTGTTTACCAACTGCGCTTTGTGTCAGATGTTTTGCTTTTTTATTAGTAAGCACTATTAGGGTGCGTCCACATCTGGCGAATGCGCCGCGAATGCGCAGCACGCGAGCCGATCGCGAGCTGTTCGCGAGCTGCGCGCGTGCATTTTTGTTCGTGCGCCGCTTCTGCGCCGCCCGCGCGCAGCTCGCGCGCGACCTAAGCGCCGCACGCGAGCGGCGCGCAGGCGGCGCGCGACGTCTGCCATCTTCGATAGTACTGAGCCAATATACGGAACTGTAAGGGCGAGAACTGATTGCGCGCAGATCGCGCGCCGCTCGCGCGCCGCTCGCGCGCTCTATACGAGCCTTGCGTGAGTTGCGCTAAAGAGGCGCACCGAACTATTGCAGTGACTGCACGCGCGCAGCTCGCGGACAGCTCGCGATCGGCTCGCGTGCTGCGCATTCGCGGCGCATTCGCCAGATGTGGACGCACCCTTATAAACATACACGTAGGAAAGTTTCCGAACGAATTTTTTTACGCCGATGCGCTCTTCATTAATTTACTAATTATTAAGTTACTAGCAGTGTTTCTTGTAGTTATAATTATAATAGAACGTAGCTCCTGCCATATAACAAACCGTCACTTGAGGAATTCATATGATCATGCCTTTGTTAAGCAATTTTACTACATTTGCTTCTGTATTATGATCTTATTTCCTATACCATTCAAAGATCCAATTCAATAAACTTTTTTGTTTTCGATCAATAATTTGAACAGACCCTTACTTTTCCAAGTTTCGCAATAAATGCTGTTGTTAAAGCTCTTGAGCGACATTAATGCTCGATGAAAAACAATCAATAAAGACTCGATAAAAATCAATATCGCTTAATCCTTTTAACGCTTCTTAAGACAATAAAATTTCAATTTGTCGATGACAAAAAACAAGATATTGGAATTTTGTAAGTGGAAGCTGTTCGACAAAAAAAATACTGAAATAAATAGGATAGGAAATAATAATAGGAGAGTTGTCAGTAATGACAGCATAGGCATATTGGGCTGACAAAGTGTAGTCTCACTATAAGACATGTCATCGACACGAAAGAAGAAGAAGTACACAGCCATCGTTACTCTTTGGGATCAAATGGATGTAAAGGCTTTTTAATGGCATTTTCCAACTTTATACAGTCACCTATACAAACAGAATCTAAGAAACCTCTTTTGCTTACCCATTTTTAAATATTTTAACAAAGAATGTACCAACAAAATCTTAAAACTAAGACGTAGTAATCAAACACGTGTTTTTTCTTTAATTACAGGAGTTGTAACAAGTAGATACAAATACTTTCATGCATAAAACAGTACAAGTCTATAATGTAACGATTTTAAATCAACTGCTAATTCTTCAAGCTGAATAGGAGACTAACATAATGCAGTGTATTTATATTCCATAGCTTATGAATCCAAAAACTCTGAATGGTTGGATTGGACCATGACCATTTTAGTACAAAACGTGGTTTTAAAAGTATTGTCTTCTCTGCTAGGTTTGTACTCAATAAAAAGGCTGACACTGGCATCGACATTTGGTTTGTCACAGGTGCACTCACTATTCCTTCACTGTCATAGCCCGATGGCACGGTAATCGGACACGACTGGAGAGAGTTCAGGCGCAGAACCGACATTAACGTGCTCTTCGATGCACGGGTCTATCAATCACCAACTTCCAGGCTCCGCAATACGATGTGAAAGTTTCTTAAACCTACAAAGCGATTTCTGCCCGACCCGGGAATCGAACCCGAGACTTCTTGTACAGCTAGACTAACGAGGAAGTTCATATATTAAAGTAATCCATAATGTACATGTATCGTGTAGGTAGGTACTGTAAACGAAGTAAAAATACTATGAGAAATAAAATAAATAAAAACATGCCTATTTGTTTATTGTTAAAACAATCATGCTAGTTATTCATTTAGTATTAGGGGTATACCTGCTACTACTTCATTTTCTATACCGCAGTGGTTTACTCCGCGTAGTATTTTAAAGAATCCTTTATCACCCCAGTATGTATTCCAAGAGTTAGCAGCAAGCCAATATTTCTGTCCATTCTCTACTCCCCAACCTAATATTTTAATAGCGTGTCCTCCAAGATGTGTGGCGTTTGGTAATTTTACATAAACTCCATGCTTATAATGAAGAAAATCTGAGTATACACCAAAGCTAGCTTCAACAGGACCATTTTTGAATAGTTCAGCTTTTATATCATCCTCGTTAGATCTTAACGTATAAACTTCTTTACCGTGGCGTTTGTCCGTTTGGTAATCTGAGTCGTAACCAGATTCACAAGACGTTTCGCACTGTGGAGTGTAGTATCCTTCACCACAGGGGGGCAACGGATCTTGTTCGCTGTGTTTACAGGGAGCGATTCCGTATGGCTGACAACCCAAACTTGAGTTGTAACTTCCTCCTGATACAATACCATTGTCCTTCCAGTAGCGCCAAGCTCTCTCCAATAAACCTCCGCCGAGACATGAACCACAATTATCACAACAAGTCAGAAGGTCTTGAGCAGAAAAATGGAAATTTAATGTCTGATTGGAGTGTATACAGTACCGGTCGGTCATGGCTTCTACAGCACCAAACGCCCAACAGCTGCCGCACGATCCTTGGTCTCTGATCTCGTTTAAGGAAGGACAGTTTGGCCATTTGTCACTCGGGTGGAAGCTCACCGGAAGATTTGCAATAAGTTCGGCGTCATATTTCATTATTGGTAAATTTTTCTTTTCACCCCTGCGTGCACCCAGTAGATTCTTAATGTAGGACATAGGGGTATCAGGTCTAAAGTTTCTGCCGGCTTTCCAAGAGTTTTGCTTCAAATTAATCTCTTGTATATATTCATCAGAGAGTGGATGCAGTCTATCGACAGCGACAACTGCTAGTGCACATAGCACAACAGCTACACACGATGTGACCATACTGTCACTGGCTTCATGCAAGATGGAAAGTAAACTCGAAATTGGTGTCTGAATGCAGAAGCTAACAATTTATACGAACTTATTCACGATTATCAAACAACATTTTTCATCTATAAATGCGGTTTTGTTGAAAAAATTTAAAACTTTAATCATTTACACGTGGCTGATAAAATAGTTTAAAGTATGTTAAATATCTGAAAAGTGCGACAAAAATCCGCTCATGTAAAAGCGGTGTTATCAAATGGTATTGCATTGTCAGTGCAGAGTGTATTGCCGATTGCTCTGTGTATTGTCGTCTCGATGTCATCAAATATGATTCATTTGATGAATGATATCTGAGTATTTATGCTACATAAATAAAAACGTCATTAAATCACGACCTCTCCTATGTATATTTTTCCAATTTAGTCTTGAGGGGAAATGATCAAATCTAAGACTTGAAAATAAAATAAAGGGCAATTAAAAAAATATCAAATTGCCCTTTATTTCATATCGCACGATTTGTATAAATACGGATGAGCATGAAGTATATTGGTCCTAACTGCCTCGTTGGTCTAGCTGTCGCAAATGCGGTTGCTGAGAACGAGGTCTCGGGTTCGATTCCCGAATCAGGCAGAAATCGCTTTGTGGGTTTTAGAAGATTGATACACCCGTGCACCGGAGAGCACGTAAATGTTGGTCCTACGCCTGATCTCTCTCCGGTCGTGTCGGATTGCCGTCCCATCCAATGGGACCCATTGGGCTATGTGAGTGTCGGAATAGTGTGTGCACCACTGTCTGCGCAAATGCTTGTGCACTATAAACCAACTAATCTCCTTCGATGATTACTGCCGCCATAGCCGATAATCGGCTTGGAGGATATCAGCATTATATTTAAGGTCCTACGCTCCCTAGAAGGTGCAGACGGCACCTCTAAATGGATTTTGATGGTCTTCGCTGCGTCAATGACCCGGTTTACGCTTTTCTTGGGGATTCCAGTCTATCGCTAACCTCGGGATATGGTTACGTTTCCTTTGTAGGATGTAGCCATTCCATTAAATCTGATTTAGTAAATCATAAGTGCACTTCGAGGAAAAAAGGTAATATGCATAGTTGTCAGAAATGAAGTCTTGCAAAGAAGTAACAAGAGCGTGTCTGGCCACACTCAATGTCCCTGAGCGTGGCCGGATACGCTCTTATTGCAGTTTCCCGAGTACATCCCATAAATGTTTTGTTTTTTAGAATGAAATCCTCATGGACTTCCTCCGCCTGGGGGAACCAGGCGGAGGAAGTCCATGATGGTTGTGCCGGACTCTTACTGGCTAAAACCCCCTGTGCTCTCCTTGCACGTGGGCTGCGGGAATCCAAATTCTTTCGTAGAGGTATATACAGGGTTATAGGTAACACACTGGCAACCTCTCGGGACCGTATCACTAATATCATAAACTAAAACTTTTGTTTTACGACTTTTAATAATTCTCAGATTTTAGTTCATCAAAATTTTCACACCAAAATTAAAATATTTCAAGTGTACGCTCTAAAATTTAGGAAGTCTACGGGAAGCAAAAGAAAGCGCTAGTTAGGTAAACAGTAGTACAAAAGACAGCGGAGGGGAGCGGGGCTCGGGCGGCGGCGGGGGAGCGTTTGGACTTGACCTATTTACGAGCGGCCGTCAGTCGTTTTTATGCGCCCGCGTCGCGTCATACCTACGTGTCCTTGTAGCGAAATTCGGTTGTGCGAACGTAAATTATCTTTACAGTATGGCGTATCGATATTCAAAGGTCGAGTACACGGAAATGGTGCGAATGCTTGCTAGGTAAATAAATAAAAAATAAATAAATAGTTTATTTCACACAAAGTTTACAAATGTTGAACTATGACTATAAAAACATAAAGGTTTATTTAGGACAACAATATGAGGTACCCTGACTCCTAAACTAGGTGTAGGCCTGTAACTTAGAAGTCAGTGATTCTCCGTAAAAAAGTCATGTCATATTAATAAGAGGACATTTCAGAAATACCAAATTAACAAAATAGTGTGACTAAACTATATAAACAGAAAAAAAAATGAATGAAAGAATTAAATAACTAGGCCAATGTGCAATGTACATACGAAAACAAGGTGGTGAGTGTGTGAGTGTATGTGTATGTGTAGAAAGTGTGTGTGTAGTACTGTGTAAATGTAGCTATAGGTAACTAAGTCATACGAGACTATGAACAGATACCCTGCAGAAGATCCTCAGTCTCTTCATAATTCAAAGTTTGAAGGTAGTCTCTAATTAAAGTTTTGCACTGACGTTTAAGGCATGGATATATTTTAATTTTTTTGTTTTGTAGGTTATATATTATAGTGCTAATCACATAGTATTGACGTTTGGCAAAAGCAGTTCTGTGGCGTACGGGAGGAAAAACATTAGGTGTGATGACAATGTTTCGGAAGCCTGTCGCCAATACGCCATACGATTCCCAAACACCCCTACACCTCGCTGAGTAACAATGCTAGCCGCCACACAGCGGTTACGAGATTACGGGCAATTCCGGCATGCCATCAGGGATAGTGGTCGTCCACCGAGGCACACAGTACGTGAAGAAGACGATATTTTTTTTTTATTTGACTTGTTACCAATTCAAAAGTATGACTAGGTACGAGAATAGTGCGCGAGAGGCGTGGGTAGGTAAAGATCTTGCATTCATTCATTCTTAAAGTGCAAACCCTCTACGCCAAACGAATTTATTGTAATGTGTGATAATCGCGACTCGTCCACACACTCTAAGGTCGACTAATCGCTCGACTGGTTTCGATCGGGCCATTAGTTGGTGAAGAAATGGTGGGGCGTGCAAATTTTATCACTATAGCAAAATAGAGTTGAAATGTGTTAGATAGAACAATGAAATCTTGTAGGTTTGTTTTTGGCAAATGTATTATGTTTTATAAAAAGTCATAGAACAAAAGTTGTAGTTTATGATGTTAGTAATACAGTCCTGCAAGGTTGCTAGTGTGTTACCAATAACCCTGTATAGCCCTTACCTAACCCAACCCCATTATCTCAGAAAAAATCTTAACAGCTCGAAGAAGCCCAATGTACGGCAAAATCTCTCGTGATATTAAGTTACAACTCTGTAAAAACTGGATGGGTTATGTATGATTGGTTTTCGGAGGTCATTTTGGATTGCGTGAACCGATTTCCATATTTCTTTTTTTATTGGAAAGAAGATACATTAAGGATTATAAAATATGGAAAGTAAGTCAAAAAATATGTTGCAAATACGGTTGAACTACAAACTTAGTTTATAAATGAATTCGTATTTTTTTGTCAAAAACTTAATTTAAAACATAATTTTAAATATTCAACAATATATCACACGATAGGGTTGTAATGAAAAAAAATACACTCCCACTTTACGTGTAGGGGGTACCCTAATAAAACATTTTTACCCACTTTTTATTTTTGCACTTTGTCGGCGTGATCGATATACATATGAAGTACCTCAGCTCTCTAGTGCTAACGGTCACTGAGATTAACCGCGGACGGACGGACGAACGAACATGGCGAAACTATAGGGGTTATTTGTTCACCAAGGAATCCTAAAAACATAATATGAAATAAAAAAAAATTATATATGCCCATTTGTTTATTGTTAAAACAATAATGCAAATTATTCATTTTTTCACAATGCATTTCATTGTATAAGGGGTATACCTGCTACAACTCCATTTTCTATACCGCAGTGGTTTTCTCCGCGTAGTATTTTAAAGAATCCTTTATCGCCCCAGTCTGAATTCCAAGAGTTAGCAGCAAGCCAATACTTCTGACCATTCTCCACTCCCCAACCTAATATTTTAATAGCGTGTCCTCCAAGACGTGTGGCGTTTGGTAATTTTACATAAACTCCATGCTTATAATGAGGAAAATCTGAGTATACACCAAAGCTAGCTTCAACAGGACCATTTTTGAATAGTTCAGCTTTTATGTCTTCCTCGTTAGATCTTAATGCATAAACTTCTTTACCGCGGCGTTTGTCCGTTTCGTATTCTGTATCGTAACCAGATTCACAAGACTTTTCGCATTTTGGAGTGGGAACTGAACCGTTACACTGTGGCAACGGGCCTGGTACGTGGTGTTCACAGGCAGCGATTCCGTATGGCTGACAGCCCAAACTTGAGTTGTAATTTCCTCCTGACACAATACCATAGTACTTCCAGTAGAGCCAAGCTGACTGTGGTGAACCTCCATTGCAACCCGACCCACAATATTCACAACAACTCAAAAGGTCTTGAGCTGAGAAATGGAAATTTTGTGTCTGATTGGAGTGTATACAGTACCGGTCCGTCATGGCTTCTACAGCACCAAACGCCCAACAGCTGCCGCACACACCTTGGTCTCTGATCTCGTTTAAGGAAGGACAGTTTGGCCATTTGTCACTCGGGTGGAAGGTCTCCGGAAGACTTGCAATAAGTTCGGCGTCATGTTTCATTATTGGTAAACTAATAATTTCATCAATGCGTACGCCCAGTAGATATCTAATGTATGACAAAGAGATATTAGGTCCAAAATTTCTGCCGGCTTTCCAAGAGTTTTGCTTCAAATTAATCTCTTGTATATATTCATCAGAGAGTGGATGCAGTCTATCGACAGCGACAACTGCTAGTGCACATAGCACAACAGCTAACACTACACACGATGTGACCATACTGATAACTCGAAATTGGTGTCTGAATGCCGGAGCTCACAATTTATACCAAGTTATTCAGGATTATCATACAGAAATATTTTTTTTATTATGCATAATATGGTGCTGTAAACATTTCAAACCTTTAATCATTTGTAGTTTATGCGGAATGTCGTGATAAAATTGTCTAAAATATGTAAAAAAAAATACAGCTCTTTCACACAGTAGTGTATTTACCTTTAGGGCAGCATTCCACTTACTACACCAATATCCTTAGCACTAATGTACACATACTTTTCCAGTAAAAAACGGTATTTAACATTCGTGCTATAAAAGTTACATCATCATTAACTTTCTGCCCTTATTTCAATTATGTTTTTGGTCTTCTATCTGCCGTCATCTCATATGAACCATTCTTTCTAGGCATATTGACTTTCACACCATCCATATATCGTTTCTTTGGTCCCTCTCTACCACCATATCCCTCCATTACCACAGAAGTGACAAAGAAACAGATTTGCATTTTAAGTACTACATTTTACTTTAAAGGAATTCAAATTTATTAATTTTCATATTTAGTAACGTTGCACTCACCCACTAGGTATGGGCTCCTGGTTATTGTTCCAGGTAGACCGTAGCGTGTATGGCCGGCATTAGTTAAGCCAACATTTCATCAACTCCTGGTCCTTCGCCATTTTATGATAATTCAATAACGATGATAGAACGACTTTGAATAAAAGGGTACAAAGATTAAATAGCCAATCTCAGATAAAAAATCAATCAAAAATCATTTATTCCAACTTGGCTGCAAGACCGCACTTTTTGAACGTCAGGAATTTACAATAGGCAGCACCCAAAATCTTTATAAACGTTAACTATTTGCTAGATAGTGACACTGTAATTAATAAAAGAACTCTTTTTATCGGTAACTTTTATTTAAGAACGACACAAATGTATATCACATCCCTAGAAACTAGCATAGGTGCTGTATGTGAAATATTTGTTAATATTGGTGCTTTTATGAAACGTGCTGTAAGTGCATGTATTGGGTTGTTACGTTGTTAGGCAATGGGGTGACTATCTATTGCTCTATGTATTCTATTTTAAGTATGTCGTCCTTCAACGACAATCCCATTAGCGATGCTGCGATGGGCAACCCGATAACCCTTTGTAACACTGGTTGTCAGATTTTCTGATTTCTGACTACCTGTAACAACTGCCAAAGATGTTCAAATGCCTCATATATGTTTAACGTGCCTCGTATATATTTAACGTGCCTCGTGTAGGTATAAGGTGAGTGGTATCTAATTAGTGACCTGTACTTAAACTCGTGTCTGTACTCATAATTACAAATAACTTCCCCAAAGATACTTTTTTTCAAGCCTCATTAGTTTTTACTCTCAGAAGGAAGTGCGATGTCAGACAGCTGTTTGCTAATGTCATCAAACTAATGAGTATTAAAAAAAGTTTTTTTTAGGAAAGTAGCTTGTAATCATGAGTTATATGTCACTAGTTACCAGTCACACTAAATAGTAATGTGATTATGTGTGGCTACACGTTTATAAAAGTATGATAATACTTAAATACTTATGGTTAAACTGGGTTGAGGAGGTCAGATAGGGCAATCACTCCTTGTAAAGCAGCTACATCCCGTTAGACTGTAAGCCGACCCCAATATAGTTGAGAAAAAGGCTCGGAGGAGGACTTAAATAAATAAAGTGATAGCATAATGTCTGTTTTATTTTATTATTTATTTTTGAAAACAATCAAACAAGGAAAGTTTCTCCAGCTACGACGTTGCTTTCTATGTCGCAGTGATTTTCTCCTCGCAATATCTTGAAGTATCCATTATCACCCCATTCTGAGTTCCATGAATTTGCAACAAGCCAGTACTTTTGATCTCCCTCAACACCCCAGCCTAATATCTTCACAGAGTGAACGCCAGACCTTGGTCCTTCCGTGTGTATGTACACTCCTTGCTTGTAATGAATAAAGGCGCGGCTCCACCGCGGTGCACGGAGAGGCTACGCACGTGTATTAAGCTTCGCTTTGTAAGAAAATGTATGTGGTTGTGTCCACTGCAACCCACGGAGAGGCTACGCATGAATTGACGTCATTGATACACGCGTGGCTTGCTCGAATAGGCGGTTACATAGCTCAACGCTGTCAACGTGGGTCTACGTTTCCACCGGAGTACACGAATAAGACCCACGACTATGTACAGCTCGGTTATCGCAGAGCAGTTGTTGTAAGCGGTTACGTAGCTCAACGCTGTCAGCGTGGGTCTACCCGTGCGCCGTGCCACGCTATACATAGTCGTGGGTCATATTCGTGTACTTCAGTGGAAACGTAGACCCACGTTGTCAAACAAATGAATACACGCAGCTAAAATGCGCCGCGTGTCCGTGCACAGCGTGCACTGCGGTGGAGCCGCGCCTTAAAATCTGCGTACGTCACTATAGTCGATTCCACGGGTCCGAACATAAAGAGTTCAGCCTTAATTTGATCCTCATTGGGCAGCAAAGTGTATACATGCAACCCATGATGCTTATCGGAGGGATATGTGCCATTGTTGTAACTTGAGACACAAGCTTTAATGCATTCTGGAGTGGTTACTTTAGGGCCACAAGGCGGCAGGCGACCAGGTACATTATGTTCACACGGTGGTATCTCGTAAGGTCTACAACCTTCGTTCGAGTTATAGTTCCCCCCTGACACGATACCGTAATCCCTCCAGTATTCCCATGCTTTCGATGGTATCCCACCTTGGCAACCTTTTCCACAATCCGGGCAACAACTCAATACGTCATGAGCGGAGAATTTGAAGTTTTTTTTTCCTTGAGATGCAATACAATATCTGTCAGTCATCACTTCTACAGCAGCTACCGCCCAGCAACTACTACATGCGCCTTGGTCTCTAATTTCATTTAAAGATGGGCAGTCAGGCCACTTCTCTCTCGGATCAAACGATTCCGGTAGACTAGCCGTCAGTTCAGTGATATGCAGTCTTTTCGGTAACCTAGCAAAGTTATCGTCTTCCATAGCACCCATAAGATTCTCGATATATGTAAATGGTGTATTTAGATTGAAATTTCTTCCAGCTTTCCAGGAATTCTGTTTAGAATTTATCAAATTAATGAATTCATCAGAGAGCAAATACTCTATTTTGGTGGCAGACACGGCAAAAACAAATAAAATTTGCAATTTCAACTGAACCGCTATCATGGTGAAGATACCTATTATTTTCAACTGTTACAGTACCCAAATACAGAAACGTGGCATGTAAAATTGAACCTATTTATGCAAGTGAAGTTATTTAGAATTTAGTAAATTACAATTAATATTTATCATAAAAATGCTTGAAGTGTACCTAACATTCCAAAAAATTGTTAAACGTTATAAACATAAGGTGTAAACATCAGTATTTTATGTTCATTTGAACGAGAACTGGAAACGAGGCAGTCCTTGGAAATGCGCAACGTTATAATATTGTAGGAATAGGACCATATGGCAAATTATGCTTTTAACTTTTGACCAGGCAGAAAAAAGATACACGATAATTTATCGTGAATAATAAGGATGAATCAGTTTCTTTCCACGATTAGTTTCAGTCCTCCGAGGGGCGAGGTAACACACGTGAGGGGCGAGGCACAGCGGGAGGTGACGTAAGCGCATACCACGAGCTGCCGTAGTCCGTATCGATAATTCTTTCTGTCGCTGGTTCCTTCACCTACAATATTCATTCGAAAGGTTAATTTCTTTACGGCGTTCTAAGAGTGCAGTGAAATTCCTCTCGGTAGTAAATGGGTAAGATTTTTTATAATTTTGGAACCAAGTCGTAGCCTACCTACAATCTCGTATCAATACCGGACAAAACGACATGAAGACGACAATGGCCGCGTTGAATGTTACCCTGATTGTTATCGTGTGTGCAATTTCAACCGGTGCACACGCTATACAGAATCCATTCACTGACAATTTTATCAATCAAATTAATTCACGACAGAACTCCTGGAAGGCTGGCAGAAATTTCCCGTTGCACATCTCAATCAAATTTATCAAGAACCTAGCTGGGACTATAAAAGACGCATACTTACCAAAACTCCCACAGATGAAACATGGCGCTGAACTTATTGGGAGTCTTCCTGATAATTTTGATCCGAGAGAAAAGTGGCCGCACTGTCCCTCGCTAAACGAAATCAGAGATCAAGGAGCATGTGCTAGTTGCTGGGCGTTTGGCGGTGTAGAAGCAATGACCGATAGATACTGCATTCATTCAAATGGCACAGAACAATTCCATTTCTCGGCTCAAGATCTTATTAACTGTTGTGAGACTTGTGGCCTAGGGTGCATCAGGGGTGTGCACACGGCTGCATGGCTATACTGGAAGCAAGTCGGGCTTGTTTCAGGAGGGAACTACAAAACAAATGATGGTTGCAAATCTTATAAAATACCACCAGGTCTTAATGGAACGAGTAACGCACCTTACTTCAAGGAAACGGTTGATGCATCACAATGTGTCACTACCTGCGATTCTAACTTCATCGACTATCGTGAAAATAAACGTCATGGTAAGAACGCTTATTCAATAGGTTACAATGAAGACCAAATAAAATTGGAATTATTTAAAAATGGACCAGTTGAAAGTGTAATGGCAGTCTATACAGATTTTCTGAGTTACAAAAATGGGGTTTACAATCAAACTCAAGGACATTTACTTGGACATCATGCAGTTAAGATTTTAGGTTGGGGTGTGGAAAACGGCCACAAATATTGGCTTGTTGCAAACTCTTGGAATCAACATTGGGGTGATAAAGGGTTCTTTAAAATTCTACGTGGTGTGAATCACTGCGGTATTGAAGATTCTGTTGTAGCCGGAGAACCAATTATAGTTTAAATATAATTTTTAAACAGTGTATGATGTATTTCAAGAATGAGATCTTGATGATTAAACTGAAATCAAACGTGTTTTATATTCTCAGCTTCCTTTTCCAAGGGTGTTTGTCAAAGGTTGCAATATTATTTCCTTTGGATTTATGAACACTGCCTGCGTATTCATAAATCTCTGGATATTGATTAGATCACTCGGAATACAGTTCAACACATTTATTGACTTCATGTGTCCGGCTAACAATCTGCCAAATGGTACCAAACGTCAACGCCTATACTTTATTTCGGAGCAATTGGCAGCTCGATAACGCAAGTGAAAAAAACATTGTGAAGGGAATATTTTTACAATGTAATTTAGACTTCCAAGAAGTCTGGTTTCTAGGTTAGCATCCCAGAAATTGCCCCACATGGACAACTTTTTAATTAAGTACGAGAAAGTTGATATATCTACCTTCAGCATGAATAAACAAGTACTAGTACCTACTTCACAAAATTAAAGTGAAAATATCAACCCTCTGTAAGTAATAATATTTATTTGGTATAATGCTAGAAACATATCCATGATATCAAAAATGTAATGTGCAAGAAAATGTTGAGGAAAATTGAATTGAATCTACGAACGAGCTCTCAAATTTTATTATAACGCGGAGTGTGATATGAGTACTATAAAACCTTTTCCCTGGTCAGCTGTATATGAAATTCTACGAATATGCCTCTTATAGATTTTTTATTTCCCTAAACCTTATTTAATAGCTATTCATATTTAACTTTAGCTACGACGTCGACGTACCCACTTGCTAACAAAAACCTGATTACTCAAAACATAGGCTCACCTGATTCAGTCACCTTTGATCAGGTGACTGAATCAGGTGAGCCTATGTTTTTTGAGCGATATTCAATAAACAACATTTACTTATTATTCGCTTCGTGAGTCATTATTCCACCGCATTTTCTATTGTAAACAATTACTCAAATGTAGATAATGTAAATTCGCTATATTATGCCGGTCATTGTCTTTTAAGTTATTTCTAGTTTTAATAAAGAATTTTAATTAATCGGTACTAACTGGATTCACTCTTAATAGAACCTTAAAATTTCCTTTGAGTTACTTCACTGCTACTGATTTTCTTTTTGCCCTAAACAATATTAAGGGCCAATATTTCTAGGAGAAAATATAATACAAAGCTTCTAAACAATCTTGAATAGGGTCACAGGGTCTGGGCTCCATCCCGATAAACCTGACATAGAAGCAAACATTATTCGCCCGCCCCGATCCCCTATTAATTACTTCCGAACGATAGATACAGAACAAATGTTTACAAATGGTTGTAAAGCGTTCGACCATAATATTTGCTGGCGTCGTGTTATCTGTAGACGTACACATGTATTGTTAACCTTCGACACGGCCGGTCAAGCGCTGTCTCGCCCCCGCTGACCGAGTCGTGCGCTCCGGTGCAATTACACGGCGTGCGAGCACGGTATCAACTACACCCGCCGCGGCCGCCCACCGCTCAGTCGTCGCGCCACATTCGCTCCGAATACACATCCATTAACCACTCAGCTGTGAAAAAGAAAATAAAGAAGTGAATAATGGCCGCTTCGCGTGCAACGTTTGTTGCGCTCGTGTGCGCTCTCGCGCTCGCCGCCGCCGATGTGCAGAATCCGCTCAGTGACGATTTCATCAATCTCATCAACACAAAGCAAAACTCTTGGAAAGCTGGTAGGAACTTCCCAGAGCACACGCCCTTCGCACACATCAAGAGATTAGCGGGTGTCCTGCCAGATTACCATTTGTCTAAATTAAGCAAAGTTGAACATGAAGATGAATTGATTGCGAGTTTACCGGAGAACTTTGACCCGAGGGACAAATGGCCGAACTGCCCTACTTTGAACGAAGTCAGAGACCAGGGATCTTGTGGTAGCTGCTGGGCGTTTGGCGCTGTGGAGGCAATGACCGACCGGTACTGTACATACTCCAATGGAACTCAACACTTCCATTTCTCCGCTGAAGATCTCTTAAGCTGCTGCCCAATCTGCGGTCTCGGGTGTAACGGAGGTATGCCAACGTTAGCTTGGGAGTACTGGAAGCATTTCGGGCTTGTGTCTGGTGGAAGCTACAACTCAAGTCAAGGTTGCAGACCATATGAGATTCCTCCGTGTGAACATCATGTACCCGGTAATAGAATGCCTTGCAATGGTGATTCTAAGACACCAAAATGCGAAAAAACCTGCGAATCAAACTACAATGTTGACTACCGCAAAGATAAGCGGTACGGCAAACATGTTTTCTCAGTGTCAAGTAAGGAAGACCACATCAGGGCTGAGTTATTTAAGAACGGCCCAGTTGAAGGTGCGTTTACAGTATACTCGGACTTGCTGAATTACAAGACCGGTGTTTACAAGCACACTATTGGCGACGCTCTCGGTGGCCACGCTGTTAAGATCTTGGGCTGGGGAGTGGAGAATGGAAACAAGTACTGGCTCATCGCTAACTCATGGAACAGTGACTGGGGTGACAATGGATTCTTTAAAATCCTTCGTGGTGAGGATCACTGCGGTATCGAAAGCTCTATAGTAGCTGGTGAGCCTATGTTCGTTGAATATTAGTTAAAGTTTAATTCTCTAAGCTTCTGTAAATAGTGTCGTCTAGATTATCCAAGTACCATATTGATAAGTTAATGTTAAAAATATGAGCAACGATACTTTTAAACCAAATAAATATTTTGTACCTTAATAAAAACTTATTTTGTTTATAACATGCTTGTATTATTTTCCTGTTCTACATCATTTACCTGCTGGCTATAAAAGAGATAAAGTATTATTATTTATGCGAACTTAATGGAGGTTCATGGAACATTACTTATTTAAACAATCACAATTGTTTTCTTAAGTTAACTGAAGTTCAAAGTGCAGTTTAACAAACATCTATTGTAGATAAACCTCTGGGATTTTGCTGTACCTAAAGGTTATTTAAACAAGTGACATTATGATAAGTTAGTCTTCACAAATAAGTATACAATTACAACTAAGTAAGTACTTAATTCTGACAAAATAGACTAAATACTAGAACTTCAATCACTAAATGTAATTATGTTTCGTCTAGAACAGATTCTGAGATTTAATTTGACATTCAAGTTTCTATTTAATTAGTGAACTTTCATCACTTTTTCTTTCAAAATTAAAGTAAGTATCTGTGTCTGGAAAAATAATTAAGTTTGTTTGAGTTTTTTATTGTTTTTTTTTCGCAGTGGGTAGGTATGTAAGTAACTTCTATTCCGCGAATAAATTGTTATCGTGCGTAACCACAATCGTTATTTATACTTACATTGCAAACCTACTAACTTTATATTATTTTAATGTAAATAAATGTCAGTAGGTTTAGCGAATTAAATTCAAAACAATATAATTTTACTGTCAGCACACTAAAATGGAGTCATACTCTGATATGTAGGTAAATAAATAAATTGAGACTTTTTACTTATTTGATTTGTGGTATAAAATATCATATGGTATCAATTATTGGTACCGAAATATATACCTACTTAGTAACTATTTACTAAATTTAACTACCTACGTACTTAACGAAAAACTATCGAATATTATATCGAAACTTAGAAAATTCGAATGTATTTACTTAGGTACCTAAATTAAATACCGCTAATGATGTAAATATTTTTCATATCATAAACAATTGTTATTTACCTTCTTACTAGTTAACTACTACCTACTATTGCCTCCCACCCATGTACCGAAGGAACTACTTTTTTTACATAGATGAAATGGAACATAGATTATTTCATATTCCCATGTTAAATCAAATGTTTTTTTAATCAGTTTTCCCATGTTAAATCCGTTCAGAAGTTTTTGCTACTAGGTAGGTACTCGTAGGTACATACATCCTTGAATATTTTCTCCTTTATTATAAGTAGGATTTCAATCTATAATAATATTATAAAGAGGAAAACTTTGTTTATTTGTTTGGTTGTAATGGATAAACTCAAAAACTACTGGACCGATTCTTTCACCATTAGAAAGCTATATTATCTGCGAATAACATGGGCTATATTTTATCCCGGTGCGGGCAGTAGCTCCCACGGGACGCGGGTGAAACCGCGGGAAAACGGCTAGTATATAATAAACTGGATTATTAACAACTGAAATTACTGAATTACACTTCGTTGTTCGCCGTAACTAATCGATACCTCGATTAATCGAGTGATTCGAAACTTCTATGTAATTACAGGGACTGCTGAGCGGGTGATATCAATTGTGTAGTTTGCTTAACAACACATTGTAGTCTCTCGTACGACGGAATTAATCATGTCTTTGTTCTGAGAAATGCTCTGATGAAGTCTTGTAGAAACATTTCTGAGGAATGTGAACTTCGATCGTAATTAGTTGTAAACAAATAAAGTAATCAACTACAATCTTACGGCTATGTCATTGTTCAGCGCCCTAATCAGTGTCTAATTAGGGTGAAGAATTGTAATGACTAATTGTTTGTAAGTGAAATTAGTCATTACCTAATTACGTAGTGGGTCTCACATCAACACAATATAAATAATATCACAGACAACATTAGGCAGAAATTAGAATTAATAGACTATTTTTGTCCTTAAATAGTAAATGGAATTAGATTAAATATTTCAGGTTTTAATTTTACCTTATTTTGATACTATAGTTCGGCCATTCAGAGAATGCGTTCCTGACACGTCGCGATTGAACTGACGACGTAACTTTGCAATGGCGTTGCAGTTACGATAAAAATATTTTTGCTGGTTGTTTACCGTTTTAACAATTGAGGAGCATTAAAACAACATTATTATATCAATAACACTGGTCAACAGCATTTTTGGTGCAAGGGTGAAATATATCATTTCTTATAGATAATTTGATACGTAATCGAAGTCCAGAACATAAAGTTGCACTTGCACGTAGGGATTTAGAGATATACCCCTCCTAAAGTACCAAAAACGCGTTTTTTAACGATATTTGACGATTTTTTTGAAGGACAGCAAAATTGTTTTTTAGTTTCTATCTATAGCATTATATAGTACTACTCTTCCCGATTGAAATTCATTTTTATTTCGAACGCTAAGAGTTTAAATTTTCATGAAATATGTATACAGCTACGATAGTTCGATCTTCCCTATATTTTATTTGGCCTGTTAGTATGAAAAAACTCCACTTTATATTTAAAATGGTATATATTGAGAAAGAAAACTTGCAAAAATATATACTAAAATGGGGTTAATGCGGGGAAAGTAGTACTATATAATGCTTTAGTTAGAAATTACTAGAAAATTCTGCTGTCCCCAAAAAATTACATCAAATATCATAAAAAAAACGCGTTTTTGGTACTTTGGGAGGGGTATATCTCTAAATCCCTACGTGCAAGTGCAACTTTATGTTCTGGACTTCGATTACGTATCAAATTATCTATAAGAAATGATATATTTCACCTTTGCACCAAAAAATAATAATAATTTGTTGACCAGTGTAATCAATGAATGTTATTACGTCGTCAGTTCAATCGCGACGTGTCAGGAACGCATTCTCTGAATGGCCGAACTATAGACATGCTTAAATTCATTCCATATGGCCAGTTCAATCGGTCGTGAAAATGCGTTGTTACAAAATAACTTTAAAATATAGGTAACTTTTGTTTTGTTCAAGTAGGTACTTTCGTGTAGGTAGGTACATACATTGGTGGAAGTACAGAAGCCAGTTTCAGATACCTATACCGAGGTAATCGTTTATTTCTAGAAAGACGTGTTGCGAAAAATAAATATGTTATTCTCGTATATAATATATCATTTTCTGGGATTTTAGTAAAACTTCGAATGATTACGTCATTCAGTTATTTATCAACAATTGCGTTTAGGATTTCTTGTGAGTTAAATAGGTATCCCGTACCTACCTATAAAAATAAATATCATTCAGTGAATTTGGTGACCACCGCCATTGAGATTGTTGATTCTAATATTCCTTCCTAAACTGGCTATTGACCCTTTTTATGCATTGGTATGTAAACAGAGGCGATTAGAATAGAATGACGTATGTTGTTTAACACTAGGCACGTAAATTATTGTTTTCCCATCGCTGTCAGGATTACGACATACACTCGATCCCACAGGGCAGTGCCTCGACCTTAGCACTCAGTAAATAACTAAGACTTAGACTTTCACCACTTTCGCTTTTGCTGTCTGTCTAAGCTAGATACACTAGACAAGTTCTATGTTAGACATAAGCTAGTAACTTTACTAAATCTGGTAAATGTTTAAAGCAAAGTTTATCAATATAAAGTATTTCAAAATGCCCTATTATAAAATGGATTTCAAAGAAAATAAATTCGCAGAAGAAATATCATATCAAAATTATGAATCCACAACAGCAAATATTTTTCTCGTTGTTCTATTAAATGTTATCAATGACATGGCGTGATGTAAATTCAATAACATTTGATATCAAACAGACATCCGCCCACAGTAACGTGATAGGATCGAATATGGTCAATTACATACTCATTTGGTATACCCCTTCTATTCAGTTTCATAATGTTAGTAAGTGTATCATATTTTTTTAACACTAAAATGTCAAGAGGTGAAGTCAAAAGCTACAAAGAAAATATCTGCCGGACCATGTGTTCAAACTTTTGAAGACTGAACTTCAGAATTGCCATATATCCCTAAGAACTTAGCATGTATGGCGTCCACGGCCGATTTCGGCCACGGCGGCTGTTCTCATTTAAAGAGATCAGCCAGCTGCGCAGGACATATTATAGTGCACGAGCATTTGCGCAGACACAGGTGCACTCCCTATTCCTTCACTATTATAACCCGATGGGACGGCAATCCGACACGACCGGTAAGAGATCAGGCGCAGGACCGACATTTACGTGCTCTCCGATGCACGGGTGTATCAATCACCAGCTTCCAGGCTCCGGGCTGCTTTGTGAAAGTCTTCTAAAACCCACAAAGCGATTTCGGCCCGACTCGGGAATCGAACCCGAGACCTCGTGCTCAGCAGCCGCACTTGCGACAGCTTGACCAACGAGGCAATTAGCATGTAAAATGAGACTGATAAAATGATTTCCAAGCAGTCCTTAAAAAGCGGCGTTCCAGTACTCGGCGGATTTAATGACTAACGTTTGTTCCTGCTGGAACCCTTTGTGTACCAGGGCCGCAATAACTTATTAGTCATTAGGTACGTACTATTCTAATTCACATTTACCTACCATACATCATTCATTATTACTCCTTGCCAACCCATAAACATCGGTTCAGTCATACTTAAGATCAAGGAAGTACACGACAAAGACCTCACTCAAAATAAGATTATCTGGATGACGCTCTATTGAAGCAATGAATAAAGTGGTGAAAGTAGGTTAAATAGGTACCTGAAGGTATAGAACTCCTTGCTATCGCAAGACTATTTTATAGCATAGCTCATACTGACCGCTTATGTACCTACACAAACAATAAAAGAACTGAAACATAAGTTTACTTTGAAATTCGAATTCTTAGAATGACATGAACTAAATAAGATCACAGCTGTTTATACTGTAGGTATAGTCTATGCACAGCTGTATGAGGTGAAGGCGAATAAGGTAAATTACGGTACCTATCAATATGATAAAAGTTGATCCTATACTTAGCTCAAAATAAAGCAGTGTTGTCGAAGAGTCGTGGTTCATTAAGGGAGCAAGTAGGCTATTTAAAACAAGTCCTCGTGTATTCGTTACACGGTTAAGCGACTTAACCCCGACGGCACTTAAAATGCCTAGACCGCGCTTACAGAGTTAAAATTTTAATGAAATGCGAAAAACGAATACTTTTAATGTCTGAGTCGGCTTTGCTGGGTTCAGTTTAAATTAGTACCACTGAAGTTCAGTGTTGTGGATGTAACTTATGGGCTATGAATGCAAATGCGGGAATTATGATGGCGTTTAAAAAATGAGAGATTAAAAATAAGCAAAACATTTTGAGTAGGTAGTTAATTGAGAATAGCAAGCCCTGAACAGAAATATATAGGTGCTTATAGAGGTAAAAATATATAACATGGAATAATCTTTGATTATATAAATCAAAGTGAATGATTAATGACGTCAGTTTTCAGTAGGAATTTTAATTGCTAACCAACGTCGTTATAACTTAAAAAATGTGCCGATATCCCTCGACCGCTATTTACTCGACTATTAATAAGTGAGCACCTAATGACATAAAATGAAGATCAAGATATAGTTTGCCGTAGGAAATGGATTATTAGTCAGCTGGCTAGTTAGTTACGTCAAAGTGGGTAATGATAATGACACATTTCCCTTATTGAGCCGATTGTTTGCTCAGCACTGCTATACTTAAGTCTATTTCTATTCGGTCTCTTGCAATTACATCGTTAAAAACTGTAATATTAATCGTCTTTAACTTATATATCTACCTTTTATATACCAAGGTAGATATATAAATTAATTACATCATCAGGTTCATTGACTCAATTTTTTCTCAAGTTACAGCAAATAAATAATTACTACCACGCGAATACCTACCTACTACCCACTACGATGATGAATATAGAACCCCCTATAAGATACCTTTATAAACATTTTGGACGACACCTTCCCAAGCATTTCAAACACTAACCCCTGTTATCGTAGGTATGTTCCAAAATAAAGATTAACAATTCCTCTTCATCATCATCATCTCAGCCATAGGACGTCCACTGCTGAACATAGGCCTCCCCCTTAGATCTCCACAGATACCTGTTGGAGGCGACCTGCATCCAGCGTCTTCCGGCGACCTTTATAACGTCGTCTGTCCACCTTGTTGGTGGACGTCCTACGCTGCGCTTGCTAGTCCGTGGTCTCCACTCCAGCACTTTTCGGCCCCATCGGCCATCTGCTCTGCGAGCAATATGACCTGCCCATTGCCACTTCAACTTGCTAATCCTGTGGGCTATATCGGTGACTTTGGTTCGTCTACGGATCTCCTCGTTTCGGATTCGATCACGTAGAGAAACACCGAGCATAGCCCTCTCCATAGCTTGTTGAGCGACTTTGAGCTTTGAGATGAGGCCGATAGTGAGAGACCACGTTTCGGTGCCGTAAATCATCACTGGTAACACACATTGGTTGTAGACTTTCGTCTTGAGGCACTGAGATATGTGGGACGAAAAGATATTGCGTAGTTTCCCGAACGCTGCCCAGCCGAGTTGGATTCGGCGGTTGACCTCTTTCTCGAAGTTGGACCTGCCTAATTGGACTACTTGTCCTAGGTATATGAAAATTCCTCTACCACCACAAAAACCGCCTTTCGCGTCAGTTAAAAACCAACACCGGATTTCTACTAAAATTTCACTACGGGAAGTTTTTGTTTGCGTTCAGAATAATAACGAGTTCATTATAACTGAAAGGTCAAGCAGTGTATCAGGAAATTGACTCGCTGGCTCCGAACAAATGGAAACATTCTTTGTGTTTATCAACTTCATGTGGATAAACGCTTTGGCGGTTACTTCGAATTTTTGGGTCAACTGTTCATTTATTGGAAGAAATTGTTAAAAGATATTCTTGTTAGTGTTATTATAAATACCATTTTGTTCTAAGAAGCTTTTATTATACCGATTTACAAAGAAAGCAATGCGATAGGTAGTTACCAAAAGGAATTTTGGGAGCAGGGACGGTTCCATGTATTTACCATCCTATCTACTTACTCAATAATTAACTACCTAGTCTCCTAAGAACTAGTTCGTCGTTCATTTTTCTTGCACTACCTACCCTCATTCTCACAGTCGATGTGCACATTGTGCAGGCATCTACTCCCATCAAACATACATTTTTTTTGAACCTCATCCAGAGGTAGCTACAGCGATTTTCTTTTGTTAATCAAAGAAATTGATTTCATGCACCGATTTAACAACCTACCTACTTATCACGTCGTCGATAGGTTTGTGTGTGATTTAATTAAATAACTGGAGAGTGGGTCAGAGTCAAGCCGAAAGTCCTATACTTATCTACCATTCATATAATAGTCAAAGATATAATAATAACACTAGCGTGTTTTTGTTTGAACTTAAGCCGAAAAAACTGCTCAAAAACGTTGCCTTTCAATATGACGAGCAAAAAAGGGGTAATTTACGGAACAAAATAAAATACCAGTATTTTAAATAACATTTTATTGTAACTACAAATTAATATTAACAATTTGCGCCAGAACTATAACCCCAAACATTCACATCATCTGATCTGCAAATCGAAGAGAAAATGATCAATTTAAAGTTATTAGATACAAAAAAATTACGTCCCATATTAATTACGACCTCCTTTCGAGCTTTTACATTATAACCAAACTTTTATTAAAAGGAAAACAAACAAAAGAGTTAAAGGTCTGTCCAGGTTTATAATTTTGGCACAAATTCGTAATTAAATACACGATTAATTATAGACCTAATTTGATTAAATCTAATATATCACAAACCATGACTGATCACGTTAGTGCGTTTCAGTCCTATAGTTCGGCCATTCAGAGAATGCGTTCCTGACACGTCGCGATTGAACTGACGACGTAACTTTGCAATGGCGTTGCAGTTACGATAAAAATATTTTTGCTGGTTGTTTACCGTTTTAACAATTGAGGAGCATTAAAACAACATTATTATATCAATAATCAATGAATGTTATTACGTCGTCAGTTCAATCGCGACGTGTCAGGAACGCATTCTCTGAATGGCCGAACTATAACATAGCACTAGTTTCAGTTAGTTCCATTGTAAAAAAAGTTTATACCTCATCTACTTCATTGTCTCTGGTAACGAAAATTATAAGTATTCTAAATTCGAAGAAAGCACGACTATGGCCGTTCGCAATACTTTATCTATCAGTAATCAACAGGCTTACTTTAGATAGAATTCTGAAATTAGAGCTATATGTACCTACTAGTAATGTCAAATTCCTAGCTGTAGTAAGCAAAATAACAATTACTTAGATAGAAAATTGGAACTGGCCGTTAGTCTCCACAGATCGAGATTAGAAGGACATCTGGCATATCTTCACACGATGTCACGTCGAATTTAGCGGCCGCGCGATCACCCCTCTTCCACGATTTTCATACTTGATTGAATATTGCGTATCACAGTTTATCGCGTTTGTTCGCACCGCTCCTTCCCATTAAACACGATATATAGAATCCCTTTTCCCAGTAATTAATTTCTTTATCAAGTAAAAAAACTTCTTTCAGACTACATATTTCACTCGTTACGAGAGACAGTGTAGCAAGACAAAGCAAAGAAAGTGTTCAAACATAAATATTGCAAACAAAGTAACAGTAAAAAAATATAATTTTCATTTCATACGCGTCAGTCCGTTAGAAAAAAAAACTTTATAATTACAACATAATCCATGATTTTTGGTAAAAATATTTTCAAATGACACACAAAACAGACAAGACAGACACAGAGATCACATATACTTAATTAAACGATAATTGAGAGGCCTTCTTTAAAACCAAACTTTTTACGACGATTTACATTCCGTTCATATTTTTAAAGCTCATCAATATAAACCTTTTTTGTACACCATCCGATCCATCGCTATTATATCTTGAGATTGTTTAACCATACAATAAAAAAAGATTCAATTAAGTCAAGCAAAGTATAATTGTCAAAACTTCATTGACGGTTACAGAATCAACAAAGCGCTAGATTGGCATGGCAGAGCTAATTTAGCTTAGGGCTTAGATCAATGAAACAACTGTTAAAAATGACCATAATAACGATGTCGCTATAAGAATAATTTAAGCAGTAAATACGTAGTGCATTCCAAAATTTCCGCACGAACTTAAGCGAAGTTCCTACATCTTTAAAACACAATTCCATGTCAGACTATTACCATAAACTGTCCCTAATTGCTACAACAATCGATATACTCTATCCGAAACAAATATTCATTACTATTTTACACTTTTTATTTTATTTAAAGTAAGTAGGACATTGGAATGAATTAATTAATAAAAATGTACGTGATAAATATATTAATACTTTTACATTTGACACAGACATAAAAAATGGCAGAGTTTGACCACCGACAAAAAACAATATACAATAGTAAGTTTAAAACGAAAATTAAGTGATAACTGACTGTTTCTGTCCGTCATAAATTCAGTATCGCAGAAGATATGCACTGATCAAAAGAGTGCGCCTAGTTACCTGTCGGCGATCAAACTAACTACGTATGAAATTAATTAACGATGGCACTCATAACTATATCACATTCTATCGCTAATTTGTTGCATAATGCTACCTTTCTCTGCCATTCATACCGCAACGAATGCCATCGCCAACTAAATGTACGGACAGTAAGTGGGCAGGCAAGTAACTACATTTTATCGACTAAAAAGATGATAGTGAAAGCCATTTCCTAACATTGCCATGTTTTGTGAAATAGAACAGGGTTCTCAACATGTATTAAATGTGTATTTTTTTAATCGGTTAATATGCAGCAAAGATAAATGCGTAACCCGTGCAAAAAGCATAGAATCTTTGGGTTACTTGCCTGCTCGCTCAAATTGTCATGTGTACAACCGGCTACAAAAGTTGATCACACATCCTCCTTCATAGATATAGATGGTGTGAGCAACTTTTGCAGGCGAGTGTACAGACACACATCGACCTACCCCAATCTGTCAAATGTCTTCAAATTATTTTCAACCTTATCACAATAGTGGGAGGTATAGGAAGGTTAATGTTCGATTGGTAAAATTTGACAGATTCGAGTAGGTTGACCTGCTGGCGTCTGTATATAATAAATTAATATTTACGTCATAGAGTCGTATCTAGTGTTGTTAGTAAGTGGGTCTGTGTCGTCTCGCTGACGGAAATTGAAAGCGTTGCTAAAGCTTTCTCGAAGTCTTTCCGTAAACGTTTTGTAGACGAGGTGTGCTTGCCCGAAGTCGAAGTCTGCTACTTCGACGGAGTGCCTGAAAAAGTATAAGAAAAGAATTGAGATAAGGATACTTAGGGTATGTGGATAATTTGGATGGGAACTAGCCGTATTGTTGAAGGCAAGATTTTGGAAATTCAGTATCGACTTATACTACAGTTGTAATTTTTATAAGTGAAACCAATTTAAAGGAAATATGACGATGCGAATGGTGGCCCTCATTAAAGTGCAGACAATTTTTTCGCCTCATACGAGAATTAAAAAAAAATAACTTGCGCGTAATTTCAATATACGAGAAGTAATCAAAACTTATACTTATTCGGCGGCGGATTCTTGAGAATATTAAAATGTGAACTGATTTTTGTAGGTACAGAGAATCATCATGACATCAATGGCATCTAGGCCGAATTCCGTTCTCGACTGAGATCAGCCAGCTGTGCCGCCGGTCATTATAGTGCACGAGCATTTATGCAGACACAGGTACACTCTCTATTCCTTCACTCTCATAGCCCGATGAGACGGTAATACGACATGACCGAAGAGAGATCAGGCGCAGGACCGACATTTACATATTCTCCGGGGCACATATTATTTAAAGTAAGTACAAAATAATGGACACTCACCTCGTACGATGTTGATAGTAGGCGATACCAAACACGACTAGGATGACAGCTACGAGGCAGAAGAACACCGGTATTACTATGACCGACAACTGTGCATGCACCAACGCTGAAATCATTAACATTAAACGTAAAGATACAGGTTCATATATAGGACTACAATTATTCATCTAGCTTTCGTTTTCTGAAATATGTTTTGACTTTAAGTTTGAGTAAAAATAAGTGGAAATGTCTGTGTAATAATCTGAAGTCTAAGTTAAATATCATGACAAGACGTTTGTGCACTTTTGTTTGCACCGATTTTTTGAGCAGACAAAATTCTATGAAAGTCTGTCTGAAGCCTGTATCTTATGGACCCACCATCAGGCTTTCAGTCTAACCAGACGTAGATAGATGAGTACCTACCATTGTTTACAAATGCTAACTGAATGCTAAAATTGATTGTGATTCTTACACGGAGGAACTCGTTAAGTAAGGTAAGTTTGAATTAAAGAAATAGTAAACTTTTCAAATATACATAATGTGCCAGCAACCTGGGGTTTACCGATTTTATTATCTGCTTGTTGTGTTCCTGGCAAGGGACTTTAAAAGAACCTAACGTCAACTAAGACTGGTTTGAACAGGATATTCCTGATGTCGAAGTAAATTAAAAAAAAAAAACTCACCTTTATAAATATTGATAGTAGATTTAGTAACAGCCTTCCCAATTTCATTCTCAATGATCACAAGAACAGTATGCTGATCACTGTCCGAGAAATAATGGACTAGAGGAAAGTTGTTGGCAACGGTTCTTGTCTTAGTAAGGCAAGTTTCATTGCCAGTAATATTGTATTGGCCAAGCTTATATTGTATGCAGTAGAAGAATGGTTGGGATCCCGTGTATTTGACGTTTAAGTTTAATAGATCCCCGTGTTGCAGCCAATCTGAGCCTGTGATGTTGATTGTTGATATCGGTTCTGAAATTGAGAAATGGTTTGTTAGTTTTCTTTTTCATTGGCGGCACAGCACGGCGAAGGTTGTAGGTGACAAAGAATAATATAACTTAATAGTTTAGATATAAGGTTGAAATTTCAATGTAAACAGTCATAGCACTCAGTATAAATGCCTATATGTACACAATATGTATATTAAACATATTGGGTTCCTAAATAGTAGTAACCTGATGGAATTAATTAGTATTCAAAGTACTAGTTATTCAATTATCCTGTATAACATAGGTACAAAAACAAGTACCCCTGTATTTCCCCTATACCTAATTTGTCTATTGTTATGACAATAGAACACATTATATTATATTTTTGTCCCACAAATATGTATTTTCCTTCCATTGTATAAACCCTTTTAATTAAAGGAATCTTGTGATTCTGGATGTGAAAGTAACTGTCTTGCCCAAAAGCAACAAAGATCGGCCCCCTCCAAGGATTAGGTGGCGTATGCTAGAGAAAGAAGAATGTGCTGATGTATTTAGGAGTCAGGTTGTGGACAAAATGTCAGAAATGAAGGAGATGGAAGGTAGATGTGTGAATGAATGTTGGAGTGAAATGGCAAGCCATATAAGGGAAGTCGCAAAAAACGTGTGCGGAGAGTCGAGAGGAAAAGGTTTGATAGATAGAGATACATGGTGGTGGAATGATGAAGTACAAAAGGTTTTGAAAGAAAAGAAAGTAGCATTCAAAGAATGGCAGAATGTTGAAATAGTGAATGCAAGTCTGAAGGATGACAGAAAGAGAATCTACATGGAATGGAAGAGGAAAGCAAAGAAGGCGGTAGCAGTTGCCAGAGCTAAGGCGCAGGAGAGGTTGTGCAACTCCCTGGACAGTCCAAGAGGCCAAAAAGAGCTCTACCGTATTACGAAAGAGAGAGAAAGACGATCGAGGGACATAACCCACATAAAATGCATGAAAGATGAATCTGGCAAGGTTTTATGTAAAGATGAGGAAATAAAAGAGAGATGGAAGGTTTATTTTGAAAAGCTTATGAATGAAGAGAATGTTTGGAATGGAATACTCCAAGAGGCACAAGTAAATAAGGGATTGGTAAGAGAAATTAGCATGGATGAGGTTGAAAGAGCGCTTGGAAGTATGAAAAATGGAAAGGCCTTGGGCCCTGATTATATACCAGCTGAAGTATGGAAGGTATTAAAGAGGAACGGATGTATGTGGCTAACTTTATTCTTCAATAAGTTGCTGCATGAAGAAGTCATCCCGCAAGAATGGTGCAGTAGTTCGCTAGTGCCCATCTTCAAGAATAAAGGGGATGTGCAAGATTGCGGCAACTATAGAGGGATAAAGCTCATGTCGCATACTATGAAGGTATGGGAGAAAGTGATAGAGAAAAGAGTGCGAGAAGAGAGTGAAATTACCCAAAACCAATTTGGGTTTATGCCAGGTCGAGGGACAATGGACGCCATCTTCGCACTTCGCCAATTGTGCGAGAAGTACAGACGTGTGCACAGGAATCTGCACATGGTGTTCATTGACCTTGAGAAAGCGTATGATAGGGTGCCTCGGGAAGTTTTGTGGTGGGCCATGAAAGAGAAAGGTGTGCCTGGGAAGTATGTGGAGTTAGTTCGTGCGATGTACAGGCAGTCCTGTACGTATGTCCGATCGTCGGCCGGCAATACTGACCAGTTCAGTGTGGCTGTGGGCCTGCACCAAGGGTCGGCTTTAAGTCCTTACCTCTTCCTGCTTATTATGGACGCCTTGACGGCGGACATACAGGAGGAGGCACCCTGGTGCATGCTGTTTGCCGACGACATCGTCCTGGTTAGTGAGGACGGACCTGAGATCCAGAGCAGATTGGGGAGTTGGCAACAGAGACTGGAGAATGTTGGCTTAAAAATCAGCAGAACCAAGACAGAATACATGTTCTGCGATTTCGGCGGCCTCTCCAGTCCTGAAGCCATAGCGCTTGATAACGCACTTCTTCCAGTCTGCTCCGATTTCCGGTACCTCGGTTCGCTTATTCAGGGCGATGGCGAAATAGATCGGACAGTTACGCACAGAATTAACGCAGGATGGATGAAATGGCGGCAGGTAACGGGAACAACTTGTGACCCTCGTATTCCCCTTAAACTTAAGGGGAAAATTTACAAGAGTATGGTCAGACCTGCTGTCTTGTATGGATCAGAGTGCTGGCCCACAAAAGCGACGAATGAAAGACAATTGCATGCGGCAGAGATGAGAATGTTAAGAGGTATGTGTGGGGTTACGCGAATAGATAGAGTGAGGAATGAGTATATAAGAGGAAGTTTGAAAGTGGCGCCGGTATCAGAAAAACTGCATGGAAACCGGCTGTCGTGGTATGGGCATGTGATGCGGAGGAATGAGAGTCATGTTGTGAGGAAGGTGATGAGTATGAACGTGGACGGATATAGTGGAAGAGGAAGACCAAAAAAACGATGGATGGATTGTGTGAAAGTAGATATGGCAAGAAAGAATGTTACTTGTGAGATGACGGCAGATAGAAGAGTATGGAAGAAGAAAACATGCTGCGCCGACCCCAAATGAAATTGGGATAAGGGCAGGAGGATGATGATTGTGGTCACAACACTATTTTCGTGGATTTTGGTAGATAATAATAACCTTTTAACCTATGAATGTTTTTATGCATTGTGCCACAGCACTGGCCTCTAAGACTCTGTTAACAATTTAACATAAAGAAAACTAACATTGTAGACATGTCGTACCCACATTGTAGATTCACTCTTCATTGAAAGCTTGATAGTTTCATGAGGTATTCTTTATGTATGAAAAATACACAGTACCTATATGTCTAACTAAGGCGTATTTCCACGCAACAAAGTTGCTACACATGTTTAGTTTCATGTTTATAGCAGCATAAAGATAATAATCAGTAGACTACAATCACTGCATTTTACTAACAACGTAATATTTTATTTATGTAACATATTCTGAATATCGTGAATACCTATTCAGTTTATCAACAATTTTATGTCTATTTTTATTTTGATGCGCATTATGGAAAATATTTGACTTTACGTACCACGTTTTAGCTTTTAAGGACAAAAAAAATAAAAAAATTGCCGAACCCTCTAATAATATCAAAGCTTATGATGATAGATATGATATATGATGCTTCCAGCATATTCCTTGCAAGGCTATAAAGTCATAATTACATACTTCTTAAGAACAGGTTAACTGTGTACAACTACTGCTTACACACATACACATGCACATTTATTTACGACCGATAGGTATGATAATAAATGTAAATAGGTTTAAAGATAGTAAGTACTTAACATATATTTACCTCTAACAAATACAGTGTGCTGATATCTTCCGAAGGTATATCCTTTGCCAACAGGCACTATATTAGCACACGATGACTTCTCACCATCTTTGCCTTTCATAGTTGTTCTGTTAGAAATGGCTCGTTTCGCAACTTTATGTTGTTGCGTATCATTAACATCTGTAGCTTTCTTAGGTGTTGTTGATGGCACTGTTGATGTTGACACTGTTGTTGGGGCAACTGTTGTTGACGAAGTTGTTGTTGGTTTAGGTGTTGTAGTAGTTGTCGTAGTCGTTGTAGTTGTCGTCGTAGTAGTCGTAGTCGTCGTAGTCGTGATTGGCGGTAATGGTTCATTGTCTGCAACGACTATAGCTTCTATTTCGTGGCAGCCCATATTGTCTTCATAAGTGTAGTTAAAAGAGAAGTCGGTTGTTCTCTCCATTAAGACACAGTCTACCAACCAGTATGTGATTATTGAAGAGGAATTTGCCTTCAAAAATTGCAGTTCACTCTCCTCGAGTTGGATTAAGTGGTTGACAGGCTTGTTGACTGCCACGAAATTGTTAGGCCTTCGTTCTTCATTTTGATTTAATATCATGTCACCGTGCAATGTGTCTGTAATTTGAGAAAATAATAATAAACATTTTGTATTATGAATGGTTAACGCAATTTAATACTTATGGTCTGTTTGGCCAATTTATGATAATGCGTAATGTATGTGATAATTTGGATATCGAATAATGTAAATGAGTAAAGGACGAATTCCGTCGAAAAAATTGAAGAGGAAAAACTTTATAAACAAACTGCGTCACACTTAACATAACTACGTCATTTACATACGCTCACAATACTTCGAAACATTTTTCAAGTCAAACGCCTAACAAAACGTGTCCTTTAATTATAACACTTTTTACGGTTAATTAAACGCATTAAATTAAAATTTACACAGGTGCCCAAGTACAGGTGTAGCTTTGTAAATGTAAATGAACATACAAAACGTTAGCAGAGTGTTGATTCTTTACTATATGCACAAGAAAAAATAGAAACAATAAAATATATTTTAAATCTGATAATGGCAACTACTAGCCGCAAAGGGCGAATTAACCTTGCCAGGTTAAATCGGTTATCTTATACAAAATAGCAATTTCAGTAAATCTAATCGATGTATTCTGAAAATTCTAAACAAAATCGATTAGAAAGAATCGAACAATCGAATAGACACCAACAAAGGCAAAATATAAATAGAAGAATACCTTTACAATAGAAGACCATTATTATCATTTATCAAAGAGCAGTCAGCGAAGAAATAAAAGTAGAAAAAAAACCTACGCTATTCAAAATTGATAGACTTCCAATTACTTAAACTGATCTAGGTTAGACGCCCAATAAATAAGAAAGTGAATGTGGAACACGTAACATAATATAACGAGCTAAGTCTATTCTTACTCAATTTTGCATAAACTAGACGAAATAACGATACTCGATCCTTCTACGACGGCGGTGCAGGGTTACAGCGACATAGGTATCGATTTCCAGAAATAACGAGATCCCAGAGGGTTATCCCGGCTACGCACTAATTGAATTACTTGGTCGGTGTATGGACTATACATACGATCCGGTTCATACTTGTATCTTGAATACCTATAATAAATGCCTCTATTCGTGAACATCAAGGATGGTAGTAAACTTTAAGAACAGCAAATGAAAAGAAATATGGCAGTCAGTTCAGGATTGAAAGAACGAAGACCTGAATAATAATTACGTAAATTCTAAAGCTAGAAGTTTCAGTCTGTATTTGTCACGCTTTCGCGGTTAAACCGCTGTTGCAATTCAGATAAAATTTAGTTTGGAGATAGATTGATATCTGCAGTCTAGCACAGGATTGGATGGACGCTTAAGCCCGAAGTATAAAATAAGAAGAATAATAAAATTATTTACCACATTTTTTCCTCAAAATCATTTCCAAATGTGTATGAATCGACAAGAAACACCTACAAATTAACAATACAGACTCGTAAGAACAAGATGCATAAAATGTCTTCTTCCTTATAAGCCTGATTTCAAGTTCAACAACCTGATATTCGTGTCTTAAAATAACTAATCCGGTCAAATGACTTACGCATTTACAAAAACTGAGACCTCTTGGTTTTCCTATCTGAGAAGATTCCTTAAGGGACCTCCCCTTAGTGAATTTTCATATCAGACACAATATGCAACTGAATCTATTTGCAGAAGATAGAACCTTCAGAATAATCGTAAATCAATATTGACAAGAGTAAGAAGTCGTGGTGGAACATAGTGTGGGTTTGATTTCAGTTCTGGCAAGTACCAATGCAACTTTTTTAAGTTGGTATGTACTGTCTAAGTATATCTTGAACACCAATGGCTGAAAGGCATTTGAAGGTGAAGGAAAACATTTTGAAGAAACCCGGACTAAGCGTGAAATCATCGACCTGCATCGAGCAAGCGTGGTGATTACCGCTGAATCCTTCTGTGTGAGAGGAGGCCTATGCCCAGCAGCGGGACGATCAAAAGAATGATGAATAAGAGCAAGAAACTGTTTAATAAACAAGTTAGTTATTAAACCTACCTGTAAGATTGAATACGGTGAAAGCTGTGGCGACGGTCCACCACAGGTTTTCAAAGTAATTCCTCTTAACATCCAAATGCACATTGTACTGGCCAGCTTCGTAGGTGCTCCGATAGTACTCAACGCTCCAAGTGACGGTTTTATTCGTACTGACGATCTGGAAAAGAATTTTTATTAATTACTTGATGTATTTATTATGAGGCAGTATTTCATAAAACATACTGACTTTCCTCTAACTTCTATCAACTCTTGGAAATGAAAATAAAGACCATCTTTATTCTGGCATTTAAATAGTGAGGAATTGTTGTCGGACAACTATGTTGTTAAGAAATGAAAGCCATCTTTTGTTACCATCGTACGAACGAGTTCATTATTCGTTAGATTAGTTTAAGAGAACCTAATCTCTTCGACCGGGTCAACCGCTCGCTTCAGAAAGGAGCGAAAATGGAAGAGATTAAATTAGGGCTAGGGTTGACCATCAATTATATAATCGCAATTTGTATGACTCCTTTGCCTGTCAACCAAAGGTAGGTCCCTTGCCGTGAAAAAGAATTGGGACAAAATATGCATTTATAATTCGATAAAACTAGTCGACGCTGTACATGGCATAGGAATTTTCAATTGTCGGTTATCGCAACATTAGTTGTTAGTCATGCATCGGGTCTGTTACGATAGCAGTTTGGATAACCCCAGATCTAAAACTGTGTATAGACAGACGTCATATGTAAATCCTCAATTTTCCACCTCTTAATTATAATTGGCCGATACAAAGCCATTATATCCAACCATTAATTTGCATATAGATGGTACTTATTCCATACTTTTAATTTGATGCGCCAAATTGCATATTAGTCGTACCGTTTACTTTAGCAGTTATACCTACAAATGAATTACAAAGTACATATTTATAATTGCAAACATAATAGCTGGTTGGATAACAGGATATCAGCATTTGGCATGTGTAAGGTAAGCTGAATGAACCGACATCGAGACACAAACTATCGCTATAGCTTAACTTGCTCGGCGACACGATCATTCTGAATCAAATTCCGCCGGTTGGAAATCCGTAACATGCAAGCGGTTCCGACCTCGTCTATTCGCTTCCCGGCCTTCAGAACGCATACGCTAGAAACTTTACTGAATAGATACACAATCGTAGTGTACAGAATTCACAATGTGTCCGTAGTTGCGATGCTGTTATGAGCCACGTGTAACGCGTAACCACGTGTCATTTAGGGGCGGTCCCTAACGCATCTCGTCGCAAGTAGGACTCTAAATACCTTTTTGCTATGGTGGGACATGGACATTAATCTTGGAAAAAGAAAGCTTAATAAAGAACAAAACATATCATACACTGTCCAGAATTGCATTTTGATAGTAAAAGGAACCCATAGCGATCGGTGGATACTCCAAAGAATGGTCACTAGCACACCTAATTAATTATTTTTTCACTAATCAAAGCGCAAAAATTAAGAAACAACTACTTAAGTCCGAAGTTAGTCATTATTAATACGTTCTGATTCTGTGCTACTTCCAGTAGAAACTTCTATTCAACCTATCTTCCCTAACTGTATCAAACATTATATACTCCTACTCAAATTAGCCAGAAGGGCTCAAATATACATGTCTAACTCTATATCAGTTGAGTTCCTGTGTTAACAAACTTATTTATAATTGCAGCTTGATACCAGTCAAGGCTGTGTGTAACAGTTCAATCACCATATCTGTACATAATATAACATGTATTGTAAATTGAATAACAAAAGAATTATTTTACAGTAAGAAAATATTTAAGATGAATAACTGCATTATTTTACATGCAATTGTGAGAAAAATTATGAATTTGCATTTTTTATTGTGGAACTACATGAAGAATTTGTAGGACAGGCAGTTGCTCCATGTAAAATAGCAGTATATTGCATCTGGTTAAACATAGTAAGGAAAAGCTAGGCAGATGACCACCACTGGGAATGTGAGGTATTACTTTAAAGCAAAAAAAAAAGGTGAGAAATTAATTTGAGGATATGGGGAGATAAAACTATATTACTATTCACCTACATTAAATTATTCTATAAGACGAGAAACCCACCCCAACCGAAGCCGACCCCAACATCGTTGGGAAAAAGGCTCGGAGGATGATGATGACAAGAAATCCACAGTGGACAGTGGTAGAGTGGTGAAATAGTGGTTCCCAAATTACCAAAACTTGATGATAAATTAGGGCAGAGATAGTATAAAACAACAATAGATAATCAATATCTTTGTCTGAATACAAGGCATAAGTATTGATAACAACAGCTTTGTTACTGATATAAAAGTCGTGGTGGCCTAGTGGGTAAAGGACCAATCTCTCAAGTATGAGGGCGCGGGTTCGATCCCAGGTCAGGCAAGTACCAATGCAACTTTTCTAAGTCTGTATGTACTTTCTAAGTATATCTTAGACACCATTGGCTGTGTTTCGGATGGCACGTTAAACTGTAGGTCCTGGCTGTCATAGAACATCCTTGGCAGTCGTTACGGGTAGTCAGAAGCCAGTAAGTCTGACACCAGTCTAACCAAGGGGTATCGGGTAACTGGGTTGAGGAGGTCAGATAGGCAGTCGCTTCTTGTAAAGCACTGGTACTCAGCTGAATCCGGTTAGACTGGAAGCCGACCCCAACATGATTGGGAAAAAGGCTCGGAGGATGATGAAGATGATGAGCTTTGTTACTGATATTTAATCCTTCACTTTCAGAAATACTTAATGTTTATGTGTCATCAGCTTCACTATTTATATTTTCCACCTTGTTATTGGTTAGCTGTGGATTTTAATTATCTGTGGATTGGCTTAATAGTGATAGGAATTTAACATTATTTGTAGGCTGCTCATGTCAAAATTCTATGTCTAATAAAAAAATCCATAGAGAGATTGATTATTGAAATCTATAGCAAAATGATATTATAGATCAGCGATTCCCAAATGGGGTTCCGCGGAACCCTGAGGTTCCGTGACAGGCCCTCAGGGGTTCCGTGGAAAATTCAAGATTTCCATATGGTAAATCGTTTCACTTTTGACAATATTAAATTATTATACATTCTCAATTAAATTGTTTTAAATATTGCATTCTAAAATTCCATTCAGGCACCATGTAGGTGGGTACCACTCGGGATAAGTCTCGTACTTTCGCGACAAGTGGCGGGGGAAGGCCACGGCAGCAGATAATTTAATTCCGTTTTTTACAAATTGTAGATTAACTTAATACCTCCAGGTCTTCGGCAATCTGCAAATAGGTAGCGAGTCGGACAAAAATCACCGCATTTTTTAGGCTTATTTCATCGCCAGGATTATACGTTTTGATACATTTGACAGGACGTGAAATGACACAGCATACGAGTATTTCCAGTGGCTATTTTTACCATTAATCAAAGTGTGACATTATTTCCAATTTTTGCACCTCCGCGAATCCGAAAATTTCGCGCTCGCTTCGCTCGCAACTCCATGTTACGTATGATGGTTTTATGTTCGTTTAATTGCTCAAGTATCCAACACCAAAAAAATTTCGCGCTCTACCGTCGAGATTTCTTTGACGTTTATTTTTTATTCCTCTGGTTCAGAAAAAGCAATAGCGCTTTCTTCGCTAGCTGCTTATTCATTTGCATTTGCTTTTTTGTGTGGATATTGTACTTTTTGAGACCTTATTAATTTACAGTGGTTTTATTTATTTTGTGTAGGTACTTAAACTAAAAAAAAAATCGCGCTCGCTTCGCTCGCAATACCGGCTACCATTGAATGTCTTTCAATGCTAGCGGGTGCTTGGAACTTCTTCTTTTAGTTAAAAAAAATCGCGCTCGCTCGCCTCGCACCTGTACAAACCCAATCTAATTCTTTTTGCGTTTACTTTGTCAGTCTTCAAACTGAAAACTATTCACATAATACACAAATTCAAGGGCGGTTAAATTGTTTTCTGGCCCGTGTGGCAGATAGCCATGCTACGCTTGAGTATAATGAATATGTCTCTAACCATATAACCATTTGGTGCACTACCACGCGCCACGAGCCGTACCTAAGTGTTTTTATGTCTTTAGTTTACTTCTTACTTAAGCTAAGGTTCCGCCGAAAAATGGTGAAACGAAAAGGGTTCCGAAGCCAAAAGAATTCGGGAACCGCTGTTATAGATAGCTGCCCGACGTGACTAGTTTTTTTATTCAATTGTTGCATTCCTTATTATTGTGTAGACATTCCTTACATACACTGCTATACAAATAAATAAATAAATAAGTAAGTATGTAAGTTATTTAAATACACATAAAGCCTATTGTGCAATAAATTTACATGTACACAAAAATATCATAATGACAAGGAATATTGAAAAGGAAGGAAATATTGTAATTCTACTGGATATAAATATCCTGATAAGTTTGAACAAATCTCAGCAACAGTATGAGTCACAACTGATAAAAATATCACAAACTTCCAGTTATCCTCTACAAATATGTTAAACTATTCAGTAATCTTTGGTTCCAATTTTTATGGAAGGATATAAAGATAGAACATGAATAATCATTTTTTAAACAAAGTCATACCTACATTGAAGGAGTATAGTCCAATAAGTATAAGTTAAGAATGCTTACCTCTTGAAGGTGTTGTGGTACTGCATTATCGCTGAAAACAAATTTGAAGTTCTCCCCCGAGTAGCCCGATACAATAGTGGCTGTGAATGTCACTTTCGCTCCTCGCACTGCAGGCCCATTATCCGATAAAGTTACTTGTATTGCTGACACCCCTACAAAACCAAATACATCATACATATATTTAGCAACCTATATTTAGCAAACATCCTGTAATAAAAATTGTAAAAAAATAAAGTAGGTACCCGTTTCCAGGACAAATGCCACGATAAATAAAATGAAAGGAGCCATATCGAACGAAACAGCCTCCGATTGAAAAATCACAAAGAGAACATAGCAAGCACTGAATATTTTATTTAAGTAATAGTCTTAAATCATTCGTTTAACACTAAGCGAATACAAGAAATAAAATTTCGTATCAAATTATAGCTATTAGTGAGTTTGTACGTCGTTACAAAAACATGAACGTTCGCGTTTCATTGGCAATTTGACACTGACAGTTCTGTCTGAAAGACAGACACATCAGATGTCTAGTGTTGTACCCCTAATATCCGCAATATCCGCGATTTTTTATAAACATTATGAGAACCGATTTCCCTCATTATCCACATCGATCATTATTTGTTAAATAACTTATTGATTGGATATAAAAGTGTTATTTTTCTTCAAAGCTGATATTGGATAATTCTGGTCCTGGAAAATAGATTTAGTATTCGTTATAGCTATATACTCCATCGATAGTTTGTCTGCTCCCGCAATCACTACTATTTTAGTCTATTGCTAAAGATTGAATTCAAGATTGTGGCAGACTTGTTTTTCATAAAGTTTGCTTAGCATATCAATTTTTCACACACTTTCCAAAGTAAGAAAGTTGGAGATCTCTACATATTTTCATAAATCTTTAATCGGATGCAGAATATGTGTTGAAAGTGAATTGTGTGCATAAATATAATAAAAAATGGCTACCGTGTTCGATAGCCCTTTCATTCGACAACGTTTACATCGGCTAAGGCGTCGTGATTATGATTTCGACGAGGATCAGAGATTCGGCCGATGTGATTGCACGAGCTATTCTTATTTTGTGCTTTCAATGGTGTTATTTTCTGTGGGCACTGTGATAACAGTACTAGCATTGGGAGACGCCGATGGTTATATTCTCAGCAATTTGGGACACATGTGGCTAGTAGGGCCAATTTTTATATGTTCTGGGATGATGGTTGCAGTAAAGAGTATGCTATATTTGAGGAGAAAAAGCGTCATTCAAATGCTACTACACCAGAGAGCGATTATAAGAGTAAGTCGTAATATTCATGTGTTGTTTTACACTATGTTTGGGTGTTACAATCCAAACAATGTTACATTTTTGATGTATTTTTTACGACTTGTAGTCACGTAGTGTTACAATAATGTTTATGTTGTCAAATAACAGGTTTTTGAATCAGTATGTGTAGCTGTGTTTTTTATAACATTTTGTTATATGATCAAATGAAATTGTCTTTTATTATAAAAAAAAATATGAATGTGATTATATAAATTCCTTTTAAAAAGTTTAAGAAATAACTTTATTAAATGTGCTAAATAATAATTCCAGCAAAACTATTTGTATGCCAAAGTTTATTTGAAAGCAAATAAGGCAAACAATGGTATATTTTTTTGTATTATCCAAGGACAATTTATTATTCATACCATTTTTTGTTTACCTTTATTGTTGCTGTAAAATATCTAACATAGTACATAGCACAATCAAATAATAAAATGGCGACAATTCCTTTTTGCAGAAGACTTAGATTTTTTGTTTATTAAAGTCAAACAATTATGTACCTAGTAAATACACTTGGACTCAATGCCTGATTGTCATGCAGGCAATGAAAGTCATTAACTGTGTTGTAGCTCTGTGTTAATCAATAATAAATATTTATTAACACCTCACCTTGAACTACTGACTGCACTGTGTGATATGAGATAAAACTAATACCCAGATGGACTAAGTAATTAACTAACTAAGATAATGATGTTTGTTCTGCATCTCCAAGGAGGAGAAAGTGTCAAATACTCGATAAAGATATTTATTAATATTTCTTTTTTAGGACATGGCTGCAGTCCAAGCTGAACAAGCATACAGTGGTCAAGTACCCCGCACTGCATCCAGTGCAACATTACCGCCTTCCTACGATGCCTTAATAGCAAGTGCTACTGTGAGTAAACCTCAAGCATCAAGCTCTGAACCACCACCCCCAACGTATGATGAAGCAATGTACCTCATAGATGATGAAAAACTAAGGATTGAGAACAAAAATGATGACAGTGCCAAACAAGAAACTAGCAATCAAACATCTGGTAGCAACTTAGACAATAGTAAACCCTGAAACATGCGAATACTACTTATGAATACTTGTTTATAACTTAGCTAAATAAGAAAAACTTAATTCTTCCTTTTGTACTTATATTTTTAGATGATAGTCACTTACTATTAATATAGTATTCTCGGACGTGCCTAAAATATTGATTTGTTAGCAATATTGTTATATATATCTCAATGTAAAGGGTATCTGTAATTTAATAACTAGCTTAAGATAAACTTATGAACTTGTGATGTGTTAACTGCCATTTGCTATGAGCTGATCTTTTTGTCTAGCAGAAGATGGTTTTAGATCTGTTTGTATGCAAAAGCATTAAACCTTTTATGTGGCAAAACTAAAACACAAATATCTATGCTTCTATGACAAGAAAGTGTAGAAAGGGAATTTTAAATTAAGTTTTGTGCATGTGTTTATTTTTGTGACATATAAGATTTATTGCTGAATACATAGTATTATTTCATCATAGCATGGCAGTTGCCCATTGATGTGGTTATTCTAGTGTGACAAGGCACTTATTGTGCCAGTTCTTTCTGCTCTGTAAGGTGTGTCTAATCCAAAAATGCAATTTATTTTCCTTAAAATGCTGATTCTATAAAGATCGAATGTAAGGAGCTTACACCAGTGTAAAGAGCTAGGGAGAAAGTTGTTCATATTTTATTGGCTCCACTATTTTTGCATTTTGCATGAATTATATGAAGACTGATGCATTTATGTTGGTAATGTTTTCAGACTATCAAAATAATTTTGATCTGATCTTATAGATAAAAAAAAATTTTCTTTGTATAAATTACTGCCAAAGATTGTGGGCATTGCATTGTACTTGACACTTTGTATTGCCAGGTTTCAAGTAATTTTGAAATGCCCTTAATGTTTCAGACTAGCAATCGTTCAAGAATATGGCCCAAATACTGTGGGACATGTTAATGTATTAACCGTAACTCACATGATGCTTGAATAAAGTTGCTAGTTTGTAAAGTAAACAAAGCATTTTGCAGTATTTACTGAACACAAATATTTGACTTCCATGTTGTCAACTGTGTACAATTTTTAATAAGGTCATTTATTTCGGTCAGGGCTATTTAAATCTGTGCTAAGAAGTACTTAAAAGACTTAACTGAAGTGATCTTTTCAAGGTCTTACATGGCCTATACATTGTTCTCAGGTGAACAAGTCATGTGCCTTTTATTAGCTAGTGCTCTTTGCAATTGCCTTTGCGCTTTTGCCTTTTTTATGAAGATAGAATAGAACAAAATAAAACAGTGTCAATGAACTTAAAAGATTAAAAAGAAAGACAAAATAATGTAATCTACGACTCAAATCTTTAATAAGATAAAATACATATAGGTATAGAAGAATAGTATACACAATGACTTAACGCTATATAATAGAATCCAATGTTATTTTTATAAGATTACTGAAAGGCAATATCATTGCCTATGAAACTGATTGCAATATGTTTAATAATTGTGCACAATGGTACACATCTAGCCTACATGACATGAAATCACTTGTTTTATTGTATTTAACACATTGAAATACATGTACTGTGAAGGAGGTATATACAGTTGTAGTTTATAATAAGTTGTTATTGAAAATTGCTTCTTATGTCAATAAGACTAGTTTAGCATAGCTTCAGGGATTTTTCTTTTTGTTTTGATGGTAATATATTCTGTTATCAGAAAGAATATTGTGGCTAATGTACTTCTTGAAATGCGGTGAGATTAAACAAATGAGAATATTATCAGTTGAAAAGGTTGTTAAAGTTAATTACAAGAAATGTCATTAATCCATAAAAATAATAAACTGATAATATAAAAAAAATGTTGTTCACTTTGTGATCTTAAACTAACTGAAAATATTTGTGTACTGATCTCCCTAGAGCTATTAATTATACACTTTTTCAAGTTATTATGTCTTTATATTTCTAAAATAAATTTTCCTCCCTCTAAAGGAAGTCTGAAGAATAAAGAATTCAATTTGTTATTCAGTTGGAACTCATAATTCTAATCTGCTATTCAATCAATATCATAGATAGTGCTTATCTAGATATTGTGAAACTACCCTTTATTATCAGCATTGCTACAACAGTAGTTTCAAATAAGATAACATAGCTTTGTCATGTGAGATGACATCTTAAATATTGAAAAATTAAATTAAAATAGTGTGAGAATAATATTTTCCAATTATGTTAGTCTACCAAAATATTTAGCTCTAAAACAAACATCTCTCAGTTGAGGCCACTGTACAACAACTATATCTGCAAAAAACTGAAGTATTTTTCCAGTCAGTGAAAGGGTGCGAACCCTGCATATGCTTTCTATAAACACTATGCGACAATCTAACATGAACAAACATCTCAATACAAAAGCAACTACACAAACTGGAATGCAAGTACCAGGCCCATTACAAAATATAACATCTGGTTGATAATTATAGATTACAGGTAATGTGCACCAAGTTGCATACAAAGTGCTGTAAACTGATGAAAGATAAGACTGCAGAACATTACGACTTCTTGGTATCCTGCTTAAGGTGTAACTATAATTTTCCTTTTCTGTTTCATGAATCTTGACTTCACTGCTGGCGTCATTATCGGCTAAGATATACAATCTTGGTTGATATTTATTTTTGTTTAAACGTCCCACAAATCTCAATAACTCTGTTGTATGACCACCTGAACCTATGCATAAAACTGTACGCAAGGATTTTTCCCTTGTTAGTTCACAGTTACCCGTGAAAACGTCGTATAGTACGTAACATACTCGAAGAAGAAACGCTACGATGAGACATGTGAAGAAAGCGGCAAGGAATACGAACGCAATCATGTTTAAGTTTCTCAGCAGAAATACTTCATCCGTGACTACTCGTACAGTTCTATTATATCTTCACCTTAATAATGTTTCCGTACAGTATCCTTATGTACATTATTTAATTGTACTTCGTGTACATTTTCTGTTTTGAAATAATCACAAACATTTGCAAACATTTAACTTTCGTTAAATTGACGTATCTGATTGACGTTAACAGTTTATTTGACATTGACTCTCGTTGCCACAATGGTATGAAAGACGTGATATAGTTCTAGAATGGGGTCACATCACTATTGGCTACTTTTTTATTAACACTTAAATCGCGCACTATTTTCGTTATTATAGTTTCCGAGATAATGCTTTGATCTGTTTAAACTCGCATACGTATATTTTACACTCGTAAAAATACAGTCAATTGCGTAAAATGTACTTCCATGTAGCTTTTCTTTCACTAGCAAACATGATTGAAACAAAACTTTAATAGAGACTAAGTAGGTAATCCATTAAGATAACGGAACCCTTTACGAAACCTTCAGTGAATTTAAAGGTTCAGAAACACTTGATTTACCCCTGAATTTCATTATAATCATATCTGGTAATACTTATCACTGGACTGTCAGCTTAAAAATCGTCAGCTGTCAAACTGTCAATCCTCAGTTTCAATTTTTCTTTCAGTCAGTGTGACAATTTGGCAAACAAATGCAAACATTTTTCGATTCAGTGACGAGTGAAAAAGTGAAATTCTATCATTTGTGTTGTTTCCAAAAGATAATGTTATTAATTAAAGCAGTATTATCGTTCCTTTAGTAGCTCAGATTTAAATATAATATTTCAAGATGAGGTTCCTAAGTATTTTGGGTTCCAGTGTCTTTCAAATTCTTTCGTTTATTTTTGTTTTGGGTTATCTTCTCGGTGTTTTGAATTTGTACTTTAGCGACAAAAATAACTATTGTATAATGACTTATATGTTCGAGTATCCACAGTTCGTGGTTAGTACCAGATTGATATAAGATCAATGCTCGCCAAAAAATCTTTAGAGTATTACGATTTTCAATCATGAATATTTTTAGCGACTGACCGTTCCGGAGAATAAGATGTATCCGCAATATGGATTGTATGCATACAGTGAAGGAAGATTTACTGAAAGAGCCAGAAAAATGTGGTATGTACTTACTTATAATGATGATATTTTGTTAAAGAGTAAATAAAAAATATTACTTTCATTCAGAGTTGTTATAGTTTAATATTCAAAATCTTAATAGTTTTTGTGTTGTTAATAAATGGTTAAGAACAGAAACATAAATTATTACATGATTGTTATATGAAACTTTATATTTTTATTCATTTACTAGCTGTTGCCCGCAACTTCGTCTGCGTGGGCAATATAGAATAGTCAAAATACTACTTATCCCGCAGGTGCATTCTTTCACGTGACAGTATAATTAGGATTAGCACTTAGCAGTCGCATAGATTCATTGATCAAGGTTGTGTTGTGGATGTGACCATTTATCTAAACAAAAGAAGTAAAGTTTGTGACGTTGTGAATATCTCTGGATCTAGTCAGCCAATTTGGAAAATTATTACGTATGGTGCGTAAGTAATTTTCACAGGAAACAGTTATAACCTATGTCTATATGCTTTGAGTCTGACAAAGCTGTCATTTGTACATTTTCTGCAGCTGCTGCGACTAATCAGAAGCCAGAAAGTCTGTCAGTCTTACCATGGATATCGGCTTGTGTAGTTGACTGGATTGAAGATAGGTAGATAGGTAATCGCTCCAAGCAAAATATTGGTACTCAAACAGATTCGGTGACTGGAAGCCAACACCAACATAGTTGGGGAATAGCTGGATGGATGATAAAATGAGTCATCATCATCAGCAGGCGCATAGGGTAGGATAGTTTCACTACTGGGGAGAAACACTTGTATGACGGGGATTTTCTGTGCACTTACTCACTATGGTAAGGCTGACCCCACATTAGGCGTGCGTGATCCTCGGGCGTGTGAGTAGCGCGGGCGTCGCGAGCACGCTGCATGAACGTCGCGTTTTGCTGCCCTGCGGCATGTGTGAAGAGTGCAAGCGACGCGCTCGCGGCGAGCACGCGGCGCTCGAGTTGCGTTCTTACCCCTTCGCCTGCTATCCCCGCCGCCCGCTAAACGCCTTAGCAGTTAAACGTCAAGGAGAGCGGCGCGTGCGCGCCGCGAGCGCGCTGTAGGTAAATGCCGCAGGGCAGCAAAACGCGACGTTCATGCAGCGTGCTCGCGACGCCCGCGCTACTCACACGCCCGAGGATCGCGCACGCCTAATGTGGGGGAGGCCTAAGCCGGGACTCCACCGAAATGTTTGCATTAGTTCACGAATAGGCAAAATGTACGTATCTGTGAGAGTCCACTTCATGTTTTGGTACTTGAAACCTGCAGTTTTGCCAAGATTTTCAAAATGTACGCTTGCAATTTGTCATTTCTTGGTGGAGCCAGCAAATCGAAAGGAACATAAGTGTTGTATACTGTGCGTCACTACCGCACACCGGGAAAATTTCGCTCTTGCGGAGGACGTTTATATACCATATTTTGTGTCACCCAGGACGACAGTAAGTATCCACCGAAACGCTTTCAAAGATCTGATGAACGAACAAATCAGACCTGACTTGGTCACCTGGGGCCAATCAGAGCTCTATGAAGCGATCATATGCTTTGGCTCCTACTGTTATTGTGGTTTCTGAAAATTTATTCACCTCATTCAACGATGAATGTAATTCTGATGGTACTATTAAGAACACTTGCTTAGCGCAGAAGCTGACGTTGGCAGGTCGACTCTTTTGACTTCTCGAATAGGATACCATTGGTTTTTGTGCAATGCACACCTGCAATGCATGCTGGATTAGGATAGGATACAGGTGGATAGGATTTGCAACAGAGAACAATTCTGTCTTTGTGATTGAATGACATCAAACGTAGTTTTATATAAAAGGTGTTTTTTTAGACTTGGCTCGGGTCTTACTGAGACTGTTCGTAATCGTGACCAGTGTATTTGCGATCAGAAGTTGAAAGTAAGCATGTCTCTGGTATGCGACGCGCAATTTGTACGTTTTCAGACGCATAAAGCATTTTACGTGTGTATGGTATTAAATCGAGAAAGCTCCCATTTCTTATCTGCACTTTGTATCTGGGCTTGTTCTTAAAGCTACAGAATCCTACATTACCTACCTACCTCACGCTTAGCAGCGCTTGCGAGAGACAGATACTCCTTTCTTCTAGGATTAAGTTAACATATTTTGCATCAGAAAAAATAATGGAGGTCTACTTAATACTACTCACTCAAAGTAATTTGTTTTAAGGCCACCACATTAGTGGAAGATAAGCTAAACTATGTCTATGAAAAAATCCTGATATAAACTCCATCTGTAACTTTAAATGATAATTAATTGTTATACTAAAGTCATCATTTTTGACATAATATTCAAAAAATAATTTAGATGGCACCGTTTTAAATTTGGCTGAGAACTATTATTTTCCTTTCATCAAGGTAATAATTATAATTGGATTTTGATGTGGCTCGGCAAACTGACAAACACTATTGAAATGTCTATCGAAAAATTACACTACGTGTTAAAATATGGTGAATTACGGAAAATACACAACTCCATCTGTTGAAATAATAATCCTCTATAAAGAATGTATGGTAATTTATTGTCATTTACCACCTCGCTCCTTTGACAAATTTTATGTATTTTATTTAACACAGATTACCACAGATGGAGCTACTTTAACCTTGGCTAAACACAATTTTCATTTTTTTTTTCTTCCGAATATACTTATGAAGGTGTGATTTTCTGTGTAAAGGTTAATAATAGGCCGATCAACTAATATAAGTACAACATTCAAATGTACAGTTTTGACAAACAGATTGCGTGTCGTAATATTTTACATCTTGAATTCACAAAATTAATCATATCTTTTGATAGAGTGAATCGATTTCGATGAAACAAAAACTAAGTAATACCCCAAGTTACGTAGAATTTTTGTATGTAAGCATTGTCTGCATTGAATTCGTAGATTTTACGTGAATCCCGAACAAACAAACAGATAAACAGACAAACAGACAAAAATGACAAAAATGATGGAAATGGGTTCTGTTAGTTATCCTTTAACATGCTGGCTATTTTTTTTGCCAATTTCTTCAATGTACAAAAATTACTTTTCTACAGATTTATTATATGTATAGATTTGATGTTATCTTATCAGGTTTGATGGTGTCCCAGTGCTGTTTCTGCCCGGAAACTCAGGAAGTCATATGCAGGCCAGATCACTTGCCTCTGTAGCCCTAAGGAAGGCTCTCTCAAAGGGTATCCCTTTGAGAGAGCAATATCATTTTGACTTCTTTTCAAGTAAGTCTGTTATATATTTTTGTACTGCATCAGTATTGTTTCTTTGTTGTATTAATTTTCTCTTATAGTTCGGCCATTCAGAGAATGCGTTCCTGACACGTCGCGATTGAACTGACGACGTAATAACATTCATTGATTATTGATATAATAATGTTGTTTTAATGCTCCTCAATTGTTAAAACGGTAAACAACCAGCAAAAATATTTTTATCGTAACTGCAACGCCATTGCAAAGTTACGTCGTCAGTTCAATCGCGACGTGTCAGGAACGCATTCTCTGAATGGCCGAACTATAGTATTATACAATAAGATTGATCAAATGGGTGCATATAATCAACAAGCTGTTTCCTGTTTCTTGTTTTTGTGTCTAACTCGTGTCCTGTGGGAACTGTCCCCAATACCTGGATATAATAAATTGGGGATAATGTAGCTTCCCAACAGTGAAAGAATTTTTCAAAACGGTTTTGGCGCCTTTAAGATACCAACAAACAATAAATAATCCTCTTTGTGTTAAGTAATCTATACATATAATAAAATGATAGGATTTTCAAAACTGTACATTGAATATTTTTTTTAAAGAATACTTGGGGGTGATCCATAATCGATTCTGAACCCAAATATGTAGTTTTTAGAATTTTTGTCTGTACGTCTGTTTGTCTGTATGTTTGTCCCGGATAAACTCAAAAAGTACTGCATGGATTTAAATCAAATTTTGCATGACTATTACTTGGGGGCCGGTTCAACTCATAGGCTATATATTATCACGCTATCACCCATGGGGGTTGAGCAATGAACGATTAAATAAACGAAATTGGAAATTCTATATTGCCCACACAGACGAAGTCGCGGGCAACAGCTAGTATAGATAAAAGGTGGTTAGATAAAAAACCTTTTTAATTTAGACAAGGGGTAAAGGTACACTTAGGGCACTAAGAAGCCAGACTTTCTATGCATCCTCTCATGTATATTCTTTACTGTTCATCACATAGTGAAAGTGATTGATGCAAATTAGTGCAGGATTTAAATATGACAAGTCTTTTGTTATTCAACATATTATTATGTAAACATTTTGAATACATGGTGATATTTTACCATCTCATTTACTACCTACTTTTGCTTACTTTTGCCATTTTATTTCACATAATTGAAAAAAAACTACTTTAACACTTCCATGATTATCCTCATACACAGGTACATAAATCTACAAATATTAACATCCTAGATTATTTTTTCGTAATATAAAATTAATCATTCTCTTTACTCAATGTGTCAATATGTCATATTTAGGGCTGATTTTTCAATCATCAGTTAACTTCTATCTGAGGAATAAATATGGCGGTTTGACATATTTTCCATACTAATGCTGTCAAAACGTTAAAAATATTCCTCAGATAGAAGTTATCTGGCGATTGAAAAATCAGCCCTTATTTGAATTTTAGCTAAGGTTTCACAAAATCAGTCTGAATTTGCAACAGAATATTGTTACTCATACACATAGTTGTTCCCATAGAACCTTAACTTTTTTATATTGTTTTAGTCAGTTACAATGAAGAGTTGTCTGGTCTATATGGTGGGGTGCTTCAGAGCCAAACCAAGTTTGCAGCAGCTTGTATATCAAAGATCTTGAGTTTATACAAGAGCAATAGGTACACAAAATCAGTACCAACATCTGTCATACTTATTGGACATTCCATGGTAAGAACAAATATTACTATGAAAATTTTCATATGACTTTTACTTTTGATGAAGAAACTGGCCATACGTCTATCAAAGTTCTATAATAAATCACTATAAAAATATTCCTTATCTGAACTTGTCCAACTAGAATGTAAGAAATAATATTATTATGGCATACTTTGTGATCATTTACCTATATATTTTATCCGCAGTTTACTTTGGAGGCTTATTTTGTTATCAAATTAATCCAAAATGGTCATTCATACAATGAATTGCAAATTTTATAAAAAAAATATTTCCATTACAACTAAGTAACAAAACCAATTTATTTCTACCAATAGGGAGGACTCATAGCAAAAAGGTTATTAGCCTACCCAAGCACCATTAATGCGACTTCAATAGCCATTTCTTTGGCGGCTCCGTTAGAAGCACCGGTCGTCAATGTGGACGCAGCAATGGATGACTACTACATGCTAATGAACCTAGAATGGGACACATACATTAACAAAAATATGGAAATGAAACAAAACAAAGTATTGATCAGCTTCGGGAATGGTCCTCGCGATGTTTTAATACCCTCCGGTTTGACGTCATCTAATGATAGTTTTATTAACGCTTTGGTAAGTAACGAATACAAGTTCAGTAGAACATTGATTGTCTAATATTAGTTGTTACCAGCCAGGGACCTTCACAAGTCCGCACTATCGTTATCATTACCACAAGCGAATCTTTCGCACTTATTACAAAACGTCTTTAGGGAACTGCTTTGTTTGGTCTAGATGTCGCATAGCCCGACTGCTATACACGAGGTATCGGATTCGATTCCCGGGCCGACTCAAAAGAGCTTTGTGGGTTTCAGAAACTTTAACAGTGCAGGCCGGAGTCTGGAAGTGGGTGATTAATACACCCTTGGGCTATGAGAGTGAAGAGACAGAGTGCACTTCTGTCTGCGCAAGTGTTTGTGCACTATAATATGTCCTGCGAAACTTGCATGAGAACTGCCGTTGTTGCCAACAATAAGCTAGGACACCATTTAGGGAAAGCTTCACTTATAATAATCATTACAGTTTTATTTAAACTTAACAATCTTTTCGCAGACAACAGCAGTGCCTGGTGTTTGGACATCACCAGACCACGTTTGCATAGTTTGGTGCAAACAATTGGTGATGGTGATCAATCGATACCTGTTCTCTATCGTGGATCCCATCACGGAACAAGTTGTTGAAGATCATCAGTTGCTGAAGTCGCGTGCTGTACAATACTTTCAGGTAAGTAAAGCATAGTTATTTAATAAGTTTGCAATTTCATTTTATTGCTATCGGTTTCTTTTTCAAATAAAAATAAACTCTCGTACCTACTATGATTGTTTAAATATTTGCCATTTATCGGGGTTTAGCGATTCTAGCCTGTTCAACAATGATTAAGGGATTTTTTTAAATCGTTCTCAAGTCCCGAATTTTAAGGGTTAGTACCTACCTAAGGTTCCAGTCCCGGAGGGGCAAGATTTATTTTATATAGTGATAAACTTAACTTACTATATAAAGCTTGAAGCATCGTCAACAAATGATGGAGTAAAGTAAAATTTAGTTACATAATAAAATTATGATGCGTTCATATAATAGACAGGAACTTCGGGGATCCGGAACAAACCCATTTGAAGTACTGATGCATGTTCCAACTTGTTCAGATTTAATTTATTATACTTAATATCTGAAAAACTTTCGGTGCGTTCAAACCGGGTGTATTGTGTCACTCAGTTAATATGAACTGAGTATTGCGAAAATATTTTTGCAATACGATAAGATAGAGTTCTAGTTAAGTTTACCTAATATTTTTTATTTAATAGTGTAGATACAATCACGGATATGTTTCCAGGCCAATCGTTCGATGACGCTAAGTCCTGATATTCCTCGCGCGAATGTGTCTATGGTCGCGGACGCTTTTTGGTACGAAGATAATAGAAGAATTTATCAAATATCGCGACCACAGATTGATAAGTAAGTGATTTAACAACTCAGTATATGTAGGCAATTAAAAATAGATAGTAGGTATTGATAATAACATCATTATGGCAGGATCTCTCAGTTCAAGTACTGACAAGTCATACTTAGTTGTAATCATGAACATTGTAAATACGCATCGGCTTCAGCAATAAATTAAAATAAAGCTAGTTATATGGTCCCACAAAAGTCTGCAAGATAATTTGTAACTACTTTAAAATAAGCCGTAAATTGTTCGAGGCAATAATGTGTAGTTTATTTTGCTGAAAATCGTAAATTAAATGTGACTATTTTAGTGGGTAATTTCGCCCAGGTAATCACTACTAAAGACAGTCCAAATAACACTTTTGGGTGTCAACTTTTTAGTAAGTTTTCATTCATATTTCTTATTTAATTTTGATTATATACTCCTAAAGTAAGAATTACTCGTCAATTAATCAAGATAATAAATAAATAATGTCGGGACACCTTTTCACACACGGTCGGTTAGCCCCACGCTAAGTTATTAATTAACTTGTGTTATGGGTGCTAACACAACTGATAAACTACATATAGCTACATATATACATATTTATAAATACATATTGTAACACCCAGACCACGACCAACCAGCATGCTCATCACACAAATGTCGATCGAACCGGGAATCGAACCCGGGACCTCAGATTCGGCAGTCCGGCTTGGTGACCTTTGCGCCACAGAGGTCGTCGAAATAATACTAGTACATTACGGGCAGTTGATCTACAGTCCAAGGAATTCTTGATCTACAGTCGCATGCTTGCGCAGTTTTCACTTTTCAGTGAAGGAATTATCGTGAGAACTTGCACTAGTCATCACGGTTTTTTATGACGATTCACGATAGATCTATATTTTGGCTAACATCCAGAGTTGCAGTAAATACGTATTTTAAGATGCTAATGTTACGTCATTTGAATATTTCCGTCTATCGCGAACATTGATGAGAAAAAATGCACTTGCAATATTGAATAATGAATGTACTATTGAGTTCTATTGAGTATATTCGCTCGACCTTGTGGTTATTGCTGAGAAATTGCGTGGTTTAACTATACCGTAACGAAGTGCCATTCTATATGAAACGAGAACTCCATAGAAATTACAGTATTATGTCGAGTTTATTGTTCTCAGTTCTACAGATGTTTATTGAAATTCCTGTTTTGCTATTGTTTATTTGAGTCTCGGTATTTACATTTAATTCTGCAAATGCTCATTTTGACTGTAAATTAAGACTAAATGATGTTATGTCTTTAACCTATCTCCTATTTATCCGTTGATTTGCGAATGGATAATATTTTTTTTGCGTTATAAAAATCCGCAGTAGACAATAATCCTTCCAATTTATTTTACATTGCTTGAAAACTATCGATTAATGTCAAAGACAAAGCCCAACACTATAGCACCAAGTAATTTTATAAAGGTGTATTTTTCTATAAAGCACTTTATTTCCAGAACGACTTATCTAATGATCCGACTGGTGAAGTTCCCACAAAACCGTTTCGTGGCCGTGGAAGCGGTCAATGTCGACGATAAGGAATGGATATTCGGATGCAATGCCAAATATACGTACTTCTCTTATAGATACTGGTGAGTGAGTTGATTATTACTGTAAAAAAAATAGACCTACTTCTTAAGCAATAACTACATCAGTTATAGTAGGTACATAGTTTTAAAAAATCCTGTTGAAGTGTGTTGTTTGCAATATGCTATCTATCATCGATATATTAAAGCGTCAGTGATCTTTCTAGATTATAAGATGATTTTATTGACGTTAGCATTTTCTATCTCTTGAATGTCTCCAAATAATTCCATTATTTATCTTGTTTCTTTGTTAAACAATCTGTCAAGTAGTGTCAAAAATAACTTTCGTTGGTGCTTCAAATTCTTGGATGATGTCTTTAGATATTAGAGGCTTAGAGGAAAGTGTCATCTGTAAGTATCGATTTACGTCTATATCCGGAGATTATGACGTATAACGCAGCTGGTACTTGTAGGTACATTTTAGAAGAAATAATAATCTATAGGTACTAATATAAGAAAGCCGAAGAGTTTGTTTGCTTTAAAGCGAAGCAAATAGTTCCAGCAAGGTCCTGAAATTGGACTTAAGGACTACTGGATCTATTTCAAAAATTGTTTCAGTGTTAGATAGCTCATTTATCGAGGTAGGCAAGGCTATATGCAACTCTGTAGTTCAATCGAGACACGGGTAAAATAGCATGTGAAACCCAGCATTATCTCATTCGGCTATTCATAAAGTCATCAAGTAGTAAGTAGGTACATGTCTGGCTCGAAAGATCATGTGGGTTTCATCTGGGAATGAATCGCTTATTCTAAGGATATTGACCTATTCACCGCGTCAGCGCTTATCCGTATCAGAATATTAGACTGATATGATCTGATAGTGATTGTTTGGATAGGCATTTATTTCGTAGAAAAATGGATAGTGAGATATTAACAATAAGGGTTTCTTCGTAGGTTACGTCATGTGCGAAAAGCAAAGTCAAATGTCGTACTAAAATGAAGGAATATAAGTAACCACTTTAGTGCTTATTTCGTATTTTATTCTGATGTTGCTACCTGCCTATGCAATAAAGTTTGATGGCTGCGTTTTAAGCGCTAAGGACTTAATGATGATGTCCTCCTAGCCGATTATCGGCTACGGCGGCTGTTCTCATGTAAGGAGATTAGCCAACTGCGCAGGACATAAACTCTTTTGCAAAAAAAGCGGACACCTATGCGAAATCTTAGTTAGTTTTAAGGACTTTACGTGTATTTCAAAAGGTTTTAATGATTGTAGTATGTTTCTAGCATCAAAAGGGTTAGCCAAGCATGCGTGAGAGTGTATTCTAAATTTGAATTTTGTACAATTGTTAAGAAATTGGTTAAATCTTGTTTTGGACTAATTGCTGGCAGAAAGTTCGTCGGTGTTTTGAAGCGATGTTCAGAAAAATGATAATGCAGTTTGAATTAATGATTAATGTACCTTTTTGTTAAATCAAAACATTTTTGAAAAACTATGCTTATTTGATAGAATTTTCACCTGCTCTAAATGGGCTATACTGATGATTGATGGCAATGTTAAGAGTTTCGGTATTTTAGTGTAAAGCGTTCTATTGTTTAGATATTGTACCCACGTGTTTTAAAATATCGCTTTTTCATAATTTAACACTATTTAGAGAAGTATCAGTACTTTGGGCTGCGACAAAACCAATTTAAAGTAAGTAGTGCCGATCACAACTCTCGTCTCCTATCAGACTTAGACATTTTTCAAAAGTCTTGGAATTCAACAAAATACAGAAAATAGCGCATAGACTGTGAGCACGAGGTCTTAAGGTCTCGTAATCACTGATTTTTAAACAACCTCTTCTCTTGGGAAACTCCGTAGACCTCTGAAGATCTATGAGTCTGAGCGTTTAAATAGCGTGTTTTCATCCCACGGACATTTTATTAAATAAACTTGCCTGCACCGAGATTTTCTGGCATCTACAGCACTTTCCTGCTTAAATCATAACAATAATTGATTTCTTAAGAAAAATACGATTGGCCAATAATTTTGAATTCTTGACTCCGTTTCAGCTAAATCATCGTTTAGTAACCCGATACCTATGGAGTTATCGAGAGCTTCAACGCGGCAATTATTTGACTTTTAGATAGGTTTAACCCTCCTCATCATTTTTCATGTGGTTAATTTTAACATTTATCACAAAATTTGGTATTTTTTAAATGTCAAAGTCCGATAGGAGACGGGCTGTGATCGGCACTGCTTACTTTAAATTGGTTTTGTCGCAGCCCAATGTACCGATACTCCTCTAAATAGTGTTGAATTATGAAAAAGCGATATTTTAAAACACGTGGGTACAATATCTTAACAATAGAACGCTTTACACTAAAATACCGAAACTCTTAACATTGCCATCAATCATCAGTTATCCCCATTTAGAGCAGGTGAAAATTCTATCAAATAAGCATAGTTTTTCAAAAATGTTTTGATCTAACAAAAAGGTACATTAATCATTAATTAAGACTGCATTATCAGTTTTCTGAAAATCACTTCAAAAACTTTTCAAAACACCGACGAGCTTTCTACCAGTTAGTCCAAAACAAGGTTAAACCACGTTCTTAGCAATTTTACAAAATTCAAATTTAGAATACACTCTCACGCATGCTTGGCTAATCCTTTTGATGCTAGAAACATACTAAAACTATTAAAACCCTTTGAAATACACGTAAAATCCTTAAAGCTAAGATTTTGCATAGGTGCCCGCTTTTTTTGCAAAAGAGTGTATTATAGTGCACAAGCATTTGCGCAGGCACAGGTGCACTTCCTATTCCTTCACTCTCAAAGCCCGATGGGACGGCAATCCGACACGACCGGAGAGAGATCAGGCGCAGGACCGATATTTACGTGCTCTCCGATGCACGGGTGTATCAATCACCAACTTCCAGGCGCCGGGCTGCTTTGTGAAAGTCTTCAGCGATTTCGGCCCGACTCGGGAATCGAACCCGAGACCTCGTGCTCAGCAGCCACACTTGCGACAACTAGGCTGTAATTAAGAGAGATATGCTTTTGACCCCATCACCCTACATAACTCATAAAATGATGTGATATTTTAATATCCACGTCCTTCTCTCTTTTCAAAGTATCTAATGCCGGGTTTTCCAACAGCATCGAAGAAAACTACTTTTAACACTGAAAGCATCTAAAAAATGCATTCCACCGTTCTAGACTTAGAATAATTATATGCAATAAATTCAATACAAAGTAGCAAACGGTGCTATTAACGTGCTCTTTATTTTTATTTCAGTAAACATGCAGTCTCATTGTCAGAACTAAGTCGATGGACAGGTGCCGCCAACGACTTCGGCAAACGTAAATTAGCTACAATAAACTTGCACAAAATCAAAGAGGAATACCCTGATTGGTCGCACGTAATTGTCAAAGTATCGCCTACTAAGAAACCGGTGAGTAAAATTAACTGAAATTAAATCCGTCAGTTGGTTTTGAAAGAGGTTCTAATGATTGCTCATGCTATCGCTATTATACAAGCTGTTGATTTGCATCCATGCCATATTCAAGGACGTAATTGTGCTAATGATTGTCCAAATCGACAAAAAAAATGGTACGTATTTTTTTTACGCGCCAAGTTTGGCCTGAAAACCGTGCTGCGCCCTCACACAAATGCAAACACAAAGCTTACGCAACGATCATTCATAAAATTGAATTACTTCTGAAATACTACGACATTACAATGACAAAAAAGCAGTGCATAGGTATGAGCTATTTCCTGTTTACTGTAATTCCAATCGATTATTTACGTATTTTATGTCCTCCTCCTGAAATATGGCACAAATGCAACTCAACATCTTGTATCTTATCCAAAGAGGTTTCATATTTCAGTAGAAGACTAGGTTAATTGTTTTGCCAATTAGGACTTAATTAAGTGAACAGCACTCGAAAAGACGTTAAAAGGATACAAAATAGTGGTTTTCTTGAACTATTTAGTTTTGACTTAAGTCAACTTCTGGAGAGAATATATCCACAAAAAGAGGCATTTCAACCAAATGCAGGAGACTAGTATAAACAGTGTAACTGTGTTAGGTACATTGAAAATGAATGTGGCTTTAGAAAATCTGTAAACAAAATGTTCCCACTATATTTACGATGTTTCTTAATGTTTTTTTTTTCTGACGTAAGTCAAGGAAATGAATGAGGTATAATCTATTAGTAGACGAGACCTTCCATCATATGCGTGCGTAAGGGAAAGGGCATTTATTTTGATCATATCGTGAAATAGGTGTGTTGGACGCATTCCAGAACTTTCGGCGGTGTATGATTAATGAAGACGTAGCTCATTTATGAGTAAGGGTTATAATGTGGTTGATGTCATCATCATCTTTCGTAATTATAAAGCCCTTTGTATAGGAATAGAGTGTTATACTAACAAAGAAGTCTTACTTCAAATGCATGAATGTTTGTTTACCGTCCCTGTTAACATTTCATCTCGACGATACAAGGGCGTATATGCGTCATATCCACAACGTAAGTGTAGGTACTGGTTGCGCAAAATAACTTTGCGATTCTGAAATTAGCCACCTCACGAATGCGAATATACGAGGCATACTTATTCGGCGAGAACTTTAAGTTGATTAAAACCATATGAAGGACATCTCCCACCGTTATTAAAATAAAAGTAGCACAGATATGAACATAATACAATTTCCAGCTTATTTCCAGATAGTGTTAAACGTCGATGTGAACGATTACGCGTCTCGTCAGATCGAGGTAGACGTACCCTCAGATATACAGTTTGGCAAGTTCGAAATACTCAAAGAGACTGAACAGGACAGTTTATACTATGAGCTAATACTGAAAGACTTCAATACATTGCATCAAGCGTACTTGCTTCATGTTGAACCCACTGCGACTTGTAAAGCTACGCAGTTTCATGTGTCCGCTGAATTGCATGTGCCGTGGGCACCTAACCATGAAAACTACCATTATTTTACGTGAGTATACTAAGCTATTTATTATAAAAAATATTAACATCCGTATTGATAAACCCCTTTTGTGGGAAGTCGGTTAAAAGTCAGGTCATGAGTATTATTGTGTGTTCGCCAAATTTATCCTGAAGTTTAAAAGTTCTAGTTCCTGCATGAAATAACTTATCGTTATTTGTAGACATACAAAAGCAACCATTTTTATCGAATCAAGCGGACTAAACACTTTTTCGCTATAACAAAACGATAACCGTAAATGGTTACGGTCTTAGATTACATAATTCCCCATAATGTTAGACACTTTTACGATGTTATAAATAAAATTTCATATTATTAATTCTAAATTGTAAACAATTTCAGACAAACAAAACAAAGTCCGATGAAGTTAAGACTGTACAGAAGTAATCCCAATATCACTGATGGTTTAGATGCTACGGAAGATGTGAAAGTCACGCTATTGTTGGACCCTCAGTGTACTTATAGCATTAGGTAAGTGAACAAAAGTGGGAAAATATATACTTTAATTTTTATTGTAACGAAAGTCTTATTTTTATTAAGTATTCCTTGAATGTCAGAATAGAGCTTTACGTCAAATCCTGCTCTAAAAAAAGACTATTATTAGGTTTAGGTACCCAACATAGCACCATTGCGATACAGATATTTTTTATTTTAATGCGGTTAATCGATTGTGATTGAGCTTATATTTATTCAAAAAAGTCTGCATATCATCATTACGTAAAATTTTTTCAGTATATCAACATCCTGGTACCTCCGCCTCGCACAAATAGCTCGGAACTACAGCCCAGTGATAGTGCCTTATGCCACAGCCATAGTACTATTGGCAGCTAGAAGCAATATATTGCATTTACAAGACCATGGGTCCTGTGTATCGTTGCATACAACCTTCATGAGTGAAGGCGTCAAGCCGTATTATGCTCTCGTTTTTGGAAGATTGGGGGCTACTGTTTTTCTGTAAGTATATTTTAAAATCTATAAGTTTTATGTTTTCACCAACATTGCTTAAATTCTATCCGTACATATCTGACATTCATAGTGGTCACAATAAAAAGACAGTCGATAGTTTCACAAAACATTTGCAGAGAGTTCATAAATCAGTATGGAAATTAATTTGTCTTCAAAATAAACTGTCACAACTATCGAGTACCAGCTGTCAGCTGTCAAATGCGTGTCGGATTGCCGTCCCATCGGGCTATGAGAGTGAAGGAATAGTGAGTGCACCTGTGTCTGCGCAAATGCTTGTGGACTATAATATGTCCTGCGCAGTTGGCTAATCTCCTTACATGAAAACAGCCGCCGTAACCGATAATCGCCTAGGAGGACATCACCAATATTTACCTATTACTGCAAAATAGAACGCAAACATTCAAATTATTCTAACAATATTCTAACATACCTTTTTCTCTTTACAGTTCAATTCCTATACTATCGTTCATGTTCGAGAACGCTAGCTGGCAGAATCAAGAGCTACGCTACTTCGTGAAGTCTCTGCTAGTGTTGCCAGCCTATATGACGGCTTTAGGCATACTGAACATAATGGCAGCTGCAGTATTAGCAGTCATGGTTTTCTCATCGCAGATCGCGCATAGACTATTGTTTAGGTATGTAAACCTTTTTAGAGGAATGTTATAGGAAGAAGAAGGTTGCAGCCAGACTGATGTTTGGTTTTCAGTATACAGGGATATTTTTTTTAGTTTTGAATAGTAACGGAATTTTCATAGGATTGGAATTCTGAATAAATATAACTACATATAACTAGTTTTATTACATCAGAGCAGAAGCATCTATTACGTATCTTTATTAAATTCCACTTGATAAGAGATTTATGTTTGCGATAAAACCGTACCATATGTTATAGATGAATGCCATAACACTCATAATAGACAGCTTTATCTCATACGTAACTCCTTCCGATGTCTTTTTTCCTGTTACCGTTATGATACACCAAATTATTTGGCTGTTATATATTTATATCTTCGTTCAGAATATGTGTAATTTATTTTCTATGCAAATGTTTATTTCTCCAAATATTAAAAATATACTGTTTTCTGGTATTTGACCTAAACAGGGATTTAATGACGTACCACTATATCTTCATCTTCTTCTATTTAAGAGCCTAGCTCTTATCCGTGCAGCACCGCCTATCGAGTGCCAATTGCTGAACATCCTTAAACGTCACAACCTAACCTTCACAAATTTCATCTACCAAACACTAAAGCATTCTAAACATACGTACGTTTGCATTTCTATTATTTTTAATCCTCAGAATAATGTGGCGTGGTGGGAGTGGTTTAGCTGAGAAGGTGGCTTCAGGTCTTCAGAAAGTACCGATGGTTGTAAGCGCAGGACTTCTATGTGCGGCGCCCCTGTCTTGTGGAGCAGCCTCGCTTGTCGCTGGTGCAGCTTTCTATGCGTTTATGGTAAGCATACCAATTTGCGCCTTATATCTTTTAGGATAAGGTTGAAATTAGTTAACAAGTAGGCTAATCTATGTATGTAGTGATGTTTCTATTCCTACTTGTAATATTTATTTAAAACAGACAAATGATTATGGAGCTTCTACCAGTGGTTTCACACACGGCCCGTAGGAAGTACTCCACACTCCCGAATAAAAAGTAGCCAATAGCCTTTCCGGATAAGTCGGTTAATCTGACACTGAAACATTTTTTTTTCAAACCTGTCTCTTCGGTATTATAATACCTATGTATTAGTATAGAATGATAACTATCCATTACCTATTGCAACATGTTTAGGTAACAGAACATTTCTTTATACTAACTACCTTGTTCCAGCTCTCGAAAATGTACGAGGAATACCTAGAAGATTACGTATACAAAATAATGGCGAAAATAGGCTCCAGAATATGCCGTATGTTTAAAAAGAACAAAACTAAAGAGGCTGAAACTAGTTTAGTAAAGTCTGATGAACATTCTAGTCAAAATGGAATAGAGAACAAAGGAAAGGTGACGTCAGAAAAAGGTTGTCAAGCCAATGCTAAGAAGAATGAGAACAATTCGGATGTCGATGAAGATCTGAGCAGCTTGAACTTCCACATGATGATGTTTTCTATGTGGCTTGCTGTCACTATGGTGAATGTGCCTGCTTTGTTGACGTGGGCTAGGAACTTTTCGTAAGTGATTTTCTTTTGTTTTTTTTACCTTATTAACGGTGGATTTCTATAACTTATCTATCAGTTAATTTGTGACGAGAGTTGGCACTGTCCCCATACAATTAATATAAAATCCCTATGTCTAATAAGCAAAACTGCAGAGTAATAAAATATCGGGAACAGAAGTTACTTGTGCTATCGACCAATGACATCTATGAACCACTTTGTCGAAAAATTATTTCGAATCTTTCAAAACAGTTTACTGTGGATTACAATTACATATTATGTTATTGTAATATAATAAACTTCGATTTCAGATACAGTATTGTGCTGAAACCTGATACGTCGTATCACACGGGGTTGGTAATGTCTGCATGCTCAACTTGCATTTGGCAAATGAATGGTCCTAGGAGGAATTTGTAAGTTTCTTACTACTACAAAAAAAAAGTATTTGTGATTGTAGCATTGATTCTTTGAACTTTGATTTTTTTTGATGATCAGATGTTTCTTGATTTGAATGAATCCTATGTTTGCTAACAGGAGACACTACGAGTCGGTCGCAGCATTACTCTTCACAATGGCAGTATTCATACTAGCTTTAGGACCTCTATCTCTAACCATCGTCAACTACGGCGTAACGTTCATGTTCGCCGTAATAACAGTGCAGCAGGTCTGTGATAGAGAGGAAATTATACCCTCAAGAGAAAATACTCACAAACCAAACATTGATGACGAGAGTGAAACTTCGAATATAGAACACGAATTCAGTGACAAAAGTCAAGAAGAGAAATGCGATGAAAACAGTGAAAAAACAAGTGAGAGTTCTGGAATGGAAGACGCTCTTGAAGATTGTGATATGTGCAATGAAAGTCAAATATTTAATGTTATAAAGCGCCTTAGAGACAAAGTGAATTATAATGAAAATTTATAGTGTACTCTGTTGCTGGAATGTAGCAATAATATACGAACTCTTTAACAACACTTCCAGGCGTAGTGCGTTAAGAACATGTGCCTTATTGGAACACGTGTTTATGTGATAGTTCTATGCCTGCTGACTGGTTGAAATGACTATCAAGTCAAAAATACGCAGTGAATCTAACAAATTTTATTCGAATTTCGGTACAGGAACACGGTCGAGAAGTTTACTACGGTCTCGAAAACAATTTTATTACTTTTCCATGTTGTATTTTACAAAATGAAGTATTCAGAATATTTTTGTAATATGAAATATATTTTATCCGGTTATAGAGGATTTAAATTATTATTGTATTATCTTTACATTTTATTGTATCAACGATTTTTTTATGAAAAGTATACTGGAACAAACTTTTTAAATTATGGATGATCGTGTTGCCCTAAACAACTGTTATTTATGTAGGAAGAGAAACATAAGAGACAAGGCGAATGTGAAAATTTTAAATTTCTCTTCCTTGGATTTGGATCTTTACAGATGTGGTGAAGATGATTTTATGTCCTTTCCTTACCAAATATAAAATATTTCAAACTTGATATTGATATTATCAGTATTTTACTACGCGTATTACGTCACTTCCTCACATTTCTTCCTATATTATTCTAGATTCAAATTAAATCTTCTATCTACACTGCACATTTTTTAAAAGAGGTCTCAATATTTAAATATGTAGGTTACATAGGCACTTTTTATCGTTATAGATAGAATATTATTATCTAGATTAGTGCTAGACATGTTATACCTGATATTATCCAGTTGCTAGATTTTATGAAAAACCTTTAAATTAGCAATAGCATATGGTTCATGTAGAATGAGAAATTTTTCTCAATCTTAGCCATAGTTGTAACACCTAGTGTTTGTATGAAGGAAAAAGGAACAGTTTTTATACTTTGGCATTAAGCATTTATACTTTGACCATCATAATGCAGACCAAATGAAACCATGTATTGTTGGTCATCAGACAGCAAGGAAAAGGATGAAGGAACCTTAGCTCCAAATACATGACAGTTATTAGCATCACAAATGGCGAAAGACATTTAATCCTGGACATCAGCCTTCCAGGGTGAAGCCTGAAATTAAATCTATTATATAGCAGCAATCTGAACAATATTTAGTGGGTTATATTTGCTTCATTTTTGTCAAATTAATATTTTTTGAAGTTCTATACATGCACAGATGCTAAGACCTCCATTTGCTTCACCTAAAATACATCATGTTAAAGCTTGCAAGGTTAATAACGAAAGAACAATGTCAGGTTTCGGCCCACCCAATCAACTTTTAAAACTAAATTCTCACGGACACAAAGTTATTTACTACAAAAATTTAAATATAAAATACTAACTTCTTATAAAATATTTAATTGTTATCTAGAACTTTTTCAAAAAAATATATCATATTATTTTGTTTATCGAGTTCAGGTTTTTCGTTTTAATAATTTGGTTTTGAGAAGTTCAATGCAAAAGTGGAAAACATAGAAAAGCTTCTGACATTAAACTAAAAAAAACTAAGAATTTTCACTGTACATGAAATATTTTTATTGAGCCTAAGTTACTATGGATGTCTGACATTGTTCTTGTTAGTCTTCCATGTTTTTGAGGATTTCAACTTCTCAATATGTTATCCACCTAACCTAATAAATAATAGAAGATAATGATACCATTCCTTAATTTTTAAGAACCAAAGGTGTTATAGTAGTGAAAGTGATGAGATACTTAAAATAATAATTTGGAGATCAAGGTTTTATTTTGTGGTCTTCAAAATTATAAGTTTGTATAGTTATGCTATGAACAAAACTACTTTTGTGGCTCAAGTTAATTATTTTACTGCTGAGTAGATAATTTTGGATCAAATAAAATGTTAACTGTACCTATAGCCAAACAGCTAAGCCCATTTCTTTGTGAATAAGTTGCCCTGTGAAGAGTTAACATGTCGGAGTGAAGAATACATGTCTTGTTCCTCCTACACACCCCATTTTGTCATAATAAGCAGCTTAATGATCAGTACCTAATTGTTTTTACTTAATCTTCGTTCCTATACTGTTTCAACATCATTTTGATCAAGGCTTTCCAAGGAATACATGTTTTTGTTTTAACCACCAACAAAATACATATCTGAAGTGTATTAGAAATTTATATGGTGCTATTTTAAGAATGGCACAAATTAAAATTCTATCTTTTTAGAAGTTCATGAAATAAAGTAGATACATAATTAGAAAATCTTTGACATTATACATTTTAACTCCAAATACATTTTTTGTTAAGGTTCATAGTATTTTGTATTATTTTGTGATATATAAGTATGTATTCTATGAATGGGAAATCTGATGACAAAAATTTATAAGTTCCATTGCTGAAAGTGAAATAAAACCAATATGAACCTTAAAAACTATTTTATTTGAGAACAATGAAACATACAACTGTTAGGAATATACTTCTGATCGCTCTGGTGGCTGGATCATACATGAACTGCTCTATTTCTTCCCCTTCTTGCCTGCAGGTTTCTCTTCATTGTTTCTTGGGTTCTGCCAGTTCAATGGGTTGCGGCGGTACATGGGCCATGGGGGTACAGTCAAGATCGCAGCTAAGATAAATCCGGCTCCCAAAATGTACACAGACTGTGAGAACTGTTGAACGATGTAACCCCATACGAAACCGACTATACTGAAGAGCGTAATTATGGCTCTGTATAATTTCTCTGCTTTCGCTTGGCCGACATAGTCAATGTGAGTGGGTATGGAAGTGAAAAAATCCATATTTAATAATATAAAAGGTATTAGAAAACTAAAATTAACCACTTGCAGAGAAACCACAACAAATTCAATACGTTTTGATTTTACGTCAAATGACAGCTCGCGATCGGCCATCGACACGTCATACAACCATCAAATATATTCCTCGCCCACAGATAGCAATAAATTTTCAGTGCTAATATAATTATTTACTTAAACGACTTAAACCATTGCACTTTGCAGGAATATCTTTTGACTGGTTACCTGCGTTTTGGATGCATTGTCTAATGAAAATTATGAAAGTAAATCAAATCATCTAACTCCTAACCAGTACATCCATTAAGTAAAAAGAAAAAAGTGATGCGGCTACTTACTGCTGGGTATTATTACCATTTTAGAAATAAAGCAATACAATGTACTACAGCTACACGAGAGCTCGGGAGACACCATTTTTTTCTGAGAACAGTTGAATAACTCGTCCTAATTTCCATTTGAACAGGATATAATTATGTTGTTTTTTTTTGCAAGGCTGACCAAGCTCGTTTTGTTTTCAGTTTACGGAAACACACTTATATTCGTATGATGATCGCTGAAGAATAATGCTAGAAAGTCACTCAAAAGACAATTTATTGTTTAATGCCACTAAATTATATATAAACTCGTTTTTGTCTCGGGAACAGATCGAAAAAAACTGATAGCATTACATATCCACTTAAAATGATGCTTACAATCAGTTCTCAAATCCCCGGCACTAAAATCTGCATGGAATGCAATGCACAATATGAATATTCCTTATTACTTTCAAGATTATATCATGGTTTTTATTCTCAAGCAGTGTTTTTTATGAAAAGAAGGTAAGTAAGTCTGACATTAATATAGCAACACCACCTACCACTTTTCCGTCAGTCGATTGTCAACATTCAGTACGATCAGACTCATTAGGTTAATTTTTAGTTAACAACAAAGATAATTAGTTTTATTTTCAAAAAGTACAACAAACAAAATTAAGAAACAAAATGACAACATTCAAGCAAGTTCCTCTTACATGCGGTGGCCATACTAGACCAGTCGTGCATTTGGATTTTAGTGACGTTACAAAAGATGGATATTATTTAATTTCGGCTTGCAAAGGTGAGTTTGACGACTAATTTGTAATCAGTGTGCCCTATTGCCTTGGCCCATATTTAGTGGAAGTCTTGCAAGTGTGACGATGTGCGTGATCAGTGTTTTAAGATGACAGATGTTGGTGACGAGATGTGTTCGAAAGGCCTTCACTTTTCTTGTTTGTGTGGAGTTGTCCGCTCGGCCGGCGTGCATTCTATGCATGTTGTGACCTTCTCTTTCCGGACATGCAGGAAGTACCTTGAGTATCCGCTCGTATGTTTCCTCGGCTGCTCGCCTTGATGATCGCGCTCGTGCTTTTTATTCACGTACCTCCAGCATGACTTACAAGTTCCACTCCTTTGTGTACTCATGAACTGTTGCAGGCATTTAATTTTGTTCCTATGCTGAATGTTGACATTTCACCCATTGTGGGTCACCTTGTGCTTACTCAAGGTTTGTCAAAGTACTTGACATTAATGTTTACTTTATGGAAGGGCTTGAAAACATGTCACTATGCTACTTTCAATATGTGGCTGTATAAGGAAAATAGTCAATAACACTTAATTGTATAATTGTGCCTTCCTGTCATTGTTCTATTATGTGTACACAATCTATCTTTGTACCTACTATCTTATACACTTGTCTTTGTATCTAGAAGTCTAATTTACTATTATCCATAGTTGTTGGAGGAGACAGTGTTCATAGAAATGGAATGTTCATAATTAGAATTTGTTATTAGAATGGTAGCACAATTGATGTTCTATGTATACCTATTCTGTTCATTTGACTGTTGTGGAATGTAAACACAAGCATTAGATAAGATGTTATTTAAGTTGAAGCCTTGTTTAACTGTAAGAGGAAAATTGAAAGATGTTATCATTTGCATACAATGCCTGAAGAAACACTTCATTCAACACTTTGCTAATATGTACTTGAATGAATATATGCATGAATGAATGATAAGAATATAGATTTAGTCTTTATTGTTTTGTTATGTGGTCAAACGGAGACATTCATTGGTTGCTTCTCTTCTAGAGAAATTTTTAACAAATTGACTCACAAATTATAAGGACAAAGACCATATAATGGTCATTCAGTAATTTTAACAGAAAAATTAGAATAAAAAAAGAAGTATAGAAAAACCTTATTAAAATGAAAACCAAAATAAATGTACGTAATGTATTTTTGAATTGAGCTTTCCTAGCAACACATTGTAATATTAACGAATTCCTTTTTAGATGGCAAGCCCATGTTACGACAAGGTGAAACAGGTGATTGGATTGGCACGTTTGAAGGTCATAAAGGCGCTGTGTGGGGGGTAGCTTTGACTCAAAATGCTAATCTTGCTGCAAGTGGAGCAGCTGATTTCTCAGGTACTTAGTTTTTTTGTTTATGGAAATCTCTCTAAGCCTAGGTAAAGCCTAAGTAGGTTGTAATGTAATTAGGTGACTCATGATCACTTGCTTCACTGAACTTTGAGTCATGATTAAATAAAAAGCATTTCTTTTAGTTGTGAAACACTTGTACTTATTAATTTAATCATATTTTAAAACACACTCTATGGTGTAATTGTTTTGTTAATAATTGATTCAGAACTTGCAATTCAACAAGTTGATTGCATCATGTTAATTGGCATAAAGTAGAAAAGAGTACCTTTTTAATATTATGTATTTAGGGTAGATAATAAAATATTCATTATCAGATGCATTATTTTGAAGTTAATCAGATTTGTTATTTTATAGTTACTTCTAAATCTCTTTAGTACTTACTGATAATATGCATTATTTTCTACAGCATCTGGGGAATATTTAGTTAGTAGTGTATGTAAAATAATTTTAGATGCAATCCTGTAATTTCACAACCACATGATCATATTGTAACATTAAACCTGGTACCCACAATAACTATATATCTGCTATTAATATTGCAGCAAAAATATGGGATGCTCGCTATGGTGAAGTGGTGCATACGTTTGACCATGAGCACATAGTGAAAAGTGTAAACTTCAACGCTGACGACACCATGCTCCTCACCGCCAGTAACGAGAAACTCATACGAGTATTTGACCTCAACAAACCTGAAGCAGGAGGTATGTTTCTTATGTATAAAGGAAAATTATTAATATCTACTTCCTTTATTATCTTCTTAATTATTATGTTTACTATGTTGTCACTGAAAATACAGTCTTTGCGTTTCTGTGCTTAAGGATAATTTCTGATGATATGCAAAAAAAAGTAGTGTTGAATGTGAAAACAACTTTACATTGAACACTATAGACATGTAGTAAAGAGACTGGAAATAACAAGGAAGCAGTAATTAACATACAAGATAACTCTTATCTCTATTAATCAACATATTTATGCAATAAATTGAGAAGATCCAAATATTTACATCTATTAGGGCTTAACCTTTTGAATAATTTATTATAATTGTGTTAATTATTTACGTTTACTATGTTTATCCGTTTGTTCTTTGCCAGTAAACAAACATTAAATATGCTTATACCATTTTGATTAACTACTTAAAATATATTTTTACTTTTAAATGTCTCAACAAACAGGTTTCTAATAAACTATTTTATAATACTGTTCAACATAAGTTTTATGTCGCTTTTAATTTATTAAATTTAATGTGTTACGTGCTAATTTGCCATTTATAACTGCCTACAGACATAATAATTATTCATACATTATTATTGTAATTATAAAATCATTGTTACTTTTTAGCTTTGGAGAAAATAAGCGCGCATACGAGTAGCATCAGACATGCAGTCTTCCTTCATAACTCACGCATTGTAAGTGTGAGTGATGACCTTACAATGAGAGTCTGGGATCGTACCAGTGGACAGGTAATAACATTAGGGTGCGTCCACATCTGGCGAATGCGCCGCGAATGCGCAGCACGCGAGCCGATCGCGAGCTGTCCGCGAGCTGCGCGCGTGCAGTCACTGCAATAGTTCGGTGCGCCTCTTTAGCGCAACTCACGCAAGGCTCGTATAGAGCGCGCGAGCGGCGCGCGATCTGCGCGCAATCAGTTCTCGCCCTTACAGTTCCGTATATTGGCTCAGTACTATCGAAGATGGCAGACGTCGCGCGCCGCCTGCGCGCCGCTCGCGTGCGGCGCTTAGGTCGCGCGCGAGCTGCGCGCGGGCGGCGCAGAAGCGGCGCACGAACAAAAATGCACGCGCGCAGCTCGCGGACAGCTCGCGATCGGCTCGCGTGCTGCGCATTCGCGGCGCATTCGCCAGATGTGGACGCACCCTTAAGCTTATAAATATGTTAATGATAATGTTTACTGTGTTAGAAGTTGTTCTTGTGATTGAATTAAAGTATAATGCTTGTTGGTTTGATATAACATTTTATATTTTTATTTGTAATGCATAAACTAAAAAACTACGGGACCAATTTTAAAAATTATTTCACCATTAGGAAGCTACATTATTTAGCTATATTTTTAAGGGCAATTGGCAATAGTTCCTTGGGACGCGGGTAAAACCGTGGGAAAACTAGGTATGAAACCCAAGTTGAAATGTCGGTATATTTTTCCACATATACGAATTTTCATTCGACAATTTGATGCCTGACCATTGTAACTTAATCCGTTTAAGCCGCCCGACATCGGCTTACAGTGTTTCTGCCAGTTCTTTTTATAGAATACATGTGATTTTACATCTGTTATAAATACTTTTGTTTACATTTCAGGAGGTCCAAAAAGTTGAATTCCCTACAATTCCGAACAGTTTAGAACTGTCACGAGATGGGGCTATATTAACAGTAGCTCATGGTAAGATTTCTTCTACTTTATTATTTCTATTATATCGAAGTTTATTGTTACATGTTATGTAGGGCGATTACGTGTGACCTTAATACGAATTTACATTTTAATTCAAGATCAAGTGTCTGCGCACTTAAAATAGCCTTAGGCGTTCTTAGAACAATATTTTTAATAGATTGCTGCCTACTGATAGTTATTTGAAAAACTTGTTTTTAAACATGGTCAAGAACATAATAGACAGAGCGGAAGTGTCATATGGCTTTACTACCTGGCTAGACAACTTTATTGGTCGCTACAATAGGGCAAATTAATTTCCTTTGTGGTGACACGACAAGTTGTAAACATTTTTTAGAATAAGGCTGCGTTTTAGGGATATAAACAGAAATATAGTATAGAATAGGATATTATAGGGGATTATAAACAGTTTTTTTTTGTTTGTTAGTTTGTATCTTAAAGGCTCCGACACTACTGACCTGATTTGAGAAATTCATTCCTGCAATGCAGTATCCCTGAGTGACACAAGGGGAAGTTTCGCCAGGACGCGGGTGAAAACGTGGAAAACATTTAGTTTTAAGTACAAATATATGTAACATGATTTGATAGTAAATATCATAAATATTTCGTATTCCAGGTACAAACGTGTCGTTTTACTCTTCGGACACAATGCGCAAGATGCGCGAGTTCCCCGTGCCCACGAAGTGCTACTCCGCGTCACTCGCGCCCAGCCGCGCCACCTTCGTGTGCGGCGGCGAAGACTTGAAAGTCTATAAGTTTGATTATAATACGGGGACGGAACTTGGTGAGTAGCTTTTCATTAACTTACACTTATTTTATTTAGCCTTAGTTTACATTTACATATTTTTGATTTCTGGTAGTAAATTGAAGAAATAGTTCATATCATAAACCGATACTTGCGTAGGTTTTGCGCCTTATTTTTCTTCTAGATTTAAGTCTGTCCAGCGGCCTATAAAAACGATTCTGGTGCTAATACACTTATGATCTTATTCCTCTAGATATTTCCAGCTCTGTAGGATAATATCTGTAAAAAAATAACACCATGAGCTTAAAATACTTAATGCTATTGCTAGAAGGAACATGTACTTCTTTGTTGCGCTTCTTGTCTCCCTGTACAAAATTACATTGACAGTGTCAAATAGGACCAGATTTGAGTAAAAAACTACTATCGTCTAGTTTAAATAAAAGAGACCCTGTAGCCGAAATTCATTACTTATAGCCTATATGGATTTAGGGACGTATTTATTGTTCAACAAGCTCACAAAACACCCTCCAATTTCCAGAATCAAACAAAGGTCACTTCGGTCCAGTCCACTGCGTGCGATGGTCGCCGGACGGCGAGCTGTACGCGACGGGGTCGGAGGACGGCACGGTGCGGCTGTGGCAGGCCGTGCCGGGCCGCGTGTACGGCCTGTGGCGCCGCAGCAATGATACCACGCCCGTCATCAACGGGTTCAAGGAGGTCGCTGCTAATTGATGCTACTGGCCCCTTCCATACGGTGAGATGGAATTTATGATATTGTCTTGGAATGAGTTTCTATTGTTAGATGAGGGGCGCTAGTACCACATATGAAAGATGGTTTGATTGCTTTCGAAGTAATAACTGAAATCTTAATTATTGCGCCTGCGAAAATGATGTGGTCTACTAATTTCTCAAATAAAAAAGTGGTGTAACACAAAATTAAATCGTGTTGTATATGCGTTGTTTTTTGTTTGTGAGAGAAAATAAAAAAAATAGTAGTGTATAAAACCCAGTGTCTTTTTAATTTTATTGTTGTGTATAGTCAAGTATTTAAAGCTTACCTCATGTTCTGAAATACCCGCTGCGGTAACGACCTTAGCATTAATTTAGGTTTTCATGCATATAGGACCACTGCGTAATTAATAAATTTTTCGTTTTGCGCAGGATCATGGAGCAGTGACAGTGCAATCAAAATTGTTCACTTGGTGGCATCACTGTGTTGTGGTGTAGTTGTCACCAGGCCATGTGTATAATGAACTTAAGGGGGACTAGCCTGAAAAATCAAGACTTTTTAAGTATTCAAGGTAAATTTTAAGAGTTTGTGTTGTTTATTTTTTTGCAACACTAATTTTTTATACTCAGACCTAATGTATTTATTGTAAAAAGGAACTAAATAGACTTGATATGCAACAAAATAAAGTGATTTGTAAATATTTTAAGACTTTTGATTTTTATTTGAGCAGCCCAGCTAACATACCACAAAATTTTAACATTTCTATTTCTCTCTATCATCTATTTCTACTGAACACGCGGAGAGCACGTAGAAGAGCTCAGTATTACTTGAAACTCGCTCGGGCAGATAGTCGGGATTATGATGATGAGAAAAGCATATATGAAGTAGCTTGGATGGGTTATTCCCGCTCGGTAACACCCTTTCATCAACACTGTTGACGATCGGGAGAAAAAAGTTTCGTTCGTTTACAGTGTTGACGAACGCTACTTATTATTTTAGTGTAAAATGGTTATTATGCACATGATAAGGCCACTTTTATTTTCATATAATTGTGTTTTAAAAGATCTAACATAATCCATAAAAACATTTTAAAAATCCATGACATTTTATTTCCATATTTTAAAAATAAAAACCAGCATTCATGGATACTGTGAACGAACGAAACTTTTTTTTCCCGATCGTCAACGGTGTTGACGAAAGGGTGTTACCGAGCGGGAATAAGCCGCTTGGGGGTATGGGAGGGGAAAGGATATGGAGAGGAAGTAAAACGTTTGCGAGAGTTAAATGAAACGACACAATAAATAAAAAGTATTTATACTCGGTTTTCGTTGTCTAGGTGAGATTTTCATATGATCATAAAAATAAAAATATTACAACTACAGAACGTGTTATACTTAATTATCCAATATATTACAAAATAATTTACAAGAACCTTATAATCCTAGGTACAACTAGGCAGTGAATTTATTTATCATAGTGAGCTAGACAGATAATAATCATTATTAGATACTTAACTTTTGGCCTCAGCATTTCTACCAAATTAGAAAATTAATATGAGTATGGTAACATTGATACAGTAGCTGGTATTGCGGTTTATTCTACGGTAAATTAGGTATATTGATATAGTTTTGTAAAACATCACTGCGTCTATTTAAAGCTCATGATGGCCGTAATATTAATTAAAAATAATTTTTGAAACAATAAGATTGAAGAATGAAAAAGATAATTTTATATGAAAAAACATTTAGATACAGGACTAAATTGCAAATAGCTATTGTTCTTACTATCTATTTGGCCGCACAGAATTTGGGCCAATTGAATGAATCAGCATGCATATCAAAATTAAGCGTCGCTAGTCTTTCGTATATATTTTTTAAACTAATTTTCTCTTTTCAACAAAATATAAGTATTTTACAAACATCAATTTATACCAAAACACACTTGTGTTAATTAACTACACACTTGGAATTATATATTTTTTAATTCCATCAAATATTGAAACATAATTAATGGAATTAAGATTAAAATAGTAAAACAACTGAATTTTAGAAAATAGAACTTAATCAAATATACCATTTTCTAAGCTACAGTGTTTGTACAATGTTTCATGCGACGTACCCATAGCTTTAGGTCGGCTACAGACGTCCATTTTGGATTTACCTAAGTAATCTTAAGAATAATTAAACTAAATTCATAACAATGTATAAATGAGACGCGGCGATCAGTCAAAGATGCGAATATTTCAAAGAATATTGTTATTGATATTATATTACTAATATTCTTTCAATTATATTGGTAAACTTGTGGTAACTCTGTGAAAATCGATCAGTATTGATCTATGGTAGAGATTTATGGTATTCTATGGTATTAGTAGAGATTGATCATACTCTTCGTTTCCCATGACTTTCATTTTGTATTAAATTAACACACATTGGCTGATAATGTTCTTGAATTGTTCAATCTCATTTTCTTAAATTATTAGCTTCACCAAAAACCCTTCATCTGTTAAACGTTGCAGTTGTTTTGTTAATAAGTAAAACATTTTTTTAAATTTAATTTATGTATATTAATTTTATGTTCTGCAAATATTAATTTCTTTCAGAGTCTGAAAAGTTCGAAATGGGCACAAATTATTTTCTACTCAAATTATTTGCTTTGAACATTGTCTTTAATAGATTATGACAGCAATCCACAACTGGACTGGACTACATTAACTGGAGCATTTGTCATGACAGATTCTTCAGCATTTCTTACCCTGGATACGACATTACTTTCAAAAACAACAACGCATCAACAGACTAGGGCACTACCCCCACTCACTTGGCTACAAAAGGCGACAGATCAGGGAAGTTGAAGTTGATATGCGGCCGGCGCGGCGGACGCGCGGGCGCGGCGGAGCTAGCCCCACATTGGGCCGTGCACACATCGTCACGTTGTACTGCCTCGCGCGGCCACTCGCGGTGGAGTTGTGCGCAGTCTGTTATACGGAGGGAGGCGCATTGTGCCTGTGGAGGGATGATGGTATTAGATATGCTGTGAATGTAGTCGTCAAAAGGAGGCAAGAACATTTAGGGGATAAGATACATAAGCCATGGAAGAATTAAGAAGCCACTCAAGACTCGCTACTCAATTTGTCATTGTGTGGGTCTCAGTCATCCAGATCTCAGTTATGGCAATGGCGATGGCCTCGATTAGAAAGACGCAGTGGTTTCGTGAGGGACCAGATATCAGTCTTCGTTACCCTATAGAATTTTCTTTATTGAAGAGGATAAATAGGAAGTCGCTCCATGTAAAATATTGGTAGATGAGAAATATTGGAGATTGGTAGATGGGTCATGTTAGGTGGATCTATCTACCATCTACGTCAATAGTTGAAAAAAATATTGGCAAGATGGAAACAAAAGAGATACACAGCAGCTGCAGATTTGTGAACCAAAAATCACCAGGTCTCCAAACTATTGCAATACTTATATGTATTAAAACTTACCCCTTCAACAGTACATATACAAGATGTACAAGGCGAGGGGAAGGCGGACTCTCCGACAGCTACCGACCGACCCGCGATAAGGCATCCCTGCGCCGAGCTCTCGCGCCACGCTGACAGATCCAGTTGTGGTAGCGACGCGCAGGATACTCGGGGGTTCCTGTGCATAAAAAAATTAGTTGTAGAAAAACACTAACAATGACTGTGGATATAAATGGTATGATTTAACTTTTCTAAGACCCGGTTTCATTGGTTACTGGTAATATAAGAGCTGCTTATGATTTCTGCCAGATAAAAGTTGCTTATAGTTACTGCCATATATTGCTATCCGAGACCCGCGAAACCAAAAGTTATAGTTTATCTGTCAGTTCCTATTGGCTACCAGAGACTTTATCAGTAACCGGTAAAACTGACCAGCACGATTACTTTCACGATTCGGTACAAAAAGGACAACTTACAAGAAGTTGCTAGGCAAGTCGAAGGCGGCTCTCTGAATATCTCCGGGGTGGTCGAAGTTGTCGCACATCAGTTTTGATAACGTCGTCTTTCTGATCTCAGCCAGTTGTTGTTCCGTGAAGCGAGCCGCTGGGTTGTCGTTTTCGTACCTGGAAAATTTTAAACAGCATATTAAAATGATCCTCCTAAATGTTGGTTGAGAAAGCTATAATTTATCTGCTGACCATACGAAAATTAGAAATTTTCTAGTTAGTTTTGCAAAATTCTCATTGTTCAAATTGGTCTTATTTAACGATTGTTACCTATCTAAGCTCAGAGTGAGTTGGGTTGATAATTTTGCCTGTGATAAAGAAGGGTCCAAGGCGAAAATATTTTGAGATAAATATTTGTATTCTTACCAGAATCTATCACATTTCCTAAGCTGTCTGAACTGAATGGCGATAATGCAGGCGAAGGTAGGTCCGACCAGACCGCCCTGCAGTGGCCGCTCGCTCATACCGCCCGGGAATAGATCGATGTCGTCCACCGTCGCGTAGATGCGCTTGAACCTGAAAACAGCATAATGAGAATCTGTATTCCTTGAAATTTATTTTTTTACCAACAAGAGGTTTCCTCTTAACCACGAAGGGATTTCGACAAAATTAACTAACCAATTGACGGTTGTCACAGCATCAGTCATTCACTCATTCTCGTATTAGAAGAGAGACGTAACATGGCCCAAACTGCATGGAAACGCGGTATAGACAGCTGTTGAAATCATGTACTGCTATTTTCAGAAAAAAATCCAAAGTGTTAAGTATGTTTTTGGTTAACATACCTGGCAATAACTTCATCAGGAATTTCCCTCGCCAAATCTTCGAAGGTAGTCGCCCTCTTCAGATTACAAAGTGCTCTGTAGTTGTTATAACTCGGTATACCGTGGTCTCTCGCTCTTTGTACGTTCAAGGCAATCAGGTCGATACCAGAGAAGGGAATGCGACGGTCTTCGAACAAATGGTTTGTGACTTCTCCCGTGATGAACTGGTCGAGGGTTTCCATAGGAGTTGAGGCGAGACCACGCATCAGCTCGTCTACCATTGGAGGGTGCTAGAATAAAAATTATGTATTAAGATTTTTTTACAACTGAAGCAGAAACGTCTTATATACGGATGGATTGGAACAGTGGTCGTTATATAGCACGATTCAAAAATCAAAATGAAAATATTTTTATTTCACATAGGCCTGCTGTGCCTGCAAGCACCTATGAAACGTCATTAGTTGCACGGTTGCAAAAAGTTGGTCTCATGGAGAAGAGCCGGCAAGAAACTCCATAGACACTCTTTTTAAAAAGTAATACAGCCACAGTACAAACAGTCTGTTACATAACAATAGTAAGCTCACAAAATTATACAATGCAAGAAAGTTGAACTATAAATCTATACAATGCAAAGGGAGAAGAAAAAGTCGTTTAATTGCCATGGAAGCCACACATGGAGAGATGAGTTATCGCCATATAATATGTTTATCGTCAACAAAATCTTGAATTTTATAATAAGCTTTTTTAATTAGGGTGGATTTTACAGTGTTCTTAAATATGATTATGGTAGGTTGCACTATTTAAGTCTATTATTTTAGTGAGCGAACCATTTTCAGTTTTTAAATCGCCGATTTGACCGACCGGTGGTAAGTACATGCCTGGTTATCGTTAAAGGTTATCGTTAAAGTGAATTGGTGCACACCTTTAATCCGCAATCGTCAATAATCGTCGATCTCAAAACTCACTACATTACAAGTCAATCTTATAGTATAATAAAAGTTTTAATTTTGACCATTTTTACCTAGTTGATATCAGGAATTTCATGAAAAAAAACAGAAGCAATACTTACAGACATGAACATATCAGGCCTGAAGAACCCGTCTCTCAACAAGATCGGGGGCTCAACAGGCTGGAAGCTCGGCGACAGTCGCGGTAAGTGAGGACGAAGCAGAGAGTGACCGAAACGGAATGATGCAGCCGCGAACTCTGTTACTATGGCCGGGTTGCAGGTAGGAGAGTATTCTTTGTAGTAACCTGGACAGATAGTTGGAGCATAAGAATTTTGAGTAGGTACTATGTAATATGTATGTATATACATATGTTAATAACCCTGGGAATCGATCAATGTAATAGGTAATGCGAGATAAAATAGCTGCAGTCCTGTATAACTCCACCCACAATTTCCAACTCTAAGGCTAAGTTTAGCCGAAGTCTTTTTAGCCGCCTTAATGACGGCGTGTAAAAAAAAGGCCTCGAAAATGTTTAGTTGATGCAGCATCTAGGCAAAAAATTGCCTTCATCTAAACTCTTCTTAACTTCTGGATTAAGTGCTCGAAACTGTTCGAGTCGGCGTCCCAGTGAGGGTTGACTCCTCGAAGACCTTCTTAATAACGAGAACTAAGCCAAAATATTGTTAATCTCACCTGAAGGCAAGAGCTTCAATCCATACAAATTAACAGCGTTCCAGGACAGCAGTCTTGGCAAGAACTCGTTATAGATGATATGCGTGAATGTAGCCGCAAGGATTCGTCGCGTGTGCTCGAACAACTGGTCGGCGTCCCAGTGAGGGTTGACTCCTCGAAGACCTTCTACGATGCGGTTGTGTTCGCGGAGGAAGATTGTGTGGATGGCTGTTAGGCCTGGCTGTTCGGAGGCTCGGCCATCACCTGAAAAAAAAAAATAGTTTTAAGGTGTTGATCATGCAAGGCTAGTTCCTTCAAATGATAGATAACTAGATACTTCTACAAGATTGTTGGCACTTCCATCTGATATGACTTGACATCTGAACATATATAAGGTACATATTAAGAGCACATAGAGAGATCACGGACCTAGGGGAGTATATGAGGAGAAAAAGAACACAAGGGATCTCATAAAGGCACATATGGGCAGTACAAAGGGGTAGTTTATAAAATAGTACATATCGAGGGCAGTATTTGAGGGAGTACATAAGAGAGTTTATAAGGAGAGTACAGAGGAGTAAATACGGGAGTATATAGGTAATCAATTATATAGTACCTAAGGGAGTACCCGAGTACCAGGAAAATCTAGCATCATCTATATATAGTTGATTTAATTAATTTCGTCTCACTCACCAGCGATAAAGCAGAAACCACTAGGCGCCTTACACTCAGGATGGTTGTCACTCCTGGGCAACAATTCCCTTCCGTTATGAGGGTTAGTGGTAGCGTTCAGACGACCATTGAAACCGCGGAGTTTGCGCACTATGCAAGGGTTCTCGCCGTAGATGACTGACGCGTCGATGAACGCCGTGTTCTGGTTTACTTGTTCACGAGGTCCTGAAATTGAAGTTTTGGGTAAATATAAAATATGTATATTAGCATAATAATTTTGGGCCACTGTACAAGTCCTTAAATTAGGATTAAAAATAAAAGGTTTTTTGTCTCAGTATCTCATTTCATCAAGGCTTCATAGATTTATAATTTATTTTATACTAATTTTGTGAAACGTAATGAGGCTGCGAATGAGCGCTTAAGCCTCAGTTAGTTAATGATAAAAAAAAATCTCATTCGAGAAGAAGAAGAAGACCTCAGTCTTTGCTAATCAGGAATTTTGAAATTAATAAACATAATATTTTCATAATAAAAAACATCGAAAGTTTCCTTTTCAAAAATACTGACCAAGTTGCTGCTGTCCAGGCAAACTCCTCATGAAGGGGAAGCAAAGCCTCTCTCCCGAGGTAACGTTGACTTCAGGGTAGTAGTGATCTCCTCGCGGCACGGGGAACGGGTTGCATTCCGGGTGTACCGTGCGCGGGGAGTCGCAGGAACGACAATCCGGGATTGACTCGTGGAAACCTGGGAAAAGGGAATAAAATGGTAAAAATTGTAGTTGTAGAAAGGAAAATAATAGTCTGAGAAGAATGAGACTCGGTGAATTTGTGATTACCCCAAGGAGGCCCCAAAATTCTAATCTTATAGAAATACTCTTTGGGTCATTAGGTGTAGAAAACACCATATTCATGTCGTGTAACATCTATCTATAAATATCTATATTATATATATATATACATTATATATTATATATCTATATTATAAAGCTGAAGAGTTTGTTTGTTTGAACGCGCTAATCTCAGGAACTACTGGTCCGATTTGAAAATTTCTTTCAGTGTTAGATAGCCCATTTATCGAGGAAGGCTATAGGCTACTTTTTATCTCGGTACGGGAAATAGTTCCCACGGGATGCGGGTGAAACCGCTGGCAGAAGCTAGTGAGTAATATTTGTAACCCAAACAACGGAAACCAAGTTACCTGAATGCCTTGAAAAGACAATCTTTTGAATGTCAGAGTGATCGAGAACAACTGCTCAATTGCTCTTGACTGCCAATTCTCACGATTTTTTTACTAAGTTCAGTAACTTGGATTTTATTTTTATTTATTTAATAGTTTATGTACACAGTTAAACACAGAACACAGACAAGAAAAACATAGAACAAATAGTACAAAGGTTTTACTTGTGATTACTACGGATAAAAAACCTTACCTTTATGAATGGGCGTCATAGTAAGCTCGTGATCAAGGAATTGAGCGAACTGCATCGTCATGAGCGTGTAGCGAGTGTGCAAGTTTGAGATATCAGGATGGATGACGGTGGACACCACTCGAGGAGACGGTAGAGGGGTGCCGGTTACGGAGTTGATGCGGGGACGACTTACACCTGAAAAGAATAAATCAATTAGTTGCATTTTCAAGTAAAATAATTAATATCCATTTTTGGAGAGTCTGAGAGAGTGGCTTTTCATAAGAGCAAAATAGATTTATTTTAAAAACTAGATCTAAATTCCAGCTAAATGGGATCATTTGGCTTTTGAACCAATTTTTTGATCAGGTATTGCCAATCTTCTTAACTCTTCTGATTAACTTCTAACAGATTATATCGATGTTAACTAAAGTCACTATGTATTTTAACTCACCATCTTCATAAACTGGGGGCAGCAATCTGGCGAATGTCGTCAATCCCTTGCCCAAGTTAGGGTTCCTCAAATTATTACAGTATCCAGTGTAAGTCCTGAAGGGATTGTCCGGTTCGCAAGCTCCCTTGTCATCGCATTGAGGTTCAATGATGGGTCCCGACTGGTCGTTGCCAAGGAAACCGGTGATGTCGACTGATTGTAAGGAGTCTACGAAGTCTGAGGTACCAAAACCGAGTGAGTCGTCGAAGATCTGACGTTTACGACGGTGTCTGGAAAATAGAAGTTTTGAAGGTAAATGATTGAAATTTTATGAACCAATACCATATTTAATGCAAAAAAACACAATTAAGAATAAGTTTAAACATTGCCCACAATGACAATGGTACTAAAATGGTTTTTGAAGCTTACCCGCTGTTGATAGAGTTGATAAGTTCGTTAGTGGCGAATTCCAAGAACAGTGACGTATTTGCAAGTTTCAGCGCATATTTGTTGGCCTTTGAGAACGACGCTGCTGTTCCTACTGGTGACTTAGGGTCTGCTCCACCACCTGAAATAAATCAAGTGAGAATTTAGTAACAAATCCTACAACGCATGCTCAATATTGCTCATATTCTGTATTAGAATGTAGATATAGATAGATAGATAGATTATGCTTTATTGTACACCAAGACAAAAGAAAATTTACAACACAGGACATCACAATACACAAAGAAGAGTACAAATGGCGGTCTTATCGCTAATCAGCAATTTCTTCCAGACAACCTTTGGTTGGAGTTAATCTGGAGAATAGTTTGAAAATGGGTAGTTTAGGGTGTACATATAATTGATAAATATACGATAAATACTAAAGATATAGAAAATAAATAGTCAATAAACGATAATATATATAAAATACATGTAATACTACTTAAGGATGGAATTTTTGTAACTTACGTGCTTCCCACAACATGTATTCCAGTTTCTTTCTATCAGCCATCTCCTGTTTAGCCTTCTCCAATGCAGTAGCGAGCATATCTTGAGACAACCTCTCCGCAGCCTTAGCTCCGCTCTCGTCCCTCCACGCAGAAAGTTCTAGACGGTTGTGTTGAGAGCAGTGTTGGGCGGCGTTCCTAGGAAAAAATAAACAATTTTCAAGACCCTGTCTTTATCTGAAGGTTGGCGTTAATTGGCCGGCTTTCAAAAGAAGAAGAGAACACAATGGTACAGTACGATTAATAACGACTTTTTGACAAATTAAATTATTTATCTATAATGGCTGTGCTTGAACCGGTATTATTGGTTTTTGTTTGCGTCTATTTACTTGAGCTCCTTATAGCAGACCATTCTTATGACGCTGACTGACTGTACATGAATTTTAATGAAAAATAATACTTACAAGTAAGGATCCTCTCTGACGAAAGCCTTTGGTTGGACGCTGGTTAAAGTATCTTGAGCAGCGCACAAAGTTCCAGCGAGAGACACTTTCCTGATGGCTCCGAGCTGATCAGGCGATAGTGAAGATGGAGGCAAATCGTTTTCGTACCAGAATCTGTAAAGTTAAAGAAAGTATGGAAGTTAGAGAAAATATATGAGATCCAAAATCAGTTTCAAATATACATTCAGAAAGTTAATAAGTAATTCAGAAAGTTTCTAATATACATTAGAAACTTTCTTCTTTGGCCTTTTATTAGATTCCATATTTACCTGTCACTCTTCTTCAAGTTAGCGAACTGCAGTGCTAAAACGCATGCAATAGTTGATCCCACGACAGCTCCGGACGCTGGTTTCTCCATAGCACCTCCGATCATTAGTTCCACATCATCGGGACTCCTAGAAACCAAAACATTATTAATTGTATTTTCATCGTAAATATTCCTTAGAATCACTACATAGTATAAAACAAAGCTCTTTCGCTTTTTCTGTCCCTATATCCCTGTGTCCCTTTGTACGCTTAAATCTTCAAAACTACGCAACCGATTTCCATGCAGTTTTTTTATCAGATAGTGTTTCAAGAGAAAGGTTTATATGTATAATGACATCCATTAAATAGTGGGGAAATACTGTTATTTCGTGCGAAGCCGGGGCGTGTCGATAGTTATAATTATATAGTGTTCATTCTTTTAGCATTGTTAAGGTTTTTGTAAGTTGAAGTCTTACCTGTACATGCCAGCCATCATTTCCTGCTGTTTTCTATCGAAGCCCATTTTGCTGAAGTCTCCGAAAGACTTGATGGTGGCCATAGGTTCGCACATGCGCAATGCCCTTAAGTATGAAGACACTCCATGGTCACGAGCCCTGTTGAGATCCCATTGAGCGGAGGCCGGGAAGTGGGACACGTGTTGGGCGCTGGTCCGGACTAAATGTTCTAATGTGGCTGTTGTGTTAATCTGAAATTGAGAGAAATGGGATTGGTTTGATTACTTGGTTAGCTGTTTAGGTTAGTGATTGAATAACTTAATGAGAGAAAAAAAAATGGTCTCTCTCTTAGACCTGATTGAATATTCAGTAACCTAATTATTCGATCTCGTTTAAAAAGTAACTTTATTCTTATCGCTTTCTCCTTAGTTCTGTACCTGTTTTTATTCTAAGGTTCAGTTTGCTTACTTTGCATCATGAAATGCAAGGGACTTATACTCACCAGTTTCTCATTCATCATAGCGTGGAAGATAGGAGCAACTGCGACGAGCTCGGAGTAAACTCCAGCACGGATAGCACTTGAGTAACCGCGCCAGAAGCCAAGAGACGTCAACTTAAGTTCAGCCTTAGCCATGCCAACCTGGAATTAAACAATTTTGCTCATCCCGAAGTTGCTAAAAAACAATTAAGCATACTGTTCCCTTATGATGCAAAATAATCAAAAAGGTGGTTATTGTTGTGCTTACCTCTCCCAAAAGAACAGGTAAGAACTCATTAAAGGTGATATGTTGGATGATAGCCGCCACCGCTCGTCTGGTCTCCAAGAATAATGTAGTGTCATCCCAGAACGGGTTCAAAGTATATAGCTCGCCAGCAATGCGGTTGTGTTCAGAGAGTAAAGTCTTGTAAAGAGGGGCGGTAGGAGATCCGTCTTTGCATCTGGAAGAAAATAATAATGGATTATGTTTCAATTATCAACAGGACAATTGTTTTTTCGTTTGCTTCACTACACTATAGGTTGACGATATCTTAAGCAAGCGACGTGACGATTAACTTTTGTATAAGAATAATTAGGCCATGTCACCTTACGTCGTAAAACCCGTGAACTTTCCTATACAAGTACTTCCGATTAGACTTCAAACTGTTACACACTTCCTCTTCTACATAATTTTAAATAAGTTTTACATAACCGAGTACAAAAACCGCAATGTCGGCATCACTGAGCCGAGCTCATTTGTTTCCTGACACACGGCCTTCCCACAATCGTTTCTATCATCTTCACTGCACATCTCACGCACCCATCGAGTCAATAGATGCCAATGCAAATATGTAAAAAGATTGAAATCTCTATGTGGGAATGCAAATCATCTCAAGGTTACTTTGTCGGCAATATTTGCATACAATCCATTTTGTGACGACACCTAGGAATTCTGTCTTTGTTTTGTCTTGAGGGTAGAAACCGTTCTTTGTCAGAATTTTACGGGTAATTTTGTAAAGTTTGCGCAATAATGTTGTCGGATTTAAATAAGAATGGAGATAAATCTTATCAAATATTTTTGACTTGAAAAAAAAAAAACAAGTTGTTCGGTCATATTGCTAGTTTATTTTAAGGCATATGAGATTACATAATGGGTATAATATTTTGATTTTAAATAATTTTGCATAAAAAACATGCTGACTCGCTTGTAGACACAGGTGTGGTGCGGTTATTGACAAGCTTACATAATTCGTCAATATTATTATTCAATCTCAGCATCAGTACGTCGAAAAAAACTTTCATACGCTCGACTAGTATTCGGTATTCGAGGTTTTAATTGAGAAGAGAAATAATATTTTCTTTTACGAGAACAGCTGCCGAGGCCCAAATCGTTCGGATGCCTTATTTAATTACTATTTTCGGGAAAATTCTGATATCTTTCGTTTCGTTACGCATTTTCTAAGTAAAACGCGTTCTCATTAGGTAGGAACTATAACATGAAATTAAGAAAGAAATAATCATATATCACCTTATGTGTATTCTGACTGAGCTTAACGAATAAGTATGTAGGTAGGTACGCACGACCAATAGTAAAGACAATGACTGTACAAGTCGATTGAATAAGTACCAAACTATGGGAATAGTTCACACATTAACCACTGTTTCTATAATATCTATGATCGGTATTGTATGGGAATGGATTCAATGATGCAATCTAATTGTTTGTTTTCTTCCGTGTTTGTACTCACATTTTGTATTGAAGGCTTTATTTGATTAAGTGGATACCGATCGGAGATCAATAATAATTATCGTGTATGCATAAACGATATGTTGTTGTGTAAGACATAACATCCTATTATTCGAATCTTCGAACAGCCTTAGGCTACGTTCGTGTATGTGTGTATATTATACGTGTCTGAAAGGTATGGTTATCAGTTATTAGGTAAGTACATAGTGCACTAGGTATGTAGGTAATGTTATTTTGATTTCTTTTTCATAGTAATACTTAATAGACAGCTTTTCATTTTGCCTCCGGGGGAACTCTTTTTATTTCTACCTTAAAATCGTTCAGAAAAAAACTCCTCAACAGAGAGGAAATCTCCCTATAGGTATATTGTACACATATACCTTATGGTATTTAGTATAACTTACTTGCGGCATGATTCCAGGTCGATTTTGCCGGCGTCATAGAGTCTCAGAGATCGGAGCTCCTTCTCCGAGCTGCCGTATAACGCAGACCCGTCGAGGAATGATGTCGCCATGTTCATTTGTTCACGCCGTTCTGTTAAAGAGAAACTATAATTTTATAAGATGTCCTAAGTCTCGGGAAATTTTTACTTGATCGTTTTAAGACCTGTCTACGGATGAATGTAATTTAGAAGACATTCCCTAGTTAAGGACTTAGTAGACAACTTGTTACGTAGGAATAAACCATCAATGATAAGCTTTGTCGGACGTTAATAAAGTAATGCATTCAAATAAAATATAGTCCTAGGTTCGATGTCTACAAAAAATCGTGTAAAAAGGTTTGTATACATTTTTACAAGTACTTATAGGAAGTTCAGCACTTGTCCCAAAGTTAATGAACTAGGAACAAAATCAAGATAGGCCGCTCATGTAGCCTTGATCGCCGCCTCATTTCCTCAAGCAATTCGACTGGCCAGTCAACATTTTTGCCGCATGTTAGGCACGAGATTATGTCAACGTTACAAAATTAAGAAACATTCACTGGTTGACTGAAACCTGTTGGCTTGTCAGAATCACTTCCTAGTGAAGTGCAACGTTTCGAACGAGCCGAGAGTCGCCGCGCGGAACGCTAGCTACGAAATTCTGATGGCTATGAATATTCATAAAATAACATACTATTACGATATTTTATGACACGTGAAGTTGACTTTCGACAACTTGTATGATACATAGATTCATCAAGCTGGACAGTTTGTGAATGATGTAAACTAATTCGGCCTACGCTTGCTACGTAGGTAGGCCTGTTTGGTACTGATTAACATTACATTATAAACAGGCTCTAGTAAAATATGTGGATTTGTTATTAAATGGCTGGTATTGACATAAATATTTTAGAATGTGTATATATTTTAACGGCTGTTTAGTGTATACTAGATTTCAAAGGTTAACACATACCAAAGCCGCAAGAATCAATGTTTCTTGTGGGCGCGGAACGAACATACTCGCATGTGGCTCCTTTGCAATCCTGTAACAATAAAATTTAAATAAATTAATTAAAAATATACATTACATGATATAACCTACCTCGAATATTATAATATGCCTATAGGCAGGCACGTGTATACAAACAAAACAAAAGACAGTCAAACAAATGAAGAATCAGTTACGCAACCTCAAATCAAGTATGAAATAGAGATCAATTAAAAATAATTCGATTAATTTTATCTATGCCAATATCGTATGTACGTATAACTAAAGCGCCGAATTACCGAAGCTTTAATTTTGTCGCCTGTACCAATGTACAGTAAACTGCACATTAGTGGTAACTGGTGTACGATTTTACTATAAAACTATTACCACTGACCTGAAGTTGACTGTACGTACATTCCATGCGAGAATTAGATTGATCGGATTACACGTCACAGATTAAAACTACCTAGATTTAATACAGACCGGTTAGATGACTAGGTCAGTTAGTGATTACGTTGATTAGACTGCAATGTATGTTCATTAAAATTCTGAGTTTAATATTATTGAATTTGAATAGATTGGATGAATAAAGTTTATGAGACTGGTTTATTAGCAATCGTTTATACTTTTCAATGCAATAATACACTTTTGAACGTTTGTTCTGTGGCTTTGAAATTACCTATTCAAGATGCTAGTCATAAATTGCATTTATATTCACAGAATTATTTTTAAGCTGATTTTAACTAAGATAAATGTAATATATGCGTTCAAAGCTACGTTAACGCAGCGAAGTTATGAACAACTATACGAATTGGTTGTCTGTGTCTAGTTTACCTACCTGTTTATAAACTTTTATCACAGAACCAAAAATTTGAATTACTCAATACAAAATCACACAAGTAACGCACTTAAAATAAGCACATTAGCAATGTACTGTGTACTTAACTTTCCCTTACATACGACATACGAGACAATATAGTCTTATCTCTGAAAACTATAAAAGGAAGTATCTCATTACGTTTGTATGACGCAAAAGATGCAAAGGGCCACTATAACAAATGATTATCATTCTTAAGGCTTTGTGTAGGTGTAAGAATTAACGGGCCCTAAATATAAGACGGATTAATTCTGATCTTTATCATTATGAACTGTTCATACGATATTACGTTCACTTGCTATTTTATACTGTAATTAAACGTGTGTTCAGGCAATTGTTTCTGCCACGAATATAGAGGTAATTCTTGTAATACTTAAGTGTAATTAATGCTTTTGATAAATCATTGCAATTTCACCGTCAAAATGTTTGCCTTGTTCAGCCATTGTATATCAATTGTTTCGCTAATAAACTACATAATAGATTTCATTATTAAATTGTTTGCAAACAAAAAGGGCTTTCGATAACGACGTTAATTATACACGCTACAGCAACTTTGAGAGACAATGGTAGTTACCATCCGTCGCTAACAATTGGTATAATTGCCTGTCTCCTCTATGATATGCAAAGTAAGCCTATAAGGAACTGAGATCTGCTTGCAAGCCTGTTACTTCATTAAAGCTTTCACTGCGACCGCCACATACGTAACCTTTCTATGCTATGACGACGACCCCGCGAACTATCACGAATGTTACGAAACACAGCTTTATAAAAATCACTTGTTATCGATCCGGTTATTATAAAAGTATGGTTTTTGAATATGCATAGCTTCCAACCAAGATTAAGTACTTAGACTTCCAATGACAGAGCGCGTTAAGTCTGGTTTTGACCGCGTGAACTCAATTCCTTTATCACGTATTTTGTTCGCAAGGTTAATACTAAGTATTATCCTTGTTGGACATCTGACTAATCCAAAATTGACAAAAAGTTGTTCGGTTGTGAGTAACACAGGGTCTAAAAAGCACGATATGTTTTATTTTTTGTGCGGTTTAGCACGTTTAATTCAAATATTTGTACAATTGACCGCGGTTGCAACCAAATTTTTTTTACAAATAATATAATTTTTTACATATAATAATGCAATGAAATAAATAAACCATTTTAGATAAGTGGAGATTTAAACAAGAAACTATGTTACAACCATTTCGGCATTGCTATAAAGTATAAGTAGCTTAGCTATGTTATCTTTATCAAATTATAATAGGATCATGGTCTAGGTCCTGTTACAAATAAAGATAGAGTAACTGATTGATAATAATTGTAGTGTGAGAAACATCAATTTCGACTATAACGGTTCGTTAGTTGACTTTGTGCATATGACAAGGACAGTTGTAAAGTTCACGGGTAGCAATAGAATCGTTGTAATCATGCCCCAGTAAGTTATTATTGTTATTAACAATGTAATCAACTTAATTGGTAAAGTCGCGGCCAAGTTCAAGTTGGCAGTCACTAAAAAGCCGGTCAAGTGTCTGATGGGTCAATGTCGAAGGTCCAATAAATGTGCCTCGCAAAATATGTACTACCAAGATATAACGTGAGAAAAACAAGTGAACATTATGGTTTTTGGTCAACTGCCTACGTGATAAATAAGGGAAAAATAATAAATATTAAAAAACTACAAGATTTTTGCAAGCTGGCCATCAACATAAGAGCAGAATTTCGCTGATTGGATGGCAGCATCATTAGTCGGATGATTACGCGGACATTGCATGGGTGTCAAGTTGCGCCACCATCCGTTCCTCTTAACAAAAAGCATGCGTCCGCTGGCCTTCGCTCAGTTGTACACGACGATGTGTGATTTAGCATCCTGTCTTACCCACGTAATCGATTCTAGGTTCTGCTGAAACGAATTCATTGAAATGGAACTTGAATGAATCATTGAACTCGTCAAGAATAGTTATTGGCATAGGATCATTTATTAATCATAAGAGGATGCGCGAACGTGTCATTTTATACAATTCTTTATTAGACCTTGACCTCGCATAGTTTATATAAACATTAACATTAAAACGAGTTAAGTTTTTGTTGTATTTATTGCGTCTAGTGTGGCTGAAGATTTTTTACAGTCGCCAGTATGAAATGTCTTTCCATTATTTTTAAAGCACTATACACTCAAGTTATTCGACATAGTTCAAGGAGTACCGCAAGGTAGCATTCTGTTGCCACCGTTACTTCGAAAGTGAACTTACTTTGTTTCCGTTGGCTGTGCTTATCAAGTCGTCCATGATGAGCTGACCCCACGCAGCTAGCATGCTGGTGACATAGTCGTTGTCAGCTGATGAACTCAACTGTGAAGCTGCGTGGATTGCCAGCGTTGGCTCCGGCAAGTATGGTGGTGATTGTGGTTGAGATACACCTGGAACAAATGAAGATAGGTTTAGAACTCACTTTGTATTTTATGGATTTGTCAACTTGTAATGTCTTTTTGCTTATTTTGTAATATAGTTTCATTGATGGCCTTTCTGTATAAGATATTGGTGAAAATCGCCTTTTGAAGGAACGGGGTTCTATTTACTGTACTGAACTCTTCCTTATAGACTGTCACTGAATGTTCTTGAAAGATTGTTAGTTTTTAACGTTCTCTTCCTTCAAGAAACCTATTCAACCTTCACTTACACAAATAAAATTGCGAAATAAGTAATTATGCCAACAAGTCGAGCAATAATCATTAATATGCTAAGTATGGAGATTATTTACCAGGTATTAGCATCTTCATGGATTATCGAGTCCTTTCAAAATGCATCAATTAAACTTAATATTACTTTGCTCTGATTTTAAGCAATAAGCGTAATTTGGATTGAGAATAAATGCAGATGTTGGTGTAAATTACCTGTGGATCAATTAAAGATACCGAATCTAAATCAGCCGCACATTTTCTAAGCACTTAAATCAATAATTGTAATGAACATAAAACATCATATGTACATATATTCTTTGAGTAGAATCATGTGTAAAGTATATCCGAGTATTTCCTAAAAGACGTATGTAGCAAATAAAGCGAAAAGAAGCGTCGACGTTTGCATCGACATGGATTGCCATAAATAAAAATAGAATAGAATAGAATAGAATAGAATAGAATAGAAGATAAGTAACCAATATTGTGACTGGAAACTCTTAAATCAATATCAGAACACATTCGTTTTTTGGTCACTATTGTATTACAGGCTACAAATCATCAAACTACAAATACCATTAATTTGTAGTTAAGTAATATACAGAAAAAACACCGACAGATTAATAACCATGTCCGATCGATACTAAGCAGCAATTAATTCATTTCGTAGTAGATATAGTTAATATATTGCTTCAGAAACAGTTAACTTCTATTGTTTGTGATGCGTTCGCTTCCGTGTCTCGAGCGAGACAAATCACCCACGTTTAATTAATGGTTATCAGGTTTCATCTCTATGGTATGTTTCTGGTTTTGTTTTCACTTAAATTTTGGTCTTATAAGGTTGCGACATGGAGATCTTATCGTGTCATGATTTGAACATGAAAATTGTACCAATTTTATTACGTAGACGTGAGGATGGTAATATCGTGTAGATTTCCTAAAGTTTGTAAAAAAGAGGTTTTTAAATATTAGTTGCAAAGTAATAAGGAACTAATAGACAAGTTGGCTAAAATTAAAACAAAAATTATTTAGTTATTAATATCAGTATTCGAAATTAAGATTGCAAGACAGGGTAGCAACAGAAACTGAAAAAAAGATCATAAAAACGAATTGATTTCAAAACCTCTTAGAATTATTTATCTCTATTTGTCGGCATGACATAAGCAGATGTGCATTTATACACAAATGAATATTCTGTCTTCAAGAATCCTGCGAAACGTATAAATTACGATTGCCGTGTAAACAGATGATGCAAATTTAAGATTAGAAGCTGTTTCTGACATGCTCTATCTATGTTATATAATCAACCTGTTTAGTATTATTAATGAACAGTCTATCGAACATCGAACTTTTTAATGTGTAGGGTTGAAGAGTTCAAATGTTCGGCAATGAACCGAGAATCAAACACTTAGTAACACTTAAAAATAAATATTGAAATGTTCATAATGTTATTCATGATTACTTATTCATTTCCGCGATTGCCTTTATTATTTTCAATATAAAGGCCGTGAAAAGAAACCGTATCCAATAGCATTTCTACAATGAATAAAGCTTTTATAGGTTCGTGACTTCTGATCTCAATGTGACCTTAACGAGATCGAGTCTCTGAACTGTGCGAAATCCGGTAGGTATAAGGTATTCAGTTGATAAATATTTAATAATAACTGAGCTATTATAAGATAGTCTAGTCTCACAAACAATCGAATAAATTAACCTTATGATTCAGAAGCTAATGATCTTTGAATATTTTCAGTTTCCTTTGCCGGTCGCTTATTTAAAATTTAAATAAAGACTGAAGAAGAATGGGTTATGAATTTAATTTATTTAATACTGCTTTAATTTAAACATATTAGCTGACAGTTGGTGAGTCTTCATGGAGACTCCTAAACAGAACCTATACACCTACTTTATTTATTTATAGTCACTTATTACGTCATAGCTAAGTTTGACCGCGTTTACTTAGACAAAGAACGATCACTACTCAGAATTCGTAAGCGAATTGTCATGAGGCTGGTAAAACCAATATCGTTAGAAAATCCCTAAAATGCCAATGACGAATGTTGATTAACCGATACAGCTATTGATTAATGATTAAGCTACTTTAAGTACCTATGTGAATAAATAATTAAATATAGTGGAAACCAAAATACAAACATAAAATTCAACAACCGATGACCTCAGATGAATAGAGTCTTGATGAAGATAGGCCCATAAGGAAACCAAATAAATGACGGAATGATGTTTTTATATCCATAAAAATGTACATTAAAGTAAGAGAAAGTATTAAAACGGTGGTCAATGAATCGGGAAGAATATGCAAGGACACGAATCGCTTTAAAATAAATTGAATTGAATTCATTCAGCATTTTGCTCTGCGTTTTCTATTAGCTGCTCAATTTGGAGATAAAATATGCAGTTTCGATTAATATGTTTCTTACGATTATTTTATTCTATTTTCTTATTGAGCCAATAATGATCACAAAAGTATAAAAAGAACTTCAATATATTATGAATAAAAATAAAAACTGAAGCAGAAAAAGCTTCAAAGAAGTATGTGCACAACAACACAACAGGAATTTTGAGTATGGCTTGAATTTATACAAAATCCCATTCTTAGAAGACGCATTAACAGGTTAACCTTTGCCGTTTGTGTATTCTTACGATGTGCAATAATAATGGGAGGCTTTGTCATTGATCTCTGATTGTTACGATGTATATCTAATTGCATAATACCGCGCTGGCGTGAATGCTTGTAATTTGTTCACCGTTGATGCTAGTCATTTCAACGTATCTCTTAAAATAATATACCGTCTTAAAATAATTATGGGTAATGGTGTAATGCCGGTTATCGTAAAACTACTGACATGATTGCTTTTAATAACCAGGTATGTACCTATTGGGTGATTGTTAGGTGTTTATGAATTAATTGTTGAGGAAGTAAAGGTTACTGGTTACACATTCAAGCTATTTCCTAATACGGACTATAAAGTAACTGTTTGAGGTCGTTTTTTGCATAGGAAACTATGAAGTTTTGAAGATGGTACGAGCTTTTAGTGACTTTGGACTGCACGATTCTTTTGTAAACTATTTACTACAGCATCTTATTAATTAAATTAGTAATTCTTCAAAGAAATAAATACCTGACTAACACTAGCCTATCAAATATACAGAAGACAGCACATCAACCTCATCAATCTGTTTTTCTTCAATAGATTTTCAACCTTATCTATCACTTATTGACTGGCCAAATTTGACAGATTCGAGTAAGTTGAGCTGCTGCCATCCTGTGCCTACCATCCATCCTCCGAGCCTTTTCCCAATCATGTTGGGGTCGGCTTCCAGTCTAACCGGATTCAGCTGAGTACCAGTGCTTTACAAGAAGCGACTGCCTATCTGACCTCCTCAACCCAGTTGCCCGGGCAACCCGATACCCCTTGGTTAGACTGGTGTCAGACTTACTGGCTTCTGACTACCCGTAACGACTGCCAAGGATGTTCAATGACAGCCGGGACCTACAGTTTAACGTGCCATCCGAAACACAGTCCATGGTGTCTAAGATATACTTAGAAAGTACATACAAACTTAGAAAAGTTGCATTGGTACTTGCCTGACCTGGGATCGAACCCGCGCCCTCATACTTGAGAGGTTGGTCCTTTACCAACTAGGCCACCACGACTTTCCATCCTGTGCCTACCAAAAAATTAATAAACCACGTCTAAATGAAACTTACCATCAGCATAGTTAGGTGGCAATAGCCTGAGGAAGACATCGCCTCTCCGGCCCCAAGGCCTGTGCCGCACATTGTTGCACTCGCCGCTCGCGCTGCGGTACTTGCTAGGCGGACACGGTATTCTGCTGAACTCATCCTCGTCTGATGAGCAGTTGTGCCTGTGGAAGGAGTATGATTAATATTTGGAATTAATGAAAATATGGGAGATATACAAAGTTATCAGCACGATCAAATATAGAAGTAAACTGCATTGCAATATGTTGGCAATTTTTTAAAGAAACATTGTGCACCTACCCACTTTTTATTTGTCGCCTCCTAAAGTGACAAATTCCGTGACAAATTGAAAAGACGAATAGGTGATTAATTCAATTCGTTGCAGTTTGATTACTAGGTACCTGCTATGTGGAAAGGCGTTTAAAAAACTTCAGTTAATTGTCAAATTGGATGCTAAATATGAATTCTTTTTCTCCTCATCTCACTTGTCATTGACAGAATCCTCGATACCTACCGACATCGACACTGATTGCCATAAAAAAAATGGAATACAATGATATGCATTTTTATTTACCTACGTTAAGTATGTAGGCATAAGGTACCTACCCCTATAATAATAAGAGAGAGTGAGTACGTTGCCTATTATTATAACTTTTAAGATTAGGCATTCCAAGGAGTTCAGAACTTATCCTTACGCAAGTGACTGAGAATATAGGTCAAGAGAAACTTTGGTTACTTACGCATCGCTAGCGCCTAATAGAAATCTCTTTTCTAAAGCTAGTGCTTCACTGACGGCTCGTCTGAGGTCACTTGGCACTGCCTGTATACTACTGTCATCGGATTTGCTTTTCTGTGCACTCGTCTGTACCGCGAACACAGCCGCTAAGAGCAACAAACTTCGTCGTAATCTGAAACAAAGAAAACAATTGTTAGTTATTTAGAAAATATTATATTTTCTCTTAAACATATAAATGTTCGAGTGGCCAGTCGATCTCTACGCTTTGGTTGATATCGTTTCAGACAAGATAGTTTAATAAATTATTTTATTTTGTAATCTGCCCCGTGTCTGGGATGCTTTGCTAGGTACATTGGTGTTTTTAAGACCAGTAGACGACTTCATTTCAGCTATGAAAATTATGGATGTAGTTGATGGAATGAAGATCAATAATATTAATATAAACTGCATATAAACAACAATAAAGCAGTTACCACAAAAATATACAAACGTTACGTCTGCCAACGTAAGTCGTCACGTTCTGATGAACGCATGTATAAAACTTGTAAGTATTAATATGTCGTTAACCTACATTTTTAGAAGCCGACGTTAGTCCCGAGTTCAAGGTATTTTAATCTTAGTTTACGAGAGCTAAATGATACGTTTGTTCTTTAAGCACCTAAGATGACATGTGCGTGATAAATGACCCTTGAGAACGTCATCTCAAGAATTTGGACAGCCTGTTTGTTGAAAAAATATATAGCCTAATTTACAGTCTAACGAAAAAGGATGCAGACCAATTGATTACATTTTTAACTATATGTTATACTTTAGTGTACGGACCAAATATGTGTACATGACATGTGTGGAGTTTTCCTTCTCATAAATATGCACGTTTACGTCAAAGATTAACGGGAAAATATCAGAAGCAAATGGAAAATTACTATAATTATGGTGTTCCCAAACGGTTCTTGGAGTCAACACGGTTGATTGCATCTATGCAACTTTTCAATAACTACGCACGTACCGTTATTCATCAAAAATAATTTATTCCCAGAATTATAGTTTACTATGCTATAAAGATGATTGAGTTTAACTGTACTCAAGTTAAATTTAGATATACCTTAACTAGAGGTATCATTGGTAAAATAAGATTGGGCATACAGGTATCTCTACTGAAAGGGATCAGAAATTGTATAGGGCGTTTGATTCTTTAGATTGCAATATCGTAGTGTTGTGTTAAAATAAACGTGTAGCCAAATTGAAAAGCTACTTTTTTACTGTCAGTTAAGTATTAACTATACACAAACTAGCACTACACAATATCGGTTCACATAGGAAGTGTAATCACTTCCCCGACCGCTGGAACCACAAGTTATGCTTTCATTTTTATCTATGATCTCTTATGACATCTCGCCGGTTAAACCGTACATCTTACTTTCTATTCGAATAGGGTTCACTGGTCCGAAACCAATTAATCAACATTCCATGTCGTTTAAAGGTTACAATGACAAGCCAAGTTGTCATAAAATTGATTGAAAACATTCAAGTATAATGGAACAAGATTTTATTGTGGATCTAAAGATCGAATGAGGTATGCATTAAGAGCTTTGGTTTTTAGTATGAGTGAGTACATTTATGTCATTTAATTCATTACCTAGGACAAGCTTTTCATTTCCTAGCAGGGATGTAAAAGATAAATTTTATCTACCTATTCAGCAGCTGCCATCTCTCTGAAAGGTTTGCACCTACAGATTGACTGTTAAGTTAAAATTAATACTCACATTATAAATCGAATGTCAGTTCAAAGTAATGTGGTAGCAGAATCTGTTATTTATTTGACAGTTATTAATGTTTCGTACGCATTCGGGTGTTTAAAATCTAGCATAAAATAGAGCCAGTATCTTGTTGGGTACATATCTATATTCTCAAAGAAATATTTATATTTAAGTTATTTCCTTTTCATAATAAAAATAGTATTGTGTACCAAAACAATCAAATTCACTAACTCACGATGCGAGCTGAATCATGGTCATCTCGATAAAGCAGATGTACTACGTACAACGATGATTAGACGGGAAAGAAAGTAAAACAATTACACGTGAGAAACTATCTAATTTGCACAACAATTCTGTGCGCATTTAACAAATAGTTTCACCGTTCTCTCGAGCTTTTTGGCTGTAACGTTTTCAAAAGAATGCTGCCTTTCCAAGTATTTGACATAAGTATTTGACATTCTTTCAAAACGAATATTTTTGTTTTAAGGTGAACGTGCAACGTGTAAATGTACCGAGGCTAGCTCATGTCAGCATTGTGGAAACAGATCATACCATCCTCACGTAAGTAGGGTTTTCGTGAGACACGATTTGAAAGATGAAGCAATTACGGCAGTACCCATGTTTTCAGCCATAATGATGCTCATGCTTGATCTTGAGGTCAATTTGAATAATTTTATCTATGTACATGCAATGACTCTTTTTTGAACTTATAATTTTGCAGATATAAAAATTTAATTAAAGTTCTTGTTCATGAAAAGTTTTTGTTTTTGATGATTATTAATCGAAATATAATGATTTATGTTACGTGAAGTAGGTATGTGGCATAGCCAGTTATTTTTTGTTCTTCTCGCCTTGAAAGGAGCAGCAACCGGTCAGAGTCAGCTGGCAGTGTGCACGATATGACTAAATGTCAACTTGCCACTTTCACTCTCCCGGATTTCACGAACACATTACATAATTTGAACAACACAAAAATAGCTCATAGTCATACATTGTATCGTGGAATTGCAGGATGTTCGATGATATTTTACATAAATACCTATTTATGCATTTACCAAGTAATTGAAATTGTAGGTATCATGATACAATGACGTATGAAAGAGTAACAACGTAACAAGATGAGTAATTTATCTAGGATATTATTTAGAAAGATATCGGAAAATATACTCTTTAATTGAAACATGTTTCATTGTTATTACACGACCATTTTGTATTTATGTGGCGGCAATTGTCTATAAAACTTTGATTAGGTATGCGATAGGTAGGTTTCAAATAATTATTAATATTTTATACCATGTACAGTAATAAACAGTTGAAATTATTAATAAATAGCGAATAAAATGTCTCATAAAAATCCCAATTATCCAGCTCCGAAAGTAAGCGCCATGATAAGGTGTCATTATCCTCTAAAATAATTGCTTCCGATATTCCAAAAGTTCTGAAAACTCGAATAAACATGAAGAGCTTTTTGTGAAGGTCATTCAAGAAGCTAATTATATACATACGAATTCAATGCCACAAAGACAATAAGAAAACGTGTAGCCACTCGTGTATATTATTATTCTTAATCATTACATTACGTACTGTTGTATTGAAGCGAAAGTGTGCTGGCCAGTATTACGTGACTAAAAAGTTTGAATATTTAAAATGGATATCGCTACTGTATGTTGGACAAGGTCAAATGTGGCGAAACTTGAGGGAAAATAGTTGCACTGGATGCGACTCGTGGACAAAGAATGTCGGTTCAATTTATGCATTCTATGCTGGGCTCATTACACGGAATTGGACTTAATTAATGTTGAAACCAATAGATTTTTTGTAGTTCATTTCAAGATTGATCACACTTAGAGAAATCATTTCTTTATGCAGTCATAAATGACATTCTTAATATCTGATAATACGAAAGCTTTTTGTAAATAAAATGGCATTTCTAGACAATTTATATCCAAGTATGTAGTCTAGGATGCTGGAGATTTATTCCAACGCCCATTGTTTGTTTGAGAAGGTTGCGTATAGTCGAGTGATTTGCACAGAATGGGACAACCATGCTTGAGGTACTCGCCTAAGTTCGACTAGATTTTGGCAAACGAGCAATGATTGAGGTCACACAAACGCGCTAGTAAGTAAGGATCAAGTTCACCAACAACATAAACCTCAGTAATCTTAAAATTCTTAAGTGTTCAGTCTTTTCACGTTCAATTTTCAAACTAAACAGTGGTTTTAACAAAAAAAGGACGATTAGGTATGTTGTAAATGATCTTGGGCCTTAGTGGAATGAAAGGCTCAGATTAAAGTTGAAAGTAGATCGGCTTAGTGAACGTTGACCTATTTGTAAGACGTGGATTAACGTCTGTCCTAGATATGACAATAATATAATATGTTCGGTTCATTTACAATGTAAGCGAACTTACGATTTAGGTCTTAAAATGTTGCTTACGTACTTAACGTGTGTAGGTAATAATTAATTTAATTAATAAATAAGTATATTTTTTACATTGGGTGTACTTTATATTAAGTAGGTACCTATGTATATAAATAAGTACATTTATTGAATCAATTAATATTAACGTAAGTTCAAAGTTTTCGCCGACTCTACTGCATTGTGCATAATATTAATGGTAATTACAAGCTTGAGAATTTTAGCACTAAAATTTTAATTAATAAGCCTGGGTTTACTTCCTGAACGATCATTTACTTTTTTTGCGAAGACGTCATTATTATAAACGTGTTACTAAATGCCTAAGGGGACAGTATTTTAATGAATTAAATGTTGTACATTTTTAGAAAAAACTAAATAATAATAGGACATACACACACACATACATACAGTATTTAGATACAATAAGAATAGGTAAAACAAAAAAATGATTGCCTGTATGTAATGTCAATAATTAAGTAATTTACTTTGGGTAGCTATCTGTACAAAAAAGGTGACTATAAAATTTAATGAAGACATAATACTTAGGTAGTAAATTATACCCATTATAATATTTTTAAAAGCATTGAAAAACATATTTTAAAACATCTAACTAATAATTACTTTTAATCAAAAGAAAAACATTTTACAGGTACAACATCCTAACTTAATTTATTGCCTACAGTCCATTTCGTATTGTTTTTCAGGCATCGACACAAAATATAATCACCTCCTATACCTTTTTCAAAAAGTTTTTACTAGTGTCGGGTCATTGAACATTTAATATTGATAAAACAACCTGTTATTTAGTTAAGTATAAAAATGCGAGTCCGTAAGTCCATATCAAAGTTCGATTAAGCTTATATAAGTATGTACTTATTCGTATAAAAATAATTAAAAACTCGTTTCTAAGAATCATTTGAGTTTTTTTGGAATTTGTAGATTTTATTATGTCGTATTATTATTATGAAAAAGGATCAAATCATTAATATCTAGGCCTATTAGTGAAAACAAGAGATGAAAAAGAAATACTCACAATTTAGGTAGTTACGCACTCGACTTTCCAGCGAAAGATGATTCATATTCGGTATAACTATTCATTTAGAGATAAAAAGCTAAATTAATTATTTTAAGTAAATGAATACGAAAGATTATAAACAGATGAATACAAATTGCAATTTTATTAAATTAATAGCTGTCCAGAATGTTTGCTCGCGCATTTTTTTTCTTTGCATTCAATAATTTTGAATTTCGAACTAAGCAGCCAACATTATTGGAGAACGTTTTAAAAAATATGAAAGAAACTCTTTTTATTTTAAAATGTTTTATAAGAAATAGAATATAGTTTATATTTAAATATTCAATTGATTGAAATTAACATGCAACTGTTATTGGTTGAGGTTATAAAAATAATGCGTGCAAAAAAAAAATGTTTTTAATTTTGTGTTGGGTTTTGCCGTCGGCCCTACAATATCGATATAATTTTGATGTAGGTTTAATTGAATATAATGGGTACAACAAAAACTTGAGCACGTGATTGGAACGCACGTAGATGACCTCACGAGTCGGACACCTGTCGACCTTTATATCTAGACAGACTACATCCTGAATGCTTCTTCAATATACGATACACATGTGAATCGAATATGTAGTTATCGTAATTATAATGTCAGGAAATGCGGTATGTTCTACTCGTATGTTCGTTTTACATGCCGCTTATGGGCTAGTTGAACTGAACTCCGGCATTTGAACATAAATTAATTAATTGTTGACATTTAACTTGTTCTGATGTATGTTTTGCAAATGATCCAGAATTTTTTCATGAATTTGGAATTGCGCTGGGACACTTTTTTTAAGGTTTTACATAAGAAATATTTTTTTACAACTTAACGCAAAATTAATGAATTACGTTACTAACGTTATTAAGCATTACAGGTTAATAATACCCGTTTATTTATTTTCACGTACAAACAAGCCGATAGTTTAAGCGTTTCCGCATTTTGCGTATGTTTGTGTGACGTAAGGTGATGTGTTTACGTGCATGCGGGTCTTTTGCAACCGCTATCATGTGACTTGGAGTCCCCACTACAACACTGTTTGTTTTCTTATGCATGCCTGCTAAATATTTGAATGGGACACAGACACTTTATGCCTCTTAGAGATTTACAATTATTACAACCTGTTTTGTCTTTTTTGCTGGCAGCTTGTACAATTCTTTTTTTTTAATAAAAAAATGTCCAATCTTTGTTCGCCTGAAAAAGTGGTCTTGTTATTTACAGACTGTTTCGTGAAAATGTGTTTAAAAATTAAAAGCGTTTACGTGCAACGGTTTTATGAAACCAGACACTTTTACGCAAGTTTAATTGAAATCGGTTCAATAATAAAGCAAAGTGAGTAAAATGTTTTAAACGCCGCGCTGTGTTCTTCGGAGATAGGACGTTGCTTCCTTTCTACGTGTTTCCCAAGAGATGGGTCAATAAAACCTGCAATCACTAACATTTGCTTAACTCAGTAGCGGAAATCTAACACAATCATCGATCTTCACGCTTGATCGACTCGGTGACCAAGTTAACGCTGAAACGCCAAACATCACGAGACGGTAACCTTACCAAATTAAATTTAACACTCCCAGTACGATGTGGTTATCGGATAAATGTGCTATAGGCCACGCCAATTAACGTGGACTCAGTGTAGCAACGCGCTTGCGAAAACCCTGTCGAGCTCGGGGAAAAACGGTTACCTAAACTCCCACAATGTGATGCTAGTTGGCTGTTTCGAACGTGTGAGACATTCAAAAGTGAAAATCAGTATTGAAAATTACGTATGTATGTATCACACGCTTTTGTCTGGACGAGAGAAGTACAGCTGACATTGTAACGACCACTTCACCTGCCACTCATTATTGCTGAGAATCTTAAGTTATATGCTTTAGCATTTACCTCATAGGTTAAGTTTCAAATACGACTAGGACCCAACTCACACATAACATTAATTTCAATGCACCATAGTATTGTCGTATTGATAATGGGCAAAAGTGTTGTTGAGTTTGGCCTTATTTTTTCGGAATACATCGATATTTGATACGTGGTGCTGGAAAAATGAAAATGTATAATGTTAAAGAGGCCTCGACGTATTTTATCGAACACCATGGCTAATAAAGAACATCTGATGTAACTAATGTATATTTATTCTAATTAATTAAAAGGCATTAATATTCTTTAACGAATACTTCAGATAGGCGTGTAAAATATTTGTTCGAGGAAATCGTAAAGTAAAGACAAAGGCGTGTTTTATGTGTTACGAAGATTTCTTTCCATATTAGATAATGCCATCGTGTGACTGTAGGTCATTCCGAAGATATAAGTTTGCCGTCGAAGACTGGTTCTTATCTTTTGTCTATATTTATGGCGTTATTCAGAAAAATGTATGTACGACACTAGGATAGAATATATGATAGGCGTAGGCGTATATCAGAAAAATATCTTGCCGAAATAAATATTTTTTATACGTTATTATTATTCAATTTATTTCTAAAAAACACTAAAGAATTGGTTCTGTTAAAATAGCTGGGTATCGGAATGTGAAAATTATTAGCCTTGACGTTGCGTAGTGATCAACTCTGAACAGCCGGTATTTCAAAAGGTGAAATTGTAGGCTGGTTAAATAAAAACTAGCAATTCATACTTCAGATCTGGATAAAACAAAGCATTGTTTTAAGTATGACTCACTTGTGCGTGATTCCTTTTGGTTGAGGTTTCGTGCCTTTTTCGAGAGTTTACGCACAACTCGCAGCCATGCTAACTTTGGGTTGGTATCTAAACTAACGAGATATAATAATCAGACTAATTATGTGTTTATGACCTTTTTATGTCTTTGAATGATTAGATTAATATGTTAAACTTCCAAATTACTGTTTACATTTCCTGAGGTAAATTCTTGTTAATAAACGATAAAATATGATCAAAATAATTAACATCCTACGAAGAATTTACAACAATAAAATTCAGTACGAATTTTTCAAAGGATTTTTATAATTAACGAAGTCTAAGTTCTTACCTATTTGCAGATATTTCTCAGTTTGCTATTCAAAGTCGGAGCGGTCAAATACCAACATTACCTAATCAAGTTGTTTCTGAGAAGCTAGACGACGCGCGTTACGCAACACAATTTAACAACAATTGTTAATAAGTGGTTTCTTAACGTTAATTTTCTGCCTGATAATCCGCTTCTGACATTATTAATGGGCTTAATAAACATACTTTCTCACGGCTACAATCATTTTTAAGTCGGAAATCATAAATATCTTAAGGCTGCGTTGTGAACAGCTAGCGTGTAGTTCTGATGATATTATTTACGCTTAGATTGTTGCCTTTAAAATGTGTCTATCTTATTTTAATTTAAAATTAGAGACACGCAATATGCTTCCAAGTGGCGTGCTTTGGTGTGAATATCTGACAAACAAAACAAGTATTGTTAAGTATGACCGTTTTTTAAATCTCGAGTTGAAGTTGTTTTTTTATATGTCTGGTGGTACTAAATATGTCATCACTTTTAATAGTAGTAGACACAACACTTAGCACCGCTCCATCGACTATTAAACATGTACTTAATCGGACTGTCAACAACGATTATTTGTGATGGGCACACAATGTACCCAGCTTTTAGTTTTTTCGTACAAAACGCTTACGGCTCGATCACGCAGAGATACAAGATAACAAATCAATTTGAATACAGCACCCAATTGTTTAGCAATCAGTGATGAGTAATTCACGATATTCTCACTGAATTAAATACTTTAGAACTATTATGTAAAGAGATAAATGCACATTACAGGTAACAGGTTTAACACTGTTTACAGCTCGTCAAGTAAGTATGAAGTTTCTATTGTTCAACTTCAAGATGAAAACTAGAAGTTATCGGCCGCCTCTATCCAATCAGACAAATTGAAACAGCGGAAAGCGTAAACGTAGTTCCTTTGTTTAACGTTTTTATTAGCTGTCTTATTACTATGGCGCGATTGTAATTATTGACAATAATAGTTTAAAGAGAGGTTGATTGGCCTTTAATTACTTCCTAATATGTGTAGTCGTGACCTTTGGTGAGACTTGATAACTTGATAAGTTGGCATGCGCCGATACCTTATTTGTACAAAAGTGACATCCTGAGATATAAACAAGTACCTATTTATAATCTTTTCTATTAGGCATGGGACTACTACAGTCATGAGTATTAAAGCTGTTGTCGGGTCGGAAGATTTCGAAAAGAAGATGTCACAGCAATACAATCTTTCTCTAACATACTTAATCTATTGCCGAGCTCAAAGAAGGATATGACTTAGGTAACATTACAAGTTTAGAATTACTCAGTATTATCAGAAATTTCGTTATTATGTTTTAGCAAATGTCAGTAGAGCGGTATTGCCGATTAAGTTTGAAATACTGCCTCTGGTCATATATTCAAAACTAGTTATTTGAAAAAGGTAAAGTTTTATTTAAAAAGCTACACAAAACAACAGGGATTGACATCACAAAAAACTCAAGTACCTATGTATCATTAAACAGTATAACACGGCAAGTAATATTTAAGTAAGTATTTAGACAACTAATGAATAAATAATACCTCAGACAAAAAAACTATTCAAAACAAATTATTGTTCCGCTTTGTATTTTAACCCAACACAACAGATCATCAGATCATCTTTTTTCGTACCATGCGTAGTCGGTATAAAAAAGCGGGATCTGTACTTTGAATGACGTCAGATGATGTGGGAAATCACGATCAGAAATCGAAGAATGGACTATAATATGACGTCACGGATAACGCAATCTTGTGGGCCAACTGACCAGCCCCCTCAATATAAGCATTTCATTCGCTGAGTCGTTCCTTTATGTTGTGGCTTTGTGATTGGCCAAGTCACAGTAACTAGGTATAGGTTAGTATGTAATTTTGGTTGCGAAGTTTTCCTACAGGGGTCAAAGTTCGCTAAAGCTTTAAATATCAACAACAAATCGGCGAGTTTTATGGTGATTTGTATGTAACCATTATGCCTATTTATGGTAGTTAATACGTTAGTAAAGTATTCGTTTTTGTTCGGTATTTAACAACCATATTAGACCCCAACTTTGAAAAACATATTTCTTGCGAATTTTATTAGTTAAGCTTCATAATAAACAAATTACAAATAAACATATCCAAATTAAGAAAGAGTACTGTAATGACAATCATAGAGAAATGTTGCAATTAGAGCGTTTCATACTTATTTATTTTGTCTCGCCTCTATGAATCTTTTAATGCGTACAGTATAATTAAAACAGTCAGTTGCCCATTTTTTATAGTTGGGCGGTGAATCTCGACGTAAATCTAAAGTTACCAAATACATTTTCTTCTCAATGTCGTATTAGAAAGCTTGGTACTGTAAAATTACAGTTTTGTAATCAATACAAATTAACCTGTCGATTTCAAGGGGCAAGTTCATGCTTTAAATGACTCGTAGCCTTGAAAGACTGAGTTATTAGGCCCCAAGCGCCTATTCAGTAGATTTCAAGATAGGGAAATAATACAATTAGTGGAACCTCGCCTTTTTAGTTCCGCCCAGGTGCAAGGCTTACTCAGTCAATAAATATAAGATTCTAAGCGCATTTGTAAGCATCAACATTACAAATTGATGAACTATAATAAAGAATTATTAGGTCGTTAGCATCATCGATTTATTGGTTAGTTTAGACACGAAACATTAGAGGTTTACGATAGTGAAGCGGAAGCGATACCGTACTTTGTATAAGTTCCGTGTGTGCATCTTCAACAAAAAATAAAAATAAGATCTGCCTTTAATTACACCAAGTCAATATGCTTACACGCAAGATTTAAGTACGCACAAAAACAGTTATGTCAGTGGCATGCAGTAATATTGTGCAATATGTAAGGAAGGAAGAAAATTCATTATTACTCCGTTGTTATGCCGTAATGATGAGCACGCGGGTTACCTAACCGTCAAAGCGACCGTAACACTTACCAGTCGGTCATTTGGCCTTCGCAGCCATATACACCCGGTTGGTCTACCACCGTACGCATTTGTTATGAACTGCTAACAATCTAAGAGAAAGGACAATGTCACTAAATAATCGATTTTATTGACTTGCTGTAACAGATATATTGAATTTTTTGTACCATGTAAAGACACAATGTTATATCCTACAATGATTTGACGTTTTATAAAAAAGGAATTTTAAAAATATGTATTGAATTTTAAAAACATTAAACTGTAATAACATATAATTCCAGCACTGAAAAAAGATTACACTATTCCCGAATGATATTTGCATAAAACGAGGATAGACGATTATATTCATTTTGAGTTCATATAATTTGTCGTACTACAGTTTAATAAGCTTGTTCCTACCTACAGCCAAGTTAGCTTAGTAACAAGCAGTATTGTGTAAGTTGCAGTGTACAATTAAATTCATGAGTAAATGCTAAATTATCCAATTTCAACACTGAGTGGGTGCGGCTACTAATTGAATGACGAGTGTTTCAATAACAAGAACTTGGAGAGAAAGCTTTTGGTAAGCTATTGAAAATGTATATTTAACACCGATTAAGTTGTATCAAAACAACATTATTCCTGCTTTCCATCAATATAGATTAGGCAGAGACATGAGGCGTCATACCTAATCATCGACTCTTATTTCCCATCCGACTTTAGTTGCACTTACGATTACCAGATCAAAAAGTCATTCGTTGGATTATTCCTATGTTATTTACAATAGTCGTATAAATAACCCTTCGAATTAATTACTTGTAATTTACCTTGGCACGAGTTATGCACCGAGAGGATTTACGATAAGCGTCACATCATGATTTATTCCCGTAAACATCTTCGCATGAATCAGTATAAATAATACGAACAAATAAACAATAGTTAGTTAATAATACAAAGAAATCCGGGAAAATGGCTATAAAACTGACTGTTTTTCTGAACTGGACTACAGTTATTCAAATTCCTAGCAGTTGTTTATGACTGTTTTAAGTAATGGTTTTTCACACGGATCTTATGATCGTAAAAGGTAGCATCATCATTTACAATCGTCTTTTCTAGGAATCCTAGAGTTCCGGTTGTACATACATGTTCTTCCGTGAACTCGTATTTAGATGAAGTTATTTAACGTTTTTATTGATATAATGAACCTCTGTGATTGACAGCGTCTAAGCTAATGTGCGGTTACGTAAGGACGGCTCATGAATGGACCAAGATTCGAACCGAGATTGACGACTCGCGTACATTATGTTTAATTTTATACAGCAAGTGCTTATTTTATTTATCTTTAAAATTAATTAGCGGGTCAAGTGCTGTAGAAGTGTAGAGATAGCTTGTACACCTCATGGTGTGTTATTAAATTTTGTAATTAACAATTACACATTTAATGCAAACGGAGAGCTCAGACTCTACTGTGCATCATGTGTAAGTCACTACCGGGCCCTCGTGGGCCCTCGTGGGCCCGGTAGTGACTTGCCAACCCGAATTTGTCAGTTTCGCCAGTTTCGTCAGTTTCGCTCATGCGAAGACAGATTGCCGGGAATTGACAGGGTGTCGCCGTCGATGAACACGTCTGGGAGGACATCATGTCAAATTATGTTCGTTTGCCCATTTACCTACCTTTTTGTGGTTTCCTCAACTTAAAAATTGCGCGCCTGTAACTCTGTGGAGTATTTTTAACGTACTTCAGAAAAAGATGGGGGTTTTCAATACCACCGCGTGTACCTATATAATTTTCATACAGCTCAGTAAACATTTAAAAATCAAAGCAAACATTATCATCTGAACAAGCATTTGATCATTCTGTTTGACTTGAAATTGACGGTCTTGAGAATGCTTCCATTAGCAAAACGAAGCGTGAAGCGACAAATTAAGGCGCTGCATAAAACGTAGATTTGGTAAAAAAATAAATATTCAAACTAGCCACGCTTATTAATCTGTGGCCGGCCATTATTCGACAAAGGCGCGTTCGCGTTGAACGAAAGCGAATGCGCCCGGGGCTGGAAGAAATCGAAAACTTGTTGCGTAAGCGGAAAGTCGAGGTCCCATAGTTGCGTAAGGGTACGTTATATACGCAAGCTCGGGACAGTTCGTGTGTGCTGACCTCTGTTTTCGGATAAACAATGGGTCGTTTGTTACTAAACAATTTTAATCGGTGTCATTTTTTATTTTAGATAATAAATAAGAATTGTGTTTGAGTTTTGGTTGCGGTGTTGTTATTTAGAGGTGATTTTTTTTATACTTATTTATGTGCACGTTTGAACAAAATAGTACAAAATGATTTTACCAACCTGTTTTCAACTTTTTTTCGATTTGTAATATTGTAAGGTCTCAGTTTTGCGATTTCCATTTCTCCTGAATATTGTTCTCTTCTTGTCGAGAGACCTGCAGGTTTAATTACCTGACAAACATTTGTGTTGGAGTATTGGTTATGGCTCAGTAAAATTAAATGATACATAACGCTGTCTCTACCATTGCAAAACTGAAAAAATCCAACACAAATTACAAGACCCAACAAACTTTTGCTACGAATTAACTCCAAATACCTAGCATAACTTTCGCCTACTCCAAAACCGTTCGTCTTAATATGTCGCTTAGATTGAAGTCACGCATGCGCGTAATCCAGCGGCCATTGCGCAATAGTAGTAGCCTAGTGAGGAGTTCGATGAGTCGTCCGCGCGTGCAACATGTTCCAATTGCGACCTGCATTGCTGCCTGTGTCACGGCGATATTGCGTCAACTTTTGGCTTATCATTGCATGAGCTACATGTTTTGACGTTAATGATGTTCGACATGTTTGAGTTTTGAAAGTTTGAATTTGGAAGTTGCTAGCTTCTTTTGTTTTGTCTGTGTTTTCTTTTTGCATGTAAAGTTTCTGGCAATGAAAATGCCATTTGGTGCCTCTAAATTGTAGCGGTATCGTATTGTAATTATCTGAATAAAAATACCCAGTAGCTATATCTGAATCTACATCTATCGTTCGATTATTCTATCGCATGAAATAATTAGTTCCTATTTTAAACAATTTAATTTCCTTATGAAAAACAACAATGAATCATTTTAACTTAGGTCGTGTCTCAATTAACAGGATACATTTTTTGACATATTTTTATCATAAACAACATTAATTGCAAAGATAATAAGATTCATGAATTTTCCTCATGACGATTGTGATATTATTGAGAAAATATGTTTTTATCGATGATGTGTTCATCTTACTTGGAAAGATTAATTTATGCTGAATTCCTATATTATTAAAGTTAAGTGTTATTGTTCATTTCATTTACATATCGATTAATACAAGAAGGAACCTCGGCTTTACTTACTATCCGCAAACATAGAAATTATGCGACTTTGTCCAAGTCACATTTAGCGATAAGGCCTAATAGAAATACTTAACTATGTAGTTAGTACTTTGGGAGGTTACAGGCTAAAGTTCACGGAGATTTTCGCAATTTTCAGTCATTATATTCGACACATTCACATGTTTTACGACGAATATTTACTCGAAACGTCATGCGTGTTAGACTCTACAGAATCCTACCTATCTCAAACGACCTACATATACCTTCAAAAGGTTCTGGTTTTTGCCTTTTCCGTTCAACAGACAACCAGACAAAATGTCTCCAAAGTTCCATAATTATTCCACATGTATTATGCAACGCACAGCAATGAGGAAGACAGGTCATCCAGACATCTACATTTAATTATCTGACAACAGGTACTTGCATAACAAGCTATGCACATTATTCAAATACTGGTTACTAACACTTGGTCGCATCTGGCTTCTGTGAGAAATAATGAAGCTACTGGAATCACGTGGAATGAAATGTTGACGTTTCTGTCCATTGTTATTTTTTAAAGAAAACTTGGTGTTCTCATATTTTTTTTCTAAGATTCAGAGTGGTTAAAAATAGTTTCAGTAGAAGTTTTCAGATTTTCAAGGCAAAAGCTTGTTATAATTTTTGATATCAAACATTATTAAGCAGTAGTCTAGCTTCCATAAAAATGGTAAGGGCCGATTTTTCAATCGCCATATAACTTTTATCCGAAGAATATGTTTGACAGCTTTTGTGTAGACAATATGTAAGACCGAAATATTTATTCCTTAGATAAAAATTATCTGGCGATTGAAATATCGGCCGTAGGATCATCAAATAATTCGCTCTGTACCTAAGCCAGGATTTTGAAAAACTTTTCCACAGACAAAAAAGTAATTTCTACTAACAAACGTGTACGATAAATTGAAATTGTATTTGATAATTGAATTGAGTAACTATTAATCACATTAGAATCCACGTAACACCTGTGGTTCACCACAACTCAATCGTTGCTGGTATGTCATACTCACATTCCATCGCAATCCTGAGTATCATTTTATAACTTAATACAGTTTATAAAGCCTATTAGCTATAGTACATGTAGCTTATTGCTCTTTCGAGGGAAACATAAGTATTTTTCCTTGTATCTATTGCACACTTAAGTAGCGAACTATCAAACACATCCAATTTTGCTTGATAGTTTTAAAGATTTCCTTGTGGGCTTTCAATTTGTTGCAAATAAGTAAGTGCTGAAAGACTGAAAGATTTGTAATTTGAAAATATTTAAATAAGTGTACGACACTTAAATGTATAGATATTATGAACTTTAATATAATGGTAAAGATTTGATTAAGCTTTTATCGAAAATTTGATTAATATTAATTGGGATGGCGATGAGTCTTAGCTTTGGTCGTTTCGCACAAATCCAAATAAAATATAACAAGCAAACCAAACGACCATGACATGAATTCCATATTTATTTGGCCTATTTTTTACAATTTATTAGCACTTAGTACCTAAGTATTACATTGGCAGTGAAGGTGACAATTGGTGAAACTTTAGATGTTATTAACAATACACGCAACTATTTTTGGTCAAATGTTTTTTTTTTCATATATTACACTACCTAATGAGATCAGAGATATTATTTAAATTGGTACACAACATCACATATAATAAGCTACGCAAGACGGTGTACTAAGAGCTGAGTAATATATCCAGTTGTCTCAGTCTTATTTGAAAGAACATTTAGGTATAAATGACAAAAATAAAAGATTACTGTGGTTAAATTATTATTAAATTGCGGTAAAACAAAAAAGGAACGTATAAAACGGATCATTTATCATGTTAACCTTTCCATCACAAAATTCAATGTGACCTTGCTAGGGCGTTTACCTGACACCATACTATTCGTTAAATGTACTATAATTACACATAAAAATAACAACATCCTTATACCTTATTAGGGTATAAGTATTTGTTTGGTTATTCGCATTCTTAGGAGGCTTTTGACAAAGATTGCGGATGTTCGTCTACTGTCGACGTCAAAAAACAACATTCCATCTTCACTACACAAGGTTTTAAATGGTAAGACGAAAATAGTTCGCTTAGAACTAGGAAATAGTTTGCAAAAACTTAAGACGCCTATTCACGTGTATTCTCAAGACTTTAGACGATGACATAAACTGTCATTATACAATATCGTTGTTACTAACTAGTTTCTAAACTGAAAAGAGGTTGGCATTCTTGTAATCACAATTTGGTGACCGCGATTCGGTCTCCACCTACACGTAATTTTCGATGCAAGTAGATGCAACAGGGGTCAAAATGGGGAAAACTTGAGCAATAACGTTAGCAAATGAAGTATTAACATGACAAGCACGTAAACAGGTTGCCGAGATTAATTCATTTTAGACTATTTTTAGAATCACAAATAGTTTCGTGCAAATAAAACAAGTTGGCGCGAATAAGGCTTTAGAATACCAACGTGTTATTTTCGAGTGTTCACGTATAACACATTATCCAATTATTACGAACGCTTAGATAAATATTACTTAAATGTTTACAATACTACACGTAACTTTAAATATTGCATTTGTTACACGCCACTTTCCATGTTCGAGAATCATAACTTAGCTACACATACAACTATTTATCGCTAGCTTCGAACTCAAATCTTCTGTTAAATAATGCATCAGGAAATAAAGTTACGTAACTCATAAGTGGATGAAACCATAACAAGGCATACACTGTAAAGTTCACTAGCAGGAAATATTACATAGGTTTATGTAGGACACATCCTTTATTAATGATGCTTGCACACGCTAGAGTTACGAATGTAAACCTCAATTCTCAGGTCACAGTTCACAGGTGAACCAAACTCAAAGTTCAACAGCTACTTTAGCCAAATTAAAGCGATTCTAACTAACAAGGTTACCACAATAAGGTCGATTGTTAAGCAACTCTTACTATTTGTCGCCTCTGAAGTCATAAGTTCGAAACAAGAATTGGCACACTAGTTCTTGAAAATAAGTTTGTAGAACATGAAATCAGGTGGTAAGTTTATAAGAAAATTATAGTATGAGAATGTCTCAAGTTTAAAGTTAATGTGTATATTTATAATAATGCACATGGCCTTGCCAATTGGGTCACAATTTACTAAAATATTGCCACAATACTTAATTATTTGTCGTACGAGTGCTCTTTATAACTTAACATTTGAATATTGTAGCGAGCTGAACTTGTAGCCTCGATTGGCATTGTCCTACATTCAGTAAAGGAGAGGAATTTAGCAGTTGATTTGACACTTCATACTTTAGTTTGCGAAACTGTTTAGAGATTGCCAGATAGCCAAATGACGAGGTTTGACGATGATGATGGGTTATGGAATTGTTCCATGACATTTGACCCCACGTGACCCTTCTACTTTGTAAGAAACTTATAGGTAGCGCTTAAAATTGTTTCAATTTTCTATTGTTTGGAATTCATATCCTGGTACTTGATTAACTCTATCTTAGTCTAGAAATCACTTGTAAAAAATTGCCAACTTACTTTTTAATAGTTCCCATGCTGCTGCTAACAATAGACACCTGATTAAATTATTCAAAAAAACATCAATTCGAACAAAACAAAAGAACACGACTAGTTTGAACAGATCACTTTTTGTTTTTATAAATCGAACGGTCGAATGTCAATGTGGAAAAATTTGTTCGCGATTTTCGCGGGAGCGGTTGCGAGCGCGCTCCGTTCGTAGCGAACGTGCTGGCTCGACGGTAGTGACGGAATGAGGCTGGTGCCTGGAGCTCCCTCAGCTGTACAGCAGCCGCCAGCGCAGCGCCTGAGAGAAAGTTAAGTTATCAAACTCCGCGGTTACGTTCAGCGATGACGCTATCTTCCCAGCGGTTGCGTATTCGGTGACAAAATTAAATTTTCGCGTACCGGCAACAATTTATGCGCTACTGACACGGTGAGCGTCCGTCGTTCATGGTGTCCCACTTTTTCAATTTGTTTATTTACATTTTGAAGTTAGCGATAACACAATAACTATTGCAGAATTTTGGTGTAACATTTAGAAGTCCTGAAAGATTATCGTCGCTTGGTGTAAGGACTTTACAAATGAAACTTAAAATGTTTTATAGGGCTATATATGTTAACAAAATAAGGAATTTTTCACGACAATTGCACGGAGTAGGTACTTGGTGGTACTACTTTAATCTGATAATTAATTTTAGGTGAATTATTAGTAAACCATGTCCGTTATTTTTTTTATTAATTCTATTTTTTTTAATACCAGATTAAAGTAATCAATTAACTTAAATGTTCCGAATAAAATCGGGAAATATTATATTTATAGTTATTACGTAATACACGGGTTAATATTTATTCGATTGTAAGTGGTGACCGCACAACTTTCACTTTTGCGAATGTGGGTAGGTTGTTAAGAAAAGTCATATGATAAACGTAAGTACTTCCATACTCGTACTCATATACAATCGAGATAATGAGGCTGTGAGAACGTGCATTTAGATCAGTTACAAAATTGAAACAATATTGCATGTGGTTACTTGTAAGTATAGTGGCTGTTCAATGTGACTGAAATGTAAAATTGATGACATAGGTATAGCTAAGTATACCGCTACATAGTATTTCTCTACTAAATCTTCTTCATAAAACTCTCCTATAGCGGGCCTACTGCAAGAGTTTGCTAGAAATACATAAACTGTTAAATAAATAAATAGGTAAGTATTTACAGTTCAAAATAATAACGATAGGTTACAGTGAAACTTAGTTTTAGTTTCTAGTGTTTTCCTATCCCTTTTCTTACTAAGTATAATAAAAGTCAGCGTCTTCGCGATACGTATTTCTCTTCCGCACGTATCAGCCGACATCTGTTCACTTCCTTCCTAGCGTTATACTATCTAATATCTATTGACATTTTCCATGGTCTGTTTGTTTTTACTGCTACCAAGGTAGTTTTTATTACTACTTGTTATATGCTCCGATTTACGCCGCTTTACATGTTCAACAATTTTAAGATTTTAATATCTTATCTTTACTGTCACTGGTACTACTTTAAAACTCTTACGTTTTCGTTCCTTGTCGTTTATATTTTGTACATAAAGTCCTTTCATTTTCCACGTCCTCATTTTTCAAACTGTCCCATTGCTCGATACCATCGCACATTTTGTAGTTCTTGTCATATTTTCTCGTGACCCGCTTGCCCTTAAGAATGATTTCCATAAACCATTTTAGTTAAGAGTTTGTATCTATTTGTAAGAGTACCTACGCAATAAAACAGTTTATGTAAATATCTGCACTATTGCAACGTTTAAATTGCACGTGATCGTAAAACTGGTAATGTACGAGTACCTAAGCGGTATGAAGCTAGGTGTTAACAGGTTTAAAGCTAATAATTATAGCTCTAGATTTTACAACCTGGCGTAATCCTGACTTTTGAATGATGTACGATTGGTCTGTGTTGTCAGAGTTGTGCTTTCTGTTTCTAGAGGTATATTTGAAATGTTTTCAGACATAGTATCGCTTGGTTTACGCATGAAGTTTAAAACGCCGAGGTTCGATCTACGGACCTCGTTGCTTATATTCTAAATGTGAGAGTTTTGAAATAACGCATCAAAATCTGAAACGTATGAAAATCAGGCTTATAAATCTACGTAAATAATCTTCGAAGTGCAAGTTGCATTCAGATAGAACTGCATTAAACAAAGAAAAGTTTACCTGAAACAAAAAGGAACGGAAAAGACATTGATACTTTATGAATTCATTAAGATAGAATAGGATCAGCCATCCTAACAAAATTGCCAAACTAAAGAATTATAGGAGCAAACAAGCAAATTACCAATTCAACGAAAGCTCGGTACGAAACACTCCTCCAAACATTATATTATCTGACATAAGCATGGGGGCTTGTTACACAATTGTCAAGTGCCTCCATGTGATCGCTGAGTGAAAGTGGCTGATCTTCCAAACCTGTCCGATGATGTCACAGCTTATCTGATCTCGGATAATGCAAACAATCGAATTTGCCCAACGCCCACGCTATTCGATTCGCCAAACAAGGAACCGAGATGTTACCTCTGCTTGTACCCGTCAGAAGACATCAAATGTAGGAAACAAATGGGTAATCACTGAATTCGATGACCTAACCTCGTGAGGAAACGGCAATCATCTTGTTTGCGCTTGTTTGGGTAGAAGATATTGAACATTTTCTTTACAGAAAGACAAGAACTGGATTGAAGGAGGAAGTTATATCCATCAGTTTACAGGACTATTAGCTCTATACTTATGACCTATGAATGGACAATTGAAACGGGGCAAAGCAGGAATAAAAAAACATTGGATGTTTCTTTTTAGGAAAATTCGTTCTCCGAAATGTTTTTAAGTTTTGTCTACGGGAATTTCCTATTATCCGACTGGCTCTTAAAAACAGGCATGGTAACAATTAAGTCTCGCAAATGTACGTAGTGGGCAATATAAACATTGTATTCGCGGATTCTAAGTATCGAGATGATGTTACTTGCTTGATGAGTAATCGCGATTTCCCATTTTGAAATCCATCGAATTGTATAGTATAATTCTAACAAAGTTTCACGTTGAGTATTAGATCCAAAAATTTTAAACTATTTTTTTTATTAAATCGCTTTTGTAAGCTTGTATGTAAAACTCCATTATTATTTTATACAATGACTTTAGCCTATCAGGGCAATAAACAACAACGAATCGATACAGTACCGCATTCTTTGCTCACTTTCAGAAAAGTCCAAAATATTTACAAGCATTTCGCAAAAATGCACATCCAAAATAACAAAGAGTCATCGTAAACAATGTACGCGTAATACTTTTGGCATTATGTATTTGGTTTAAGGCAATATTGACCGAAAATTTCACTTTCGTATCACGTGCTGTGACGTTGAGTATACTCGTATGTAGGAACTCATATGTGTACACTCGGTACAAACTGGTACGATTCGTCAAGCTTTCCTGTCCACTTGTAAGACAAAGCGCCAAACTTTCAGCTTTGTTTTTCTAAAAGAAGTAATTGTTGTAATATTTGTTTTTGGAACGTAGTTATGGTAGTAATTGAGTGGTACTTAGTAATGTAGTTTTGTTTTTAAAGAAGACTTCTTTTGTTTCTTTTACGAATTTAGAAATAGACACACAGTGTTTATTGGTAAAAGTGTGTATATAATAAATATCATAATGCTAAAAAATCATTTCAGTAGTTAGCTTTTATGCAGTGCTAGTGCGAGGCGTTTACTATCAACCGGGGCTTCACACTAGAAGACTGGTAGGTACGGAAAAATTATACTCATCGACTCCATTTATCTGCTTGAATGCTTAAAAATCTTAAGTAGGCATTTTTTTATTAATTGCTATATTAATTACTATTAAATCCATATTCAGGTAATCATAATTAAGTTTTATCAACATGTATATAAGTTACCTGAATGTGAAGAGGTCGTTAGTGTGGACACGCTCGGCAAGGACGAGGGTCCGTTGAGAAACCCACACCTATTGTTGATTTTTATCATTCTCACGTGATGGAGGCGACACACAGATATATTTGTTTATCTAATTAGCTAACTTTACATGACATACAATCGTATGATATTAATTCATCCCAGTATTTTTATTAGATATTAAATATTTTGCACCAAATGCACAGCTCACGCTTTTCATTCGAACTTCCATCTAAAGATCCACCTCATAAGCAATTAAACTATGAACATAATATAAATGTATGACATAAAGTTATTATAGATAATAATCCTAGCGTTTACATCATTATTCTAATAGTTGTTTAGACCAAAACTATTTCAAAATGCTTTAATAGCTTGGTATTGCTGACGTAATTTATCGACGTACCTACCATGTAAAATAATAAGGCTTCTTTCATAACAATCTAGCATGCAGGTCCTATAGAACCTATAATATTCCTTGTGTAAGTAACTGGCACGTCGTGCTAAATAATGGGCTTCATATTCGAACTAGGATTGATACGACGATTGAAAGGGGTTTCGACACTTCGGGTTTCGGTGGCGACACAACTGATTGTTTTGAGCTGGGCTGAATTGTCAACGATTGATTGGAAGTGTGGGAGAGCGAATGGTAGATAAGAAAATATTAAAATATGTGCAAAGCCAAATGCTATATGAATTATAGGTACACTGGAATCGCTATGCCGCCGAATACAGTCGTAACAGTTGCTGCTACTATTCCACGACATGACATTAGGGTTTATTTGGTGGCGGATTAAAGGTGCAGCTGACTCGATGAGAAGAAGTTTACTATTGCTTCTAGTATTAAATCCTACACTTAAACCTAACATTACACTACCGAAGTAAGAGGTTAAAATACTGCCACATTAAGCAATTCTAAGTATGGCTATCAGTTATTTTAGTTAAAGTTGGCATCAGAAATTGTATTCAATAAACTGACGAAACGTTGCATATTTGGGATTTAAATCAAATGGAGCATAATTAAGCTGGGTAATTTTGTCTAATTAGTCGAGAGATTAATCTAGCTAATGAGACTAACATTTGATGCAACTTTACGGCATCTTTTAAGTTACGAGTCACGAAAATGCGTTATGGTTCACGACAAAAATCGTTTATCGTGAGAAGAGGTAGCTGCAATTTAATATAGGTGCTCTTAATAAAGAAATGGAAATAGGTAGGTCAGCATTATTAACAAAAGTTGATGAAGCTAAGGATAATACCAAATATAGGTTAGCTACAGGTTCTCACAATACCCACGCCCTTGGACTCAAAAGGACATATTTATATACCTACTCGTATATTCAGGTTTTGGCCTGTGCTACAATAAGTACATCCTTATTGTAAATGTCAATATAGGCCGATAGCATTTAAGCCTCTTAAAAGAAGTTAATTCCACTGCAACCTAAGACAGCGTGTCGTGGGTTTGACTTTGATATCCCCTTTACATAGTTGAATGGAGTTATTGACCGCTTTTTTGTATTTGAAACAAATGACAATTTACAACATTTGGCTAATTTGAAAACCTGTTTCATTATACCTTTATAACTACCTATTTAGTTGCCGCAGCTGTGTTCATGATATAGGTAGGCAATCCGTCTTGGAATAGGTGATGTCGCTTTCCAGGGATTGCAAAAAATAAGGAATAGATATACTCGAGACGGATGCTGTGGTAAGTGCTAGAAAATGAAAATGCCATCTTCTTTCTTCTTTGTCGTTATCACTCTTGACAGAGTGGTCGTGGTCATCACTTCAGGTGTTGGTGGCAAGCTTAACAACCCGCCGCCACTCCTCTCTGATGGCCGCCTTCCTCGTGCATTCGTAAAGTGACGATGAGCCATTTACTGCCGCTTTTATCTGGTCAGTCCACCTCATAGGCGATCTTCCTCGTGGCCTGGTACCCTCAACCCTGCCCTGAACCACAAGTCGCTCAATAGCCACCTCCCCTCGGCGGCCATATGAATATGCCATAGTACTGAAAAAAATATGTCATGACAGGCCATAACAGCACCATACTCCACCAATTGGGTAAACTCATTTTTTTTGTTTATTATTACATAATATTAAAATAGATGACATTAAGAATATCATAGATGGTTTTAAAATATTCAATAGGTAAGTCTACATATCTACGTATGAATCACAATGACCTACGTGATGCTGCACACGAACCATTCCAGTTTGTGATGCGCCTGCGCAAGCCTTAGCTTCGTGTTGTTCGACTGCTACTTGATGCTCAATGATCTTGATCTTGATAACGCGTTGGTCAATAGTTCTGTCAAAAAGCGGCCAAGAGCACTCTGCGTGTGTAGGGCTGCCATCTAGAATTTCGCAAAACCCGAACAAACATTGATAAAACCCGGGCATTTGGCGTAAATCGCATTTTTTCCACGGATGAGTCCGAAAAAAATGAAAAATAAGCAAACCTAATTTTTAATCCATTTACTATAGCTAATACATATACTTAAATTCAATGAGGTGCTTCATTACATGAAAAGTGTCCGGGTTTTCCCCGGACACTTCTTAAAACCTCTCCCGGACGGTCCCCGGACGGCCTCCAAACTAGGACCGATCCGGGGAAACCCGGACGGATGGCAGCCCTATGCGTGTGCGCAATAGCTTCTGCGACGAACATCTTCATATACTACCGAAGATCACGCACGTGACCGATGGAAACAAAACGAAGATCATATCAACGTTACGCAACAAGGGAAAACAAAAGAATGTTGAAACACAAACACATAAGTGAACTAAATTGCCGACAAAAATACGATTTAACGCCCCCACGGAGATTTTTTGGGTGAAATTATGAATGACCAATCAAGATCAACGATGCAGATTAGTATCAATCAGGCGAATATTTTTTTGATGACTATCCTTTCTCTGTTGGGTAATACGAGCCCGAGGCATTTTAGTCACCTACATTTTTAATACACTCTATGGTTTTGTTAACAAGTTTCCTTCTTTGGTATCCATTGAGGAATGTGTCGTCCTAATACACTAAGGAAACGTCCTAAGTCGTCCTTTAATTAAAGTTTTTTGCTCTTGTAAGAATAATTTTATTGTCATATTAAAACCAACCATTTATCGTCTTTAAGTAAACGCCTCCATTTAAAAGAATTCAAATAGCTGATGGTACGGAAAAAATGCCAATTAGTTGAAAAAATTTGAATGGAGGATATTTTTCAGTATGTGAAATACACATGGGATACCATACTTAGCAACTTAACGCGTCATTAAAAGTAAACATAGGTTATTGTCTATTTAGCTGCAGTCAGGGTCACTAACCTTTTGTGGAGAAGGGACAATCGTTAAGTGCACCAAGGATGCGCGTGAGACGCCGTCGTGCGGGCCAGCCGTCATTGTTGCTATACCGAGAGTTCTCCTGATCTATACGAGTTACTAGACTATGGTGTACTATGGTGTATGGTGTTTATTATTATTTATAGGCAATTATTTCTATTGTCTGCGAAGTCATGAAAAGCTTGATGATTCGTTTTAAATTCTAGTGTTTGTAGTAAATTGATATATGTTCATAGAAGAAAGATGTAACTCAAAATCTGAAGTTATCTACAGAAATATAATAAAGACGAAACTTTTTTGTTTATACTATAAAAGCTCCGAAATAACAGAACTGATTTGAAATATTCTTTCACTGTTGGATAGTTACTCTCTTTCCGAGTAACACAGGATATATTTTATTCAGGCAGTAGTTACCACGGGACTCGGGAGAAACCGCTTAAAAAAGGCTAGTACATAACGTCTGACATTCCCTCACCGCTGCTAACCCACGGCGGGAGGGTCATTTGATGATTTATGCCCCATCGATAAAAAAAGGTACTTAAATTAATAACAAGCATATGTGAAAACACAGCGAGAGAAAACCAATCACTAGGACGACAAAAAAACAATAGTTCAGCGAACTATAGATTAATGGCTGTTAGCCAATCAGTGACCATTGAGAGAATCATTTTGACGTTGATTAAGGATAATATTATGCTGGACGTCACAGTACCGGCTCGCTAGTTGTACCAGGAATTTATAGAAGTCTGTTAGCCTGCGGGAAAACCATGTATTGTTGTTAAAAGGTTATCTGTTCATCTCGTACATTGTAGATGTTCACTATAGGTGTTAAAACATGTTGAACATTGATATTCGTGCGCTTTATTGTTTACCCGGTATAACATTATTTTTTAATTAATAAACGGGGCTTGGTAGCGGGATGATAGTAGTTAGTTTGTTATGAATGTGCTAATAAAAAATTTTGATTTAGGTAATTCCTTAGGTATATCTAAGACATTTTAAACTGACTGAAATAAATCACGTATAATTCAGATTTTATTTTACTAACCAATGAATGCGATGAGTTTTAAAAATCGTTTTATTTTATTCTGATCGTAAATTGTCCTCTTAACATAGCAATATTGTTAGTAAAATTAAGTTTATAATAAATTAATATTTTAATTAGTTGTTTTCGTAAACATATTTTTATCATGTGTCGTTTAAGAAGGCCGACAACAAATATAAATCTATTTTTTCGCCTAGTTCGTTGAACCGGATTCTTGTATTATCGTGACTCCTATGTCACCCGACAGCGTGTCATTTTTTAGAAATATTGTATTTTTGAAAAGTAATTTGAAATAACGAGCTGTATGAAAAAAACATGTTTAGCTGCATTAGGTACCATCAGCTTCAGAAATCATATTATTTCAAAAAGTTTATGTATTAATGCCTTTTAACACACAAATTGAACTACCATTAGTACTTACCTCTATATAGAGTAGTTCTCGAACAAAACCAGAAATACTGTTATGATGAGCTGGTAAATCCCCAGTTATTAATATTGCTAATAACAGATAAACGTTATATTTTTGCCCTTTTAATTAATCAACATTCGTAATTGGATCATAAATAAAAAAAATATGATTTTTATATCTATACTGACACCATAACTCATATCGTTGAGGAATCTTGTTTTAGATCGATATAATTTATTATGTCATTCGGTGTTAGGAATTACTATCACACGAGATTTTAAATTAGTGATTTATATAACGTATCGTATGATTAAAGTTTCCGAAAGGCCTTTGAACGGAAAATGGAATAGCTAATTGAAGATAAGTTTCCAACCATCGATCACTAAAAATATTTGTGACGATGCAATGTATCACTATACAATTTCTTCCATACCAAAAAAATATGAACATCTTAGTTTCTGTCATTACAAGCGTAACTTATAGATACTATGCGTCACATTAAATATTGCCTAAAGTTCTCATGGATAAGGTTGTTATCCATTTTCCTATAACAGAGGCAAGGCTAAAATTGAACTAGTTAGTTTTGAGTTTTATATAAACTTAAAATGTTTCCTGTTTATAATCTGGAATTTTAGATAGTATGGATATTAGACAATCACATGGACTTTGGCTTGTAAAAGGTGCCTTTCTATAAAACATTACGTAGGTACTGAATATTCTTTGATCGGACTTTAATCTGTGAAAGATGCGACCAATAGTTAAGAAAGGTCAACTCTTCATAAGCAATGGTAAGTTTTCTGAAATTATTTTAGAAAAAAAAAAATCTTAATAAACACAGAATTTTTACAGAAAATGAAGATGCTTCAGGGCTTTAAATACACGCAGAATAAATGAAGATAGATCTGTTGTATAGACAGAAAAGCTCATGTCAGTGAGTTCATTCAGCCTTCAGTACTCCATGTAGGTTACACTCTTTTTTCTTTCTAGTATATCAGCTTTAGAGTCCATACATAAATATCTGTGCCAACAAACCATGTGATTCGCATTATGACACCTCTAATTCACGAACCGGTTACGGAAAGCAATAAACTGTCTTTAACTTATGTAAGCGGTTCGGCCGACACTGCAGTTGCTGTTTCTATGTAAATTCAATCTAGCCAAACTATGTTGTTTGTCAATTTACATTTGATACAAACGTATATCCTTTGTGAAGTGGGGCGAGTGATAAGTACATCCTGAAAGTAATATGTCATGAGTTTGATGTCATGCTTTGTTAAAAGTTGTTCAAATGCGGTTCGGTTTCAAGTCTGTGCTTTAATAGAATGGACTCATGACTTCTTTCCACCCCTAATATTACTTAGAGGATGCAGAAACCCTTTAAAATTGTAACAAAATGTGTTATTTGGAAACCTTTATCAGTAAGAGAAACATCAGGATTCCAAACGCTAATTAAATGTATCTAATTGGTAATAATGAGAATTATTGTCAAGCATTACTAGAAATGTTCATGGAATAAACATCGTATATCTTGATAGGTTTAGTCTGTTATAGGTACCTAGAAACATAAATGTGCTCAGAACAGGTCTTCAAACATGAAAGGCAAATTAAGGAAATTCTAGCTTGCTTGAAGTATTAAGTAATAACTCTTAGTTGCGGCCCGGGGCACTGGGACTGTGCCCTACAAATGCCACGCCCACCACGTGCAAACAAAATAGTACTCATAACTGGCTTGATTAACAACTTTTTGCATCATGTAAGCAAGTTCCATCAAATTACCTATAGGTAAGTCTAGGAAATATGAAAAAGATTTTGCATAGAAGTCCTCATCATCAACCTATCGCAGTCCACTGCTGGACATAGGCCTCTCCAAGTGCACGCCACTGAGATCGATTTTCGGCTTCTCGCATCCAGCTCCTGCCAGCCGTCTTGCGCAAGTCGTCACTCCACCGTGCCTGAGGTCGTCCTACACTACGTTTGCCGAGGCGTGTTCTCCACTCTAGAACTCGTTTACCCCAACGGTTATCGGTTCTTCGGCTAATATGGCCAGCCCACTGCCACTTCAGCTTGCTGATTCGGTGGGCTATGTCGATGACCTTGGTTCTCTGAGGGATTACCTCATTTCTGATGCGATCCCTCAGAGAAATGCCGAGCATAGCCCTTTCCATAGCCCGCTGAGCGACTTTAAACTTGTGAACCAGCCGTACCGACAGTGTCCACGTTTCGGCTATTATATAGAAGTCCTATTACAAACTTAAACACCGAAGTGAAAAAGTTACAGAACACTTACATACAAGCATCATAAAGTTTCAAATGATATTGTATTATACCTTATATGCCGAATATGAATAACTTTATGAAATGTGGAATAATGAAGGTCCCTTTTTTAAAGTTATTCATTGACGTCGACTCGTACCAAATAAAGCCATTCTTAGACAAGTTTGTAAGTAATAAAAGTTACTATTTTTAACTATTTATGTGTGTACGCATAAATGTTGACCTTTAAGGTGACAGTGCGATGACCGGACAAAAGATTCGCCGAAGGATGAGGTAAGCTTTGGCACCAGATAACACAGGTTCTAAACTTGGAATATCTTTACATATTCGCATTGTAAAACTGAATGTTCGTGACAAAGCGTCTATGTGAGACATGGTTACCGTGACAAGGTATCGTTAGATGAAGAAGATATAATGTGCTTACTTGCTTTTTTTTTTTTTTTTTTTTAATGCTTCAGTTAAACCACTATTTGTATACCAGCTTACTTGCTGGTATACAAATAGTGGTACATACTTATGTTGAGTCGACACGAAAAAGCCTGCATTTTCTTTTTTAGAAGAGACTAGCTTTCGCCCGTGGCTTGCCCGCGTCATTTTCGGTTAGGTATATCGCGTTTCCAAGAGAAGTCTTCAAAAGTCCGGGATAAAAACTATCCATGTTCTTTCTCAAGGTCAACTCTATCTCTGTACCAAATTTTACTATAATCAGTTCAATGGTTTAGACGTGAAAGCGTAACAGACAGACAGACAGAGTTACTTTCTCATTTATAATATTAGTAGGGATAATAGTGAACTTTATTTATTGTGTTGCGGAATTATAAAACAAATAAGACATCCTGCCTATCTAAACGATATAAGTGCCTCACTAGCATATTAGATTATAAATATCTGTAATGTTAGTGATAAGGATGATGAATAAATAAATATAGCCACATCGGTCTTCACGCTATGGATTTAGTTTGTCATTCATTCGTTCGGGCCACGTTCATGAAAAAGGAATACCTAAACATAAAACCATCTTTTGGAAATCCCCTCATTCTAATTTTGATATCAATTTCCTCAAGGTTTATAAAAAGTGAATTCTCATGAAAAATTTTATTTACCGATTAGGCTGATCGCTTTTTTCTGGTCACGCATCTTTTAAGATTCAAATGCGGTACTTATTAATACTAACGTCATCAATGGGAATGCCCAAGATGCACATTTAAATTGCAATATGATTTCCAAATTTAATGTAATAATCTCAATATTATTATATCCCAATCATAATTATCCAAGATTGAAGATGATTTTCCTTGACAAAAATATTAGGTATTATATGCGGAAAATTTTATTTACTTTATTTTTATTTGCTTAAGTTTTTATTGAGTTGATATTTCATAATAGGTTTTATATGAATCGTCTCATATTGGTAAACGTCTCGCCCTACTATATTCAAAAGACATAGAAAACACTAGAACTGTTTAAATTAATAAAGTTTCATATTAAACACATCATCATCATCACCAATTAATTAATCAGGGTCATTTCCATAAAATAACTTTAAAGAAAAACATGCATTTAGGTCAAAAATTTTGTAACAAAACCTTCAAGGTTATTTTTGTATTCGATTTCCATAAGCCATTTGGCCATTTTCCATTTAGTTTCTAACTTGACGGCCCTTTACCTTAGCTCGATGAATGATAACCACCAATGCTTCCTTGAATAGTCAATCAATCCACGAATCAATCGAACACGATTCGAACAATACATCATTGCTTGTAGCTAGTTGTGTACCACTATATAGCGATTCGCAGAGCCTGCTATTTTCTCAGATTGCTCAACTTATTTCTCAGAAGTTTCGATCACATGACTGCGAACGATTGGCCGGGCGTGACCTATTAGTTTTGGTATTTGCCTTACTTAGTTATGCAAAAATGTTTAATTCACCTAATTGGGAACCGCGACACGTTTGTCTTATCATTGTTAAATCTATTTTAAATTGGTGACGTGTTGGCCGCAACTTTCCGAGATTTAATTTTAGGTTTTTTTCGGAATATTATGTGTGAAAAAATAGATGGAATAACGACAATTTCGGACTAGTTAAACTCGTTTTTAAAGAATGCATACTTAGATAAGGAATTTCTGAAGATGAGTATGTTAATTATTTAGTAGCCAAGTTTAAGTAGATGGAGCCAAAAAAAAGTAAACAACAAAGCTAATTAGGGCCGCTTGATTGCCCTTATGCGATGCAACTGTCGCGGGGCGGAGTAGCGTCCAACTGTCGGGGAGAAAGTCGACGTTCTTCCGCCAATACAACTTCACTGGCTTGCTATCAGGAGCGAGCGAGCTCATGTGACTCCGGGGCGCGGGGCCCGGGCGGCAGGGAGGGGCCCGGGCGGCAGGGAGGGAGCAACGCGGAGGGTCGCGGGCCGCAGCTACACAATACATTGCGAAATCAACGTAAACTGGGCTACCAGCATTATGTTTGCGTTACCAGTTATTTTGTATTTCTAACATGTTTTTATTGACATTATAAAAGAGATTACACAATGCAATTAACGGTATGTACCTCTATATGAGTATTGTCCAAAATGACATTTGGTAGTCGGATGTGTAAGTTAATCGACGTTGAATACTAAATAAGATTGTTCGAGAAATTCTTGGCTTACATACTAAGCTCATCAGAATTTTAATTATCCTAATTAATCTTAAAAATTTCAATTTATTATAAGCTTACATTTTCCCTTATATTCTTTGGAAAATGTAGACCAGAGTACGAAGCTCTTATGCAATGAATATAGAAATTCAGTGACAAATCATTAATTTGCAGAAAATATGATGTATGAGGCCTATTATCACATTAATTGACGAGAAGAGGGTAAGTAGGTAACATATAATTGCTACAAAGCTGTCGTAAAATATTTTCAAGTTTCACAATTTTAGCGGGAACTGCCTAGTTAGGTGAAATGATTATATTACAACAGAGGTTTTCCAATCAAGTTTGTAAACACACGCATTTACTGCGTCCAGCAGGAATGTTACAAAGTTTCATAATATGTAAATTTTGCACGTGACGCCGGCGTTACGGATATGTGGCGCTTCTTAAATCTTTTAAATTCAGTTCAAGTTTCACTTACCTATTTAACATTTTAACCAAGTCGGTAAAAAAAAGTGTGCTAATAGGTAGGTAGGTATATCCTGTCGACCTCTTAATATATGCAATTGCTACCTGCAGCTGTTTCAAGTTCTTTATTTTCATGTACATTTTGTCAGAGAACTTATGAAAGTTCTAGATAACTTTTATAACAAAAAATCTTTAGATATCTTCTTTAGTTTTCCGAGTGTGAATCAGGACTTCACATAACTGAAACAGCATAAAAACGGACCATTACTCCTCAAATTCGCAGAAGATTAGGCGGAGATGGAAAATACTCACGTGACGCATAGGATTTTTAATAACATCAATGACCTATCTCGCTTGCGTGTTCAAGATATAAAATAACAAGTATTCATATGATAAAAATGGCTTGTTCCCACCTGCTCTACAAATTCCTTCCTAACGGGGCCAAAGCAAAAAAAACAATTCTTTGAAAATAATAAAATCCTTCCCCGGAGCTCCAAAAGATTTTAGGTACAGAGACGTAATTTTAATATTTTGCTGACGATACACAAACTTTTTTTGGAGCCATGTGGAAGGAATTTGAAGGTTCTACAAGGTTCTACAAGTTTTGTAGAAAACAATGGGTTTGTAGTAAATAGGAATAAGCCATAAACTGATAAAAATAACAGGTATTTAGTGGGCGTCCGTTGAGTAACAGGATGTGATGCCTCACAGCATCACATGACTGGAGATAAACATGATCTTACGTAGGTAGCAACAGGCTCGACGTGGGCGTGAAGCTCTGATATCCGCGAGGTACAATAACCTGCTGTCGGTCAAATGGCGCGTGATCTCAGATTGAGCTTTGTCTCGTTTTTTTTTGGCGGAAATATTTTATTATTAGTGTGTGGTTTCTGGAATTGTATGTATTATGTAGTAACGTATTTTACAACTTTGTAGAGACTTGAATTTAAGATATTAGCCAATACTAGAATAATCAAAGTCAATAGTAGCAGTCCTTTGGACATATAGATGAACATTTATCATGACTGGAAGATCTTCATTGACTCAGAAGCACATTCAGGATTTTTAAACCATTAACTGTCATCTCCAAAAGAAGGAGATAATATTGTGTGTGGTCGCATTTCCGATTTAATGTCACATCAAATTCCATTGTGAAGCAGGCAAAGAAACACACAATGAAGAATGTTCTGGAAACAAACTAAACAAACCAATGTATGTATGTATTGTCTGCGTTGAATAAAACAAAGTTTCAATTACAATCTCAGCTGTTTTCATCACTATCAAACTCCACAATCGACCACAACACTACATCCTAAGCTATTACTAAGTTCAACTTAAAGTTATGTGACCATTCAGTCTTCGAGTTCACTCGGCTCGTTATCACGACGGTATTGTTACGTCAATCGTCATAATATGGCGGATGTCTCTATCTGTTGAATTGTAATGCAGCAGATCACTTTGGCATGCAAATATTGTGCCAGACTGAATGGATTCCAACAACGACTTGTTTTATTAAGAAGTTACGTGGCTATCGTAAAACGGCTTCCCTTAGGCATGTGGCCAAAAGTCAAATACACATATGTTTCAAGATCATTTGATAGGCCTTTTTTGAAATATTAGGTAAAACTTGTATAGTTTTCCATATATTCGATGTAACTGAAGAAGCACAAATCTTCAAAGAACTTTGTACAATAATGCATGTGAGGTTTGTCCCTTGTTGGAGTTCCTTTCTGAATAAATTAAAATAAAAATATATTGTCATAACGCCTAATCATGTGCCTACAATACAATTGTATAATTTTCCACCACAAGATACACAGAATAGCGAGAATTGAAGAAGTTATGGAGAGTGGATCCAGTGACGAGACGGCACGTTGGAAAGAAGAAGTAGAATAAAATTTGGGCAGAAAATAAAGTCAATACACACTACTTGGAAAAACCTACAATCCTGCAAAAATAGACCTCTTAATTCTAAATGCAGGTTCGCTTATAGACATAATAGTAATTAAGAACAAACAGATTTGTCTGAGTACACAGGTATAGTACCGTGGAGGCTAATCGTTGGATGTGTTCGGTCGTGGTCAATTTGAGACGATTCCGTCCGTACCGCGGATGTGGTGATGATCATGCTATTAAACAACTTTACTGGTACTATTGAGATATGTTGTTTTGTTATTTTTTTATTAATAAATATTAGATTTTTAGCAGTATGAAGTATGAGAGTGTTGGATTATGTTTTTTTTCTTACACTGCACATACTGCTGCCGTTTCGATCTAAAACGGTTTCAAATAGTGCAGTTGCGGCTGACTTTATGCAGTCACGGCATGTGCGGTCGGCAGTTGCCGTCGGAAGCAAGAATTCAAAACGTACCTATACACAACCACGTTCAATTCTAGTTAGCTACTCAGCAAATAAGTAGATGTCTACTAAGTTAGGTATTCGTAAGTCAGACTAAAGAAGGTTAAAACAACTGAACATCCTAAAACCAACAACTGAATAATTAAAAGATCGACCGACTACAAAAAGCTGAGGACATTAAAACAATAAAAAAGAATAGCAGCTCAGTACAACTCTATAGTTCGACGTAAGCTTCGACCGGTCGTCACGTCGCGTCGTCCTCGTCGGAAAATGTCAAGGCTTTCATTGTTACTTGATCACAGAGTAAGGAAAGATGAGCGGAGATGCCGTAGTGCAGGCAGGTTAGGCGCCTTCATCGAGGCAAAATTCGTACGGTGGGTATGACCAAAACGATCAGTTACGAGCGAATAATGAGGCGTTTGGATTCCTAAAGACATCTGTCAACGGTTTTTGGTACGACAATAAATGGGCGGGTCCAAAGAAGACGTATAAGAGCCAAAACAGTGACGTTCCTCGTGCCCTGCACACCCACATTTTTGCCCGCTACTTTTCTTGTCAATTTTCCGTTAGGGCACCTTTTTTTTAACGACGCCAAAATCATCTAAAGACTCCTCCCGCTGTGGGTTATCAGCGGTCAGAGAGCGGTCGGAGTGTCAGACTCTCACTGACTAAAAACCGTCGTTTTCCGTCGTAGGCCTTTTATGTACCAGGGCCGCGGTAACTCTTTCGAACAATCCCGCAGCCCTCCGTTATGGCACCTCCGCTAGTCATTTTGTTCTCCTCGTTACTTGGTCACATGACGAAGACGCTCGCTAATATTTGTGTTACACCTCCCACCCTGTTATATTTAAACAGTCATGTGATTAGACAAGGCCTCATTATTGTGTTTTTGCATTTTAATTGGTCTGAGTAAGCTTGAAGGAATTCTTACGTAAAGTTTGTCTAGATTGCTGGAATAATAATCGGGTCACAAAAAAATGCATGCAGAATAAGACTTTAGTCTTAAAAATTGAACCAACGAATCGAATTCCAGCTGTTGCTTCTAAATATTTGGAGATCATTTTTTTTATACTTTTAAGCGGGGCGGGTTTTTTTCAATCGAATTAAATAAATGATATCTATCTGACAAAATCCAAAATTAACTTCATTACATTTTCTACACTACTACAACTATTTGCAGGCCTTATGGTAGGATATATTTTAAGATCTACATATGTATGTACCCATATTAGCAGAAATAAATGAAATTGAATTTGACTACACTTACCTCCCCACTCAGAGACATTTAATGATTACTTAAGTCACTCCTTAGTGACGGAATGTCATACAAATCCTTCACTAAGGAATGGCTTTAGTAACCATTAAATGTCTCTGAGTGGGGAGGTTTCACCAGTTTTCATATTAGCGCGTTTTCAGGAATCAAACCAGGGACGACCCTTAGAGCGACAGAGATGCTAACTATATTTGCTTATGCGCAAAGCCTTACTAGTATTTACAATACCTAAGTAAATTACCATTAATATGGTAAAATGTCATAATATAAGCTTGCCTTGAAAGCAGGATGTAGATCCTGCTTGAATGGTCTCAGGTATTAGAACAAAGCTGTTCAAAATACTTCCCCAAGACGGATATGGCCCTAAACAATTTTGTTTAGACTATACCAAACTGTAAAAATAGTTCTTTCTGTAATCCAGCGAGATGTGTTTCAGTTAATGATAAGAACATAAAATTATTTATCAATACATAAAGTACCTATTGTACCTAAGAAAAGGCAGCTTCCTAAACTTTAATAATATAAGCGTCTATTAATACTTTCGTAAAAGGAACTTCTATTTATAGTTGTTGATATTTTGTTAACTTTTGCCCAATAGTTTTTGTTATTGCATAATATTGCAGCCGTTCCACATAAGACCAAAGATGCCAGAACAAGATAATTAGTAATTTGATATATGTATCAGTGGTGTATGAGACCTTGATGACATTCGGTGACAATTTATCTGAATTTTTGACGTCATTTTAAAGTTAATGGCGATTTAAAAAATACACATTTAATTTATTGAACAAAAGGAGCGTAGATCTATTCACTATTTTCTAGTCTGCATGAATAAACCTATGAATATGTGTATGAGGGCAACATTAAAACATGGTATAGTTTAAATATTGATGAATGGGATATCGGGTTGCCCTGGTAACTGGGCTGAGGAGGTCAGATAGGCAGTCGCTTCTTGTAAAGCACTGGTACTCAGCTGAATCCGGTTCGACTGGAAGCCGACCACAACATGGTTGGGAAAAGGCTAGGCAGATGATGATGTAGTTTAAATATTGAGTTTTATAAGTAGTAGCGCCTGTTATTTTTATAATACTTTTAAGTTATCGCTTCGGTTTGTGCTTCATGTTTATATCAAAATATCTTCAGGGGACATTTTATGGCATTGACTGTTATCTTATTCGTTCGACAATATTGTAATAAAGAATACAAAATGAGTAGATATCTGCAACAAACAAATGAATATTAAATGTCTATTTAAAATGTCCTAACATGTTAATTACGTTGTTATTATGAATTCATAAAGTTTTTGCCATTTCGTTTTTTATTGAATTATTATTTATTTAGATTAAGGTAGCCTAATAAATTAAAGTTTTTATAATGTGTTTTAGGTAGCAACATATTCATTATCTGTTTGTATGAAACCTATATAGTTCGATGATAATGCCTTTATATAGTAAAATAAGATAAAACAAGTAAAGTACGTGAATTGAACGAGTTATGTTTTCACAAAAATACCTATTGCTTCAGAGTGCTATAAAAAAAAATTCGTAATAAAGTACAAATAAAATTGTTAATTTGCACGTATTTTATGAAAATATACTTTATTCAGTAGAAGTGAAATCATCATCCTCCGAGCCTTCATCCCAATCCCAATCATGTTGGGGTCGGCTTCCAGTCTAACCGGATTCAGCTGAGTACCAGTGCTTTACAAGAAGCGACTGCCTATCTGACCTCCTCAACCCAGTTACCCGGGCAACCCGATACCCCTTGGTTAGACTGGTGTCAGACTTACTGGCACCCGTAACGACTGCCAAGGATGTTCTATGACAGCCGGGACCTACAGTTTAACGTGCCATCCGAAACACAGTTAGTAGAAGTGAAATAAGATTTGAAATACTAAATAACACATAATCAAATGAATAGTCAGCTTATTGTCGATTATGATAGTGATGTTAAGCATATTTACATGATATCATCAACATTGTTGCAGAACTGACTTCACGAACTACAACAGCGCCATCTGGTTACTAACTTAAAAACTAAGCTGACTCTCAAAACTTCACTAAGTTAGCTTTCAACTTAACTCCGACTTAGTCGAGTTACAGCTAAGTTAAGTACCACCGCGCACAAGCATATAGATGCAGGATTTTCACGCTAGATGGCGTTCAAAAAATTAATGCTAAGTAAATGTAACTTAAGTATAGCCCTTTATACATGAATGAATAATCGGAAATGTTTCAGATAAACTTTATTGCATGATTACTGTTTAGATTTAAGGATATTTCATTAACTTAATAATTTATAAAACTTTTATTGAATGTTTTACTGAATTTGTTTTCTGCTACACTATACAGGGTTACTGGTAAGTAGACCGCATCCTTTCAGGAGGTGATAGTATAGGTCAATACGGACAAATTTGACCCTGGGATACACTGGGCAAAAGTTAACCCGTTTCAAGATAATCGAATTTCAAGATCAGTCGTCTAGGTACACGTATAACTTTTCATTATTAGTTAAAAGTCTCATTTTTGTGGATTTTTGTTTGTTTTTGGATAGAAGATGAATCATTTCATAATAACAAACCATAAAACTGTACAAATCTCAGAGGAAATTATAGCGAACAGAAATTACTTTTTTAGTAGATATTTTCTCAAAAATATTACTTTTCATTTTTTTGTGCAGAATACTTAAAAAACATCTACATTTATATGGCTATCCAAAAAGCCACAAAACACACAAAAATCCGCAAAAACGAGACTTTTAACTAGTAATAAAAATGTATACGTGTACCTAGACGACTTGTAAAGAAAAGATCTTAAAATTCGATTATCTTGAAACGGGTTAACTTTTGCCCAGTGTATCCCAGGGTCAAATTTGTCCGTATTGACCTATACTATCACCTCCTGAAAGGATGCGGTCTACTTACCAGTAACCCTGTATAAAGATTTAAACGCGCGACGCGTTGATGTCTTTTGTATTGCTGAAAATAGAAATCCATATTCACGAGTTGATTTTGTAAACTTCAGATTTTTGAATGGTATTCAATGAATTAATAACAGTATCATGTTAATATTAACAAATGTATGTAAATACAAAAAGTATTATTCTAATTAAACATTAAATAAACATAATTATGCTACTTACAAATGCGAAAGTTTGTAAGATGTTTCTTATTTTTTACACAAAAACTCCTGAATGGATTTTGATGAAACTTGCCAGTCATATCATTTATATATCAGAACTAGCTTTTGCCCGCGACTTCGTTCGCGTGGAATAGTGACTTCCGGCAGATTTTTGGTTTTACCCACATAGTTCCCGATCTCGCGGGATTTTTGAGAAGTTCCCGCTCCCGCAGGATGAATTAAAACAATAACATGAACCGAACACGTGTAATGACACCATTGCGCGATTAACGCCATCTATCTACGGAGCATAGGAACAGCTCGACATTTGACCAATAGATGGCACTGTATGTCCGTAATAAATTTTATTTTTTATTTTTATTTTTTGTAATAAAAACTATCCTATGTCCGTTCTCAAGTTTTAAACTATGTCTGTACCAAATTTCACACAAATCGGTTCAGTAGTTTAGGCGTGAAGAAAAGACAGACAGACAGACAGAAAGACAGACAGACAGACAGACAGAGTTACTTTCGCATTTATAATATTAGTTTGGATAACATATAGGCAATTTTTTATCCATCTGCGAAAAATAGTTACCTCAAGACGGGTGGAACCGTAAGCATTAGCTATCAAAATAATTACAATTCTTTGAACGTCCAGACATCATCAAATAAATGTACCACGCGCCTATATACGTCTTGCCTATTTAAATATTAACGTATAGGTATTTACACTAAATTATGTAAGCTTGGTCTAACGTGAAATCGTGGAACATCAGTGGAATGCCAAATTAATATTCGGCAATATGAATTCCAATTTCACTTTTAAATTGGAAAGTTCAAAACAAAATATTCATTTAGTAGAAACTAATTTTACCGATTTTATCATCGCGTCTGTCTTATCGGTTAATGTCTATGTTGCTGAAGTGTTGTTTCTTTGGGTGATTTTAAAAGTTAAAAAGATAAATATAAAGTTATTTTTTTTCTTTTTATTTGTACTTAGCTATATCGAGATGCTGTTTATAAGATCGAATAATAATTGGGTAGGATGAAGGCAAATGGACAGATGTTGATAATTTTTACTGTACTTTGTACCTTGAATACCAGGAGAATAATGCCCGAAAAATACCTACAGTTAGATTTTTTTTGGCAGTTTTTAGAAAACCACGCCATTTCATAATATTTTAAGACTGCTAGGTATATTTTTCTGTCGCCATGTTAATTCCCTAATTAATAATAATTTCGGCTCAAAGACTTTACTGCTTTACTATGTTAACTACCCAATTAATCACATTTTCAAGTGAATTCCCAAAAAGTAGGGGGTTAGGTTCTCAATTTAAATTCAATATCTTTTTTTCGGGTTATTGAATACTATCTTTTTTTTCTACTATCGTCATATTAACTTCTTACTGCCACAGGTACCTACCAACCGGCCCACTGTTAGTGGGACTGCATATAGGCGGGTTGTCCTGTCCCGGTTGCGTGGAGGCGCGCGCGCACGCGGAAGTGAGAACCGAAAGAAAGTACTCGCCGCCAACCGGTCGCGTTTGTAGGCCGCTGAGTTCACGACTAGCGTCCAAACTTGACATAGTCAAGCCTTGTGGGTGCTGGGATAAACATCTTGTACTCAAATATTAAAAATAATATGGTATTTTTTATTACAATCATTTACAGAAAAGTTGAAATGTGGAGAAAAATTCAGGTTGTTAACAGACAGAAAAAGAAAACAGCCTTTTGTAAGGTAAAGTGGCGGGACAAGCGACGACTTTTGCAATTGTAGACATTGTTATACATAGAAGCACACTTATATTTTGTAGATTAAGCCGAATTACTATTTAAGCCGAATTAAAAATAAAGTCCTAAGTGCCACATCTATTGCAACTGCTATGTTTTTTCCTTAAGACTTACAAGAAACACTGAAACATCAATATATTATTAATTCAAAATGAATGAAGGTCACTACCGCTCATAACAGACAGGTTTACAAGAAAAGAGAAAGAAATGCTTGTAAAGTTTCTAAAAATACACGAAAATGTTCGTCAAACATTTTGTCAACAGATTGTAATGATAACTGTGAAGTTTACATTCAACGATCAATTAACATAACAGTTAGTTAGTCATTCATATATTTCTTGGAACTTGAATCAAATTACCTCCGAGAGCACAATCTTTCTTTAAAAAATCGGCCAAGTGCGAGTCGGACTCGGGCAAGAAATTCCGTACAAAAAAATATTATTGTATGCTCGCATACAATAATATATTTTTTTTAATATAAAAAAATATTTTATTGTAAGTCAATTTTTTTTGTTGATGATACATCAATTTTCTGTTCCCTTAAATGGCAACAGAAAATTTACGTATCTGTAAAGGTATCTGTTATGTATATTGTATTATGTATCTGTTTCTAGCTATTAAGCTTCATGAGATACAGCCTGGTGACAGACGGACAGCGAAGTCTCAGTACCGTCCCGTTTTACCCTTTTAGTATGGAACCCCAAAAAGGTAATGAAAGAAAGCATCAAAGATAAAGTATATCTAATTATATAACAGAAGTAAGCATTAAATATGAAGCGTGTTATCGGAGAAAATAAAACCAATTACTCGTCATAAATTGTAAAGTGAAATCGTATCCACTCTGATTTTGTTCATCCGTCTTTTAAATCGGTTAACAGCCTTCATCATGGAGAAAGAACAAATTATTAATGGTTCAAACGTGAGAAGGAAACTTTCATTATTAATAGGCATCCTTCAACAAAGCATACTATTCTTTTCCGGAGCAAAAGTTCTCTCTTTGATAAGTGAACCATGTAATGGAAAACGAGCTTGCTGTTTGCATATTACACAGAGTTACATATTGAGGTATTAAAAGTTTTCACAGTTTTTTTTGGGTCATCCTAAAATATTCATCAAATTTCAATACAAAAGTGCCATTTGTTTTTTGCGAAAAGCTTATTTCGATTTTCAGAAAAAATTGCATTTAAAAATACAAATTATAAACACATATCTTTCACTAATTACATATTAAACACTGTTGCATTATAGTGGAAATGCTTTTCACATCTCATGAAAGTATCATAAAATAAAAGAAATATACACCACAATAATAAAATTGCTTACACACAATAATACTTTAGCATTACCACGCAATTTCAAAGATGTCGTCATTTAAAAATGAATGTTATCTCAAAAGTTATCTCTGTATAACACAATGCAATTACTAACACCACTTAAACGTTATGTACCATATTGTTATAAGTCATGAGCCGTGAAAATAGACGCATTTATGTATGTATGTATCACGGAGGAAGCAAAGATCAGCGGAGATGCTATAATGCTGGTAGGTCAAGCGCCTTCTTCTAGGTAAAATTCGTACGGTAGACAACACCAAAGCGATCAGTTAGTTAAGAGTAACGAGGCGTTCGGGTTCTTTGAGACATCTGTCAACGATTTTTGGTATTACAACAAATGGTCCGACCATTTGAAAGAAACGTTCTTCGTTCCCACACCCGCATTTTGGCGCGCTACTTTCTTAGGCGATTTTCCGTTATAGCACCTCCGCTAGTCATTTTGTTCTCCATGGCATGTATGTATGTGTGTAACAAGCAACCGTGAACTTGCTAAACTTTGTTATTTCATACAACGTAACGCTTTGATTGACAGCTCGTTAGACTGAGATTAGATCTTGACCTTAATAAAGTTATTGACGTATTTGATAACGAAGATTGAATTGTCTAAGGTCTGTGTTGTATTTTTTATTAAAGGTGCTAAAATTTTTGGCTTGAAAAATTAAATTCAAGAAGACTACTTTTCATTAAAAGAAAACATATTATTCTCTCCAACGACCTCTTCACTGAATAGCCAAACAAAAATGCAGACACCACTAAAACCGATACCTATTTATACAAATCGATTCCGACATTAAATCGGTAGCTCAGTATCGATAGCCATAAAGGCGTGACGTGTACCAGTCCTATAGGAAGTGAGGGACGACTAACACAAATATTCGCGGTAAGTATGTCAGGCTGTACGCGAATACATTGACCTTAGGCAAGTGTCGCGATTTGGGAGCGAGTGGCCGGTGACAGTGTGTGCAGCTGTGTCGCGGGGCAACTTGGAGTTTGGATGATTGGGAAAAGTCTGACACTGAATTACTTATAATAATTAATTTCTTTTTAGCGATAAGGTCGCCTATTTGTACTCATCCAATTATCTTCCTATATTGTTTTGTCCTAGTGGTGTATGTATGAGAAATTATGACACAGTTATTTTTGTTTTATTTTTTAAATTTAATATTCAGCATCGAGCATAATGAAAATCCGAATGAGAAATCTTTATAAATAGTTAAAACACGTGCATAGATTAAACACATATTTTTACAAAGTACAAGCGCCCTGACGGTTGTTAACGTTTTTCAATCCAAATTAAATGACAAAATTCCAATACATCCTAGACTTTTTACAAAAAGCCTGATCCCTTCACTTGCCCCGCTACATAAGCACCATGCACACAATACACGCCGGTGTTAGAGACTTGGTCCAAGAGAAAGTCCTCGGGGTCCATTCACAAGGCGCATACAAATATTTGTGGACGCCTACTATACCAAAAACGAGTTTAGACCTTTCTACCTTCGGCGTCGAACGACCTCTATGGGCCGGCTGACATTCATGTTAATGAGGATATTTATTGCTTTTTATCTATCAAAGTCTTTTAAAATTAATTAGAAAAGTTCATTAGTAGTTATAGCCTATCAGCAATAACTTTGTATGTAGGTACTTAGTCGTACAATTTACATTTTATAGATGGAAAAGATGATGAGAAAATTATATATTCTTACTTTTATTGATGGGAAATGGGTAAAAAGAAAAGCTAAGTCCAACTTTTATTGCTTTGTTTATCCAGTAATTATAAACTTGTTAATGTAACTAGGATATATGCATGAATCGTGCTGCACGATTTATTATGAATGATGATACTGAAGGAAAGTATACGTAAGTTTTAGTTGCGTCCTTTTTAACTTACTGAACCCAAATGTAGATATTTTTTTCTTTTTATATTTTGTGTGCTGAGTTAGTTACATAAAACCTCAGAGTGAAATGAATCATTTAACCACATTTCTTTAGTGCTAAAGATTTCAGATAATTTAAAATGTCACCACACGTTTCTAAGAACTTCCTGAACTTTCTAGCGTTGGAAGTTAACTTGTGTTGTTATAACTTCTCACTTGTACTGTCACGACAATGTTTATCTTAGATAAGTGACTTGGTGAATTTCGACAATTTCTATTTCTTTCTCCTTTCTTTAGATATCCTTTCAAATATTGTCTTAGATAGTCTATACTTACTTTTACACTATATTGATATCGTTATTACAGTTCAACTGCCTACTTTCGCAGTTAATTTGCAATTTTTTTACAGCTAGGTAATGCGACTAAATTGACAACAACTATAATAAATCAAAATCGTTGCCTCCTTTCCTTATGTATTCGGTTCTCATTAATTAGCCAATGTTTCAGACGTAGAAGTAAAAACGTATTTATTTGTTTATGTTTATTTTTACATAATCGCTTCTGCTATCATATTATATTCTGTAAATCAGGTAGTCTGATCAAATCGAGCGCAGAGCGATGTCCAAAATTTTGTAAAAGGAGAAAACGTATTTTAAAACTCGTTTAGCCAAATATACTAAAAAGCTTTTAATCTAATTCCCATTACGAAACGGACGTAGTGTAGTAAAATATAAATTGTTATTTTCTCTTTTCAAAAACTCGATCAAATGATTCAATAATGCCGTTTGTGTAGTGGCAAGAATTTGGTGTTGCAAAACTTATGATATGTCCATTTGGGACGCCCACGTTTTCGTTTTTACGTCACGTTATCAATAGCACTTAAAGCGTTTACACACATAACCTTAAGTGAAAGTACGGGGCCGTTCCCCTCATACTAATGTTTAAAATACTTAAAGATTCTGACACAATACACGCAGCTCGCACATTTCTCCAGTGAGACACGGCCAGTCCGTAAATAAGCTGAATAAATTAAACAATCGGACCTAACCAACCCCTCTTGGAATGCCATAGATTAGAAAATTGGGAAAAACCTGATTCTACTATAACCGCTAATTATGAACACATGTGTACGCTGATCGTAAATATTGTTTTTCTTCAAATTCCTTTATGAATAAGTGAAAGCTCGAGCGGCTAATGTTTGTATTTTGCAATATGCAAAACATGCTAAGCTGGAATGATTTCCTATAATGTTGCAAAATTTAGTTTTTTGAATGAATATATTAGAAGAATTCGTAGAATGTTACAAGAAAGATTAGTAGCAATCAATAAAAGTCAACTTTACGCAATACCCAAATGAGCTTTAATATCTAAGCCTGTTTCATTCTTAGTAGTAGAATTTAATTCTTTGAACTTTACCAGTTCAAATCATTGAGATATATTTCTATGATCTTTTAGAAGCATTGAATGAAGTAACAAAAGGTTTATTTATAGGATTTAAATGAAATGTATTAATCATATTTAATTACAGATAGGCGAGACACAAAAGGAAAATACTTGATAAGTTCATAATGTTGGCACGCCAGACAACAGGTATAAATAGGAGTGCGTCTGCGTGCTGGTTGATCTGTGTCCCCGTCAGCTACCATCACTACTTTCCTTCCATGCGTGTGTGACGTAACTCTATAAAAGAGTGCGCAGTGAAGACGCCGCCGCTATATCGTTTCCGCTCGCCACGCTCGGCCATAGCGTCCCAAACACCGGCACAGAAGGACGCGGGCGGAACTCTTCCGCTAGAGCCCACACGGACTCATCAGTGACAGTTCAACAAAAGGTGAAGTGTCAAGGACAGTGCATGTGATTGTGATGGTGACAGTGTTGTGATATCGTGATAGCTACAGTGGGCTGGTGGCAGGTCGGCACTGTCGCGGTCGCGATGCTCCCGGTGATGTAATTAAAGGTTGTGTTTGTTTCAGATACGAGATGAGGTCGTTGTTCTTGTTAGCGGCTTTGTGCTGCCTAGTGTTGTCGGTATGCGGGAGCCCTATTGCCCGGCCGGAGGAGGACAAGGAGGTGAGCAGGCAGGCCGCAGCCGCAGCCCCCGCGGCGCCCGCAGCAGCAGCTGATGACGATGATGACGACGACGACGATGATGACGATGATGAAGACGTCGACCTCGATGATTTGGGAGGTAAGTACCATGGATTTAATCAACTACAAATTGATAGCAGTTAGAAGTGTGATCAATTGAAGAAATAAGGAGATAAGTTAATTTCATTTAAAAGTTTCATCTGGAAAGTACGTACCAGACTACGAGCAAAAACATTGAGAGTATCTGCTTGATAATATTTTACCGTTCAAGTGAGCAAGTGCTGTAACGGTATAACCGATAAATACATTTAGTGAGATATACGCTGACAGCGATAATGCTGCATTAGCAAGAGCACTCGAGCTTAGACGGTTAATCATTGATAGGCAATTTACTGCGTTTTACAAAACACCTGCATAATTGTTCCACAAATAGCATGGTAATATCTCGTTAAGCGATTCAAGCATAGCTGAACACTTTGAAGCAATTTACATTTATAATTTACGACTTAATTCAACTACCTCTTCAATAAATATTCCGATTATGGCAGTAATTTGATTTTAATCGATTCTTTTGATGTCTAGTCACTATTTACATGATGCAGTATTCAGATTTTGTAGTAAATAACTGGTGAAATTATATTATTGAATCATAAATTATTTCTAAACCATCACTTTTTATGTCAACGTTAGCACAAATTAACTGAAAGAAAAGTCTTTGCCCTTGTGGGGCATCATGTTAGAATGCTAAATCATCAATGTACACAACGGTAAAAGTGTTACGATACATCGATAAAAATTCCTTAGAATCAGGACGTGGCGGGGCCAACGCGGAATGTGAGTCGAGCAGCGTGACAGATGCTCTCAATCGTTAATTAATTCAAACAGAAAGACTCAATCAGAGAAATTGACGCTCCCCTGCTTTCTCGCTACGAAAGCCTCGCTCTGGACGTCACGCACCACGAGACGGTGGCGCGCGTCTCTCATTATCTGTTTGTTTAACAGTTCATTTGTGCTTCGGTATCGCCACTCGTGCTAATAACACGTATCTATTGAAACGGACTCAATGCGCGATAAGTGTTAATATAAATGAAGTAGACAAGTGTACGGTACCGAGAGTAACGTTATATTTCATTTTAGCACCTTTGCGTTTCGTCGCAACGTTCTAATCTGAGTATTTTTGTCGCAGGTGACGATGATGATGATGACGACGACGATGATGATGACGACGATGAAGAATCTGACGATGATGAAGACGATGACTACCTGGAAAGGTTCTTCGATGACATCTTAGGAGGAGGTAAGGACGCATGATATGAAATTATGATATTAATTAAATGGACGCGAAATTAACGAGCAAGAAAATAACATCAAAATTACAATTTCACAGAAGAAGATGATGACGATGACGAGCCTGCGGCTGTACAGCCGGTCGTCGCAGCCGCCGACACAGTCGCGGCCGCCCCCGCTGCACCTGTAGCTGCTGCGTCATCAGTCGAGGAAGTAGCAGCCGCCAGTGAAGAGGCGGCTGAGGGTGAAGCCGAAGCTGTGGAGGGCGAAGAGGGTGCAATCGCCCAGAAGGAGCCCGCTAGCGCCGAGGTGGAGACTCCTACCACTAGCGCTGAAGTAGCCGCCGAACCTGAGAACGAAGAGGATGATGATGACGATGATGACATCGGCATCGACACCGTCGCCGAGGATGACGATGATGATGATGATGACGATGACGAGGCTGAAGACGACGATGACGATGACGATGATGACATCACGGACGCCCTTGGCAGGAACGTCTCTAAGAACGCACGTGAGTCCAAAAAGCTGAAGGCGAGCGTCGCGGCGTATGCGAAAAAGACCGGGAAAAAAGCCAACCATCTGGGTAAAGTAAAGAAAACCAAAGCGACATCCGCCGCGGCAGTCGCCCCTGAACACAAAAAGTTCAGATAGTGAGTAGGCGGCGTGATCCCGGGCGAGCCACGCCCTTCATCCACCTGACGAGACCTCCACGGTCCTCTCCTTTAGCTTAGCTATTTATTGACTATTTATTTATTGCTATTTATTTTATTTATTAAGTGAGTGTGTTTGATGTGTGAAAGTGTAAGTATGGTACCGAGAAAGTTAAAGTTAAATTAATGTCTAGATCATGTCACACTGGTCTCGTGGCAAATTATTTGAAATAAATCTGTTGTTCTAATTTATGTGTGAAATTTTTTATCATACCTTCCACGAAGATTTGTGCGTCATAATTCAATTTTGTCGTACATCGGTCAGAAAACTAGTTGCTTATTCTATCTCGGTGTCAACTACTTGGGTGACATTATCTAGTTATATTAATTTAATTTTTATTGTTATAATAAAAAATGTATACTAGTCAGCTTCAGCTATTTATACTCCTCCTACCCTGATCCATCTGTAACAGTATGCAGTAGAGTTATGTTCTAATCATACGCATTATTTACGTACTCTATCTCCCCTATTATTTCCATAGTACATTTACGTAGCAGTATTGTATGTAGAAATTAAAATATAGATATAAATAACTAGCCTTTTGACCGATATATGTATGTATTATAACGCACAAACATCCTATCTCCTAGTAATATCCCTTCGTCAAATCCATATCTATCGATTGTCGAAGCCCGCTAACATCTCTGTCTAAATCACGAATAAGATTTCATTAACTGATACTGGGGATGTGCCTTCGATAGAGATCTAGAAATCCCGCGAGTGAAGGCGCGGGTGCGCGGGCGCAGCGGGCAGTCGCCCGTCAAGGAACTAGTTCGGTAGATGTGTGTTAGGAGGCCGGCGTCCACCGCCCGCTTACTTTCTCAACCGGAGCTCGAGCGATGAACCCGCCCGATTTCTTCTACAACCTTGACACTTTCTTTAACCTTGCTCCGGCCGCGCCCTGACTGACCTTGACGAATATCCAAATTATATATTAAATCAACTGATAGAAAGTAAATCGAACTAAATATTTACTCTCACTCAATGACGAAACCGCGAAATTTGCGTGCCGAACGTCCGGCCAGTGAAAACAAACTAATGAGATGCGAAAAGAGAAATTTTTAAATGTTTGTCGTCGTGAAATGTTGGGAGTGTCGTGAGGAGTCATAAGCGACCTAATTGGAACTCGTTTGTTGTCGCCGCACATACATACTCACCTGTACGTTCTCAGAATACATCAGGTTATTCTGTTCCTGTCTGAGGAAACTAAGCGTAACGATTTTTCACTTCTAAACATAGTCAAATGTCTCTGAGATCAACCATCACAGATGTTACTAGAAATTGCGTAACTACATATCATAACTGACAATATAGATATTACAAGCTTTTACCTACATTATGGTGCATCAATAACAGGCAGACTAAGTTGCTTACTCCTAAATCGAATATCAGAATTGAGTACGACTAAAGCGGGGCCGCGTCGTATCAATGTATGCCGTAATTAGATTTCTTCGAATGTGCGTGGTACGGCACGCAGTTTCTTTTACGTGTGGAAAATAGAAAATCCACCGTTGACTGGGCGTATTAATTGTGAACGACGATTAGAATTCAAGTGGGGCTCCAAGAGACCGATACAGTTAGCTCGCGTGCCAATGTAACGTGGCTAGAATCAGGTGTAGGATTCAGTTGAATTATAATTATCGAAGAGTACGTTGAGTAGGTACTTGCATGGTAATAGGCAGGCAAATAGGTCTATTTAAATTTAGCAATATAAACGTGACCGTTGAAAGAAGAGAGAGTTATTTAATTGACTAAGTTTCAATTGAGGCTAGAAGTCTCTATTTGGCAACAAAGTAGTAAATTATACCGATATTACAAACCACTTGCATTACACATTCTACATATCAATGCAATATGGATACTCTCCATATTGTTGTATTAGAAGCTATGTCATAGAAATATTAACTGGACAATTAATTGAACACAGATAAGGTGCACCTTACTATACTTTTACGATAAAAGGAAATTGAATAGCATAAGCCAATACGGTTCAATGTTTTGGAAGCTAAATTGTTTTAGCAGATAACTTATAAATATCGAATTTCCTACCAATATAATATATCAACATAGTATATAATATAAACATTGGAAACTATTTAGACAACCACACATTTTATAGTCGGAAATAGTTATGGACTGTTTTCACGACAGACATGAAAAATAACTTATAATTTGGTCTTCATTTGTTTTGACACGTAACTAAATCAGTTCCGTCTATAACATTTTTTATAGTACAAGTCAATGTATCTTTGCGTTTCATGTCACATAGCAATTAAACGATACCAAAGCAATTTTATTAATTACCGCATCCATCACGAAACACTCAATATTGGTTAACTGTCTTCGATTTATTTGCCTTTTGCAATACGTGTTGTAGCCGGCCACAATTGCAAAATAATTGGAGTATAACAAATGAGATACGGAACAAAAAAGGTTTTACTTTTGCTAAGAAATAAATATGTATTCTTTATTTACTGAGCACTGCTTTAAAGCGATAGATTAATGGGTAACGGAGTAATGTTTTTTGCAGTATGCTTCTCAGACCCGTTGTGTGAAAGAATTATTCATCTTTCAAAGAAATGTTATTCGTAGCTTGTTGTTTTACCGTAGATTCGCCCCGATTAGGTATTTGATTTTCCTTTGTTATTTTTTTATGCTTATTCATATGATGGAAAAAAAACTATACCAACGTAGGTGTATGAAAAGTCAAGGTCAGAAATCGACTAGGTATACTAACCTGATACGTCTTTAAATATGGCTTTGTAGGGACCAAGCCTACTTACAGTTACCTATACCATCCATAAATATTTAACAGGCGCTCTGAGTGACGAGACAACAGACAAGCCAGCAAGTGTACCAGCTATCTACATCGTTAAGTACAACAGATTCGTAGACTTTATTCTGCAGAAGATGAACGATATTCTGAGGGTGTCATACGATCCCGTCAGCGTCAAACTACAGCCCATCGACGCCAAAAAGAAGAACTCAAAGCCAAAGAAGAGCAACAAGACTAAACCAAAAAGGTAAGACATTTTTGGTCTTACTACAAAAACTAAAACATGAGTCGAACACTTGTCTAAAAAATTGTGGCTGCAAAATGGACCTTATTTCAATGTCATAATCTGATATTTTTTTAGACAAGTGTTAAACTGACGTTTAAAAGTTTTTGGGGTACGACGGCTAAACTCTACGTATTAGGTAAAATTCGGAACAAAGAAAGTCAATGACTAAAATAAAACGCTAGTAAATATTTTAAAGACACATAAGTAGGTACTGTCTGAGTCAATCATACCGGACACAATAATATATCCTTACATAACACAATTTCTCTTTTAGGAAAAGCTCAAACAAGAAAAAGAATACAGCACGAGGCAGCGAGACAAACACTACCCAAGAGAAAACAGTCTCGGAAATCCCAGAAACTGTTAAAGAGATGACTCAGGCCAACGAAGTGGTTGGTGAACAGACGCCTATTGCGGCTGAATCTAGAGCTGTTAAAGATAAAGGTTCTGAGAAAGCTAAACCTACACCTGTAAGGAAGCCAGTCACTAAGCCTTCTAACAAGCCAGTTACGAAACCTCCTACTAAAGCGACTAAACCGAAGCCTAAACCAACGAAGACGACTACTAAGAAGCCAACTACTAACAAGAATAAGACTAAGAGTTCTTCGAAGAGCAAACCTAGGGCTAAGGGAACGTTGTACGGCTTGTCATCTTTGAGGAGAACTGGTGATGTGTCAGTCCAAATGAAATCTCCAGAAATCACTGTCAATTGCAACTTTGCTATTGGTCCGCTGATACTGAGAGTTCAAAAGGAGGTACGTAAAGGATTATCATAATTCGCTTACTGTTGTGTCATCTTGGCTTCAGTCTTCCCATATACTTCTAAATATCTATGTGGCTGTTACCTTATTCCCAGTTACTATTAATTTTCCTTAAGAGTTGTTTTCGGCTTTAGAAAAATCTTGTTTACACTTAAATATTTGTAGTGTTTATCATGAATTTATCTTCGTACAGGTTAACAATGGAGCCAAGAAAGACATTAGATCAGCAACAGCGACCACAGCTGAGATGAATGGCAAGTTAGTTCTGAAGATCAACTCACAGGGCGTCGCCACATTGCATAGCATCAAAGTACTTCAGCCTAAACAGGTGATACAATCATTACATTTGTTTACCTTTTGTGAATATTCCAGAGTTGGCACCATCATCACAAACACTTTGAGGAATTTAAAACGAAGTTCTTGTTCCAGTATACTCTTAATAGTACTTTCTGGTTGAAGTAGATATTCAGTAGGTATAAGCTACAAACTATTAAAGATTTTTCTATATATTAGAACAGCATTTTTTACCAACTTTCCAAAAATAATGTTTTCAATTAGGATGTTTGTATATTTTTTTATCGATGAAGTATCTAAGTGTAATTAGTGCTTTTGATAGCATAACAGCTAGTAACATTGCCAAATTTACTGAAGCTAAAACGCTGCTTCGGTTCAGAATGAAAAGTACTAACCTATCAATCTTCCTTCTCACAGGTTCGCGTCGACAGCAACAATGAACGTACTCGGAAGCTCATTTGGCGGCGCAGCGGCAGAATAGCCGACGTCGTCTCTGAAACGCTACTCTCTGCTTCTAAGCGGGTGTAGAGAAAAATATAGCATTAAGAGGGGTCTAGGTGATGGTTCAGACATTGCATTTAAAAAGCCGACTTCTCAGACGCGAATTTTTAATTCAATAGTGTAATTTGGATCTAGCGAACATTTTGTTCAGCTATTCTAACTGTTAAGACACGCCTTTGAATTGTCGGTTTGCGTTCGACTGATATAGACGATATTTTTAATTTAATTTGCGTCTTTATATTATGGGCTTTAGAGTATATTTTCAGTCGTAAGACTTATGATACTCATTATTTTTAGCAAATAGTCAGACAATGCATTTACTACGTTGTAACTTAATGGTGCTAAGATTATAGAAAATATGGAGAATTTTATTCGATGTATGTATATTATTTATTTTTTAAATAAATACTTTTGTAATAAAAAATCGATTTTTATTTTAGGTCACTGTTAGTACATAATAAAACATTCCAGTCATTTGTAAAATGTAATTTTAAATAGTGTACAGATTGATCAATTCTTTCATTTCTTCACTGGTAACGAGCATTTATTTCATGAATATAAAGGATTTAAAAAGATTCCACAATATAATAATAAAAAATTAAGGTTTTCTTTATATAAATATTCACGAGATTAGCGTTTCTACTGAAAAGGAATTAATGAAAATTACGGCATCGCAAAAAACTCAATACCTTTTACACTTGCACTTATAAACAGTTGCAAGAATTACTGGTTATTGCAGAAAGTTTTATTAAACATCGATAATTCGATTATATTGGAGGTTTTGTCGATAAAGCGCATCACTACGCACAAGTTTATTGGACTCATTCATCTTTGGTACTATTTCTACATTTATGCCTTGGAGACGTTTTGAACGGACTATAGAATAAAAACAACTAATTCAAAATCAAATAATTCCATTTCTTATAGAATTAGCTGACAATATTCGAACATTAAAATAAGATAACATAAAAGTTTTCAATAATATCTAAGTAGGACATACGTTTGCAGACAAAATACATATTTAGTTACTTACCACGTTCTGAAACTGCAACACAAAAATTACCCGAACTACATAATTAAATTACCAGTATAAAACACACTTTTCACTAACTACTTGGCTTAATAAGTATTGCATTATAAAAGACCTAGGCCTAAGTTCATCGACAACAAAAACATCTGTTTTCTTAAAACAATGTTTACTATGAATTTTCAGGTTAAATATTCGAACTAAATAGTTGTTTTACAAAAAAAGTAACGTTTTTGTTGTCGGTGCAAATGGGCGTTCTAGTACATTAATACTAAATAAAAATAATTAAATAGGGGGACATACTTCACAAAGTACAATATTAATTTAGTTGGCAGATAGTCTTTCTGTCTGGAAAATATTTAAAACGTGTCAACGTTTCCTTACAACAGTATTAAGAGTTGGTATCTAATGAATTTGAGAGTTGAAAAAATGGTTGATATTGATATGTTATTTAAACTTGCCAAAAGAGACCATTAATAACGAAACTATCGGAAATTTCGTTTGAACTTTCTTAGATTATAAGTAAATACGAGTCAGATCACAAATATTCTCGATAAAAATAAATTAATGTTTGAATTTTTTCGATAGATCGAGCATGAGTCAGATTGAATTGATGGCGTTGGACGCTACAGATAATATAAATATGTATATATATAATTAATTAATTTATCTACTTTACGCTTAAACTAATTTATTCATCATCGTGTACAAGATCGACAATAGTAATGAATAACTTATCTAACTGGAAATACTACGGGAGACATGTAAATTGGAAGTCATACGTTCAAATCAGACTTTTCAGACATACATATGGACCAAATATTTTTTTCAGACTTTTTTATCTAAGTATGCTAGTATTATAAAGCTAAAGAGTTTGTGGAATTGGAAAACATATTTTTGTTTAAGGAAGCCCATGTTTTATTTGGGTGCGGGGTGTAGTTCTCTCGGGAAGATGGTGAAACCACTGGCAGAAGCTAGTATTATATAATTGAAAAAGGTATTTTGGAAGTATGGAGTTGGATATTTGGAAGAGCCATAGACAACAGCTGGCATGGTCGGCAAAGCAATCATGAAATATATTTTGGAACAAGAAGAGGATTTTAGTAAGACGGACGGCTTGATTATTTTAGAACTTAAGAACAGCAAATGTCAATATCCTAGACCGACATAAATCTGGACAGTATTGATGCTTAGAAAGGGCAAATACTAGCCAATCACTTATTAAGTACTTTTTACTAGTTAAACATACTTTAGGAACTATATTCAAAAGGGTAACTTTGTCGAACTTGTACGAAACATCTATCTACACTAATACTTACATACTGAAGTTTAATTGGTTTAATAGAGGGATTTTTGCTGATATTATTTGCTGAAATGGATTATAGAATTTAAAGGACAAACTATTACAGTATCACTGTCTTTTTGTTGCACACAAAAAGTATTTGGCGTTCCGCGCCTCAAACTAGTATAGCCTCATACGGATTTGTACAAATATTCGGATGAGCCGCGCCTCAAGCCGGTTCACTTTCAATTCTGTGTACATATTTGCACGTACACAAACGCAACATTTTGCTATAGTCATTCAATTGTTTTTTTATACTCATTGCAGCTTAATTTACAAAAAAATCCATCTTAAACCAAGAAAACCTTAGTGAAAATACATCTAATCTTATTCAAAATACGACGTATTACCGTCACGTATCATTAGCGTCGCTCGGATGAGATCTCGTCCCGTTCTTGCATAGCAAAGGGACGCTGTTTTGTTCTTCGGTAATGACGATCTCTGTGATGTCGTCATCGGATTGCTTTAGTGAGTCGTACTTGGGAGGCGGCGTGTGTTCTTTGCTGTTAAGTATTGGTAGGGGGATTTGTCCGGTAAGACCTGTGAAGATGGACAGACAATTCTTAGTTTGTTTTGCACTGATTTAAGAGGCATTAGACAGTATTTAAAATCTATTCGGTCCCAATGTCTTGCACAATATAATGATGCCTATACAAAATGTTACGATATGCGAAATGTTCACTGTTAGTTTAAAACTCAAACTCACAAACGTTTATTAAAATTAGGCTGATAAATCAGCACTTTTCGAACGTAGAAAATGGCAATACTGATTTTTTGTCTACGACATAGTAATCTATCTCATTACGACTTTTGTTTCCTTCAATTGCGGACTGCCAAATGGGACAAAATATAGACTGATAACGATATTTTCAAAATTGACAAAAAATGTATGTAACCATCTGAATCATGTTTTTTTTTCATCAAAAATCGTAAGGACGTACTGTGTAATGTGGAGTCTAGTTCAGCACTGGTCAGCACGACGACGACGTTAAAGCCGGCGCCGCTGGCGCGAGGGGACAGCAACACCAGCGGCTGTTCTCGAGACACTAGCAAACTTCTATACAATAATGTTCCCTTCATCAAGTCATACGTACTATGTAAGGTGGAGTCTAATTCAGCGCTGGTCAGTAGGTACGACGACGACGTTGTAGCCAGCGGCTGTCCCCGAGACACTAGCAAACTTCTAGATCATAATGTCCCCTTCATCAAGTCATCTACGTACTATGTCATGTGGAGTCTAGTTCAGCGCTGGTCAGCACGACGACTACGTTGGAGCCGGCGTCACTGAACACGGACGCAACACTGGCGCGAGGGGACAGCAGCACCAGCTACTGTCCGCGAGACACTAGCAAACTTCTAGATCATTCTGTCCCCTTCATCAAGTCATCTACGTACTATGTAGTGTGGAGTCCAGTTCAGCGCTGGTCAGTACGACGACCACGTTGGAGCCGGTGCCACTGAATACGGAGGCCACGCTGGCGCGAGGGGACAGCAGCACTAGCGGCTGTCCTCGAGACACTAGCAAACTTCTAGATCATAATGTCCCCTTCATCAAGTCATCTACGTACTATGTAATATGGAGTCTAGTTCAGCGCTGGTCAGTACGACGACCACGTTGGAGCTGGCGCCACTGAACACGGAGGCCACGCTGGCGGGAGGGGACAGCAGCACTAGCGGCTGTCCTCGAGACACTAGTAAACTTCTAGATCATAATGTCCCCTTCATCAAGTCATACGTTCTATGTAGTTTGGAGTCTAGTTCAGCGCTGGTCAGCACAACGACGACGTTGGAGCAAGCAGCACCAGCGACTGTCCGCGGGGCGCCAGCGAACTTCTAGCTCATGATCTCCCATTCATCAAGTCATCTACGTACTGTGTAGCGTGGAGTCTAGTTCAGCACTGGTCAGTAGGTACGACGACGACGTTGTAGCCAGCGGCTGTCCTCGAGACGCTAGCAAACTTCTAGATCATAATGTCCCCTTCATCAAGTCATACGTTCTATGTAGTTTGGAGTCTAGTTCAGCGCTGGTCAGCACAACGACGACGTTGGAGCAAGCAGCACCAGCGACTGTCCGCGGGGCGCCAGCGAACTTCTAGCTCATGATCTCCCATTCATCAAGTCATCTACGGTGTAGCGTGGAGTCTAGTTCAGCACTGGTCAGTAGGTACGACGACGACGTTGTAGCCAGAGGCTGTCCTCGAGACGCTAGCAAACTTCTAGATCATAATGTCCCCTTCATTAAGTCATACGTACTATGTACTGTGGAGTCTATTTCAGCACTGGTCAGCACGACGACGATGTTGGAGCCAGTAGCACCAGCGGCTGTCCTCGAGACACTAGCAAACTTCTAGATCATAATGTCGCCTTCATAAAGTCATACGAACTATGTAGTGTGGAGTCTAGTTCAGCGCTGGTCAGCACGACGACGACGTTAGAGCCGGCGCCGCTGAAGACGGACGCGACGCTGGCGCGGGGCGACAGCAGCACCAACGGCTGTCCGCGGGACGCCAGCGAACTTGATAGTGCGCAGATGCCTTTAGCTGCTGTGAAGTCTGCTCCTGTTGAATTAGATAGGTTTGTAGATTATGGGTACACACATTGAGCACATTAAAATGAATTTTGGATTTTTTACACTTAAGTCTCAGTAGCCCGCTCTATGTACTGTCCTATGTATATGTAACTTTCACACTAGCGTATATTATGTTTCTCCGTTTATTTACGCGCGAGAAACTACGAGCTACTAAAAACCAGTAGCGTGGTTTCAAGTGTTATCGTTTGAATTGATTGATGCTAAATGATTGCTTTTCGTACAACCCTCTTGAAAAAATCGTGCGGAAAAGCCTATAGTGGGAATATGCCGGTACCCATAAGCGTAAAACCGTTAATAAAATATAACTGTTACAAGCACGTATCTAAGTAACATACTAACTTACAGAGCACATATCGGCAATCTATAACGACGGACATGCTGCAGCCGCCTTGTTTCTTAGCAGCTCGCTCCACGTACTGTCTGATGTACTCAACTACGGGGAAGTATAGGTTGTTGCCCACAGTTACTAGACCGTAACTGAGTAACGTTACTATATAACTCACCCAGCACATATCGACAGTCTATAACGACGGGCATGCTGCAGCCGCCTTGTTTCTTAGCAGCTCGCTCCACGTACTGTCTGATGTACTCAACTCCGGGGAAGTATAGACTGTTGCCCACTGTTACTAGAACGTAACTGAAGCCTGATGCGTTCTGAAATATAACAGAAGAATAATGATTATTATCTCGTCTAACTTTCTTACAGTTTCTCAGTTCAAATTATTGTGGCAATTTGTTAAAGTTATTTGCGTTTATCTTATCGATTTTTGCTTTGGGTTTGGACAGTTGTGGGTGAGGAATTCATAGAATAGATAGGACAGTCATTTGCTAAATTATGTTGAATGATACATATAGTGAATGATGTCAGCAGATTCAAATTCACCCTCACAATGCCTCATATCGTATCATCATAATGCTCATATAATAAGGATATATCACAACACCGTGTCTCAGAGATTAGGCAGCGAAATAATTTGACCAGAAAATGGTAGCAGATTTATAATCGCCTCACACCACAATGGTGTATCAAATAATAAGGTTATATCAACACATCGTAACATCAGTTCTCAAACTACGTCAACATACGCCTTATTCACAATTTTTACACACATCCAAATAAAACTCACAGTAATAATCTCAGCATCCAACTGTGGCCTTGCACTAGGATACAACAGTAGTATCACATTAACAGCCACCCCGGCTAAGATGCCCAGTTCTACGCCCACTGACAGACATAGAGCGAACGTCGCGAACGCGGGGAGGAGGTCCGCGCGACGAGATCGCCACATTGGTTTTACTACCTGGTGAAAAAAATAAATTAATGTACTACGTTTAATAAAATACACAACAAAAGTATCATTCATTAATGCTAGTAAAATATTGCTATAAGAAGATATAGTCTGTTTTGAATGAGTCCATTTTTAAGACAATTTAATTTGACTTTTATTAGTATTATTATAGCATGAAATTTTTTTTTTTTTTTTTTTTTTTTTTTTTTTAATCATGCGATCAGTCTTTCTGACTATGAGCAGATAGGGTGTAGGATAGCGGTCGGGTGGAAATGTCCCCCATTAGGAACATCGTCCGTATCAATATAATGGCTCAATCAGTGCTGCCGAGTTTCAATGTCCGTTGACGTTTCAGTCTGTTTTTGGAGGATGGCAACGCGAGCTGGACAGCTAGTTGATTCGGGTGGTTCTCCAGTCTGGTTTTATATTTCCCGGCAAATGTCTCTATTTCTTCCTTTACGGTTGGCATATGTAGGTATTTGTGTATTTCTGAGTTTCTTATGAACCATGGTGCGTTGCTAATTTGTTTAAGTATGTAGTTCTGTGATCTTTGGATTTTATTTATGTTGGATACACATGTGGCTCCCCATAGTTGTATTCCGTAAGTCCACACTGGTTTTATAACAGCCTTATAAATTAAAATTTTATTGTCCAGGGACAGTTTTGAGTTTCTACCCAATAGCCAGTAAAGCCCTTTGTATTTTAGGTTAATTTCATCACGTTTGGTCTCTATGTGTTTTTGCCATGTTAGTCGGCGGTCTAAGTGCAGACCTAGGTATTTTACAGAATTACTGTGTGGTAACTCTCTGCCTCCCAGGTGTACAGGAGGACATGTTTCTCTTCTGAGTGTGAATGTGACCTGGATTGATTTACTGGCACTCGCCTTGATCCTCCATTTGTTGAACCACTTGTTGATTTCTGTGAGGCTCCGTTGTAGTTTTGCTGACGCTTCAGCTGGGTGTTTGCTAGATGATAGTATTGCAGTATCATCTGCATAAGTTGCGATGGTGACATCAGGAGTTACCGGTAAGTCTGCTGTAAAAATTGTATATAAGAGCGGGCCAAGAACTGAGCCTTGTGGAACTCCAGCTGATATATCTTTGAAGGCAGAGGTGCAATTCATCTCTTTCACTTGGAAGATTCTGTCCGCAAGGTACGATTCCAGTATTTGATAGAATGTGTGGGGTAAGAGTAATTTAATCTTACATAGTAGGCCTTTGTGCCACACCCGATCGAAAGCTTGTTGCACATCTATGAATGCTGAGGAGCAGTATTCTTTCCGTTCGAGACTATCGCTGATATATCTACATATCCTGTGGGTTTGTTCTGTAGTCGCATGTTCTGGTCTGAATCCGAACTGGTGGTCCGGAGTCACTGAGTTTTCTTGCATCGCTAGCGAGAGTCTATTCAATAAGACTTTTTCCAGGATCTTCGACATGATTGGAAGGAGACTTATGGGTCTGTAGGATGACGTTATGTGTGGTGGTTTACCTGGCTTGTGAATCATGATCACTTGCGATACCTTCCACAGTGCAGGGAAGTACCCTGTACTGATGATACAGTTGAACAATGTTGTCAAGAATAATACTGCTTTTTGAGGTAATTCAGTGAGGGCTTTTTTGTCTATCAGGTCAAATCCCGGTGCTTTTTTGTTTTCTAAGTGTTTAATAATTCTCTTTATTTCCCGTGGATGTACTGATTTTAGAGGAAGGTCAAGTTGAAAGTCTTGTTGGAGAATTTCGTCAATTTCCGCTTCGTTTGAATCAGAGCTAGGTTCATTGGCTACAAAAACTTTGGCGAGGTGATCAGCAAATGCATCTGCCTTTTCTTGTTTTGATCTGGCCCATTTGTTTCTTGCCAGTTGTAGGGGTGGCTTCGGATTTGTGGGCTGATTCATATTTTTGCAAGTTTTCCATAATGAGTAATTTGTATTGGCAGAAGCGGACAGTGAGAGAATGTTGGCCTCCAGTGTTGCATCGTTATTATCTTTAATAGTCTGTTTCAATAATTTTGTGTAGTTGTTCAATACTCTTTTATCATCAGGGTGTCGACTAGTATGCCAGACTCTCCGCAATCTTCTTTTCTCAAGAATCATGGCTCTTATGCCCTGAGGTACATGATTATGTCTAGGATTCGAGTGATTCGTCTTTTCTGTACTCGCCCAGCAGGACTCTTGAACCGTGCGTGTGAAATCTAGGACAGCATCATCAATTTCATCCCTAGTTTTCAAGCGAGTTTTCAGTTGCAGTGACTCTTCGACCAAAGTTCGAAACAGGTCCCAGTTGGTGTGGTTATTGTATAGCCTTTGTCTTGATTCAAGATTCAAGATATTAGTGCTGATTGTTAGGATAGCTGGGACATGATTTGAAGAGCCATCTAAGCAACAATTTATATTGTAGAAAAGTCGAGAAAGACCCCTCATTATAAAGAAGTCTATTACGTCAGGCAATCGGGCAGGGTCGGACGGCCAGTGGGTGGGCTCGGATGTGGCTATTGCCGTCAGATGGTTTCTATCCAAGCACTTTTTAAGTTCTCTTCCCCGGGTTGTAATCAGTCTGGAACCCCAGTGAGGGTGTTTCGAGTTCCAATCTCCTCCAGCTATAAATCGAGGGCCAAGGGTATTTATATACGTCGTGAATTGTTCCTCTGTTATGTTGTGCCTCGGCGGACAATAAACAGATGAGATATTAAAATGCCCATCCCTATCTTGAATGTTGATTGTGGTAGCCTGTATGTGATCTGTTTTGAACTCGGGAAGTTCGTAGTGTTCTACAGAAGATCTTATAAGGATAGCTGTGCCTCCATGTGCTGTTCCATCGGGATGGTTTGTCGTATAAATGTTGTAGTTCCTTACGTTTATTTGGCTGTTTTTAGTGAAATGAGTCTCAGAGATAAGCAGGATATCAAGATCATGCATTTTTAGTAGCATCTCAACGTCATTTTTGTTCGGCCATAGTCCGTTTATGTTCCAAATGGCTATTTTAGTTTTGTTTATCATTGCGATAATTTATTGACTAGAGTTGTCAAGAGCCCCAACATGTTGCTCATTTGTTGTAAGATAATGTCGATTTTTTCTGATTGCTTTATGAAGATTTCTTCTATTCTGCAAATGAATGGTGCTTGCTCGTGGGATTGTACATCTGGATAATCGTGTTTAGAAGCTATATCCTGTGACTGACCTTTCACGACTTCACTATATTCTTTTCCAGTTACTGGGTATCTGTTGGACTGGTTTTCATATTGCTCGTCTGGTTGAGAGTTCTTGGTATTATTAGTATTAGGTGGTGATGCGGTTTTATCAACTTTTTTCAATTTGCGTTGTTGTGTTTTTCTACTCAAGATTTCTCTATATACCTCGCATCCTTTGTAGTTTGATGGGTGTGGCCCTAGGCACAAAGCACAGGTGGCTGGTGTGTTTCGATCAACTTTAGGACAGCTTTTGGTTGGGTGTGAATCCGCACACTTGAGGCATCGAAATGGCCTCATGCAGTAGTTTTTTGTATGGCCATACTGCTGGCACCTCTGGCACTGAACTATGGTGTTTCTTTTTTTAGGGTCTTCGATAGTAACAATTTGATGGTAGATGTGTCTTATTTTTTTTGCTTCTTTGTTATCAGGTCCTGGTAGTAGGTTGATGAAGAAAGTTGAAGTTGGCTTTTTATCGGGGCCAAATCTGGCATTGATAATTTCCCCAGTCACGATGTTACCGGTTGCTTCGAATGCAGCTCTGATATCATCATGTGGAGTTGTGTGATGTAAGTTTCTTATAACGAGTCTACAGCTCCTTTCCTCTTTCCTGTTGAAGGTGTGGCCTATAAGACCCTTCTCCCTAATGGATGTTATCAGGGTTTTGTATACTGTTACGTTTTCGCTCACGATTCTTATTTGATTTTTATTTATTATTTTATAATTGAATGATGATTTATCAACAAGTGATTCTAAAAATTCTGTGAGTTTGTTAACATCGTCGATTCCATATAGAATTATTGGTGGGGGTTTGCTCAGCTTTTTTTCCTTGGGTTGTTTCACTTCTTGATTTTTGTCATTTAAAGGTAACCCGGTGAACATATTTGATGTTGGAACTTTTTCAGGGGATTGTTGATTTGACAATTTTCTTTTCTTATTTGGGTTTCTGTTGACTGGAACTCGTTGCCAGTCAGGTAATTCGGAGTCCCCAACAATTCCTGCTTGAAGGTCTTGTTTATTATTTGCCTTGGCATGGTTATTCAAGGTGTTTCCAACTGAAGCACTCCTTGGTCTTGCAAAGAAAATTGGGTTGAGGGCTTGCTGTATATATTTTTTGTTTGTCTCAGTAGAGTTGACTGTCACGGGGGCCTGAGTACCCACCCTCGTGGAGCCTGGAGTAAGCAAAATTTTGCCCCCCCCAGATACGATGGGGCAGCCTGAGTTTCCCTGAGGGCTCTTCTCAGTGAAGGATTCTCCAGAATTACTGGTACCTTCCTGGGGTAATGAGTTGTCAAATCCTGCTTTCATTTCGTTTTTGGCATACGTATCGGGCATGCAACCTAGCCTTTGGTGAACCAACACCTCCATACAAGGCAATATGTTTGGTTTCTTATTCGGAGTACCTTCTCCTAGACCAACTGCCACCCAAGGCTCTCGAGTTTGGTCTACCCGGGTCCGAGCTTTATTTAAAGAGGCGGCTCATACTCGCCTCTGTCATCCAACCGTTAATGGGTTTAGCGCCATTTTGTAGAGGTAACTCAGCCATAAGCAACCCCAGCACCCCTCTAGTTGGACCGCCCAATTGTCCGCGACTGCACAAAGCAGCTAGCTCCCATATCTGGGTGCCGTTTCGCTATCCGCAACCTGCGACGCGTGCGGCGGCATAGGGCCTATGCCTCTGGGAAGGGTCTCCCAGGACCACACATAGCATGAAATTAAAAAAAAAACGATGGTTGAAGATATAAAAAATTACTTTTAAACTTTTGAAATAATCACTGGACTGTTCTTTTTCCAATCAATTAGAACAAAAGATTTTTAGGGTCGGAAAATCATAAAATTAGTATTTTTGTAAAAAATGAAATTGTAACTATTAAATTGGAAGAGTTTATGTAATAAAAAAATATCTTACTTCATATTCTATCATAAATATCACAGCACATATCACGACGGCCGCCAGCGCCGCTTTGGGAATAAAGTAGAAGTACGGAGTCAACAGACTCAGTGCTAGCAGCACCAATATACCTGAAAACGTTAAACAATATAATAATTATACATGTCGGGACACTTGTTTACACACGGTCGGTTAGACCCATGGTAAGCTTGTGATGATGATTGGCTTGAGTTATGGATGCTAACGCAACTCATAAACTATTTAAACTTAAGTACATATATATTTATAAATAGATACATATATTACACTCAAACCACAGCCAACATACATGCTCATCATACAAATGTTGACCGCACCGGGAATCGAACCCAGGACCATCAGTTTGCAGTCCAACATTGGATCATTGCTCCAACGAGGTCGTCAATATTTTTACAACTCTGGTGGGAACAATCAAAGGACCGACGTGTGGAGGCAAACTGGGGAGGTCTTTGCCCAGAACCTAGGGTTAAGAAAATAAATAAATAAAAAAGTTATAATCGAAACTGCGTGCGATTATCAACCTTATACGTTGTGTGTGCGTGTCTGTTAAGTTGATAATATATGACCAGTCACTATGAAGGATGTAAGGTAATTTATTGATAAAACCTAAGTAGTGTGGGAAACGATTCTTTACTTAATTAAGCACCTGTATCCTGTACAAATCGACTTCAAGAATAATAATATTTTAATTACCATCATCAAATAATATGATATATACATATGTGAAGAAACCTAATTGTTGTCAATACTGAACACAAGAATATAGACAAGACAAAATATAAAAATAATCATAAAATCAATAAGCACTTGTACTAGATTTTAAATTATGTGATCAAATAATATAATACCTATATACATATTAGATTTCTTTGTTCAGTATTCACATCAATTAAGTTGGTTCAACTTTAATATGAATGTTTTAACATGACGTGATTTGACCTTCTCAACTTTAGAGGTATTAATAAAAAAAATATATATAAAAAATAAAAAATATATTAATATTTGTTACATAATGGACGGTCTTATTACTTCCACCAACTTCTGATTCTTGAAACTCGTTGCATCACAAAATATTGTTTATGAAAAAATATTCATATTGACCGAGCCCTGGTTGCTTAGGGAAATAACATTTTTAAGAAAATAATATGCTTTTGGATTAACCTACCAGTATAAATGCTACCGAACTGCGTGGCGACTCCACTGGCGTGGTTCACCGCGCTCCGGGAGAAAGACCCGGTGATCGGCATAGCACCCGCAAAAGAACCGAATATATTCGAAAACGAGAGAGTTATCAACTCTTGTGTAGCATCTACTGACTCCCCACTAGCTGAAAAAGAAAAAAAAAATGCGTAAAAAAAAATGAAATAGAAAAAGATATTTTTTCAAAAAAGACTTTAGTGAAGCAATTAACTAGTGTTGTTTATGTTGATAGATTCTTGGTTTACGAACTATTTTGTAAGTAGCCGTTGCGAAAAATTTAGGTTTTTGTTAAAGTAACTGTTAGTCATGGTCTACACTAGAAGTAGTTTGCATCATAATTTAAATAATTTTAACAACAAAAAAATTAAACAATGTCCCAATTAATTTGTTTTTAGTTTAACGTTATTGCGTGATGGCTTAGATTTTTTTTATGAAATTCAAATAATCTGTTAACAATTGCTAGTATAAATATTAAAACATAAAACAGAATGAGTATAAAAGGCTTAATTAGAAAACCATAAAACGTTTTATTCTAAGTAATAAAGATTTATTTTCATAGTGTAATTCGCACAGATTGAGCACCATTGACCTAATTAATGTATGCGAAACTGAGAATGTTAAGGCCACGTGGCATAATATAAACACATTCCCTTATACACTAGACGAATGACGTTTACTTAGGGTGCGTCTACACGGTGCAAGTAGTTTGGGTATGTTGAGGCACATGCGCTGGTTACATGCATTTTAAAAACAAGATACAATATACCAAAGCAAGATATCCACCCGCGTGCTCTGTTGCGTGCGCGAGGGTCATTTGCGCATGTTTTTTTATTTATTAATTAATTAAACATACACACTATTATCACAGTATTAACAAATACAATAGTGGTGTTCTGAGCTACTACATAATAACCATACCAGATAAATTAAAATTAAACTTACATCTAACACACAAAAACAAAACAAAACATGTTAACTTGCTCCAGCTATATGCGCCGTGTACACGCACCCTTAACAACAATGCTCATAGCCTTGTTATGACTGCGTTATGCAATCTGTTTTATATGCAAAATAATTGTTTTAGAGATTTAATTGTTGTTTGCAGCTATTAATATTATTTGATTGGATAAGATATAGATGTTTAGTGATTGCAAGGATTATAGGCATATTTTAAGTTATTAACCTTGCAGAATTTTAATAGGCCGTTATTGGATACTATTATTTGGCACACCATAGTTCACAGTAATCCAAATAAGAAAGGAAGTTTATGGAATAGCTCAATGTCCAAAAAAAGGTAGGAGAGAATTAAAAGTTGGTCTACGAGACCTCACACTTGCGTTAAATATTTTAGATGTTTTTATAGTTTTTTGGCTAAGAGTATCAATTGTACACATGGTCACGTGATTATGTTTAGCTAAAGGAGGAGAAAAAGGACAAACCAATCCATTAGCCTATCATCATGTGAATAGAAGTCAAATTCAATGAAGAGTTTGTTTCCCGTGATAACTTTTAATCTGACTTTCCGAACACAGATACCTAAAGAAATGATTCGTCTCAATTAAGTTCTTTGAGTGATAACTTCTAAATTCAATTTGAATGTCACAGCGACGGAGGAAAGAAAGGTAGCGGAGATGCCATAAGGAAGGTAGGTCAGGCGCCTTCTTGTAGGTCAATGTCACGTACGGTAGGCGTGATCAGTTACTAGAACTAACGATGCGTTCAGGTTCGTTTGCAAATCAAAACCAATCTGTCAAAAATTGGTCTTCATTGATTGGCGATTTTGTTTTGAAACGAATGGACGGTTTCTATAGAAGGCGTTTAAGGGCGGGGGTGGTAACATTCCTTGTCCCCCGGACACCTGCATTTTGGGGCGCGCTACTTTCTAAGGAGAATTTGCCTTATGACATCTCTGCTAGTCATTTTGTTCTCCATGGCCACAATATAATTTATTTTATGATAATGTTACTTCCGACGTTGAACAATGATGTTTTATGTTTTGTTACCAAAGGGGAAATGAGGCGATTTGTTTATAGCATTAGTGTAAGTTTGATTGAGTAGTATTAGCGTAATAATAGGGCAATCTGCAGGGAATTGATTCGATAATTTGCGATTAGTTTAACGTTCTCTGATTACATACATTAAAACTTCAATTTGTAGAAATTGAAAACTGTAGAATTTTAATGCAAAGCGAATAGTATTTCCGAAAGTTATCATGCATGCACTTAGTAATAACTGCTTGGTACTTCATTGGTACTATCTGTATTAATTAAACCGTCTCACTTGACTGACTCCGATAAGCGAATGATACTTCACCGATTGATGAAATTCAATGACATAATATCGATTTATTTCGAAGTGTGTGCACTCAAGTTTATTATGTTTTAACTATCGGCTGCCGTAATAAATTTAACTTTTTTACACCGATTGAAAGCTCATTCTGTAATATGTATATGTTATGGACCAAGTGATAAATTGGGCAGTATACATAATGCCCGGTCATTATGAATAATGCCCAATATGAGAGAGCAATTTGATAATAATTATTCAAATAATCAAATTGACCGGGCACTATACATATTGCCCGTGACCTTTTGGGCAAAGTAATACAAACATATTTAATTTCATTTTTGTTATTGTTATTGACATTTGACTTAAAATAAACTAAATATTAAACCACTTAAATAATCAGCCTCATGATTTGGATTAATTATGACGGACTTCTGCCTTAAAAATCCACTAGTTTTTGCATTTAAAAGTTAAGGAAAGTCATATTAAAATTATAAAATAAGAAATAATTAAATTTAAAACAAAAAATTTACAACATATCTTTGTTTTATACGAATGACTTATTATTATAAAACAAAATAAACTAAAGTTTAAGCGATCAGACTCATTATTTGGCATAATTAGCACATAGAAATATAATTAAAATAGAGTGCTATTTAAATAGGCTTCTTTTTAATATCATTACTCGCCCCCAAAAATTTATGTTGCCTTCTAAATTACTAAGTCAGCCACAATTAAATTTGTAGCATGCTAAACTAAAGTAAACTTCTGAAAAACTATTAAATGACATCATAAAATATATTTATTTAGCTTCAATTTTTTTCACTCAGTACGTTTAAAATATAACACATCCCATATCAATTGACAGAGCATGGAAGTAAGCATGCAACATGCAGCAAGCATGGCTTCTGTCACGGCTACGGCGCTGCGGGGCTCCGGCGGTCCCATGCGAGCTTATCGTCGCAGATGGTTTTCACACTCACCACCGCAGCTTCGGCTTGCTGACCGGCTCTGCCGGCCAGCCTCAGCCGCGGCGGCGAGCGCTTCAACTACCTGCGCCTCAGCTCGCAGGCCGCCTCGCCCCTCCGCGCCTACGCGGTTTTTAATTGCACCCTAGGGGTAGGGCAGACAAGACTATGTGGAGTCGGTTTTGCAGCGATTCGTTTTCGTCACTAAGTTCAGTTTTTAATACAATGTTTTGAATCCAAATTAGATTCTACCATAAAAAAAAACGAGCCAAGAAAAATGAAATCAAGAAAAACGACGCCGAGTTAGTAAATTAGATGACAATTGTCCAATTAATAATTTTGTGGCTAGACTTATAATTTCCCATTAAAATAGAACATATAAGTTAAAACAGTAATCATAAAATATGTAGCAAGTAACAGGATTTATTTATTAGAACAACTGCCACCCTCGCACCGCATAAAATATAGCTTTATTATCAAATTGCCCAACTATCATGTAGCAATATAATAATGCCCGTGCAATGTGATAAATAATGAAGTTAAGATAGTTATTAATCACTTGGCCCGATAAAGCTAGACATTATTCATAATGCTCGGGCATTATAAATAATGCCCGAATTAATCACATGGTCCATAACATATACATTACAAAAAGAAATGATAAAGATAAATAAATCACGTACATCGACCATATGCTTTAAACTTAGCGCTAAAGACAGAAAGTCTTTTATGAGCTGTAATTTGAACCTTATTCTTACTACATAAAGTCCAACTTACCGAAAGCCTTGGCAATAGCCACATTGCCTAATACAGCAATAACAGGAACTATGAATATGGAAGAGCCGAGATCTGAGCACATTTCCATGAAGCTGACTTGTCTTCCGTCGTCCAGGGTTGTGGAGAATGGTGGCAGGCGAAGAGAGGGGAGACCATCCCTGAAAGAGGTTACAACTTAGTTTAATATTGAAGCGATCCAGCCTCTATGGTTACAGCCGCTTTAATTCAACTAGGCACAATGAAAGAAACCCTTAAATAAGTTTCAACTAATAAAACCGGTACCGTCTTACCACAAAAACTTTTAAACGTCGGTTTAACACCTGTCTAAAAAAATGTCAGATTATGACGTTGAAATAAGGTCCATTTTGCAGCCACACTATTTTTAGACAAGTGTTTACACATGTTTAAGTTTTCGTAGTAAGACCAGTATTGTTTTGAGTAATACAAAACATTGAGAATCCTATTTGGCGTTGATCTGATAGCTTATTGTTCTTAGTTGTTTTGTCTATTGACAATAACTGTATATATAGTGTTTACAGCATTCCTTAAGAGTATTTATTCAGACTTATCAACAATAGTCTATGCAAATAAACCGGCCTTTTTCATGAATCATTGTAGGTATCGATAATAATCGATATAGAATGAATGGCCTTACATTTATTGGCAAATATCGGCCACATTTGAAGGACAAAACAGTCAACAAGGAAGCGCTGCGTATAACAGACAATTGTTTCGTTTTTGTACTCACGTGTTTTTTGTGTGCATAACGATTAATTAGCCACATTGCATGCAAATATATTAAATTATATGTATTTTTTTTTTCGATGAATAAGTTGTTTGCAATTCTTGTCGGTACTCTCATTCTAATAGTTGTAAAATGTTGCCTTGCAAACATGTTTAGGCAAACTATTCTATTCTTAGAATACGAGATACAACGTCATTGCCAATTCTACAAAAAGTTGAAATACTTAAATAGACGACGTAGGTAAGTTGTGAAAAAGAAAAATATATTGTATTTCTTACTTAACAGTCCCTGTGAGTTTGAAAGGCTGAGTGGAATATTTCTCAAAGAGGAACGCTGCTAAAGAGCATCCTATCACCACAATAGCGTTTCTCGACGTAGACAGCAACCAAAGAGTTTTCTTTAAGCCTTTCTGACTCGGAGGCAGACTTATGTCTTTCATTTTCTGAAAAGGAAATAATATTATAAATACAAAAATAGTATTTCTCTGTCTGAACTTAATACCTACTTTACTATATCAAAAACATTTTGCATTCAATTATTAAAACTCGATCATTTTAAAAGTATAATATCATGCAAAGCACGATAGACAAGCACGTGGTACGTAATTCGAGTTCAGAAAACGCATTGTATCAAAACACGTTTTAACACAGTAAACTATTCAAAATGCATATCTCTTTATACTTTCAAAGCGTGTATACTCCGAGAGTTAATTATTAAAAACAATGAACAACTGCAATATTCGCACGAAACTTAAACAAAAGACGTAAACATGATAAACCGTGAAAAGTTAACGAAAGTTCTGCTGTATTAGCATAATGACTTGCGTTTTCCATACAACGTAAAAAGTATACAAGAAAATAATGAATATTTCTACGCACTTGTGTAAGCATTGAGAAAGCTATTGAACGATATTAGCACGTGCAGATATTATACTTTAGTAAAAATCGCTACACACGCACCTCGCCGCCTGAGGCATTCATGAAAATTCAATATCGACCATTATGATGTATCTTATTGTCTTACAGCATTGTAATATCTTCATTTTATCATGAACACAATAATAACCCTTCATATGTTTATCTCGGAAACGTGAACTTTATATGAAACGGTGTTATAGAAACAATTGTGGATCGACATCACGAGCTCTGATGAAACGAGCCCAAGTTCTGTGGCATCAAATTAAGTGCCATTGAAGTTGACAAAGGTATGCAAATACGAAACGTCGATAGAGAACACCCGTCGACGTTTTAAACGAAAATTAACTATTTCAAATATAAGCGTCAGATCAAATTAATTGGTATTTAATAAACATTTAGCCTCTGCCGTTTGGGACGTTATAATTAATTAGCTACATATATCAACGGCGACACGCCTCCAATTTATCAAAGGATGACATACGAGTAAGTGTGTAATACATACATTACAATAATTTGTCGTCTAGCCTGGGTTAAGTTTTGTGTAATAATTATATCTAAATGGTCGCCTACTTCCAAAATGTAGAATAAAACATGACCTGGTATTACTATTATATGTAGCTATTGTTTTTACATTTTACTTTTGTTGACACAGCAAATATAGTTTCGAAATAAATGCATTGAGCCGGTTTAAAATTACACCACGTGAATAGTACAAATGAATTGTTATTTTGCTACTGCTATCCGTTTTTTAATTGTTATTGTTTTATTGGAAATTGCTAGACTTTTGCGTGATCAAAAACGTTAATTAAACATGAAATGTTTTTCATGATCATGTAAGGGCGTATTCAGATGACACGCGCCGATCACGCGCAGCACCCGTGCACGCGTTCTGCCCGCCTTAAACCCGCACACGCGCTGCATCCGCCTCGCACACGCCTCGCGCCCACATAAACCTGTAGTGATAGTCATGGCTTCCAGGTATCACAACACGTACGAGGGGAGGGTGCAGAGCGTGGGCAGGGCGAGTGCAGGAAAGGCGCGGGGCGTGCGCATGGTGTGCGTGTGTAGACCTCGTTAAATGCAATTTGAGATCTATTGATGCATAATAAGGCTGAAATTCTTATTTAACAAATTTCAATGCGAGTTGGAAGCGGGTGGCGTGCGCTGGGCGTGCGCGTGTCGTGTGAACGCGCCCTAATGGATCGCCTGCTCAATGACAATAAAGTTAAGTAGGTCCTCGGAATATGTATAGCTGTTCAAGTGTTTATACAAAGAACAGTTACTAACCGGTCAAAGTTCATTTAAAAGAACAGTTTGGGCTCCAAGTCCACATAAAAAAAATTGAAGCCTTTTAAGTGAGCGTGGAAACCTCGAAGGGCGGACAAAATAAAGTAAATTGAAATTAATACTCACACGCATAACTAAAAGTATCACTATACACGATATACCTAAAGAGCTGTCAGCGATTCTCGCATTTGGTAAATTCGTTATCACCTGAAACAATATAAAATTAATTAATTCACGTTTCGCTATCAAACATGCCGAAGACATTCACTCCAAGACATTCGTTATTCACGTGACTGACAAAACTATAAAATTCTTGTTTACTATGTTTGAGTTCAATAATCTTAACTAATATCAAAGTTTATTTTTAACATGAGCATTAACATTTGTGCTTTCGTGGTAGAATTGATGAACCGACTTGTATGAAATTTGGTATTTTATCCAGTGCGCAGTATTTCCCTCAAGTTTGGTCTCTTTAAAATAAAAAAAAAAAAACCAGGTTACTGCATGATACTTTGGAGCATGATTGCAGATGCATTAGGACAAGTAAGACACAGGTTGCGAAATAGATGAACATGGCCAAATAGGCATGATGACAAATTTTTAAATTCCTTTGTATGATGTAGGTATACGTCTATTTTATATGAAAAATTATTAATTTTAAGAAAATGCGAAGATTTTTTATCAAATAATTGCATTTTTCTCTGTCCACTTTGAATCCGGCGCGAAAACGCTTGTCAGTGTCATGGTGTCACTTGTGACGTCACGACTGAAATTACAAGACTCAAGTGAACAACGCTCGTGCAATAATTAAGTTTTTTGTGTTATTAAATATGAATTCGAAAGGGCATAGGTGTTGTGGGGTCACTGGGGGACCAAGTAAGAACACATCCAAAACAACTCCTGATAAGTTATTTGTGTACGTTCCTCACAATACCTACAAAAATACGAAACAAGTGGCTTAAACTTGCAAGGCGAGATTCAAAAGCAATATTGCCCAGGGTACAACTTTATTTTTGTGAAGATCACTTTGATGTAAGTTATTACGTAGTTCTTTAGATTCTAGCATAGTTTATAATGTAAATAACTATTTCGAGGTTAGGTTTCATCTCTCATTGTTTTTTAATTAAACTAGTATACTTACATGGAAGTTTTAACATTTCTAAATTCAGCTGAACAAAAATCTTTATTTGATGCCAAAAACTTTCCCAGCATTATGATATCAATTCTAGGCAAATTAGCGCTGTTTGCATTGATAAATCCGGGCTCCATAACTCGTGTTACAAGCAACTAATTAATTAAAAACAAAGATCGCAGTGGAAGTTCACAATAACGAAATGTGACGTTCGCGCGCTTTCGCGCGAGTTGTTTTGAGAAATGACGTCACGAGCTCTGATTGGTGTTCAAGATATCATGGCGGATTGCCTTATTTCGTAATTTTATTTTATAAAAATACATATTAATCACATTATTAATAAAGAAAACAATGCGCGTTTTATATTCCAAGCTTCAAGTTTAATTTAATAAATATATTATTTTAATGATTTTTGATTACTGTCATCATGCCTATTATGGAGTAGGTATATTTGAATATAATTGCAGGAGGACGATGACATATAGGTAATAATCTTTTCCGCATAGTAAGCAGATCATATTTACCTTTTGTACGGTGTCTAAAAATTGGCCAGATTTGAACTGTAGTCCTAGAAGGCCTTTGAGTTGTGACACAGCGATAATCACAGATGTGGCTGAAGTGAAGCCGACTGTGACCGGTACCGATATGAAGTCTATTAATACACCTGCGTAATAAATACAACATTTGGTTAAAATAGAAATAGCAAAATATAGATAGATTGAGATATTACGATTCATGTTACAATGTACAAGTATGAATGAATGTGGTCGGAGAGGGAGAGGAAGATCGAAGAAAATATAGATGGATTGTCTTAAATATGACATGAATTAGAAGAGAGTGAAAGAAAACATTTAGGTAGTGACAGCCAAGAAAACATTTCGCGTTGAGCCCTAACACAATTGGCCAAAGCAGGAAGAGGGGCAAACTCAAAATAATAAAAGTAAGGAAAATAGCTTGTTGCTGTGATACCTGTTATGTGGATGGACGGTACAAGTTTTATGTGGTAAAATAATAAGGATAACGGGAATAGGTCAATTTGTGACGTATGTACTTTTGATATAAATATTGATTAATTTTATGTTATAAACGGTACCTAAACAAGTTATTTGTGATTTAGCGTACTTAAACCAAAAATAGAATAATCGCTAAAAATGCAAATTGGACAATAATAAGTTTTATCACCCTATTAACCTAAAAGTATTAAGTACCTCACGTAGGCACGTGGTAAATGCTTTGTAACTGATTGCAATTAAAACAAATCAGTTAAACATCATAAACATACTTCGCAACATAACCTCAACACAATTTATTGAAACTTGTATAACAAATGAAGTCAATTCCACGAACTGCTGGAAGGCAATTAATACGAAGGTAGAAACTCCAGTTAGGAAAGAAGAGATCAAATTTAGCGAACGCCAGTGAATAATGAAACAGACTCCATACCCGCTACTGAATGGAAATTGGATAATGATAGCGAGATAAGCTCACAAACTAAAGTATACACCAGTTATGAACTAGCTACTGACGATAATTGAGGACGCATTGTAATGTTAATACTGCGAATGCTATGGATAGAGGTAGCGAACTTCAATTTGGAGATAACAAAGGGAAAATTATTGAGCCGGCTTTATATGGACTCATACAAAACACATTTGGAGCGATAAATAACACGTTTCTAATGATACAATAACCTATTTTAAGGATAGACAAAACAATACAATATAGGGGACTGTCCGCAAAATTTAGGCCATACTGCATTGGAAACTAGGTATTTTGACATGTTAGTAAATTATATGTTTTTTTACAATTCAACTGAATAGTTATAAAGGTTTGCTCTCACTTTTAGTAACCAGCGTTTATTACGCGCCGGCCTTGGTCAGTACAGGATATGATTATTATGTACACAGTAGAACATTATGCCATGCAAGTATCGTGTCTTTTACGTGTACAATGATCTTTTGTTTGCCAAGATCATCAATGACTAGAAGATCGTATCAGTTTGTTTTCATTTAGAGGGCGTTAGGCTATACTCCTATAAATTTCTACATCTATTTTAATAAAACTGCTACAGGCCAGAATTCCTTGTCAAAGCAATAAAACTTGGTAAAACAAATTGCGGTAGTGTCGGATTGCAACCCCGTCGAGCGAGTGCTGTAGGCTTCCATTCAACGACATTGAAGTAAAACAAAACATAATTCACGTTGGAAACTCAAGTTACATAGGTACAATTCTTTATGCGGTTAAATCTGAGATTTTACAAGACTTACCTAAATGTAATATGCCCATCACAAGTTGTACTACGCCAGACAGAAAGCAGAGTAATACAGCATAGTCAGGGTTCCTGTCCTGTATCTGTTGGTGCGTCATGAGAGCCAGAAGTGCAGTCGGGCCCAAGGTAATGTCCTTGCAAGACCCGAACACTATGTAGACGAAACATCCCATGAATGATGAGTAGAGACCGTCCTGAAAAAATTACGAGTGTGAACACGTATTTTACTAACTTTTGAGTTACGTAAGTAAAGGTGAGGTTGTGAGTACTTCAGCAATATCATATTCGCAAGTTTTGAACCGAATAGTAGTAAATCATTACAAATACGCATTACATCATGCAAACGCTCAATTAAGACTTTCAATGTTTTCATTCGAAGGTCTATTAAAAGCCTTATCATCTCAATCTCGGTTATTGCACCTCAAAATGCAATCAGAACCTCATATTTGGAGCAAGTCGATTTTTACCTGTGACTTCCAGTCGATATTAAAACGTTATTCAGATTCCTGAGATAAAAATATTCGAGGGACCTGACCTGTACCAGGTATGGGAAAAGATAACAGAATGTCGTATGTTGCCTGAGATTAAAATACTTTATAGGGTATGCTTTCGATAGAAATGTAGGCAAAAATGTTTTATAAAAATTGGTGGCAATTTTATTATAATTATAATATAAAAGGTTGATATTTTACTTTATTAGGTACTCGTATGACACTATGGGATAGAATGAATGTTACTTTACCTGTGGACTTAACCCAGCTAGTGTCGCATATGCCAGAGCCTGTGGTATAACCGTAAGACCCACTGTGATGCCCGCAATTAAATCTGCGAGAGCCTTCTCTGAATTGTACTCTGGAAGCCATTTTGTAATTGGCAGTCGTTTATGTAACAGACGTTTGCATCGAGTTTGTCTTTTGGACCGAAGCTTGGACGGCGATGACATTTTACTGTTGAACCACCTGATGACAAAAAGAAAAATAAATTGAAACAAAGAAAACAGAAAAGTAGGCAATTTAATGGCATACGCCACTTTGAAACATGGCAAAGACTCTATTAATATGATTAGTAGGTGGTTCGTAGATATCAATGGCACAATTAATACGCTAAAATACCGGAAAGGTCAATGACTGACCTTATATATATTTGAATATTTCGTAATAATTGTGAAACAAAAGAAATGCCCCTGCTATGATGTCATGTAAGAATAGGTATACTGATTTTAACCTAATTAGTTCAAGTGATTCCTTGTCTTTTCAGGTCAATTTCGACAAGAAACATTTATTCACCAAATATCGGATGGTATGTGTTTTTTTCCGGCAAATAATGAAAATAATGCGAACATAATTAAAGAAAGTTTGTAATAAGTGACAAAAGTTTAGGGAAACATCGTAAATATTTGTCTTTGACTTACGATACAAAAGTTTAATAAACCGTTTATGGTGGAGGTTCACGGCAGCTTCCACGAAACATGATAGAACAATAAAACGAGAGACAAACTTCGAGACGTCGTCTATACTTTGCTAGCAACGTTGTATTTACGGAGAAATGGAACTGAACACATTTGAAAAATACGGATTCAAGTTAATTCACTCAGACACAACTGTTGTGATAGGAAAGCGTAAATAGTTCGTTGAAATGAGTCGTACCTACCATCCTTTTCACATTGTCAACCTAGACTTGGTCAATATGGAGTCGATAAGGCGGCGACCACAATGCCCTATAGTCCCCAAGCCTATAAAGCACTCCTGCAGGGAATATTGGGGTAGTTGATTTAATTTAAGACCCTTTGTGTCGCACACTTCCAATTCCCTAATAAAGGCTGGCCACTAAACATGGCCGCCGAAAAACAAAGGACCGAATAAAGTTCCTGCGTATGGAAGGGCCACCACAATCGAAGCTCTGGTTATTATTGTTGAAATAACAAATACTGCTTATTGTTGGGAGAGATCACTGGGATTACTATTTTGCTTTGTTTTAGAGATAATGAAAAGATTGGTAATTTTGCCCTGAATCAAATGTACGTATTGTTATTGGGTGGATATTTCCTGCGGCTTTGCTCGAGTTTTAATAAACTTAGTCAACTTTATGCAAACGCTTCATTAATGGTAGAGATCTTCCCTGCACATTAAAGTAGAAGTAGAGATAAACTTAACAAATAAGGACTGAAATATATGTAATTAATATGGACTGGGTGAGTACTCGTGTACTTGTGGAAGTGTAAGGATATAAAGCCTGACAAAATAGTGGAGTACCCAACTATTTTACTACAAAAGCGTAAGAAAGGGGAGGGAACAAATCTATTACTGTCAATTTACCTCTTGAGTGGTAAGGTGCTAGGGGAAAATTAGCTATTAGTGTGTAGTGCGTTCGGACACAAGGCGAAGGCCATGTTCCCCGATAATATTGAGGTCGGCTGTGTTAATTTGCGATGGTATGTTACATCGGTTGCCAATAAACCTCCGCTGAACAACGTCACTACTACGCTTTGTTCCCAGGCAGGTGGGTCTAACCAATTATTCGGCCAGATTGGATTGAGGATTTCCATTAACCCTTGTGTTTGTTGTACATCTTTGACAATGTCGTTTTATGTAGCCCCTGATCGAAACGTTATCTCAGTAATATACTGTTTACGTAATACGCAATTTTGGATAATGCAGGATGTCGGATACGTAATAATGCATTATTGAGCCTATAAACATGTAATCTTCTTAATGACGTTGCGAAGATACGCCTATAACACAAGGCGAGTTGGAAAACTGAAGCTCTTTTTTTGTTGAAAGAAAAAACACAAAACTGAATTTACATGGTATCAAATCTTAGTGTTTTCTGCGTAGCTCTTTGTATTCATGAACATGTTATATTAGCGTATCTATTGAATAGCCTTGAATTACAACTTCCTTATGATCGATTTATCAACTATATTTAGTAACGGTGAATTAACTATTTCTATTATATCTCATTATTGTAAGATTACAATTTGATAAATATCTAAAGTAATACTTATATTTTGCGAAACATAATTATTTCACACCACGTTATAGGTACTCGACACAGATAGTTCAACCACAACATAAATATATTTTGTGGATAGTGCAAAATTACTTACAAAACATTTGTAATAGGTAATACGTTCCTAAACATACATATTCATAATTGGCAGCCAGCGATTCAGCAAAATACGATGCTACACGTGATGTCAATAAAGCTCGTATAAATTAGATTACATTAACAAATTGAAAAAGATCACCTAAATATAAAAAAACACACATTTTCTGTAGTAGCACAAATCGATAATATTGATATTGACCAGGAACTGATAACGTACAATCAATAGCAGGACTTTATCAATTTTTGTATGATGACGTTGAAACATACTGTACTGGTTAGCACAAATGCTGAAATCAGCATTAATGTAAAAAAATTTAGAGTTGAACGTAGAACTGTTAATCACGTCCAAAATATTTTATTCATCATGTTACATTTTTCCCTCTTGTTTGTCTCTAATAACAGTTAGCCTTACTACAAAAACTTAAACATCAGTGTGACTGCAAAACGGACCTTATTTCAACGTCATAATTTATCATTTTTTTAGACAAGTGTTCAACAGACGTTTTAAAGGTTTTGTGGTACGACGGTATGTGTCTAAACGAAATAAAATTGTTTTGGCCGTTTTTAGAAGACAGTGACTCATTCTTCATGAATATGTAAAATCTAAAAAATAACTCCTGATGTAAGTGTAGTTAATTTATTATAATTAATCAATTTATACCCCAGAACTGTTAACTTGGTTTCATGATAGTGAGAAAAGTAAAATAATGTGGTCTACTCGTAAACAGTAATTAAACTAAGATCACAGTTGTGGCCGAAGTAGTAATATTTTATGGAAACGGGGCTTTTTAAAAGCTGCGAATTTTTCTTTCATTTAATTCAATTTTAATGTTATAGTAAATTAGTTGAAAGTACAAGATTTTATAGTATTAGTTAAAAGTATTACTAAACGAATGTTTTTCATCTGCAATTATGGGTAGGTATAGAAATTACTCTATCCTTGCAAGTGTTTCACCAACATAGTTTTAGGTCTACTGAATAACGCGAGATCACATATTTTGATTAGAACAAGAAATGCTATCGTGCTCAACGAAGAATAAGTCCTAACTTGCGTAAAACGTAGTGAGAGAGATAAGAGACATAATATCCTTATCAAGCATATACATACATGCATCGAAACGGGAACCTCAAAGACATCGACTGTAGAGATAGCACTGTATTAGGGTCTCTAACGACCTCGTGCGAGCATCGGAATCAACTATCGCACTAAACGCCTATCAGGGATCCAACAATAATTCCCTTTCCCAAGACTATTATCAATCATTTTGGTGGATGTTAGCCACGTAATTCCTCGATCAATCCGTCGACCCGTGCGCCAAATGTAGGGCTGTGCCAGCCTTTTCTGACCTCCAAGTCTGCGTTTGGGCATATCTACGGGCTCTGGCCTTAAGCTTCCATTCAACGAGGGCTTAGTGTTTGTATTGTCCGGATTTTCAGTGTTGTGCTTGTTGAAGTTTAATTGTAAGACACTGAATGTCTAGGCGGACAATTGAATTTGTGAAAATGGCTTTGGCCAACTTCAGTTTGCCGATTACATAAGTTAATTAAGGAATTACGGTAAACATCAGCAATCTAAAATTATTTTACTAGAATCTACTGACTCATCCAATAAAAATAGGTTGCTTTATTGCGTAGATTGCTAAGCTTACGCTTGTCCGCTATCAGATTTGATAAAAAGATTAAACGTTGGTCATAATAATCGACGCAAGGGGCGAATGAAGACTTAATTGCTGGTCTGATAGTAACATAAGAAAGTCTCAAGATCTGACAGAGTCTTAAGACAGCCCTAACGGTGTGTGGTACAATCCGTCACACGCGACACGACGTGACGAATGCGAGGTGGTAAGAGCCCGCAGAAACGATAATCCAATGAACATTCCTATGGGAAGTACACATGATACCAGGCGCCATCTACTCTAATATTACATTCCTTAGAGTCAGCTGTGCGACTGCCGCATGTGAACGTTCCATCATGTAAGTAATAAGTGGCATTATACACTGTGCGATAATATTAAAATAATAATACTGTTGTCTTCATATTGCTGTGGGAATACAAGACAAAACAGCACCAACATGCGTTGTTTATCCTCCGTGGAAGTTGGAAGAGTTAACCGGAAGAAATGGGCCTCCATGGAATAAGGAGATTGCAACTTATGCACTTGCATTTTTAATGTTAGCTTTATGGATATACATGGCTTTACATCCTGTAAATACTTAGCAAGGAGCATTCAGTTCAGTATGTAAGTAACAAGGGTTTTTTTTGCTATAAAGAATCACCCAGAGATTACAGTCTTATCAAATCTTGGGGAACTTTGGCATTCATATCATGAGGTAATTTAATTAAATTTTAAGTTTTATGTTGATTGTTATTAAATTTTGCCTCGTGCCAATGATAAATCCTTAAGAAACCTCTGTCAATTCGACCTTGACCCATAATGTTGATTATTAAGTACATTTCGGTCATTCGGGCATTCAACAGATTTTGCACGAGTAGCGAGTATCTACCATGCTTTCCGTCATTTAATTATTATTAACCGACTTCCCAAAAAGGAGGAGGTTATCAATTCGGCCGGTATGTTTTTTTTTTTTTTAAGTATGTAGAATTCTCGCCTGAAGAATAAATGTAGATCTAACTGACGCCTGTTTAAGTTAAATATTAGAAAAACTATTTAGTGTTGATTTGCGGGCACGAACCGAGCGGTTGACGAGCCTATCTCTTGAGGAAGCCCCGTGGAGGCGCGAAACACGTGTCGACTGTTAGGTTTGATATATTGTCTCTCGGAATTAACACCAAATAATATTTTCTAACATTCAATGCCTCGTATTTCCACAAAGTAACACCTGATTCCATAACGTTACTTGTTTAAGTTTCCGTGAATTCATTACGACTTTCGCGACATATGATCGCGAGTATAACAAACAGGACTGCCTATTCAATCAGGTCTTGAATGTTAAATGTCATGTCTAGAATATAATGCGTTTAAGTCTTAGTATACAAAAAACTTGTAATTTACATAAATGTGTGTGTGAATAACATAGAATAGAATAGAATAGAATATTCTTTATTGTACACCAAAGAAACATAGACAAGGACATTACAAACAAATACGTGTGAGTACAACAGGCGGTCTTATCGCTCAAGAGCAATCTCTTACAGACAACCTTTGGATGGAGTCGATTTTAAATAGATAGATTAGGGTAGTAGGCGTACGAATAATGATTAAATAGTTATATATACAAGTATAAAATAAACAATACATACACATATTTAAGGATAGTTGGATGGGAGACAAAAATATAAATATAAAGAAAGTAGAGAGTGTGTTAAAGATTCAGATAATAGTTCTTCACCATACTCTTGAATACAGCGAGTGACTGTGCGCGCCTGATAGATACAGGCAGTGCATTCCACAGACGAGTTGCTTGGACAACAAATGATTTGTCATAAAATGTCGAGGAATGCACCGGCATCTTCAGTTTTAAATTCTCTGATGACCTTAGAGACCGCGAATGCGTGTCACATACAAACTCAAAACGATCTTTAAGATAAGAAGGGGTCGTAGGGTGAAAGAGAATACAGTACAGTAAAGAAAGAATATGAGCATTCCGACGAAGTCGTATAGGAAGCCACTTGAGTTTAGTGCGAAATTCTGATACATGATCATATTTGCGCAAGCCAAATATGAATCTTATACAAACATTTTGAAGTCGCTCAAGTTTATCTAGTTGGTCCACTCTGAGGTCGAGATAGCTGGCATCGGCATAGTCAAGGATAGGAAGTAAAAGAGATTGTGCAAGCGCAATTTTCGTGGCAATGGGTAGAAAATTCCGCAGCCGTCTCAGTGATCCTGCAGAAGCAAATAATCGTCTGCTGATTTCCTGCAACTGTGGTTCCCAAGACAAACTGCAGTCCATGAATATCCCCAAGTTCTTAACCTTCTTACTGAAGGGTATTTGGACACCATCAAAAATGACTTGCGGGAGACGAAACCAGTCAATTCTTGATACCATCCGTGAACTGCCGATAACAATGAGCTGGGTTTTAAGAGGGTTTACGCTTAGTCCATAGCACCTACTCCACTCAGCTATTTGACTTAGATCTTTATTTATGGCCTCAATTGCTTCTGTAAGTTGATCCAGTGGAGCCTGTGAATAGATCTGGAGATCATCTGCATAAAGGTGATAGGAAGAAAGAAGTTTATTAGAAATTGAATTAATGAACATTGCGAAGAGTAATGGGGACAACACGCCACCCTGCGGCACACCAGCAGTCGTTTCACACCATGAAGAGTATTTATCTTCAATGCGAATACGTTGCCGGCGCCCGTACAGGTAACTATGAAACCAATCAATGGCCGTTGGAGATATGTTAAGAGAGCAAAGAATACCAAGCAAAATGTCAAAATCAACGGCATTAAACGCATTGCTGAAGTCCAGCAGTGCAAGTACCGTTAATTTCCCATTTTCCATGCCTAGTCTGATGTCATCCGTAATATTGACCAGGGCTGTTACAGTACTATGACCAGGACGGAAACCGGATTGGAAAGGATTAAGAAGTCTATTCTTGGATAGGAATGAGCTTAGCTGGTTATGAATAAGACGTTCTAGGACTTTGGAAAGGAATGGTAATATGGATATAGGACGATACTCGGAGAAGGATGTGGGATTAGGTTTCTTTGGGAGAGGAATAATTTGGGCCTCTTTCCAAGCATCTGGAAAAACACCACTGAAAATGGAATAGTTTAGGATGTGACATATGACAGGAAGTACTTCATCAAGGATCGGGAGGATCATTTTACGGCTGACACAGTCACTTCCAACTGCATCAGAGGTTATGGATGTAATGCTCTTCTTAACATCACAAGCAGCAAATTGATTAAAGACAAAAGATGAATAATACATACATACGTATGAAAATGTAAATGCAAAACCAGATGATTTTTAACCCCCGACGCAAAAACGACGGGGTGTTATAAGTTTGACGTGTCTGTGTGTGTGTGTGTGTGTGTATGTGGCATCGTAGCTCGCAAACGGATAATCCGATTGTAATACGGTTTTTTTTGTTTGAAAGGAATGTCATTCGGGAGTGTTCTTAGCTATGTTTGGTGGAAATTGGTTCAGGTCTTCAAGGTCATCAGCTCGTTTGATAGGTCTGATAGGAATGTTACACGCTCAGTTTACTTGCAAGCATATGTGGGATCTGAAATTTGAAACACTAATGTCTTCTGGAACCCCTGAGCTGGTCTGCTGTTAGGGCACGAAGATAGGAGACATAACCCTGAACTGCCTTTTAGTAAACGCATCGAGTTTGGGCTCGTTGTATTTGTCTTGACTAGTTCTCTTCATGATTCTAATTGACGAGAACCTGATGCTGGAAATGGGATGTGACGGATGAAACCCTGGAATGCCGGAATGAATAATTTTGCTGAAAATCTAGAATGACCAAAAGTTAATCTTTATTGATTCTCAATCTGTGCAATTCTCCCAGAGCCAGTTTGTCATGAGGATTGTTAAACAGCTTCCTTTGGCCGTGATCGCATATAGCGACCCCATCTTAAAATAAAAGAAATTAAATGAAGGAAGGAAAAATTAAGGAGCTCCTTCAAAAAGCATGAAATAAAATTAAATTATAAATTTAAAAAAACCCCCGACCCAAAAAAAATTACGCAATTAAACCCTATAAAAAGCAAAAAATAACTTTAAACACTACGTAAGTACCAACTAAAGCATGTCAGACTAAATAAAATTTTAACGTGTCGGGGGACCGCTTTTTACCTTTAAAAATACTTACATAAATCAAATGATACCTACCTAATTACAACACTCGTATAAAAAACACGTATGTAAACACAATTATATACAAAGGATGATGGGTAAAATTGGCCGGTATATCCAATGAAAACCATTCGCATATCAAATGATAGCTTATACCCTAAGCTTCATTTTTGTTATGGGCAAAACCTTCTAAACCACCGGAGAAAGAAGATATAATACCTGATAGCATAGGACAGCCCATGGACTTGAACCACTTCAGTGCGTATGGGAGGGATGTTTAAGTGCATTATTATTGTCAATAATTGTCAGAACGAGTCACAGAAGGTGTCTGTGCCCATTTTTTCCAAGTTTATTGAAAAAAAAAAGATTATTTAGCAGGTAGTATTTACAACGTATGGTGTACATATTCCGCCGTTCTGGTGAGTCTAACCAGCATAACCAATGAAAACCATTTGCATATCAAATGATAGCTTATACCCTAAGCTTTATTTTTTGTTATGGGCAAAACCTTGTAACCCTCCGGAGAACGAAGATATGACACTTGATAGCATAGGACAGCCTATGGACTTCAACCACTTCATTTTGTATGGGAGAGATGTTTAAGTGCATTATATTATTGTCAATAATTGTCAGAACGAGTCACAGAAGGTGTCTGTGCCCATATTTTCCAAGTTTATTGAAAAAAAAAACGATTATTTAGCAGGTAGTATTTACAACGTATGGTGTACGTATTCCGCAATTCCGGTGAGTCTAACCGGTATATCCAATAAAAACCATTTGCACATCAAATGATAGCTTATGTCATAAGCTTCATTTTTTATTATGGGCAAAATATTGTAAACCACCGGAGAACGAAGATATGACACTTGATAGCATAGGACAGCCCATGGACTTGAACCACTTCATTTTGTATGAGAGGGCTGTTAGGTGCATTATATTATTGTCAATATCAGTCAGGACGTGTCACAGAAGGTGCATGTGTCCATATTAAAAAAATATTAAAAATATAACAGTTAGTATTCACAACGTAAGGTGTAACTATTCCGCTGTTCCAGTGAGTTTAACCGGCATAATCAATAATATCCATTATTGGTGGAACATTGTTAACCACTGGGGAAAAAAGATATCAGTCCTGTAAGCCTACGACTGCCTATGGAATTAAACTACTTTGGCACGTATGGTATATAAGAAAAACCTATCTTCTTATCTATAATATAAAAATGAATCGTAAAATGTGTTGGTAAGCGCATAACTCAACAACGCCTGGACCAATTTGGCTAATTCTTTTTTGTTGTGTTTGTTATTGTCAGGAGAAGGTTCTTATGAAAAAAAATAGGGTAAAGTAGAGAAGTCAGTTGACGGGAGCGAAGCCGCGGGCAAAAGCTAGTTATTAATAACGTAGCTTTTCCACCACTGAAAGATTTTCCAAATCAGTTCAGTCAAGTTCGTAGCCTATTTAATGCAAATACTTGTCGGGCACAGACATCATCTAATAGCCAGGATATATATATGATATGGACTTCAACCACTTCATTTTGTATGGGAGAGATGTTTAAGTGCATTATATTATTGTCAATAATTGTCAGAACGAGTCACAGAAGGTGTCTGTGCCCATATTTTCCAAGTTTATTGAAAAAAAAAACGATTATTTAGCAGGTAGTATTTACAACGTATGGTGTACGTATTCCGCAATTCCGGTGAGTCTAACCGGTATATCCAATAAAAACCATTTGCACATCAAATGATAGCTTATGTCATAAGCTTCATTTTTACACGCTTTTTATTAGTTTATTATGGGCAAAATATTGTAAACCACCGGAGAACGAAGATATGACACTTGATAGCATAGGACAGCCCATGGACTTGAACCACTTCATTTTGTATGAGAGGGCTGTTAGGTGCATTATATTATTGTCAATATCAGTCAGGACGTGTCACAGAAGGTGCATGTGTCCATATTAAAAAAATATTAAAAATATAACAGTTAGTATTCACAACGTAAGGTGTAACTATTCCGCTGTTCCAGTGAGTTTAACCGGCATAATCAATAATATCCATTATTGGTGGAACATTGTTAACCACTGGGGAAAAAAGATATCAGTCCTGTAAGCCTACGACTGCCTATGGAATTAAACTACTTTGGCACGTATGGTATATAAGAAAAACCTATCTTCTTATCTATAATATAAAAATGAATCGTAAAATGTGTTGGTAAGCGCATAACTCAACAACGCCTGGACCAATTTGGCTAATTCTTTTTTGTTGTGTTTGTTATTGTCAGGAGAAGGTTCTTATGAAAAAAAATAGGGTAAAGTAGAGAAGTCAGTTGACGGGAGCGAAGCCGCGGGCAAAAGCTAGTTATTAATAACGTAGCTTTTCCACCACTGAAAGATTTTCCAAATCAGTTCAGTCAAGTTCGTAGCCTATTTAATGCAAATACTTGTCGGGCACAGACATCATCTAATAGCCAGGATATAATACATCTTGCTTTGAAATATAATCCTGTGGAATTAGAGGTGTGCTGGCATTTGTAATAACATCCGTTAAATAGTGAGGAAATACTGTTTTCCCGTGCGAAGCTGGGGTGGGTCGCTACTTTTCTAATAATTCGACAACCCAGGGCCGACTATCCTAGTGCCGCAGAACGAGGAAATGCTATCTCCAATAATGGAAATAATATACGGTGGTAGAAGTAAAAGTTTTTATGTTTTATTTTGCTATTAAAACAATTATGCCTAGTTAAGACCGATTTTAATTGATAGTCTACCCTAGGCTTACTTAAATAAGTGATAAGTTGACGAAAATACATCATACAATGAATTTTTCTACTATGGATTTTATTTTAACAAAAAAAAATGGTGCAAAAAGTATAACTCTTTTGTGCCCGATTGTACTTATTTCCGGTCGATTCTTGACATGGACTGTTTTATTTCAGTAACTGTAGGGTATAAGCAATAATATAATATACATTAGAACTTTATTGGTTATCAGGCCAGGGTTCATACAAAATTGCCCATCATCCTTTATAAGTAGTATATATAATGTAGTAGTTATAATTACTTCTAACGTTAGGCTAATAAATTAGAGCGGTCCCCCGACACGACAAAATTTTATTTAGTCTGACATGCTTTAGTTGGTACTTACGTAGTGTTTAAAGTTATTTTTTGCTTTTTATAGGGTTTATATAATTGCGTATTTTTTTTTGGGTCGGGGGTTTTTTTAAATTTATAATTTAATTTTTACGAAAAACTGATAAACGCCGTTAAATCGCAATATTAAGTAAATGCGTTTACTAAAAACAAGGCTTGAACTTCCTGGTTTCAGATCGTAAACGTATAAATGGCTTAGAGATTAATTATCGCAAAAATGTTTTATATTATCATTATAACAATTCCGTGGCTTATCTATAGAAGATATTGCAGTAGCTCCTGGTTTGAAACAGATCTTAATCTTATTTTAGAACCTTCCTAATGTTTCGCTAATACTTAAAACACGTGTAAACAAATAAACTAGATACCGAATCATTATTCTTATTAAAAATTCGATAGGTTTAGTCACCTCATATCTCGATGAGGACGAATCTGTGTCAAGTCAGATAACAGGTCATCAGCAACAGGAAGTAATCGGTAGATAAAGATGTTCTGACGGAACAAAAAGTCGAGATTATTATTTCATAAGCTTTTAATAAGCATTCTGCCCCAAATAATTTAAACGTGTGTAAATTGGAAATCATAATGTTCAACTATGTAACTGTTTCAAACTACGAATTCACATACGTAGCATAGGTAAGGAGCATCAACATTTAATTTACTGGCAATAAATACACCATTCTTACGCCGTAGTGGTCTTGGTTAAATGACTGATAGGTACCACCCCAGCAAGTGTTATAAAAAAGGAGAGTAATATTTTCACGGGAACAAATTGCCAGAAATACGAGTCCGTCGATTACGAGACATCGATTTGTTTCGCGCCACGTCGCAAGCGTGGCACGTTCTCCTCATTAATATGGTCCCTGCAAACAGTTGTTACAGCATCCGCAGAGACCCAAACACTAGAAAAGCTGAATCTAGCCCGATTTTGATAGTCTGGACAATAATAGTAAATGCTCACAACACAACTATTGGTCATCATAAAAATGAGAGCAGAAAGATCAATAGCAAGCCATTTTCTGAAGACGTAACATAAATAAGGAAGACATCTTTTGTCAATAAATCAGTCTTTGTACAAGTATAGACTAATCGATTAAAGAGGTAGCATTGTTATTCAACGACGGCTCTCCTAAGCTCAACAAAACAAAAGAAAATCTGAAGGCAATTTAACAGTCCATAAATAAACATGTCGCGTTTTCGTTCACAATAGATGATAGTGCACATCTGCAGGACCCAGGACCCAATGAACTTTCCCTTAACAAATTACGGTACCCGTGTTAGTCCAACGATTACAAGTCGCCGATTCATCACGCAGAGTTTCGGACGTAGCACGTACTTCTCTCATCTATTCCAGCCGTCCAACGTCCGATCAGTCAATGTTATCGGGAGTCAGAGACGACAGGTTCGCACGCCTTCAATGAGCAACAAAATTAATTTCAGAAAGGGCTGAAGGTTCACGTATTGAAAAAAATAACGATAAAATAAGGCCTCCTAAAAATATAACAAAGCTGCTTAGATTGGAGATTCAAAAAGTTATGGCTGTTAAATTTCCGCATACGTACTTATAGAGATAAAACTTCCAAAGTAGACAATCTGAAAACAATTCCTAGTGTATCGTTTTCAGATAGAAAGTTATAAACTTGAGATAGTTTACCGTAAATATTGCTGTGCTTGCATCACACCCTGTCACAAGTATTTGGACCATTGTGTATAGATTTTAGCGCGTAACCTTATATTGCAGAACTCGTAAAACCAGCTGAGTGACTGGTGTTGAGTACCGTTGTCTCGACATATTACGCGATTTCCTAGCAAACAGCCCGATCACGACATATAAAAATGTTACTCGTAGTCGTGTCACGATTTGGCACTCTCAGCGTTTGTCGCTACTGTAATTTAGAACAAAAAAAAGTTTATGTCTTTATTGACAGTAAATCCAGTGTTATCAAACAACGCAGAATGAATGCACCGTGTACTGTACATAAACGCTAAGTATGACATTTCCTCAGTATTTCTTATTCCAAGAATTTGTCCAAGTAAAACAAAACAAAGCATTCGCGCTGCATAAATTGTAAGGTCCAATAGTGCTTCAACTGAAAGAGATGCTATATTTCTGGAACTCAAAACGTTCAATACAGAGACGGCAAGTACTGGGAAAATCGTGTTCGAATATCATTGGACCAATTTTCAGCATCGTCGGCGGTGGCAGTACCGTGTTGTCGAGTGTGTATTTGTCAATCGTCTTTGCATATTTTTCTTTTATTCGCTATTATTTAGCGTCACACATAAAAGAGAAAGTATTGTTGTGTTCATTTTATATCAGATATAGGTTATTCTGAAGACTACGTTGATGTAGTGTTAACAAGATATGCAAATACTTAGTGTGCAATGACACGGAAAATTAGTTTGCTGAATATTCAGTTTTATCCGCAGAATAATTAGAGGAAACGGTAATTAAAGTTTATTGCACTAGGAGGCAGGTTAGACGAATAAAATACTGATACCTTTTATAACGCTAAATGCCTACCTTACCTTTAGGTGTAGTAAAATATGAATAGATAATATTAGATGAACCACAAGCTATAACCTTAGCCTATCGGATTATCCACGAGTTGTTGTGCACTTACTCAGGAACGTGCTAAATTACACCCAACTTTCTCTCACGCCAATATTAGTATTCCTTCTACATACTCTTAGAATAATGTCAGTGCTTAAATTCGTTATAAGCTTTTCTGAAACACCACGAATATTTTATTTTACTTTATTAACGCAACTATATTGAGTTAAACCTAATTGGGATGCTGCAAACGCTTTGCGCGCTTTTAGCAGAAACAAAAAAGCTATTTCGCATGTAGTGTATCTAAGTTTTGAAGGTAACATACCTAATAATTACGTGATACGATTCCAAAACGAACGTTCGCGGCGATATTTTATTTATGACGGTGAAAATAAAGAAAAACTCGTTTCTTTGAAATATTTACTTTTATTGGTGAAACCCTTTCATATACTCGAATGTCGTAAGAAATATTGGCAACAAAGCGAAAAGAATTTTATTGTGAAGTCGCATTCTTTGGGTGTCAGTTTCTCTAGCCCCAATACATTCCTGTGTTTGTCACTTGATACGCGAATCGTGAGTGCCACGATCTCGTTGTGGACTGAACCAAAAACCAATGCTCAACAATGCTCTCATGTCAAAATCGTTTGCTAGAATTCGATTTTGGTAAAACAAGGATTGTTTTATTGCGTACTTTATGGCATTTTACAAATACTTTGGTTCTATTGTAAAAAAGTTAACAAGGTTGGATAGTACTTTTCTTTTTCGATATAACGATTAGCGTTTTTATACACTTAGCATATAACACATTGTTTCAAGTAGTGGTATGAATATGAACTTGGCATTGAGTGAACAGTTTCGGTGTGGTCCCTAGAGTCCGAATGAGCACTATAACGATTGACCCTACGATTTTTTTATAAACAGACATGGAATAGCAGATGCACATTTCCATAAATACTTGAATACATAAGTAAATCAGATAGGTAGTCTATCTGATTTACTATTTTATCATCGTCCATCTGAGTGACTTGTTTGATGTGATCGATTCGAAGATTCAGCTGATTAGAAGTTAGAAGTCAGATGGCATAGAGTTAGCCGCCTTGAATAACATTTGAATGTTTGCAATATGTAATATAAATTTTAGAAAGAAAATGCTTGAAGGTAAAAATATTGAAGTTGTTTTTAGAGAAGATTAAAAAAAGCGTAAATTAGAATGATTAAAAAGTCACTATAGTAATTAATTAATTGCCTGTTTCCAGTTACGTGTTTCGCTTTTTTGTGTTTACATCTTATGTGCAGCTGTTTTAATATTTTTTGTTAGCTAAGTCAACAAAGCAATATGTTGAGGTCTCGGCGCGATATAATACTAAGGCATCGTTCAGACCAAACGTATTGTCGGCCGCTGACTGTGAGCGCGCGTTACGCAGTTTATTGCTTTTCCATATATATTGAAATTGTTGTTCACACCGAACCGACTATACGCTATTACGTCGTCTGTTGTCGCTGACTCTCAGTGGCCGATTATTTTACTACGCGACTATGCACGGCGGACGCGGATTGGCTACGCGGACGCAGTTGCCGAATAGCGCCGCTCCGCCGCTCGAGAAACAAACTTCAATGAGGACAGACGAGACACGTGACACCTCGCGATGTTCGACACCGAAAAGTTTATTGCAGAAGTACATTCTAGAGAATGTATTTGGAATGCGAATTCAGAAGAATCTAGTGATAGAAACTTACGAAGATGCGCTTGGGAAGACATAGCATCTGTTATGTATGAAGATTGGGGGGTTCAAATACTGAGCTCTTTTATGTGTAGAATAGTCAGCCGCTCAGCGTACGCATCTAGTGTGAACCTACACGAGCCTATTCTTTTGTTCACACATGTAGCGCATCGTACGCTATAGCTTATTGTCGGTTTGGTGAGTACGCTTACTGCAGATTGAGTCGACGTTCACACTGGGGCAGACAGTGAGTATACTCACAGTAAGCGGCGGACAATACGTTTGGTGTGAACAATCCCTTAATATCACTTTCTTTCAGTACCACGCTTTTACAAAGGTTCTTGTGAAATGGTAAATTTCCTAACAGAACATTACTCCATAAAATATATTTGCAAAGAGCAAAGATTAGTTTTTGGTAATACTTATAACGTATCAATGCCCTGTAAATGGTTCTACTTCCTTCGTTTCTTGTATTATAAGTATGCAATAACAAACATTTTGCTAATGTATTAACGAATAGTCTTGGAACAAATACTAGCTATGCTATTAAACTATTAATTATATCTACATCTGTACAAATACATGTAGGTACAATGAAAGGAGGATAATTTTCTGCATGTGGTCATTGAATGTTCATAACAATTGTTACCGGCGTGTTAAAGTTCTACAAGAACCTAGCACTATTTTACACTATGCAATACTTTAAGAGGAACACCTATGTCAGATTTGCACGCATGAGAGATCGGTGTAGATGACCATTTTTACTATTAATATTTTTGTCTGTGTTTAGTTTAATAAATCTTGCCTATGGCCGTTAGTATTATTTAATATTTTATTTTTTACTGAACATATTTGATTATTTTTATTAGGCTAATAAGAAATAAGTATAATAATGTTGTTTGGTCAAAATGTCACTTGTTTATTTTACATGTCATGTCGATTGGTACAAATTATTCAAAATAAAAATAAAATTCTTGGATGCCTAATAGTTTTGTTCAACACATAAAATACTTATTTTAAGTCTTTTACATAGGAATATGATCTCAACTCTAACTAAAATAATAATAGAATTAAGTATGTTAATAACTAAAAATAACGTTGATAAATTCGTAATTAATTAATACCAAACACTTACCAAACACAAAATAATAATTAAAAAAACAAAAAACCAATCACTTGACTTTAAAAATTACGAGAGAGCAAAACATAGTTTAATCGATGTTTTTATTTGCAAGCGAAACCGCGCGGGCACTCCACATTAGCGTTCGATCACAGACTGAACCGGCGCGCGCGCCGACTAGCTAGAATCGATTGCGCATTGCCACTCGCAACTTCACATGCTACATATCGTAAATAAACCTGTCTGTATGTATTTACGAACAAAAGAATAAATAGGATATAGCTATCAATACTAATATGTTATGCATCAAGGACATTAATTGAAATAGCGTGATTGTGAAAGCAAGCACGTGCGAAAAAATATATGTAAAGACCTTAGATCAGTCAACATAGTGTACTGAATTTTGCATTACAAACCGAAATCCTAGTGTAAGTCAATCACTTTTCCTTTAAACTCCAAACTAATTTAAAACGTAGAGTCCTTAGATTATTTTTATAAAAATACAAGCACCATGTAAGTTGTACTTTAATCCAACGTAAGTTCCGGTGAATGTTCGGAAACTTTTAGATACAATTTTATTTCTTCTTAAAATATCCGAATGCCAATTTAGAGTTGGGAAGAGGAAGAATAACGCGTGAAAGTATTAACGGTGTCATTTCAGGGATTTTGTTAAGCCTGTGGCGCGGTGACACGAGTGTTGAGTGGCGGTTACATGGTACAGACATGGCGCGACGTAGCGCGGACACAATTTCAGGACAGGGTTAAACTTTGTGCCCGAATTCCATTGCGTTTATAGCCAAACTTGCAAAAATACTTTCTGCAATATGCTTCTTCATGTATTTTTTTTTTGGATAAGATAAACAAAAAATATCAATTTTGTATTGCGTCACGTTACGTTACGGACGTATACGTTGCGGATCATAATGCAGAAATAAGGACCGAAATTAATTTATAATAGACAAGCATAGTCAGGAGTTTTAGCTTGTTAAACCATGAAGTTATAATAGACAAGCATAGTCAGGAGTTTTAGCAAGTGAAACCATGAAGTAATAAATGTCTTATCGATTAGATTGCATCACGAGACATTACAATTGAGTCGATTAAGTGTGTGTCATACACAATATCATAGTACAGTAAGTACACGCATACTTGCCTAAAATACATTACGTTTGTCAATTATCAACATGATAAATATTCAACTGTGTTAGTCATGCCAAAATTGTACTACAATAAGTAAACAAGCTTCCACCAGTGGTCTCACCTGCGTTTCATAGGAATCTGCGCATCTGGATAAAAAGTAGCTTGAGATTAGCGCGTTCAATCAAACATACTCTTCAGCTTACATTAGTGTACAGAAGTAATTAGAGTGCTATTCATTATTCGGTATTTATTTAATTGACCCACAATAACAATTTCAAATACAAAAATATAATTAATGATAATAAATATTTATTATTATTTTGATAGGTCTTGTTTTCAAAGAAAAAAATCATAAATTATCCATGGGAATGCTTTATTGATGTTTAGCGTGAGCTTCCTGTTAGTGTGACTCAAATTTTGAAAAATGCAGTAGTATAATTGGGCTCAGAACATATTCCTTAAATATATGTTTATACAGGCTTTTTAACATATCTCTACACGAGGTCTTAGTCTTAATGTTAAAATAATAACCTTTTGCTTCTATCTAAGAGATTATGCCTGAATTATGTACAAATGTACAGCAACACTCAGTTATACAGATTTGTTAGTTTATACTTTCAATTCAGTTTGAAAAGCTTAAATAAGGCAGACTCTAAATATAGAATTTGTAATCAGAACGGAAGTGTCAGATTCAGTGTGCCTGATTTATCTCTGTTACATCCACAGGAAAGAAATTGTGGGGGAGTTACTTAGTTGATATCAATGCCAGTTAACAACATTTAGAACAACTGTCTCCAATCATTAATGTTGCTGCCATTTTGTTTAAGTATTCACTGAATTTCAGCTTGAATAGAACGGAAATATTGCATAATCTTAAAAGCTTAGATTCGATAAATTGAGTCGAAAAAGTCTTATTTTATTTTATTTTATTAATTTTAAGGAAACTTACAGCTACATACATCGTTTAATTTAGGGTAATAATGTGGAAGAGGGCCAATAACAAGTTTCCACTCATAACAATCATGTCATTCGTCGTTTTGTAAATGGTCATTTACAAAACGACGAAAAGTTTCAGTGTACATATCAAATTACAAAATTCTGCATGCAGCTAAAATACAAATACAAACAGAACAAAAAACCATGATGACAATGTGTGAAATGCACAAAGATATAATTGTAAAAAGTTCCTACTCAAAGAAACAGCAACACAAACGTTTCTTTAGTTGACGGATACTGGTTGTAAACAAATCCCGCTCTGTATCCTGACACGCTGCATTAAAAGTTCTGCAAGCTCGTAACATAAAAGAGTTCTGTCTATAGGCCTTTTTCTCAATCTGTACATTAAGGAGATGTGATCGCCGCAGAAACACAGACAGCACACGCAGTGCAATCCTACTTACCAGCTCAGGGACATCAACAGATCCGTTTACTTAATTAAACAGAAAAGCGAGATCCGCGATCCTTCTCCGCTCATGTAAAGGTAGAATATGAAATTTCTTACATCTGCTTACATAGTTAGGTAGATAGCAATTAGAACGATACTGAGTATACCTTAAAAATTATGTAAATATTATACTTTGGGTTCCAAACTTGAGAGGCATATTCAAGATGTCTTGAAGAAAAGAAGAAGTCTTGTGCCACAAGATACAAGATGTGCTTAGTTTGTGGGCCACCGTCAATATTGTAAAGTTACTTTTAGTTAATAATCTCTATTTTACTTTTATTAATTATATATTGTTCTATACTACATATTATCAGTTATTTATTGATCTCCAAAGGCTCCAAAACTTATGAAAATTATCTCCGACATCACTTACATAGGCTATTTATTTAAATCCTGGTATGGAACAAACTTCCTGAAATGAGGGTGAAACTGCAGGAAGATAGCCAGTTTACAATGAACATTTCATGCTAGCTTAGGTACAAATAATTATGAAAAATAATAGGTAAATAATTAATTGCAATAGTTATTGTATGTAGACAGACTTTTTCACCACAAAAAATATTAAGAATGATGTGTAATATTTTTATGACCCTATCATAAACTATGGATGGTAAATAAGAATTATCTGTAAAAAAGTAGGCATTACAATTATTATTGTAATATATTTAAGATATAAAAATCCTTCAGCTACATACAAAATTTATTCAACATTATGTAAACAAGGACATACCACATAGTAGTGTGAACACGAAGCTAATTGACCTACTATATACTAACAGGAATATAATTTAATTTTCAAAATAAACACTTCTGCTGAAAATAGCTTATTCGTGGGGAATCAAACTGAAACAGTATTTCATAAGAAGCCAATTGGATCACTAATATTAAAGTAATAAATCTAAACACAAACGTTGAAAAACAGCATTGCTATTTATTGATGACAATAATTTCATTGATCGCGTAATATTAAAACTGCAATCCAAAAAAAACTTACCAAAGTCCAGCTGTTCTGCTTGCTAAAAACTCTTGAATTAAAATTATTAGCTACTGACAAACATTGTTCATCACTTTTCCATTCAACTTTATTTTAACAGACGATTCTAAATATATTTTTGTAAAATATGGAAAGAATCTTAAACCTTTCACAATCACAGCGGCCGAGTTGGTATCGAATGTTGACAAATTCAAGCTTCCTTCAGTGTCAATTTGAATGTCTGACAACGTCAGCTACGTTTCGATACTGCATTTGTTCTAGTCAGTATCACGAGTATTTACTAGGTTGGATCTTGTAGAATTTTACTGTTTATTTAGGACCTAATTAATTTTGAAAAATGTTACGAGATTCTGTTATCATTTCTTGCTGCTTTATAAAACTGTTGTATTAATGTATGTATAACCCTGCAAAAATATGGAATCTGTCGATGGTAGCGCCACCCCAGGAGAGCGGGATTATTTAAAATTGTTCGGAGTAGATTTTTTTATTTTATTTCGTACACCGTTACACGGTTTGATGTTTGATCTGGTTTGATATGAAATAATTTTTAAGTGAAATGGACTCTACTCGTATTTTGGATACTCTTTGAAAAATTTGCTTATGCTAGCACGTCCATTGTGTTTAGAGATTAGGAAAATTGTTTAGGATTTGACTAGTTTAAACAATAAACCATTCGGTTTTAAGCATTACATACAGGACTCAACATTTAAGAACTACCTATCCTTGAGATTTATTTCTAAAGAGACAGTGTAACCTGCAATAATTAATAATATTAAAATTCACACGCATGTGTGATGATTTTGTTAGGTGTTTATTTTTCGGTAGGCGCCATAGATTTCCGTAGTTCTTACAACCTAGCTCGTTATTATTAAAGTACAACAATCATGCAGAAATAGGTAGGTATATTGTTTTATGCAAGTGCTTGCACTTTTAGCACGTTTTTGTTAGGTCGACGAGTAGGTATGTAATGGAATCTAACGTAGGTACTTAACTGATTTACTCATCTTCCTAGGATAGCGATCGTAGTGTTATAAAAATTGGCAGCTGTACCTACTTAGATACGAGTGTGTAGTTCCGATGACAATAGATATAATAATATAAGCCGGCAAATGAGAACTGGAACTTTACAATGGAACGTGGTATCGTAGCTTTGTTTGCTTGTGTACTTTTATAACTCTTTGCTATTTGTTTTTTGTAGGAGCTTGGTGATACATACAATACATGGATAAAATATTTTGTGGAAAACACGTCGTACCTAAGTCCTTGGATCAGCTGTCCATTTTGCGCATATAGAGAATCACCAGACGCTTACTACTAGACACGCCATAGCTATATGTAAGTACCAGTTTCCTTAATACTTAGTTACCGACGATCTCTTTTATTTTAATAAATAGTTACCCCGTACTTACCTAATTTGGTTAAGGGTTAAGGTATTGCGAAAATTCAAAGTAGACCTACCTATCTATCAGTATTATAACATAGAATGGGTTCTTAGAAGAACTAAGTAAAAAGCTTTAAAACAGACATCTCATTGTGTAGTCTGAGCGGGAACGGAGCCGCAGGAAACAGCTAGTTCCTCACTTTATCGAATCTTTAGATTATCTCCTTTGGGATATTGTAGTCTGTATCGCCTTTGAGCGTTATATTTGAAGATGTTTTTTGCGAAAAAGCTATTGAAATAAGGAAATTCTCTGTTAGATTTACGATAACAATGTATTTCGAATAGATGGATATAAATCATTCACACGTGTACACCTGCGACTTATATGTAAAAGTGACTTAGCTACGTGTGACGTTTCAGTAATTGTGGTTCATACTAGTACTTTTCTAAATAGGATAGTTGTTTCTTAGTATATTTAGTACTTTTCTAAGCAGCGGGTTCATTCATAGCTGTTGTTTAAACTTATTTGAACTACTGCTATGAGAGACATTCCCTAAACTGAATATCTTTTCGATTGCAGACCCTTGTTATCTGCTATGCTATGGCTACAAAGTTTAGATACTCTATAGGGCCCTTTGTGTCCCACTACTTCAAAACTTCTTTAATTACACTTTCCCTTTCACGATTCCCATGTCACAGACTAACAATGGTTTTCGCTGTCAAGATCTTTTTAGTACCTTCCCTTATTGTCCCGGAATTTTGGTGTTGATAGTGTCTGTGTTATATCTGATTAGGATTAGATTCCCATGTCTTCCGTATAGAATAAACTTATAGATCCACATGTGCGAATATTACCTATCTTTAACTGCTGATTAGAAGCTGTTGGGTAAGGTGCAAAAATATAAATAAAAAGCAATATTCTAGATCTAGGTAACATCATTCTTTATTGCGTAGTAGTTTTGCATCTTTTCTTTGAACGTAGCCGGATGGTAACAGCATTCTGCAACAAAAACAAAAAAAGTAAAGTTTCACATAAATTCTGTTAAATGAAAAAGGCACGTGGCACTCCTATGGTCGAAATCGTTTTGTTAAAATGTATGTGGTCATACATACACATGTATGTAGGTCGAATCTGAAACGATATAAATCAGAGAGCAGGCGTTATGCACATAACTCTCTACTTCGGACTCGGACCACTCGACATTAGCAAGGTCTTGTCCCCTGCCAAAGAGTTATGTTACTCCTTTATGACTGGAAAGGTCGGAGTAATAACAGAAAAACTATTATCTAAATAATGTCAAAAACATACATTTTTTGTGTATAAAATATTTGTGGTGACGTCTTTGGAATCTTACAACCAATGATTTTTCTCATATATACGTCCTATGTACCCAAACACGAAACTAAAAATGATTTCAGAAAACTATAGGTAGTCCTGATTTGTCATATTATGAATAAATGCCTGACCAATATCAATGACCTAAATCAATTTATTTATAGTTCAGTCCTTTTTAACAATATCTTTGATAATCTTAATAACAAATTAATTGAAAGCAACATAATCAAAATAATAATAATCCATCTGCCGTAGAGATAAAAAACAATAATTATAAGGCGGATGCCTATCAGGAATCAAATAAATAATGACCAGCAAAAACTTGTTTGCTTTTTAAAATCAGACAAATTTTAATGTCAGAGAAATAATAACATTCCGATATTTTTCGATTAACATTCAAATCGAAACAAAAAACGCGCGGAACAAGGAACCATCTTATGATTCAAAGATTATAATAAAATGAAGAATATTTGAATAGATTAACGATATCTTAAGATATTGTTTGTGCATTAGTGATCGAGTGATGTATTAAGAGGACGAATTGGAATTTTTGGCACCAAGGATCTCAATTTTTCTCAGTAAATACAAAACGGATCAAAATAAAACTTGGTTACCTGAAAGTTCATGATATAAACCTTATTTTGTTAGACGTCAAAACATGATTAGGTAACTTTTATAACAGAGAAAAATATATCAAACATACCTCTTTTTAAAAAGAGATTCACATATTATGGGCAAACGGGACCGATTTAAGCCTCTTAACTTTTTTAGTAGTTGAGTATATATATACTCTTTAAAATTGTAGAAGGAATTTTTATCAAATTATCATTTCAAAATAATAAAATTACAAAACCATTTTGTCGCTTACGACTTTTAGTTATAAGCTAGCGCGCGTATTGTTATCCTCGCCCCGCTCAGACGCTCCGACCCCTTTTGGCGCCTTAGATGCGCGTGCCGGTTATGGAATTATTGTTGACCAATTCGTCGCCTTAAAGAACTCGCTTGATCTTGAACTATGTTTTTGTTGGCTGGAAGTTATTTAGTTTTTTTCCGTTTTAGTTATTAGGCACTCATTTAGGTATCTGTTATTATTGACTGTTTTTGCAGAGGTAAATATGTCATTCTTATATCGCTTAACATTAAATTTATATATTATTAAATAAATTTATTTGTATTTCTGTCCGTTATTACGAAACGGGACTTAACAATGAAATCCTATCCAGTTTACATACTCAGATACACATACAATTTATCTCTTTGTTATATCCCTAGTCGCAGTCCCAAAATTGTGCGGCGAGGTTATCAGTGGGACCTAATTTAATTCATTAGCCCTTCCCCGCCTTGTGTCAACCCTTCCACGACATGGTGAAAATGTCCCTATGCAAAATTCTTTGACCGGGATTATTAATGTGACCAAATTTAACAGCCCTTTATTTCCATACGCTTCTTCGTTTTAATGAATATTTAGAGGATTAAAAAACTAATGAAGCCCGCATTCAAATCTTTTTATGTTCGGTCCCAGAGACCGTTTTACCAATTCTTCTCTCCAATTAAGAATGGAGTTTTGAAGCCTGTTTTTGATTACACGGATATAAATTTGTATTTGAGCTAACACCAAGATTTATGCGTTAATGCGATGTATGAGTGACGTTATGGATATTAGAAATTACCGAAACTGGCTCTACGTTATAAAAACAATACAAAAAGTGATGGTATACCTAATATCTGTAACTATGTGGGTATGTACTATTACCTGCACAATATGGTTCTATTGATTCCTGATAATTATACACATAAGATGCAGCTTACACTACATACATTTTGTTGCATGTATGGAATCATTCGCATGTTTTGAAGTCATTGATGAACCTTAATGCCTATTGGATTAAGGAAGTTGCTGAAACAGGAATATTATTAGGCTGCTTTGGGTACTAAAATCTCGTTATGGCGGCATTCAGTTTCTAACGACTAGATTTAATTTGTTTCTATTGTTTGTCTTTTTTGTGATTTTCACGCCTGTACCAAATAAATTGATTTGACACACGGTGACACAGCTGATACGCTACCTAACAATTTTATTAAGATTCAAATGGTACCTAGGTCGACTGCTAAGGTATAATTCAATTTTGTAACAATACCTTTTGCCCGTTTGTAGCCTGTGTGGAATCTTATGAAGTTAGCATGGATCACGTTTTGTGAATCCTACAGTGAAACTAATAAAGTCGGTGAAGGTTCACTGGTCTTTCCGCAACAAAGCACATTCGTACAATACGTCAGAAACAGGAGACTTAACTACGTTTGGTTGTCCGCATTGCAGTTTAGGCGGCTTTCTGTGTTGTGCGTAACAGCACTACAACTGGCACAGTTTAACTTTAATCTTGGAAAATCTTGTCTTTTGGTCAGTTGATTTGGTTAAAGTCGTTTTTGAGGTAATGTTTTCTGTTTTCTTTCTTTCCTGTGTAAGGTAATTTTAGGACGTTAAATAATAATTTTCAAACCTTCAACCAGCTATATAAACCCTAACTAAAACTAAAACAGTTTTTGGGAATTTATATTATGATAGATTACTCTTAGATTACTATTATGATTGAGATAACTGAGATTGGTTTCTAAGCAACATTAATTATCACACGGTTGAAAATTGCTAAAGAACTAATCACCTTGACACTCTAATACTGTAGGATGTAACAAATATTTATTAAGCGAAATCTTTTGAGATTGCTAATTCTTCGATAATACCCAAGTAGCACAAAACTGTTGCTTAAGAGCTTTAGAGCCAATCCGATTATTACCAAAGGTGCCAAGATCAAGCGCCAGAGCGTGCTCTACAGACCTTATGCAGCAGCTTTGCAGCCAAAGGGGCACAACTTTTTTCAGTCTATAGTTCCATTAGAACTTCATAGTAGAGGCATAAAAGCGATACAGGAGCGGCAACTAATAATTAACACCATACTAAAGCTCTTATGGCGATGATTGAATGAATGACAAATTTAGCTGAATGAAGAAAACTTCACTGATCGTTCACCTTGTCTCTCATTTATAAAATATATTTGTTGTTCCTGAGTCAGACATTACTGAATACAAATAAATATTAAGTGAAGGTAAGTGTTTTTGAGCTATATTTTGTATTATATGGTAAGTAGCTACAAACGCAGATCAGTTTATCGTGAATATAGTTGATATTGTTGATGTATTTTTAACGCGCCTCAATAATTAAATCAGAATATCGTAAAATATATAAATTATTATTACATAAATATTTTTGTATCACATACCTACACGATATTGAAATTACATACTGGACTACATTCGTTTTTAGTAAGTTGCTTGTTCGATATTTAGATATATTTTACTACAAATGCGATAAAAACCTATAAATTTCTCGACTACTAATAAATAATTATCTTGTAAACATGGCGTCCATTGAAAGCAGCTTTAAGTTGCAACTTCCACCTTAAAAACTCCTCTCTGCGCGTCATAGCGCTAAGCTTCACTCTTCTGAAGGTCCAAGTAATATCTGTACCTCTATTGCAGTTCAAGTCTGCACTGTGATACTGCAGATATCAAACCACACTATTAATGGCTACTTGTTTAGAGATCCGTAGAAGTCGTTGGAAACTTTATAATACGATGATATATTATTGTTAATTGTTTAACACTCAAGTACCATATGTTACCTTGTTTTCAGAGTACCGTTCAAAATAATTCAAACTTTTAATGCACAACAAAATAAACAAGAACTTTGCATCTGTCCATCTAAATGGAAAAAATCGGAGTGTTTCACTATACTTGAGAGTAAATAAATGGAGCTACTGATTTTTTTTATATTCTTGAATAAATACATATTTTTTGTTATAAGTTTTTTATTACTTCAAAACAAACATTATTTTTCCTCTGTAACTGATTCGTTATCAGTAATTGAGAAAACAAAATCTACGGGACCCTTGCTTGTGTTTATGAATAAAATAACAGAATGTATCCAAATGAGCAGGCAATGTCTATTAACCTCCTGCTTCTATTGTGGAACCTTAATGTGGCTATAAGTAGAACAGAGGATCAAATTCCTACTTAAGTCTGCACAAAAGAACAAATCACTTCTGCAATGGAACCTTTAGTGGCAGAAAAGTGATAAATATATCTTTTATACAGTTCCGTTAAAAAGTCTACAATTAGAGTCTTTATGCAGTTCTAACGCGTACATCAGCGGCAATAGAAACTCTTTAGCAGCTTTAACCTTTAACATAATTGTTTGAACTCTCTTTTAAAGATGTAGGCTGCAAATGGGTTGTAGAATGATCTCTTGTAAAACCTAGAGTGCCATTTGGTTCAGTTTCTGCTGCCTTAAGTGATATTTACAGCTATGAGCAGCTACGGAAGCAATAGTAGAATTTAGAGTTACTTTCGGAACCCCTAAAGCACTACTGTACAGCTAACAGTTGCAAAATAGGCTGCTGTTTCCACTAGTGTGCTAGTTGGGTAATCACATCGAATAAAATAATCACAAAATTGATATAGTATCTCAAAAATCTCACCTCGTAAGTCAAGCAGGCACTCCAAGTATAAGCAGCCTTTCTTCAACCGAAAGGTCTGAGAACAAGTTGATGTCAGACGTCGAACTGTATTCCTTATCACTGTTTATCCTGTTGATTTCCTTCAAATTCTCCACGAAGTTCTTGTAATGTGTATTATAATCTTCATCATTTTTGTACGACTTGTTAAAGTCTTTTATAAACTTTTTGAACCAGTACGCAGCATCTGCTAAATTGTATATAGGTTTCGGTGAATCATCAATTCTGTCTTCAATTTCATCGTAACTGAATAAATCTGCATCGTCTCCAAAGTATTCACATTTTGCTAACTGTATTAAAGCTATGGATAAAGCGACTACTACGTAATACTTCATTTTGTTATGAACACGATAAAAACACACGGTGGTCGGAACTCGTCTGCGCATTTTTGTTTGACATTATATTTATATTATGCGTGACCTCGAGAACCTGTCCGATTGATACGAGAATATAGTTTTTGCATTAACATTGAAACTGAGTTGTATACACTTGGTGTTAATGCACTTCGTATGATTGGTACCTACATAGGTACTTCATTTATGTTTAATGATAAATGAATACCTACATTTATCAAGGACGATTTTGCTTATAAAAATAAAGCTTGCTTCTAAATATAAGTTAATTAACTATATGCACATAGCTACATAAGCATTCTTCTTAAAATTATTTGGAATTCTATTTTGTTTTTAAAAATAACTAAAGAAAACTGACTGATTACAAGAAAATGCGTCTAGAAGTAAGTTGATCAATTTAAATAAAACCATCTGTTATTGATAGAGCTTATATTGTTACCTATCGGTCTCATGGCATTTGTAGATGTTATTTTTGGATTTAGGAACCGGTAAAACATAATTTTTGATTCAATGCGTAGACTAAAAGCATAAAAGTATTATTATTTATCCACTCGTAAATATTTTAAAGGATTTGAATCTTTTTGACTCTGATATTTTTTTGATCTGATCTTTTTGACATTAGTTTTTAGTCCTTCTGAATTTTACTTGTCAATTTTGTTTTTAAGTAACAACAACAGCATTTCACTACAAAGCGGAAAGAGAAAATAAAAGGCTTTTAAAAGCCAAAGCCTGTACTCGATACAGTTTTCTATTAAAAAAGTAAAGAGATACAGTTCAGGTGTGACGTCAGCAAAGACAGACCAGTGTCGGGCCGAGATAAGTGTAAAACAAAGGTTTATCAGCAGCCAGCTGTAGGCACGTACTTTGCAAAGCCGGAGAATTACGTGGCTAGGGTGGCTAGCGGACTTGGCTCGGGCTTATCTGTCAACAAAACACCTACCAGGTATCTGGCGAAAGGTTGAAAATACTACGACTTAGTAGCATCACGATAAGCACGATACAATTAAAAGCTCGGATAAAATGTTTTGGCATGTTAGGTCTTTTTGTGAGTCTGTTGCGCTCTAATAAATACCTGGATCAGATTCTTTGTTGGGATTTCTGTGTGTTTTGTGGCTGTAGGTATGTTGTTTACGAAGTTAATTCTTTTAAAATAAGTTTTGAATATGTTATGCATAAATTCGCTTAAATCTAGTTCCATACTAAAAGACTCCCAGAGATGATTTTTCTTATAATAAAAAGTCGATCTATCTAATTTTGGTCTAAAGATATCGCTATTAGACTTTATTTTTACGCGACTGATGTCATTTCAAAGTTATGCCATAACTTCCGAGGGGCCATCTTCATCAAAACAGATGAGCACGCACCTTGATTAAAAAACCCGGTACTAATGAAATAAGGAAGTCGGACGTATTGATGTAGATAGATGATATAATATAATGTTAGTCACGGAACCCGTTGAGCACTATGGCGGCGAACGCTCATGTTAGCATTGTAAATTGGGTTAAGTTAGTTCGGGTCGTGTAATACCCACACTACATGACCAATGCTGACGTCTTCGTACTTTGGTGGACACAGTGAATTTAGTTTGTGTTTAAAGTTTCACTATAATAGGAAATGCAATTTGTAATTCAGTTCATTTAACTAAATGGGCCATAGTTGTAAGCTTGGGAAGCTGTGAGGAGCTTTATTGGAGCCCCCTTTGATATTTATGTCTCAGAACGTAATTAGTGAATGATTGATGTAAATGATGGTGACCAATTTCAATATGGCCACATTGTTCCAACCGACTAGTGGCTTATTGCTAGTTTATTGGTTAATTTTTCTTTAGTTATGTTTCTAAAACTGACTAAAATATATGACATTGTTTTTATAATTTGCAAAGGGACGTTAAATTAATACCACAAAAATCGATGCCTGCCACACAGTTCTTGAACCTAATCAGAAAATTGTTGTATTTCTACTTTGAAACAAGCCTAGTTCATGGAAATGTTGAACAAGTTATTAATTAGATTTGAAAACTTCAATCTACCAAAACTTTTTAGGTTTATAACGAATTCTTGAAATGCCAGTTAATTTCGTAAATGGGTCTAACTCAACAGGATCATGTTTTGACCTATAGAACCTGTTTTCTATATATTATAATTTTATTAATTATACCTTTGGGATGTCGGCTAGTGTGAAGTAAATGACATAGGTTAAAGTATGGACGTGTGTAGAGGTTTGCCTGTGGAGGCAAACCTCGGGGAGGAGGGCTTTTGATCCTATTAGAATTTCCTGGAACGGAATGTTTACTGACATATGTGGCTTATGATTTACAAGACTGAGGACTGTAGAAATAAGGTATAATTTTATTTCCAATATAAGTTGCTCAGAGCGAGTGGGATTTAGGGCACTGTTGTGCACAACTCACTCCATTTGCCTAAGACTGATTCGCAAACTAGCTGTCGTCAGTCTCCCGAAAAAACATTTCACATTGGTCCAGAAGATTTTGAGATTCTAATTGGCGTTACTATTTTATTAAATATATTTTTTTTTATAATTTACTTTTTTAATAAACCATATTTTACTTTGCTTAACATCTTCAGAAAATATTTTCAGTGAAACCTTAGATAAAATTTCTAAGCAATTTACGTGTGGTCTCACGAGACCTCCCGCCACTAAGTATAATGATGTGACATGATTTTGGTGTTAAATCGTTTTCGAGGACGCTAATGCGAGTTTGTCACGCACTTTAGATAGTTTCTTACTGGGAACGATTTCTTTCTATGGCGTATGATGTGTCTTGTAAACAGGAAAATGTTTTTCTCTTATGATGGGGATTGCTGTCTTATGTTGCGTGATACATTCCTATGGGATAATTAATCGCATGATTGCTTTTAGTACGGTTTGCTAACCCAAATAATGTAAAATAATATATTAATACTAGCTTTCACCCTCATGGTGTCTTGATAAAAAGTATCCTATGTTCATTCTAGTACTTACCACCAAGAATATGTGTACAAAGTTTCATGAAGATCAGGTAAGTAGTTTTTGCGGAAAAGCGTAGCAAACAAACGGTCTGTCGCAATTATAATACTATAGTAGAAGTAGGATGCTTGAGAAAACGCCTCCTTAAAAAATATAGTTTTCCATTCGCTATGTTATTCTATTCCATTAAGCTTTTAACTTTGTATAAAACTATTGTTCCCTAATGAGATTAGTAAATATTAGAGGAAGTCATACCTAATTCACGAAGTCATAGTTAATTGTGTAACATCAGTGTTGGCGCTTGACTGTCCATGTAAGTCGTGACAAATGGTGACGCTTATCGCGTTCGTGGGACATTTTGGAACCAAATTTTAGGCAAACTCGATTCCGCGTAGTTCTTAATTTTGGCAAAACTTTAATCTTACTCACTCATATCTTCATGACAGTTTTTAATTTCATTCATGACGGTTTAAAGTGCTTGGCGGCAAAAATACACAACCTTATGTTTCGTTCCTCACTTATTTAACATTTTTTCTACGACATTTTCCCAAAAGAAGAAGTATTTACTCTATTTCATGTAGCCTAGTTAGCAAGCACTTATGGAACATCTAGAAGAAGTAAGTGTGTGGTTCCAAGAACTTGGTTATATGGAGAAAAACTATCAAGAAACTTGTGTGTGCTTTATACATCTATTTTTCCACAGTAATTATATTTGAGGCCCTTTTTATAAACATGAATAAAACAAGTTTATTGTAAGTAGTAAAAACGAGTGACTAAGAACCGTAAACTTCTAAAAGCTTGGCTGATGTAAGTGCCACGTATAATTGAAAAGAAAATACTCATGAACCATTCTAAGCACATTTTACCACACTCTTACCTTCGCCAATAAAGCTGGACTTACGATATTAATAGGATTTACTGCTCTATAAAACGCGCCCGGTCTTTATTCGAGATAATTAAAGCTAGCCGTATACCTACGTCAAATCCTGGGAGAAGACTTCTCTCAAACAGAAACAAGCTGAGTTCTCATTTTACCTACACCTAATATAAAATGCAAGCGGACTCCATGTATCTCTGAGTACTATGTCCGTTTGGTTCTGTCCCATGGGTTTTTGATTCCAATCCCGGATAAGTCACGTACTTCACTACTGTAAAGCATATATTGCGATTCAAAAATAACGGTTAATGTAAAAGTAGTTTCAGGATTATTCGTTTTGAATTTTCATTCCATTTTCTGTAACACAATATGACTGGTACTTACATTCTCTGGGGTTTTAGCTCATATGGAATTGCGTTCGTATTATTCGTTTATGGTGTAAAATGTATCATGACTCTGTGCAGGCCATGATTTACTCGTTTCTTTTACTTGAAGCTATGTGGCTATGTTGTTGTGCTAAGTGGTTAAAAGTAGGAAAGTTAACAAAGAGCCTTAACTAAAAGGTCACTTTAATTTGATAAGCAAATAGGCCTATATTTGTGCTTTGACGCAAAAGCTACATCACAAGACGTCGTCAACATACCGCTTTGCCACTTACAGATACTTACTTGCCACCTTGTTTTAACACTCCAAGCCACACGTGGTAATGTAAGGTCCCCAAAATCAACACTGAACACGCTCGTAAAACATTTGGGCCTTCAGCAGAAAACTCGGAACGATCCTCTAGTTTCACCGCATGCAATTGAAACATTTTTACCTCTTAGCAACTTCGTCTCGGGTGTATCGTTTAGGCAGTACAATGTTTAGACATTCAAACGTGACCCTCGGCTATAAACGTGAAAGTTTTATGTAAATGCGACTCTCCAGTGGCAGGGCATCCGTCCGTATTGCATAAGTTGACTAATAAATTAGTGAGTTGCTCTTGTTGTCGGAGATAAGTGGGGCGGACAAAGGATTACCTTGTGCCGGGCGTGCCGAGGCCCTAACTTCTGAAATAAACTGTGAAGTCGTTCGCTTGCCAGGCCTGGGCGGTCACGTCACCCTGTCAAATATAATCTGAGCAGAAGGGTGAAAAATAAGATAAAAGGATTGCCCGCTAATGGTTTACTCAATGTGCTTACTTGTTAATAAATAACATCGAATACAATTGTGGACGCTAAGCTGATTTATACAATTATTGTTAGAAATCTATTGTTGTTTATTGAACAAGTAAATAAGTCTAGAGCTTTATATTGAACGCGTAATTAGGATTCCATTGTACTGTTTTCAATTACACACATTTCTCATCATTAAGCATTATTGTAGTGTTACAATACTTATCGGCTTTTGTCTGAAAATTCAATATTTTGAGTAAATTGCTTTCATGTTCTCGCTCTCGTAATAGAATTAAAATAATATCCAAACTATTCACTTCTGTAGAGTTTCTGTTCAATTCTATTGGAATCAAAGGACTCGGAGTTCGATGACAAAGTTACAATCTTGGTATCATGCCTTCATACCTAACCCGGTTGGTATGGTAGTCAAAGATCAAAGATTTTGAATAATTTGTTTGTATCTAAACTTATTATAAGTAATGTTAACTTACATATCGTAACGTTAAAATGAAAAAGTATAACGTTATTCGTTACATTAAAACCTTATTTTAAAGTTTCGGAGCGTAACTGCAATAACGTGCGCGCAATAAATTGAACAGACGTCTTATTTGTAATGAATCACGCTAACTTAAGTATGGCAATATTTTTAATAGACCATTAGGGAAATATGAGCGAATGGTCCAAGTGGCAGATGTTTGCCGAACTTCCGAACTATGATAACAGAGTTGAGGACATTTTTTACAACTCTGTTCGACAATGTCCTCGAGTAAATAATATACTAAGTGACAAACGTCTCATTCCTTTTTATTTCGGGTCACCCTTGAACCGAATAAATTGCTCGCAATTTTCGGGGTCGTTTGCCACGCTCCGGGATGCCGATGATACGCTTCTCAAACTTCGCGTTCGACTCATCCCGTACATATTTATACCCGGCGAATTTCTACAAATCGTTTGATATCGCAATTTATTTTACGAATCACACGTTTCGCGGTTTCGTCCCGAAATTCATTCGTTCCTAATGATTAATGACATTTAAAGGTCGGAACATATATGTTTGTGTATTGTTATATTTGTAATTTATATTGGATGTTACTGATACGATGAGCAGTTTTCCCTTATAAGAGAAACTGAAAATCCAAGTGATTTGAATAGAACTCCCATCGAACTAAATAAATCTCGGGCTCACAGATGGAAAATCTGAAAAGTTGTGAGAGATCACTACAATCTTTCCTTCCATAGCGTTTGAATATCAAAAAGAAACTTTTTGGGTAGCAGAAATCTACTTTCATCGGGGAGCAATAAGCTGCGTAAGGTATGATACAGGCAATCCGCTCGTAGTTTCGATTAACGAACGAAACACTTGTTCGGAGCGGGCCTTATCTAAGTAGTTGATTGTTCTGTATTTGTATTTTTGGCCCCAATCGGGCTCGGGATTGTCTCGGCTCGTGTTTTTGTCAACAGTCACGTCGCGAACGGTTGCTTAATCATGAATGACACGTTTACGTATTCAGGAGGCTCGCCCCACCCGCTAACGAGAGACGAGATAAGTTTACAAACGTCGTAATCTTGAATTCCCGAAGGCGTTCAGTCTCAGCGTTGATTATCCAGGATTTGAAATTAACATATTAGGAATGTTCTGTGTTGGTGATGTTGTAAGAGATCTTTCACACGAGTGGTGTGGGAAGTGTTCAGCGGTTGTTTATTTACAGCGAGTCGATGTTTGCTCTGTGCGATGCATGTGTGGTAAGCCGAGCTAGTGGAAACGTCTTATGTCTTCTTCGAGTGTCTATGTGAGATAATTTGAAAGCTGGTTTAGTTAAAATGTTTACGAAATTATCTGGTAAATTACATTATACTGTAAGATAGGCATATCAAGCATGTTTTTAGGTTTGCAGGCATGTATACAAATACATAATTATTATCTACGATGGGCACATAACCAGATGATTGATAATTAACTAATGTTGACTCATGAAAGCCTTGTAAAACAGATCAAAAAACTAACTAACAAAAAAGTTTTTGATATGAATATTAAAAACTACATGGGGTTAGCAGCGACTGCCAAAAAAGCACCTAAAAGCCAATATTTTTATTTTACACTCAGATTAACACAGAAACAAGCGAATACACTTCCCGAAAAATATATTTAGGACACAATAACGAAAACAAAAACTGGCACAAGAAGCAACATTTAATTTTATCTGCGCGAGGCGAGAGCTACAAAACTTTGCCATGAACAATATCATGTGTAAGTGCTCTTAAGCGGAACGGTACATGTTTGTTTGAATAGCGGATTGAGCTCCAACCGTCCTCCTTGGCTGGTTCATAAACAATGGCGTGTATATCTCCCGACTGTATACCAAACTCTTTATGTATAGCATTAGGTTTCCTGTACACGAGGTATTGACGGTCGCTCCTTCGCTCCCGCCGGGATGGGGGACTACCAGTTCTCGAGTCAAAGTCAACATTTCCTAGGTTAAAGCATTACAGATTGGCTGAAAACATGTTGTTGTGAGTCAATAAAATATGTTGGAGAACTTTACTAAATTGGGGCTGGTGAAGGACAGCAAGTGTAAGAAAGCCTTTCGATCAAAAACTTAGTTCAATTTAGAGTCACCATAGCCTAAGCCTAAGTTTCAAATTATAATCTGATTGAGTAATACTAAGTACATACCCAACAGTAATTAGGTAGGTACTAAGTACTGCCAGGATTTTAAGCAACTCCAAAAAGGCGACCGCGTTATGGCGCTAAAATTGACAGCGACGACTACTATCCAAAAAAGTTACAAGAATAAATGTAATAATAAGCATAATTAAAGCAATACAAAGGCCCATAAAAGCCCAGTGTTGCCAGTGAACTGTATAGACTGTAAGCAGAGTTTGGCACGACAGTAATGCCGGTTGTATAGTTGTTTCGGAAACAATTAAACAACTCATATCATTCGCGTTATATTGCTAAACTTATGATGCCTATGCTGTTATATTTCTGATGGGAGTTCAACTTGTTTTATTATGTGAGACTTTGTGTATTTTTCAATAACTATTTCTTCTCTTGTATGTTGTTAGGTACATAGCTCACTAATCAAAATATTTCACAGTTCTTTCTGAATTACGTTCAATAACCACCTTATAATATATATATATATCCAGATATCCACACAATAATATTCTAGAACTTGTGAAAAAATACTAGGTACCTAAAGTAAAGCTTGAAAACGTATAAATACGATATGTATTCATGAATTTTAGTTCCACACGTTATAAGTCAAAAGCTTTCAAAAAGTTTTGAAAGGCTTATAAAATATTGAATCAGGTGCTAGGTATTTCTGTAGGTAAATATGTAAACGTGTTACAGTTCTATGACCCGACAATGTACGGTAGTAAACAATTCCCCTGACTAAGTCGTGAAGGGTTACAACAGTACACACTACTCATATTTCATGTTTCTATGTCCCTAGTTTTGGGTAAGTCGTTAATGAGCCTTTTGAGACGGTCTCCTACATTTCTATGTAAAACGTTCTAAAAACTTCTTTGCCGTAAACTAATACCTATGTACCTAGGCGAGGTAAGTAACTTTATAAAATAAAATTTAATTAGTTAATGCGTTCCATTACGGCCGAATTAAATGTAATAAGTATCTCAATACCGATTTTAATCATGACCTCGACGGCGCCGACCGACCGCAAGTTTTCAAAAGGACTTGAAATGAGTGAAATGAAATATAGACAATCAAAACAAAATAATTTCCAGAGTAACTTTCGTCCCAATCTGTAATTAGTTAATTGAAGGGTAAGCCGCACGGTCTAGAACTATTTCTAGCTTTATCTCGAACTGTTTTGTGGAGTAGGAAAGTTCAAAGTTAAATTGTATAGCTACTGTGCAAAGTAATATGAGCCGTGGCAAATGAATCATTAGTCCTAAACTAATATTAACCTGTGTTGTCTAAACAAAGAGTACGGGCGTGTACCTCTAATATAATCAGTGAGGCGCCAAGCGTCCCTCTTGTTTCGATTCAAGCAAATGTTCTTTCATTTTCTAATGGATCGGGCCTGAAGGAATATTTGTTGGCAAACTTTCACCGACACAGATATTTACATAACAAAGAAAGGGGTAAGAGATCCGAGTGTCCCCAAAACGTATTCTTGTCAGGAATTTCGATTTTGTAAAGGATTTGTCGGTCAATTTCATGTCAGTGCGTTTTGTTGTAGACGATTTTGTGCGTCATCACGTTTGGGATTGCGCGGTAGGGACACGTCCTTATTAAATAACTTACTTTAAGTTGTAGCAAACGAAATTATAATTTGTTTTTATATTTCTAGAATTTTGATTATTCATGTTTGAAATAAAAACATAAACCTCATTTACTTCGAAATGTTTTAAAAATCAAATCCGTCGTCATTGATTTTTTACAAAATAAGCTTAGATACTTACCTAAAACTGAAATAGTTTATTCAGTTTAACATACTTCTGCTTTCATTAAAAGTTCTTTCGGTATGTTTCAAAATAAGGTTGTGTATACTCTCCGGCAAGAAGTTTATCGGAGAACATAGTAAGTTATGATACCGTAGGTTGTTGTTCCTTCTACTTATCAAGTTTGCTTTTACACCTTCCCGAACGCTTTGATACGTAAATGTTTTGAATATTAAGTCGAGCTAGGTGCATCCTCGCGGCGAGATAAATCTTTGATTAGTTGTTCAAGCTAGGAGGCTAATCCCAGCGAAGCTGTGCTAATTAAATAAGTTTTGTAAAATTAAAGTTCAACAAAAGGAATGAACAAAAGCGTCTTGGCTGCTGCTTTTAATAGCGTGAGGGTACATCCACGACATTTTAATCGTCGCAGAATAATTTTGAATAATGTTTTATTGAAAAAAAGTCAGGAAAATACCTACTGTGTCTTAAGAAACGAAGCTACTCATCAAATGAAAGTTGCGCAGTAAGATAAATCTTATTTCTTGACAATAAAATGCCGTGGAACTTTGATAGGCTCTTGTCGCAACTATCATTACGTCACTATTGCTTTCTCTATACATTTATTTTACGATATCGCGCCGTAAAAGTGGCCATGAATTCAAAAGAAAACATGTCGAGAAAACGCCCGCAAAAATAGATTATATTTTATTGAACTTTGTTGTCATCATATCTTCGTAAACCCTTCGGGACAAAAGGGGGATGCTTTGACAATGTTATCGACGCGACACAAAAATACTGGCTAACAAACAAAAGGTACTTTACACAGTAATACAGTTCACAGTGTTATTCTTACGCCTTCTACAGATAACTGTAGAGGTCACGACGACTTTTTATTGTTTATTTTGCTCCTTACCAACCTTTATTTTTAGATTGTGACGCTATAAAAACGTTGAATGTCAAGTGATATAATAACAGAAATAATCTGCCGCTTAAGATATAACATCTAACTATATAAAAAATATATGATAACAAACTATTATATATAAAAGTTTTTTTTTTTTAAGAAATTTTGCATGGTTGGATTTTGGCTCCAAACAGTATCTTTCAATAAAATCGTAGTACATACATTAGATACATTTTGCGTACCAATTTGCAATTAAAAACTAAAACGAGAGGTTTAGCCCATAGCCCATAGTCAGAGGTATGTAGGTACTATTTAAAATACACATTAATCGCTACTGAACACACAAATATTATTACAAGAAATATTACGCCATATGTTTGAATCGGAAAATTTTCTCGACGTCTCAAGGCAATTTCCTGGAAATAAGTTCGAAACTTATAAGTAAATAAATTGTAACTTTAAATATTAAGTATTTTTTTATTTGATTGTGTAAACATACGGTACAAATGTTATTTACAGTTTTGATATGTTATACCCATTTTTTAATAAAGTAGGTACTTACATTTTGTAGCGGTTAGGGTGCCAGATGAAACTAAGTATTCTTATACGTAGTACCTATGAGCTTGTGAAACGTTTTTAGGGTTCCGTACCCAAAGGGACCCTATTGTTTTCGCTCCTCTGTCCGTCCGTGCGTCCGTCTGTCACCAGGTTGTATCTCATGAACCGTGATATTAGAGAGCTGAAATTTTCAGAGATGATGTATTATTGTTGCTGCTATAACAACAAATGCTGAAAACTAGAATTAAATAAATATTTTGGGGGGCTTCGATACAACAAACGTGATTTTTTTTATAAATCGGTACGGAACCCTTCGTGCGTGAGTCGGACTCGCACTTGGCCAGTTTTTTACCAAAGATCACACTTCCCTTGTGTATCGTATGGGAAGATAGGATGGTTTCAGGTAGATTGTCATACTCTCTAACTGACAATAGATATCACGTGCCGATGGCTTGGTTTCTTTCATTAAAATTTGGTTGAGGTCGAGCTTACAATTGCTTTGGGCCTACATTTTGGGACGGTGGGATCGTACGTGGCCATGTACCATAAAATAAAACTATATTTTTCGACCAGCAGTACTTCTATATGAAGTATATCCCGCACCCGGAAAAAATATCGCCTATGATATACATATTCCCATATCAAAGTAAACATAAAAATCCCTTCAGCCGTTTACGCGAAAAAACGTAAAAAACATACACGCACATATACACACTTCAATGAACTTAATCTAATGTTCCTAATATTTTTTTATTTCTATAAACAAAAAATAAAAATCAGATCACATATATTTTTGCTTTTTTTAATCTAAGAAAGCTTATTTTGAAGGTACTACGCGTTTAAGCTAGAATCTAATACCTCAGCTATTCACAAGATTTACTTCTAATGCAAGACTTTTTAAACTTAGCCACATTTTACTCGCTTTACAAAGGCTTTATAAAATCCATTAACGAAATTAGTTTTTTGAAATTAAGCTAATAAAAGTGAGATGTACTTTTTTATTTTGAATAGTATTTTCAAAATCATATTTAGCAACTGAATTGAAAAAAGGGTTTTTGCTTGCAAAATACCTACGTCATCATTATACATTATCATGTTAGTATCTAATATAAAATTGAAAATGATGATTAAGAAATACTGGTGATATTATATTTATTCATTTAAATGTATGATGATCATATGTATGAACTTTGTACTATAGTTCTGTGTCGTACCTAAATGCTTTTGCATTTCATCGTTATTCAACTGTTATTAATTGTAATCATGATTTAGAATTTATTACCACGCCTTCATAAAAGAAAAAGGGCTGCCAATAACGTGGAATTATTAAAAGAGACACATTCCTAAATACTAACAGCATTACTACAAAAACTTAAACATCTGTTGAACACTATCTAAAAAAAAGTGTGGCTGCAAAATGGACCTTATTTCAACGTCATAATTTGACATTTTATTAGAAAAGTGTTCAATAGACGTTTAAAACTTTTTTTTGTACGGGCGGTTAACGTTTTTCCCGTTAATTTTATACTATTTATTTATTAATACACACTTCCTAAGGTCCTATCCACGTACTCATGTAAAGGTATCTAACAGTTAGAATGGAAACTGTGTCAGTACGAGATCTAACTCGACCTGAACTTATGAACGCCGGCGGCACACTAAAACTTCCCCTGATATGATAACGCTTTCATATCCACGTCGTGTTTCGTTTAATGTACTGAGTTTGTTTCGGTTTTCCCAGTAATTACCCTGATACCGTGTTCCTGGGGATAATATGAGTGTTTCTCGTGAGAGCTGTTTAAATATCGTTATCGTAACGTGTAAAGTTGAATAAGTATGCTACAAATGAGTTACAGGCAATTAATTAAGCTATTTAGTAGAAAGAAAATCTGCTGTATTTGTGTCTGGACATTATCTTTAACTAGTTTCGGCTAGCGGTTTCTAAAAACACAATTTTCCAATTTGACCAGTGGTTTGCGAGACTAGCACGTCCAACAATCAAAAATCTCTTCTGCTTTATATTATTAGTATTGATTTATAAAATGTAGACACACTGAAAATAGACTTATTACAAAACTGCAGCCAGTTTCTATTAAATTGCAAAGTTCTTTTAACCAACTATTCTATAATATGATTTACTCGTATGTAAATTCTATCAAGATTTATTTCTATAATACTACATACGTTGTGCAAAGGGGTCGTGACTTCAATGTTATTTGGAATATACTCGCTTATTCAAGAAATAAAAGATATCTACGATCAAATCAAATAAATAAACTCTATTATCTTTTTATGTGCCATGAATATGCTTGTGACACTATTAAGTGCGAATACTACAAGCAACAAAAAGTTTATTTCTTGCTTATCTATATATAAATGTAACAATTTCTGTCTGCTGATATCATGTCTATAATAAACGGCAATTAACTGCATTGCGTACACCGCATAAGAATTACCATTCTTACTGTGCACCGAAATCTCAGGAGCAAGATCCTCTCTAATATGTGAGAAAATTCATACGCGGTCCACATACGAACGCATACCTTCCAGTTAAGACCTTACCGATAAAAACTCGCGGGTACTCTCTTAGGGGACTTTTGAACTTTTGAAATTATCTCCAAGTTTTACGCAGTTGGTCTTCTTTTAATGAGATTTCTTCTAAAATTATATTTAGGAGTCTCTAACAACTGGGATACCCTATTAGAAGAGATTTCTTCCCCACGCTCCGCGCCATAAGTTTTGTATTACGTTTTTATTTCGGGAATGAACACAAATCTGCGCAAATAGACCATTATTCTTCCATATTTAGAGAGTTATCATAAACAGCTTAGGCTGGTTTTGGAATCAGTTCAGTAGGATTGCCTATTTATTTGTAACATCCATTTTGTTATTACGATATCTTTGAAGTTGTTATTTTTGAATCCTTGTACACTGGAAAAATACTCAGTGAAATAATTTTTAAGTTTAGGTACTCAAACCATTTTATTTCCACCGAAAAGCAAGTTTACTGACAGTATGATTAGCGAAAAATCTCTCAAGTCCAACACAAACATTTTCATGAGCAAAGTCCCATCAAAACTATTGCTCAATCATTCTTTATCTGTGCCAACTTCACGGCAAAGTGCTCCCGCAATGAAAAGAGTTTCAAAAGGTTTAATTCCTATTAGAGAACTGTCGTTTATACAGTTATAGGGTAATGGAGTTACGTTACTGGTTCCCGGCAAACGGGTCCTTGTAGTCCCGCCGCCGAGTTTATGTCAACACTGATAGGGATTAAAGCGAAAACATTTTGAAGGAAGTTTTCTATTGTGTGTTCAAGTTTCTGAGTGTAGGTATTATTGTTGTGGAGTTCTTTGCTAATGGGTTTCGCTTTTTAAGAGTTGTATTTTGCCGGTTTGATTATTTTCGACTTGACTCAATAAGGATCTCGGTGATCAAAGCATTATCATGTGTGAGGACGATTTAAGGTCTTAAGTTGGTAATTGTTTATTTCATCAAAACATTTCGGTGAGATAACTTTGGCTGAAAAAGAGTTATTTGGAGATTTAAGGTGATGTTCACAGCCAGTTTGACTAGATCTTACACGAACAGCTAAGAAAACAGCATTGGTTAAGCTAAGCACGTTGCTCAATAAAAAGAGTGAGAAAATAATGTAGCAACTAACTTCTAGTTTTATTTGGTTGCATTTGTTTTTTTTTTTAGGTTTATATAAAGTTTTGTTTTTATTATAAAGTTTTAAGAAGGTTGTCAAGTGTGAAGAATTTGTCTTCGATTAACTATATGTTTAAAATATGAAAATATGTAGATCAAAGGAACACAACGTTTTCTATAATATTGATGTGTCTCTCTTAATTACAGGCTTGATTCAATTATGTCTTTTAGGCGCCATTAACGATTTAAGTTCTCACTTAATTGGAAGTCGAAAATCAGTCTGTCAATAGAGGGCTTGTAACTTTGTGCTATAAAATCTCAGAAACGTTATCTGAATTGACGAAAATTTGATGGATTTCCTTGGTTTGGTCACAAGAGTTCTAGGCTCAAACTTTTTAATAGGCTTATTTTGAAGAGGGTTGAAAGCGGAATTATATTCGCCGAAGTCACTACTTGACTAAGTTCTTACTTAGATACTTGTTTATTGTTAACAAAAGGGGTATAAGAAATAGCTATAATGAAATTTGGTTTCTAAAATTAATCGTAAGTACTGAATTTAAGTTACCTGAACTTATTCCGAATAAGTTATCATTTGCTTGGGAAAGGTGTTACTAATGAAGTTCAATAGTGGAGTCTTAAGTGCACATTTATATGCATAGAACTCTGAACCTCTTCAATTCCTAGTTACAAACTGCTTAGAAAAGGCAATGTAGACAAAATTGAAGCAAACATCGAAACGAAAAGTCGTTGATAAAATATGCAAATTAGAACATTACACTCTATTAAGTTCACAGTGATGCTAGTATAAATTCCTACAGCGAAATGAACACTTATAACGCGGGGTAATAACCTTTAGGCAATGCCAACGAAAATTCGTAAAAATTCTCTAGTAAATTTTTGAGTATTTTTTCCCTTCTTTTATTTAGTGCTCGGCGATTCATGCCAGCAGTGAATTTCTGTGACACATTACTCTTGGTTCACAGACGATTTGTAATCTTTCTCTCGATATTTTTCCTGTAGTGCCCCAGTTTTTATTATTCAGACGTTATTTAGTGCGGAAGAATGAATAACCATTGGGATGTTATAGTTTTCGCTACCATTTATTTAAGTTGGAGTGTTTTTGTATTTATCGACGCTTCATTGTTAGGTAATCTTCAAAAACATTGTGGGTCGTATCTTTATTATCTTTAAGAAACCTGAGTCGAATACTACACGAAGATATATACAACGAAAATTGTGATAAACAAGTATTGTTGCAAAAGTAAATCTACGTGGACGAGTTGGGAATATTCTGGTAAAACAAAATCAACTTCTTGCAAGTTCCTCAGGGACCGGAGAAAAATGTACATTGCTATGTATTTTTCACTGTTATTCCAACCCGGCTTTTGTATACGGGTCTGTCTGCTTTGTATAAATATCGAAAATGAGAATGGTATAGAAGAGATTCCTTACAAGCTTAGAAATATGTATCGTCTATGTACGCATCTAACGATCTAGGTACCTACTACAAATAGGAAACATTCTAAAGTTAAGCCGTTAATAAGATAGCTCCCAAAACTCCTAAAATGAAGGGCTATCCACGGCACCGCTTAGCTGGCAGTTAAATAACAGACAATCCACACGAAACTAGTAAACTACCATTTTGAAAGTAATTTAAGCAGAATTCATAAAAGCTGTCGGAACAATCTAATTGTTATGGTAACGGTTGAACGGCTTTCGCGATTCATTGAACCATTCCGTTTTTGACAGCGATGGGTCAGCGAATTAAATCGAGCTTTCAGACAAAAACTGTAAGTACCTAACTAAGTAAATAAATAATATTGAATAACTTCTATAACTATACCTACACCTATTTTTTGGCTGTTTTTTACTGAAAAATCACAATTTTATATATAATTGTTTCTATTAAAAATATCCTTTAAAAGCTATACTGTTTTTTTTTGTATACCTCTATTAAATGTCGATAATATAAAAATGTATCCCTGCATCCAATTTTGTTTTTTAAATTCAATTGTACTTATATTAAAAGTACATACAGTAGGTACATTTATCGTGTAGTAAGTATAGAACATTATAAACACAACAATCACAACATTCGCTTGTTAACAACGCCATGACATAAAATAATACATCCGAGTTTATCAAAGCGGCTTACTTACGGCAGGGGGACTCCTCAGGCCGCCGACGAAATGTTGAAATTTTGACAAATTACGCTTGAGGATTACTCCGGGGGAATATGAAGAAAACCACGCATTCCCACAAATTACTGACTTGTGACAAATGTTCCCTCAGATGACCTGCAATTTATTCGGCTCGGTGAGGAATCTAGCTAATGCTGGGCCTCGGGAAATAATAACAGTGCAGTACGAGGAACACGAATATAATGTAGATGAGTGAGTTTCCTTGTACGAGTTCATATTCATCTTTAAGGAGTCATTTGTAATGTGTGCGCCACCTTAGCGTGCCTTTCGTGTATTCACGGGAGAACGGCTGGATCGATTGGGTTGAATTTCGGTTTGCCGATAAATTTACTGATGCTGATCACATGTAAATTTATATTAAAAAAAAAAAAAACAATAATTGTTAGAAAATACTCATCTAATGTCGAAGTTAAAAAAGCAATATCTTTCGCCGAAAATACTGTTTCGAGATTATAAATTAATGTAGACGAACATAGGTGTAGTCTCAGGCATGAATTCATGTGGTTTTAGTCAGAAATTTACCTTCATTAATTTGGCAGTGTATACGTAGTAAAGGAATTTTCCACGTCACGGAATTGTAGACTTACGAGTGTTATTTAGATTGTATTTAGAGTTATGAACAATTTTGAGAAATAATTAACCAACAGCCGTTAGTGTGCCCGTAAGTGACAATTTGTAACGATTGCCAATGATGTTCATGCCTAAATGATACCTGTGATCCAAATATGTACAGTGAACTAGGGTCATAGGTACTTATCCATCCAAGCACCAACCGCGCCAAGCATTGCTTGCTCAACCAGTGTGGCAGTTACTTAGTCACGAGGCCATGTATAACTAAATATGTACCACTTACCTTGTAGGTAGGTATACTTAAGAAATATTATCTCCCTAAACACAAAAGAATAAACAAGATCCACTCTCTTATTTTTAACTAGCTGTTGCCCGCAACTTCGTCTGCGTGGGCAATATAGAATAGTCAAAATACTACTTATCCCGTACGTGCATTCTTTCACGTGACAGTATAATTAGGATTACCACTTAGCAGTCGCATAGATTCAATGATCAAGGTTGTGTTGTGGATGTGACCATTTATCTAAACAAAAGAAGTAAAGTTTGTGACGTTGTGGAAATCTCTGGATCTAGTCAGCCAATTTGGAAAATTATTACGTATGGTGCGTAAGTAATTTTCACAGGAAATAGCTATAATCTATGTCTATATGCTTTGAGTCTGACAAAGCTGTCATTTGTACATTTTCTGCAGCTGCTGCGACTAATCAGAAGCCAGAAAGTCTGTTAGTCTTACCATGGATATCGTCTTGTGTAGTTGACTGGATTGAAGATAGGTAGATAGGTAGTCGCTCCAAGCAAAATATTGGTACTCAAACAGATTCGGTGACTGGAAGCCCAACACCAACATAGTTGGGGAATAGCTGGATGGATGATAAAATGAGTCATCATCATCAGCAGGCGCATAGGGTAGGATAGTTTCACTACTGGGGAGAAACACTTGTATGACTTGTATGAATTGGGGATTTTCTGTGCACTTACTCACTATGGTAAGGCTGACCCCACATTAGGCGTGCGCGATCCTCGGGCGTGTGAGTAGCGCGGGCGTCGCGAGCGCGCTGCGTGAAAGTCGCGTTTTGCTGCCCTGCGGCATGTGTGAAGAGTGCAAGCGACGCGCTCGCGGCGAGCACGCGGCGCTCGAGTTGCGTTCTTACCCCTTCGCCCGCTATCCCCGCCGCCCGCTAAACGCCTTAGCAGTTAAACGTTAAGTCGAGCGCGCTGCAAATGCCGCAGGGCAGCAAAACGCGACGCTCACGCAGCGTGCTCGCGACGCACGCGCTACTCACACGCCCGAGGATCGCGCACGCCTAATGTGGGGTTAGGTCTAAACCGGGAGGGACTCCACCGAAATGTTTGCATTAGTTCACGAATAGGCAAAATGTACGTATCTGTGAGAGTCCACTTCATGTGTTCGTACTTGAAACCTGCAGTTTTGCCAAGATTTTCAAAATGTACGCTCGCAATTTGTCATTGAGCTCTATGAAGCGATCATACGCTTTGGCTCCTACTGTTATTGTGGTTTCTTAAAATGTTTTCACCTCATTCAACGATGAATGTAATTCTGATGGTACTATTAAGAACACTTGCTTAGCGCAAAAGCTGACGTTGGCAGGCCGACTCTTTTGACTTCTCTAATAGGATACCATTGGTTTTTGTGCAATGCATGCTGGATTAGGATAGGATATAGGTGGATAGGATTTGCAGCAGAGAACAATTCTGTCTTTGTAATTGAATGACATCAAACGTAGTTTTATATAAAAGGTGTTTATTTAGACTTGGCTCGGGTCTTACTGAGACTGTTCGTAATCGTGATCAGTGTATATTTGCGATCAGAAGTTGAAAGTAAGCATGTCTCTGGTATGCGACGCGTAATTTGTACGTTTCCAGACGCATAAAGCATTTTACGTGTGTATGGTATTAAATCGAGAAAGCTCCCATTTCTTATCTGAATTTTGTATCTGGGCTTGTTTTTAAAGCTACAGAAGCCTACATTACCTACCTCACGCTTAGCAGCGCTTGCGAGAGATAGATCTTCCGCTCTTCTAGGATTAAGTTTACATATTTTGCATCAGAAAAAATAATTAAGGTCTACTTAATACTACTCACTCAAAGTAATTTGTTTTAAGGCCACCACATTAGTGGAAGATAAGCTAAACTATGTTTATGAAAAAATCCTGATATGAACTCCATCTGTAACTTTAAATGATAATTAATTGTTCCACTAAAGTCATCATTTTTGACATAATGTTCGAAAAATAATTTAGATGGCACCGTTTTAAATTTGGCTGAGAACTATTAATTTTACTTTCATCGAGGTAATAATTATAGTTGGATTTTGATGTGGTACGGCAAACTGACAAACACTATTGAAATGTCTATCGAAAAATTACACTACGTGTTAAAATATGGTGAATTACGGAAAATACACAACTCCATCTGTTGAAATAATAATCTTCTATAAAGAATGTATGGTAATTAATTGTCATTTACCACCTCGCTCTTTTGACAAATTTGATGTATTTTTACCACAGATGGAGCTACTTTAACCTTGGCTAAACAAAATTTTCATATTTTTTTTTCTTCCGAAGTTACTTATAAAGGTGTGATTTTCTGTGTAAAGATTAATAATAGGCCGAACAACTAATATAAGTACAACATTCAAATGTACAGTTTTGACAAACAGATTGCGTGTCGTAATATTTTACATCTTGAATTCACAAAATTAATCATATCTTTTGATAGAGTGAATCGATTTCGATGAAACCAAAACTAAGTAATACCCCAAGTTACGTAGAATTTTTGTATATAAGCATTGTCTGCATTGAATTCGTAGATTTTACGTGAATCGCGAACAAACAAACAGATAAACAGACAAACAGACAAAAATGACAAAAATGATGGATATGGGTTCTGTTAGTTATCCTTTAACATGCCGGCTATTTTTTTTGTCAATTTCTTCAATGTACAAAAATTATTTTTCTACAGATTTATTATATGTATAGATAAGTAGTTAAGATTGTGAAAGGGAAATTGTTAAAACAAAAGCGCTCCGTACGCCTCAAAGAATCTTTTGATTTCAATGTTGCACTAAAGCACTAATTAGTGACAGCCGGCTACCTTATCCCAGACCATCAAAGTAAATTCTTTCTCAACAATATTAAATAAAACCAAAATCTTTGTAAGTTTCTTTATATTTGATATCAAATGCTCCTTGAGTCTGACTTGTCAATGTTAGCGATATGAAAAGGAGGTTTACTGCATTATCATCTAAAAAGGAGCGCAACCATTACATATCCCCGAAAGGAGATAAATATTTTATGTCATAATTCATCTCAGCTATAAAAAAGGGTGAGCGCAGACTGGCGCAGAGTTACGAAATGATTTTGTTTCGCCCGTCGGGAATAACACCGTATCTACACCGTGTACATGGGAATGACGATTTAGCCTTTAATCTAGGGAATAAAAATATTCCCTAGCTTCACAAGAAAGTCGTGATTTGAACATCGTTGTATATTCTTCGAGCTAACGGATGTTTTATACGGTATTCGTTTTATGTTGTTCGTGTTACGTTTTGTCTGCATTGCAGAAGTGTCGCTTTCTTTTATAGAACATTTTTAAAGTTTCAGTATTTCTTGATTTTGTTGAAGTTTAAATTACATGCTCTAGTTTTAGTTTAGAGTCAGTTGCATAGTTTAAAAAAATAAATAATTGATGTTCGATAATATTATAGCTTCGAAGTCATGCACTGCCAAAGATTACAAATTGAACATACAAAAGTTAATATTCCATCTTTAAAGAAAACAATTGAAATATTTTTTCTGACGTCATAATCAAACCCATTAACGAAACTTCCGCACACATCGCACACTTCAGAGCAAACAAAAGACGCATACAAATATAATCAAAGACTCCCATAATGTGAGTAATTTTATGAATTTTCCATTAGTTCAATGGTATAATTGGAAAAGTTTGACCGCTGAAAGTGGGGTGGTCGCAGGAAGAACTTTAAAATTGCAGTTAACGGAAACTGAACGACTTCTCAATACCATTATTCTGAAATACGGTCTAATTGAGTGCCCTGGCCTGCCCTTCGGAGACAATAAAGGGACTAGGTCCCCAAGTGAAATTGCCTCGTGGTGATTGCTAATTTACTTATTACAAACGATTTTCTTTAATTAACCTTTATTAGACGCTAGTTTGTCGGGACTTTATTCTAATTATTCTGCGTGGAGAATCATTAGTGCCTTTTTAAGCCTGAAGGGTGAGGTAAGTTTACCTTTACGTAAGAAATACGACTTCTTTCAGATGTAGGTTGGAATCTAAAGGATTTTTTTCACACAATTCAAACAGGAAAACTGGGACGAAATGTTCGAAAAACACTTTTATTTTGATGATATTTTTGTTTCATTGTTGGTCTCGAGAATGAATTCAGAAAATGACTCATTCAAATGAGAGTTTACGTTATGTATAACTAATCTAATTACTGATATTACACGTTTATGCATAAGTAAATAACCCCCTTCATAGAATTATCCTCTCACATTCAAAATTGGTTGGTATGGAAAACAAACAAAAATTTTAGCTTCATACATAAAAGATGTAAAAACAAGTTCAATCCTAACATTTGTTGAAGAGTAGCGGTTCACTTTAAATTTTCACTAAAATCAAAGAGCATGTGTAAAACATCATGGAAATGAAAACGAAAAACTACTATTTTATTTACTATTTTACTTTGTGATTCTTTGAACTGCAGATAGGTTTATTAAGTATTTTATTTTTTCTCAGAAATCATACTGCACTCTCATTCTGGGAAAGTGCATTTATTTTAGCCGTTCACATATTTATAACTTGGCACGCACACTGCCAGGTAAATAGGTGGAATCTACATTTTATAACTTTGAACCTTTATTTTTGTTTCTGCTGTAACATTTTAATTTTATAGAAAAATATTAATAAGCGAGTAAACAGCCCTTCGACCAAAAGCTTAGTTTTAAGAATAACAAAAACAATATTCTTACAAAAAACACTTTAACAAGTATTTTAGTTTCTAGAAAAAATATAGTCTGTACCTACTGTTAGTATATTCAAGAAAGGCTGAAATAGAACTTTCCATTTGGCTGGTTACAAAAAGAAAAAATCATAACGTATTATGGTAGTGACAATAAATCCTAAGTCCTCGTACATTCTAAGCGAACGATAAATAATATAGAGTATTTGTATTCGAATAATTGTTTAGTAAAACTGAGCTAAAGTTGGTTTCTGGTTGTAGAAGCCACAGCTCTCCCGTTGTTTTGCAATTGTAGAGGATTTGTTGTAATGGATGAATCGATAGCGCGAAACCGTTTTGTGAGACGGATTCACACTGTTGCCTAAGTTTGGACGGTCTCCAAAAACGTTAGTAAAAGTGAAACAAATTGAAAAACAAACTAAATAAAAACGTAAGCTTTTAATCTGCTTAGAAAGTCTGAAGAATATAATAAGATGTTGATGATAAAATACTGTTGCTTAGTAATAGCGTTATCTTTAAAAAATAATATAAAATGGGTTTGGTATTTTTCCAATATTTTGCGTTTTGTGGAGGACATACATAAACCAATGTTTCAATAAACAAACTGAGACTAAAGTAATCTAGAACGCTACTGAGTTATGAATCTCAATTTCAGACTGATTTTAATTCAGGACCGGTTCGAAATCTCAATTTTAAAATCGAGATTTATAACTGAACGAGAAAAACTTTAAGTTCTACGAAAGTTTATGCCTTTAATATTGATTTAATTAAGATAAACAGCACCACCTATCCTAATAAAGAAGACGTTATTCTCTGCATCTGCAGTTTTTGTAATAAATCGCTCTTAACGGTTCAATTTAATGGAAGCTCGACAGGATTGTCTTCGCCGTAAATCTGTGTCGGCGAGGCTTGGAGACCGCACCGGGTCTTTTGTCACTTGTCCACAAGCGTCTTCTACTCCGCCGCCTTTGTCACAGCAGGGAATACAGTAGTATTGCATGAACGACTCGTTATGAGTTCGCCATCGATTTTAACAGGTCCAGGAAACCAAATCACGTCATTGTTGAAAATATTTACACATGTATACTGAACTGCTTAGGCGCATGACTTCCACCAAATTAGGACTATTACTGGACCATTCCAGGTTGTAATTTGTTTAGTATTTAGGTAGCTATATAATGTTGATATGCAATTTTCTCTAATTCCATGCATGCTTGCCTTGCGTGTACTCCTACTAGTCACGTGATCTTCACGCTGCTTTAGACGCTAAAGTAAAGCATCCAAAAATTTTGTATTAATCATCGTTTTTCACACAAAGGCCGTGTGAGTTTCGTATTTTTTCCAGAAATGTATTTTTTAACCAATAAAAAGCGCCGTAATGAATTTCCGCTACCACTGTGTACTCAGACTCCATGCTATCTCAATCTTGGCAACCCGAAGTTTCCTGCATTTGGTTTCAAGTTGCCGATTTACATAGTATTGGAACACTTAGACTTCTAGGTCGAACTGTAACCGTAAAAACAAGTTTCTGCCAAACTTAGACTACTGTTCCGAATGCTTTATGCGAAGACAATGCGGCGTACAAAATGTTCGTTAATCACTGTGAATAGCGATCGAAGTTCCTTTAATACAGCATGGACTGGATTTAGTAGGAATTTATTGTTTATTCAAATTTCTAAGCTTTTAAACCCGTTATTGCCTAATCGTAAAGCCTTTGAAAAATTAAGACAATTAAGCTTAAGTTGTGAATGAAAAGTGGTTTCGAAACTTTGAAAATGTTGCATGTTTCAGTTATTTTAGCGAAGGAGTTACAATTTACTTCGCTTCGTTTTATCTATTTCCTGCCGAATATTCGATTTGATATGAAAAAGAACCTATTGGTTCGTGTATATGTGACTGACATTCTAATAAACAGTCAAAAGGGATAATTGTCATGATTGGCGATGAACAAATAGGCATCGTGCATAATGTGGCCGTGTGATGTGGCGGGCTATGAGCGAATAGGTTAGTTAGGTCATACGTGCTCTATATTGTGCGGAAATTATTGTACCTATATGAAAAGTTGAAAAATGAAAAGAAAATCTAAGTGTACGTAGGTACACTTACATTTTCTTTTCGCATTTGTCATGTTGAATAATATGAGGTTCAAAAAATACAAAAGGCAGGGCAGGCAAAAATTGTATTGCTTCTCTGAAATTCTCAATCTGTAATACAAAACAATAATGATATTATCTGTCACATAGCTATGTTCAACTACCATAACCAGCTTTCAAATAATACAGTCTCGGTCCTAAATAGACCTTTACTAAAACGGGTCTTCATCGGCGATGATAATTATAATATAGAACAAGGAATTTAATAGGGCAAAGTTTATAGCAATTGTTCGAGAGGGTTATCTCCTTAAGGAAATTATAATACTCTTTTATATAGATAACAAAATGGTATTTAAAGGGAAGGCGTTCGTTAGCAATAGAAAAATATTATTCAGGTATTAACGATAGCTATACAGCTATGTTGTAATCTAGTTTTGTTAGTGTATTAGGTACCCGAAAGGTTTAATAGATTTCAATAGTAATATAATGTTCCTCAACCTATATTTAGGAGAAGAATATTTACATTCTTCATTAATATTTATGAGTCTTATGTGTATGTGTGTGTGTATGTGTATCTATATACTCATCCTCCGAGCCCTTTTTTCCCAACTATGTTGGGGTCGGCTTCCAGTCTAACCGGATGTAGGTAAGTACCAGTGCATTACAAAGTGCTTTGGTGTATATCTATATACTATTTACATGTAATCTTATTAAGATGCAATTTAAATCATATGATCACAAATCTCAGGAGAGGTTTGTTTGTACCTACGATGTCTTAGATTGAAGTACTCAGGTACAAACAGCCTGGCTGGGATTAAAGGATGGTTGACTACTTTACCCCGTTCGGTCATATCTGTCTACTACCTTAATGTAAGTGTTTGTAGCATAATATAATATGTAACTTTAATTGAACCGCGTTATATAAATAAAGTTAAAACTAACCTTTGTTCATGTGTAAATTTTGTAAAGCTCAAAAGTTGTCTTGTTATTTATATTTACACTTTTATATAAAGGAATGGCTATAGAGACAAAAATAAATAGTCAAGTGTCGTGACTTCAAGTCTTGCGTACTATTCCTCGAAAATCCACCTTTTTTCAGATGTGTATAAAATTCTCAGTAGCAACACCTTGGAGTCCGATTCGCTTTTGTGAATTTTTGCCCCACATTAACAATTTTCCTGATACGTGGGTCTATAAAAACACGGTATCTAACCGAATATTTTATTTACGTCTTGATATATCGAAAAAGAAAATCAATGTGCTCGAAAAATCAAATGGGATTGGGCAACTTCATTTCATTCACTCACACATTCCCTTCCCTTCTTTTCTGGTTTATAACTTCATTTCCAGATGCATCTTTTCCGTACCAACATACCTACTAATGATTTCAGAGAAATGTAACTAAAAATGTGAAATTCTCCACAAACTCAGCGAATATTATACTTGGAAGTAAGGATGTGTAATCTGAGACCCGCAATTTGCACTTAAATTACAATTTTTCGGGTATATGAGTTTCTACAGGGGAAAAATATGAGCAAAGTTGAGAAAACGATAAATACTTTTTTAAAGCTTTTTTCATTATAGTAAGGCTAAAGTAGTTTTAAGATTTATAACATTGTATTTTTTACTGTTTACGAAAATATATAGTGAATTTTTGTAAAATATGTAGGCACTGTAATATTTTCCGACACATTTTTACAAAGTATTACTTACTTTTTACACGTCCTACTCGAAATTGAGAACAATCAATGTTCGATACTGAAAAGCTGAGTACCCAGAACTGAGTGAACATTCCATTTTGAGACCAACGATAAAAAAATCGATATCAATGATTAAAGATTTCTGACGTAACAAATTTCAATAACCATCAAACTGAATTCGCCAGCCCTAACCGCGAGGCACGCGCGAAATTCGTTAATCAGTGGCGCCGAAGCCGACCGAATGCCAATCAGAGCGCTGCCTCAATGCTGCTTGTCCGCGCTGGCGTTTTTCCCAACATCCCTTTTGTACCGCGCACGGAGTAAAGAAAGATGAGTGGAGATGCCATAATGCAGGTAGGTCAGGCACTTTCTTCTAGGTCAAATAGGTGACAAATAGATCAAATAGGTAGTCAACCTACGGTGAGCATGACCAAAACGATCAGTCACGAATGAACTAACGATGCTTTCGGGTTCTTTGAGACGTCTGTCAACTATTTTTGATATTACGAAAAATGTGCGAGATCCAAAGAAGGCGTATAACGGCGGAGACTAACGTTCCTCGTCCCACGCATTTTGGCACGCTTCTTTTTGAGGAGATTTTCCGATATGGCACCTCCGCTTGTGATTTTGTTCTCCATGCGTTTTTCCCAACATACCTTTTGTATCGCGCTTTTGTCAACCCTACACACTATGCCCCGTTATACAGGATGAGTAGTATTTTATTCGGGCAATATTAGCTATCTCACTTTTGCAGAGCGCTATTGTCATGGATTTTAGTGTAAACCGTTTTGTGGAATAAATAGGTGTGGGGTGTATTAAAAATTTGCCGTATGTAAAAGTGAAGCGCGATTCCATATATATACGTAGCCATTTGTAAATATTAGAAACATGCTTTTGTTGGTACTTGTGATCTGTATGTATTATTTACACCTCCTTAGTGGAATCTTTGTTTGTAACCTGGAAGCAATAAATACTGATATATTATTAATATTGTGATAAGAATTACTACGAAACATACGGACTATCTAGACCGTAAACTACGGATATCTAAGCACTAGAATGAGCAACATTATTTTGATAAACAAAAAGGACATGAAAGGACTGTCCCTTATCCTTATAACGAGTGTTATCTTTATATGTGTAAAATTATGTAAGCTTGAACAACTATTTTAAATCCTAGCTTACCAACTATTAGTTAATATGAATATGTGCTTGCATTTTTTTTGCATCAGCCATTTGAGTCAATGAGTATCTGTACCATTCTCGTGGGGATTCTAATGAGCATTTTTTCAATTAGTTAAATAATTTTGTGCTTAGTTATTTGAGTCAACTTACAGTGGTTTCACTCTAGCAGATGTTTTCACGCGTATAGATAACATCGGAGTTTCCACTCGCGACACTAACCTGTCACGCGGTGGTGAGTTTTATCGTTTGTAACTTGTACCAGTGGTATTTGTCAATTGTATTTTGTCACTCGTATACGCATGTCATACAAATCTCAGCATTGCTGTCCAGAGAAAACGAGCGGAAAATGCGCTATTGTGAAAGCGCTCTTAGCAGATAAGAATAAGTCTAGTATTAGGTAAATTCTAAAAAATAGATGAGAAGCTCACAATTTTAACGGATTTAGTAGTGAGAAAAAATGGTGCTATAAACTGTAGGATACTGGACCCTTTCGTAAATTTTCGATCAGCCCGTTTGTAAATTACGACCGTAATTCTCCGGCCAAATATAATATTAATATAAGACTCTTCGAAACTCCACTAAGGGTTAGTTACATTAATTCCCAGTTATAAAACGAAATATTTCGTAATCAAAAGATCTCCGGATAAAATCAACTTTGTGTAGTAAACTTGTTAATGTTCTTCAACTTTGGAAATGTTCGAATCCATAAAATATTGAACACTTTCACTTTGGCGAACATTTTCCTTCCCGAACGTTTCTGATAAATGCTAATCTCTATAAGTGAACAAGGACTCTTTTGTGACCACTTTCAATAAATTATCGGAAAAATACGATCATAAAACAAAAGAGTAGTAAAACAGTATCTAATGGAGCAGGGTTTAATCCTATTGGGGCTGTTCGAGATATGGCCGCGACGAATAATGGATTGGCCGATCTCCGACAAAAACTGGTAAAACTTCAATACGTAATATTTGTTGCCATACTGGTCGGGGAATAAAAGAAAAACAGGACTGACTTTTTATTGGGTATTACGTTTTTACGACTTGTATTGTAGTGGTACGATGTCTAATTTGTTTTGTTATGCAATGCGTTATTCAGAACATTTCCATTTGGTTTCATGGGGCCAACTACTAAGAGAAAAGTCAACATTTAGGTACAAATGAATACGGTAAAATATTTTTTATTCTGTAAGGCTTTGTTACAAGCTCGTGTCTATGACGCTTTATTCCTGTTAAAAGCCAGGCTAAGCTTTATAGCACTCGTACTCTTGTTCTGATCCGAATGTGCCATGAGTGTATATCAATGTGAACACTAGACAGTGTAACTCCGCCTCGGTACGGAAACTGGCTAACTCCAATGAGTTACGTCTTACCAAGTCCTTTAAACCGCTCTAATTGCTGTCTAACTGGTGTATAAGAACGTATAAATTATTTCTTACTCTTGCCTTTGGTAGTCTGTAATCTTTGAGTATTGCAATATGAAATCATCTTGATGCTTGGCCATAAGTACTCCAGCGTAATTGGGTAAATTTTTGGCAGATGATGATGCTTGATCATAAGTAACTACACATCTTGTTTTTTTTGTAATGTCTTACATATAGGTTTACATAGCTATGTATCAGATCGTTGCATTGAAGTAGACGTAGGTACACCACGGGTACTTTTGACCAAGCACATGAAAATAAACCTTAGATGCAGTTACATAGTTTGTAGTTGGTGGAAATTGCAATACATTGTGCTCTCTAAAATGTGAAATAGACATATTACCTATTCACGTATATTTTGTAGCGTAAACAGTGCTAGTAAATCGAGTGTCTTGCACATGATATACGTCTCTCCTAATGTTTGATGGCTGAGTATGATCATATTGACGGCAGACAGTGGCCATGTATCTATGCTCAGTAGGGAAACTGGTGTTTGCACTTCTCAGCTGACAAAACAAAGGACATATCTTATATAGTGCTTGATAATTTATTGATTTCGTTTATTACTTTTGAAATAATTGTCGTATAAGTACCCACGTAATAGTTGAAAAATTGAGGTCTCTCAGAAACGTGAGTCATATTTTAACAAAAAATAAATAAAGATCCCGACGAATTAAGAACCTCCCTCTTTTTGGAAAGTGGGTTAAAAAACTGCGTCTTCTGTCTTGCGTTTTGCGTGAAACATAAGATGTTAACACTTTTGCGAAGTACGAGACGTCAAAATAAATATGAAAAACCTGAGTGACACGTACAGTCCAAATATTTTGTCAGAATACAATGTTTTTTATGGACATCTTGGTTGTGATATGGACATTACGGACAATGCCACCGTTCGCCGGTCCCGGACGGCTCCATTACAGATAAGAAGGGAATAGAAGTAATATCGATATAGTAAGCCGAAAGCTGAGCAAATATTACCAAGGATGTGTTGATGGTATATCGAGTATAAACAGTTTTAGTTCCGCGGAATATGCGGAATATATTTTTCTTTTTGGTAGAAAGAGTTAGTAATGTGCGGTTGATTTTGTTTGTCTAAGTATGATTAAATTATTGAGAAAACAAAATATTGGTTCGTCAAAAACAATACCAATTCCAAAATAATTATTGTTTTTGAAACTGTTTTCGTTTCTCAAATGTTTTCATTTGTAAAGTAAAACTTTAAAACACAAAATTCAAAGTCAAAAACAATACCAATTCCAAAATAATTATTGTTTTTGAAACTGTTTTCGTTTCTCAAATGTTTTCATTTGTAAAGTAAAACTTTAAAACACAAAATTCCGTAATCGACAAAAACAGCATTCCCTCCAGGTAACAGCTTGAACTAAACAACAAAAAACACACTTTCTAAAGGAATTTCTATAACATAAAGTTGGCTAGAGTGTTACACTAGCGCTAATACTCGTATTTAAGTTAGCAAGCGTAGAAATATCAAACGTTGAAAACTTTTGGTCGTGGAAAACAGTTCCGCAAATTGCATGTAATTTTGCGCGGTTCCCTGAAAAGGAATTCACTAATGGCCGTGCGGAATCCCTCTATATAAGTACAACACTCAAAACAAGCAATTGCAATCAACTGAATGGCATTATTTTATAAAATACAGAAGGCGTTTAAATATGCGTCCTTTTTATATCGCGTAAATACACTGTAATGCCAGCCGCGTTTGGTGTTTAATGACTACTGCGAAAATAGCCGGCGATGATTATAAAATTAAATGCTCTAAAATATTTATTCAATCGGTTTGTTTTTAATGATAAAGTTACAAATCGAGATCAAATGATAGGTATGCCGAATCATACTTACGTATCTATGATCACCTACTTTTTCATTTTTATCTACCAAATGGCACAGCTCCCATAACAGATGCAAGCGAAAGAATAATATACATAGGATGCACTTACTCTTTATCGCAGCGCGGAAGTTTGAAGTCAAGCGGAGGAACTAGTTACCAAGTTGGTCGGAGCGACTAACTACGAACATGTCACTAAGTAAGTATCTTCATGGTTAAGCAGGGACAATTAATCAGGCGTCGAACGTTCGCTAGTGTTTGGTACTTGACGTAAATGTGGCTACTAGGTGTATAATCATGGAAATTTACATGAAATTCACGGTACGGCTGTTGCATAATTTTAAAGTCGCCCACCGGGTTATTGGTCGAATTCGCTACGTGGCCTGGTAATTGCCTAGTCGAATGAAATGGTCTGGTTTTATAAGCTCTTGACTGCTACTGAGGTATATTAGAGAAGACTGTACTATTAAACAGTATATGGAGAGGAAATTAAGACTTCGTTTGTTATTTCCTGTTCTAAAATATCTCGTTTTGTGGTAAAAGAGCCATAACTCAGAACTATACATGACGACGCTATATGTCAGCGCAACTATTGAAATATTATTATACTACAACTATTATTTAAATGTATGTCTCTTCCAGACCTCGGGACTATAGAGTCCCGGATTTTTGGGAGGCGAACGTGGGGCCGAAGCCAACACGCTGAAGCCCTTTTGAGACAACTTTAATGAAATGGTGACACAAAACCGACGATTATCCCTGTATACACTATAGAAATGTACCCAAGGACAATCCCCGGTTCTGTGCTAAACTATTGCTAACTATGGATGAAAACTACTTGGGCTATTGTGATGGGATGCTAATGGACTAGGAATGGGGTAACTACGGGAACTATGGCACCTGCCGATGACAATGTATTAAATACATGTTAAAATGGCAGGTGGAGACTCGCCAACTCACTTACTGGGCCCCCGGGAATCAGTCACTGAAAAGCAACAAGAGGGCAACAGGGACATGAGCGGCTGAGAAGGGTGAGGATACCTCGGCGGACTTTAAACGCAGATCACGCGCTCCCTGTGGGTCCAGCATCACCGGCCCACTCGCCACTTACCACGAGGCACCTACCCTCCGAGCAGGACTAACCTTGCTCTAGCGACTCCACTCTGACCGGCCGATGAAGGCAAGCCAAGAGGCGGGAGACCTATCCCCCGTCATGCTTCACTCCGGCAAGCCGGAGATGGGGGACAGTATACTCTCCCTGGAGCACTCGGATATATAGCCCCGCGGGGTCGCTACTCCCCGTCATCCGCCTCAGATGCCCTGCGGGGCCTACAACTATTATTATTATTATACGCAACTATTGATATATTAACTGAATATGCTAGTAACATCACAGATTATATAATAGTTACTACGTAACAGATAAATCACTCCATACAAAAAAGTCCATACCTACTGTTATAAGCACCTACAAGTTCCCCAACTACCTACAAATTCCTAGCTGCGTTATAAAATGAAACTTAAAAGCTCGAGCGCTTGATTGTTATTCCAATGCGATAGCGCACAGTTCAGTGACCGCAACCGTGCCGTGGCCGTGCTTAGGGTTGCTTCTTACAATTTATTAATATTTAAGTAGGAAAACAAAGTTACATTTATTTTAAGATAGCCTTTTTTAAAACTGAGTTTTTAAATAAAAAGTAATATCAAGAATATTTTTCTTTAGTTAACTATTGTATTGCCTACTAAAATGGAGTATGGGTACATACTACTAAATATTACCTAATACGTATGTAAGCATAGGTAAGTACTTAAGTAAAGCTTTCGTCAAAATCAAAGGCGGTTTCCAACTATTTTTCGAGCACAAGTGCCATAGCCCATATGGTACAACTCCGTCGAGTGTTGATACAAACCTAAAATTGACTTCTGCGTAGCGACACGCGTAATGTTCCGAGTCGTCATTAAGTTGGACCAGAACTATACCTACTTACACTCGAGATGTGTTTTGAGCTACAAAACTCACAATACAGTTCATATAACTAAGTAGGTATCTAAAGTAAAATAAGTACCTAATGATCTCTGTCGTTAAAATCATAAAGTAGATTAGTATTAATTTATTTAAAAAAAATAGAATTACTAGATAAGGTCATAAATATAAAATGTTTCTAAATCTTACAATAGTCGCATATAAACCAACACAACTCAAAATAATCCATCAGGGCCGCGATTCTCCTAATTTTACTTAAGCGTCATACGATTCACGTTCGACTCCATTCGACTGAGATCCGATCCCGACTCGATTACGATTGAAGGGTATGTGGCATTCCGCTATTTTTTCTTTGAAATAAACGTTTTTATCCTTTTCTGTCATTCAATAATGAATCATTTTGTCTGCAAATGATTTACGATTGCAAAATGATTGTACAGCAAACTACCGTATGGACCAAAATCACCAAAATAGCAGACCAATCGCACACCAATCAAATGTCAATCGAATGCGATTGGTCTTTTATTAGTAGCAGAATGCCCGATATGGTTAAAACTGCTATTGCGATTCGATTTCTACTCGATTTAGACATTATTAACTTAGGAGAATCGGGCCCCAGTTTGTTAGGTAGTAAAAAACCAACAGCAATAACATGCCACGAAATAAAAATAATAATATTGGAGCGCGCGCGGCGCGTGTGACTATTGAAAGCCCTGAGCCGCGTGGGGTTACCGGTAACCCAGCGGGCGGTAGGCATTTATCGCGCGCAAGTACGTCGAGTGACAGAGGCCTGGTAACATTTCAAAGCTGTCGAAAATGTTATTTAATTCGATCGAATTTGAGACTAATTTATTTTCAATCAAGTTTACTAGGGTGACACAAAAGGTATCACTCACACTAGTCGCACAAAGACAGGAACTAACTGAAAGACTATTGGATCGTGACTAAAGTAATGACACGCTTAATCGGCAAAATTATCAGCTTTGCGTGCACACACGAGAATAACTTACTATTAATGTATCCTCAAACAGAAAAAAGTAAGTAAATGAACTCTAGGCTCAAATTATCCGACTGTTTATTATAAATTTTCACGTTAAAACGTGTTTTCAGAGAAAATTGTTATTTTTAAATAAAAGGACTTTTAAAAAAATGGGATTTGTTAAATTTCTTGCATATACTTAATAGCTGCTAATAAGCTTCGCAGTATTTAGTAAGCTTGTTAGAATCTACTCTATTCTAACAGTTCTTAGAAATGTTGAGCTCAGATTCCACGAACTGAGTGTCCTTGAGAGTGGTAGGTACCTATATATAGCTCGCCTCTTAATGCAAGTGAATATGCATGGGCATTTGTTTCACGGAAAATTATGTTTCGTTATTTTTGGTTTTCGTTTGACGTTTAAACATACCGGAAAAGCGATGACGAAAACTTCTTTAAGCACACAAATTACCATTGTATTGAAACTGTTTAATTTATACAAACGTAAACATTTCCCTAACCCAATAGCACGGGAGTTGAGTAAAATCACAGAAACTGCCGTAAAACACAATCAAACCTTCCGAATGTTGAAGTTCTTGATTTGTGTTTTCTTAACAGTCCCACAGTATCGATGGGGTATCGTGACGTAAATTCAAAGAGCTCATTAGTCCTAAAACAACGTTAACTTGCGACTTGTTTGAACATGGCCAAATCAGTGACGTTTTGCGGAACGTGGGTCCCGACTGGGAGCTATCGGCGGTGAACACAGAAAGTAATGACATTTTAAAGTTTTGGGACCTACCTTTATATGTATTGTTTATTCAGGAACATCACTACTCGTAATGTTTGCTATTTGTTAAAGTTTGTCATATTCCGCTTTTGATAGAGCGTGTTTCATAGTAGTTAGGTGTTTGGAAGTAGTTTTATTTAGAAATAAACATGTGAAGTTTGTTTGGAAAGAGGGATTGGAAATGGTAACGCGTGCGTCTAAATATTACCTGTTTTTTTTCTATTTCTGAAAATATAAAGCCTTGATTGGAATTTTGATTTTATGAATATGTGGTGGTTTGTGCTCTCAGGGTAAGATGCAGCATAAACTAGTTATACTACCTCCTTGCTTTATGGACCTTTAAATTAACTGCAATATACCTGTCCCCTTCTTATTATAGTTTACGTGTTCTTTTATCTCTAAAACTTAAAATTATATCGAAATTTAGGTAGTTTGGATATTGACTGAATATCTATATCATGTTCTATTATTGTCTCGATATAAATAATTTCCTTCATTTTCCCTGCTGAAAAATTATATTTATCAGACCGGAATGTCTTTATTACATTTTACATTCACAAACCTGACCTCGGCAATCACGTTGCTTTACATTTGCGCCAGCTTAAAAATATGACTGAACAAAAAACACAACGGGCTGTGACGTGGGTCCTTACAATGAATATAACAACATAATTTTATAAGTGAAATTTCACTTTGATGGGACGTCACTGTATTAACAAAAGCGAAGGGAAATGTAGGGAGACCCGAAATGTGCCTATTTTTATACATCGTTGCTTTGATAATATTACTGTAGGGTTCATGTTTTTCACATCTGTTTCATTGCGGAGTAATTCAAATGTTTCATCATTTGTACTGATTCTTTCGAGAAATCGTGGCACGTATGAAATGTTACGTTTATTATTTACACAAGTGAGAAGAAAGGTCGAAGTGCTTCTGAATTTTCTTTTTTTTTAATAATATTACTCACATATACATACAAACAAACAAAACTCGTATTTATGGCTTCGATAATACCACCAACAGCTACCTATACAAAAGTATTGATATGCTTTTGCTTTCATCTTAAGTGTAATACTAAATTATGAATAGTTTTTCTTCGTTTACGCCATCAGAGAGCGCTTACATTTTAATAACTTAAAATTAACATTTCACTCTGTTTCCAACAGAGCAGCGAGTTAAGAACTTCGATTAACTTTTTCCCGATCCAACATTCAATACTTAATTGGAAAGTTTAAAATGTACTTTTCCAAGAGATACGGTACAAATCGACATTAATTATGGAAGCACTAAGTTGCTTTCATTTCTAAGGTTCGAGAGAACAGGTATTTTTAGAAGAAGTAAAATAAAATGTGTTCAAACATAAAGATAATATATGTAAACATACAACAAAACTTTATGTAAACATCAAATAATTTGTAATTTTTTAAATTATACCTAGAGCATATACACTTATATAAATTATTTTACGCTGATCTTCACAAAACAGGATATCCCCCTACCATAAACAGAAGATAATCATTTTCTATCTATGCTAGTATAATATATCTATAGTAACGGATATCTAGTATAGAATTTAGAGAGGGTTTACGGCACTAACTTCGCGGTGTATTGGATACGCTTGTGCCACGTTTGCTAAAAGTACTCGAGAGTAGCAATATTCTGGAATCTTCCTTCAAGGAGGTATCACGTCACGTTATTTTTCTCGATAGCGTTCGATTTACGAATATTATTTGAACTTTAATAAAAAGAAATTTGCGCTCAAGTCATTTTTAGTAATAAATTGAAATACCTAACATAATTATTCAAGTTACCTAATAGGTACTAAAAATATCTGGCACTCAGGTATTTATTTTTCCGTTTATGCAGTTGATGAAAAAAGAAGAAAAATTTGAATAATCATGCACAAGGGCACTGCGAAATTACAGTTGTTTCTTTGAATCAACAGCATAGATCTACATAGACATACCTATCTTTGGTTTTATGTACCTTTTGTCATTTTATAAAAGTTAAGATCCCCACATTATTTACAACATATCGCCTTAACTCCTACGAACTCCGCTAGATGTCGTTAGTTGTCCCCAGTTTATAATGTCTATAGAACTGAGCAGCGAAGATAAACGTGCATCGTGTTACGCCGTGACAGATAGCTAGCACTAATTACTCGAGTTTTGTTTGTGTTGCGCTTGCTTCGGCTCATAGTATTCCACTTAGAACTTGCTACTTAGTTTAGAAACCAAGACTTGTAAGTTCTATTTGTTGATATGATGTATTTGTGTGTTGTTGGTAGTTAGGATGCGACAAATGAGGTTTCATATTGAAGTGCCGTTTAAATTTTAGATGAAGTTTCTATAAATATTAAAACTCTTTACTCAGGACCGGAAAAATTACGCAGTAATTTCATTTAGGTATAATTTTACTGAAAAATATAGTCTCGTATTATTATTTAGTTAAGAGAAAGGTCAACCTTTTACATTACAGAAATATCGTAAAATTTTGAATCGACAATAGAATATGCATAAATCGAGTTTTATGTAAACAAATAACACTAAAGCAGCAGATGTTTCTCAATAAATAGCCTACGTGATTTTAAATAGTCTTAAAATTTAGATTTTATTTTGACAATAATACTGGTAAAACATTAATTAATAACCAAATCTGCTCAATTAATCCACGGACATAAAAAGTAGTACAGCATAGTCTAGAACAACACGTGCACTTAAAAGCACCTTCAAATCTACGTGACACTAAAAAAGTACTAAAAAAGCAAACTATAAAAAAATCCTTTATAAAATTAGCAAGCGGGACACTGACTCGCATGCAAATAAATAACGTTGCCCTTCAAACTTTAAATTAGTTTTCCCGGCCAGAAGTTTTAGAAGCATGCATCATTGTGCGAACTAGCTTTATTTATCTAACTTACCTACGTAGCTAACTTTGTTGGGACTGGCTGCAATATAGTATGAACTCCTTGGTATTTTGTGAGACTCATTTTCTTTGTGGCCAGTTACATTCTAAAATGATAAAACTCTTTAGAGCTAAGTTCTAAGGTGCACTATTTAGTATGAGTTAGGCAAATAGTTCTTTATTCACGAGTTCGTATATTTATTATATTTGTCTTTTGTAAACAGTTTTTAACTCTACTGGTGCGCCATGCATAGCTAGATACATGAAAAACCTTTCCCCTATTGTAATTAATGTATGGTATAAAAGTGTACTATTTTGTTCTTTCGCAGTTAATTTTCGTTCCGTTTGTAATTCAGTGGTTTCAATGGTGCCTATTAATGTTTTACATCTAGCCACTGCCTGTCTGATTGCCTGAATAAGACTGGTTGTGAGACTTTCTGGATTCTGCACAGAGACAAAAGAAACATTAAACTCTAAACTCAAACAAAAACATGTAATAAATAACCTGTTCGATATTAACTTGCTGTTACTAAAAGCAATCGAGAACAAAAACATGCACACACACGTAGGAATAAACAAAACATTTTCTAATATCTGCGAGGAAGCAATATACGAAAAGCTAATAAAATTTATCGATCGATAACTGACATCGGAACAATAGTGGTCCCCTTGTGATCCACTTTATGAATGGGACCTCGGTTGGAGCGCCAGGAATTTGGAATGAATGGCTGCACCGCACTTACGGACGCCACTCAATCCTAAATGATGATGATGATTTTCATTTTAGAGAATTTAAATGTTTGGTAAACAATTGTTTTATGATCAATAAAAAAATCATCAAAAAATATCCATTAAGTTGAAGACGAACATGTAAAACTTGACTTCAACTAAAAATTGAGAAAAAACAATAATTGTGAATACAAATGCTTGTCTTTTTTAAATGTTGTTAAAGTTTAATATTTGGAAGCTACAATAAAAGCTCTTTCAGTTAATTAATTAGCTGTTATTTATTTTTAAACATACATTTTTATGTTTTTTTTTTTATGCTTGAATCTTTGCAGTAATTTGATGAAATCATAAAAAATCTTGTTTACGCAGAGTTAATTTCTATATTAAAAAAAAAATACATCTCAGAATTCGATGAAAATTGATTAATTGAAATACAATTTTCTAGCTAAAGCCTATATTAGGCACCCAATTTACAATCATACGTAGTTGTAGTAAATCAGTGGGGCAATAGCCGAAACAGATTGCAGGCTGTCGTTCAGAACTCAGACCACAATGATTTGTGTAACTAGCATCTGTCAGATCGTCAGTGCTGCGGGGAAATTACATGCCAGTTGCAAGGTAGCTGCGCTAGAACGAGCCTTGCTTTCAGGCCAACGATTTTACAATATTGTTTTAACTTTTTTTTTGTATTAAGTCAACCTGTATAAATTATTTAAAAGGTTCCATTTTATAGGTAACGAGAAATAAGTGAGTAATGATTTAGTAGACAGGTGTTTGTAGTAGGTATATGGTTCCGGGATTGACCTAGATATGTTTATGTAAAAAATGTTCCAATAGAAATGAGCGGGTAATTGCCAGATTTATTACATAGACTCTTTGTAATCTGGAATTGAGAATGTTTTGATGTCATGCCATAAAAATTGTGGAAAATAATTAATGGTCCATTCTATGAATCTGAACAGCAGAAAGCCCAGTACAAAATACAATACGCAATTTGTAATCGTATTGTACAATGCTTTGACTGTCATTTAAACGGTAAAGAAAGAATAATTGATCTTTTTAAAAATGCACAAAATAAATAGGTAATATAATACTGTAAAATGTTTTCGGAGAAACCGAGCATCAAAAACAACAGTTTTATTGGCAACAGATGAAATATTGGACAGAGTTCGAGGAATAGATTGATGTGATTATATTTGTGAAGCTTTGATTCAACTGTTGCTCTGTATTAACGTTCAGTTAATATTGAGATTTTTTCGCGTCAAACAAATCAAAGGATTCGAAACGATTTCCAATACATAAAAAGAAGAATAAAATACGAAATCCACGGCCATTTGGAAACTAAATTACAGACAGTACACAAGAAACAAAATTCAGTGTTCGGGAACCTAGATTAGGAAATAGCAAAAGCTACAAACTTGTACCGATTCCATACAGTTATAATCAAAATTTGAACAATAAAAGTGTTCTAAACCAATTGACAAACGGTATTACCTGCTATCTCGGAGCACAGAGCAGAAGCGACAATTAGAGAACGCAAACTAGAGACTAGATGTTCCAACATCGTCGGCTAATTACATTTGCTTCCTCTCACACAAATATTTCTCTGTATTTATGACTATGTAGATTCTGAAGCGCTAATTGTTCTTGGAAGTTAGTGTCTTAACTTAGGAGATGGGAGTTTTTGTCTTTATTGTTTACAGTTGCTTGTTAGAGTTTCTTGAGATTGATGTGCGTTAGATAGTTTTTAAATTGTTGTTTTCCATAAGCAACTTTTTGCATTGTGAGGATAAGAATAACATTCGGCATACAATAAACAAAATGTCATAAGGTAATCAATTAAAATTAAAATCGATGTAAGTAATAGTTGATTTTATTGATTAAAAAAACAAATGATTACTCATTGCTCGTAGCTATAGAGGTATAAAAGCTGCATGTATAAATCAATCACAAGGCTAAGCAAGGATTGGTGATGTTATATACTGCATAAGAAACTTGGGGTACCTACACTTTACCAAAATGTATCCCATAATATCGAATAGGTATATATAGCCATGTAAACACATAAACACCACAACCAAATCATTCTCAACTAAGTAATTCACGTTATGTCCACAACTGTACTACGGACGCCCTAAAACTGTTCTGAGTAACTAAGGTAACAGGGGCAGTAAAGTGAAATGTAACTAGCACAGGGTAGTTTCATTGCAAACTATTACCGTCCGTAATGGACAGTGTTTGACTAAACCCACTCTCAGTTCTGATCCTGAACATGTGTGCTGAATTAAATTCTTAGTAACGCTGCATGAGGAACGGAAATTATGTTTATGAATGAATTAATTAATGCTCAATCCTTCTCCGTGTGAGAGGAGGCCTGTGCCCAGCAGTGGGACGATAAAATGGCTGTAACATGTTGGTGAATATCTTTTTCCTGCAATTTTACTTGTATGTGAGAGAAGTATATTCATATCATCATCTTATGCTTTACCTTTTCCAACAGAAAGTTTTGACGGGCTTCCAGTCTTACCGGCAGCTGTGTACCTACCATTTGTCTGACTGTCTATCTATGGCTGACAGATTTTCTAGCTACTAAGTTCATATCCGTAACGAGTGCAACACTTTCACTTCTCTGCTCTCTCTCACATGAAAGATGTATATAGGAGTGTTTTACATGTAAGTAAAAATAATATACCTAGGTTCTTTGTGGTAATCCAGACAAATTATTAAATACCTTTTCCACATTCACAGTTCCTAAGTAGGTTTATGTATACCTATTGTGTTCTGCCCGCCGGCGTCTTCATGATAATAAACAATTTTCGTAAATCCTTTCTAGTCTGACGAATTTAGGCCGGCTCAAGATTATAACCATCTTATAGTTTTAACTGAAGGCGGAATTAATATTCTGACGTGGGTGAGGATGTCTGGTTTCTTTGAAGTCCTGGGATCTAATTCGGTTTACTTACCTTGAAGTTTGATGCGATTTATGTTTTCTCTACTTACAAACGTGCTGTAAGAATTGCAAAAATGTTGCGTATCTCACTTAGCATTTGATTATGAGACATGCCTTGTTATTTATTTGATGTAAAATGCAAAAATAAGTTTAAATTAGTGGGTTCTTAATTAAAATCCACATGACTATATGAATAGAATATTCTTTATTGTACACCAAAATAAACAGAAAAGGACATTACAAAAAAATACGTGTAAGTACAATAGGCGGTCTTATCGCTCAAAAGCAATCTCTTACAGACAACCTTTGGATGGAGTCGATTTTAAATAGATATATTACGGGTAGTAGGCGTACAAATAATGATTAAAAAGGTATATATACAAGTATAAGCAAATAAACAATACATACACATATGTAAGGAAAGTTGGATATAATATTAAGTTAGGTAATGAAAAGGCTTTGATATATTTCCTTCTTACCAGCCTTCTCCTTCCTATCCTACGTCATCATCATCACTTAACAAAACTGTGCATCTCTAGCGCCACCTGTCATCAGTTAATATTAACTAGGTAAATCGGAGTTTATATATTTATGATTTTTTGTAAGCACACGATAGAGAAACACAATAGGAAAGACAATTCACAAAGGTACTGCTTATTTCTAAAGAAAATTCCAGGATACCCGCAAAAGATGTTAAAATACCAGATATTAATTCAACATAACCTTTTTCCATTATCTCACACTATTTGAACAAGCGTACCTAACTCCTTTTCATCGAGTCACAATGACTCGAAAACAATGCCTCTCACACGTAAGAATATTACGATTTCATACAGAAGTGCCGATTTCATATCTACATTATGAAATTCCATTCAATTACAGGAACATATTACACTCGCGTATTACCCTACTTTGGAATCGCTGCGTCGACATACGGAACGTCGATATCGACTCCATGAAATCGACATTAAGTAGCTACTTTAAAAGCACTAGTTCATTTATAAAAGTTTGGACATTGCTGCAAAAGGAAACGGTAGACGAAAATTTTCCCAGTACATCGCACTTTCTGTATCAAGTTGCTAATAAATTGACTGTGAAAAACCGCAATGCAGTATACCAAAGGTTTTATTTCTTTTCCTTTTCAGTAATTTGTGGTACATATGCAGTACGTCTCTTACTAGAAAAGGTATTTTACCTTTCATATCGTGTATTTTGAGCGGCTAGTAATATTTCAAGTTTCAGGCAGCTGAAATTAGAGAGCTCATGTTTCGAACATGAAACTTTTAGATATTAAGACGTGTCTACATGAATGTAGTAAAAAAATATGTTTACGTAGTAATCTGCGTGCCAGTGAAGCCATTAACCGCTTTATGTTGTCTAATTTCAAATAAAAAAAAAAAAAAAAACAAAATAATTAGTCTCCGTAATTAATAAAATTTTATTTGCAGATCTAAGTAGTCTAAGATTCTGATTAAATACTTAGTATGAAAAGCATACTCATTAAATATTTCAATTATAACTGAAAATCAAACTATGTTACCATCATACACATCAACATCGTTCATAAACGAAAAAAAAAAACAAACACCCTCATTGAAATCCACAAACAGCACTCACTTTTACAAAACACGAACATTTAACGCCTTCATAATTAACACACAAGATCGCCGATCCGAAATGGAGGCCCGTTGTCGGATAAGCCTCTAACAAAGTATACGGAGGTAACGAGTGGCGCCTTTGATCTCACGGCAGCATCGTCTCCTTTGCCTTCTTTGAGAACTGATTGAGCGTACCACCCTGTGTGCATACGGAAACGTCTGGCGTACTTACACGGATTTACCTACAACCTACAACGTTTCTTTACAAAAATCGTTTACATTTCGGACGGTTTTACTACGAAAGCCCAATGAGCCGTGCAAAGAGATTTATGTTGATGTTTCAGTATTGATGGCTTTTTATTAATGGTTTTTTAAGTTATTTTTCTTGTTTTTTTTCTTTCTTGTTGCTTATAAAGTTATCTCGATACGGAACAGCGGGGGTTCTTAGTAGCTGATGTTTTGGTACAATCAATGATTTTTCTGTGATCGGATCAGAGTTTGAGTATACAGATTGTTGTTTTTTTTTTCGTGCATATCGGATAAGTATGTATGTAGCTGTAGCAACTATTGAATATTACTCAGTTGCAATTTCCGACAAAAAAACCGCTAACATATTTTAATAACATCACTGGAGGAATATTACTGCTTTCGGCGTAAAATAATAATGACGGTCAATAATAAGATAGGTATTTCAAACGAACCGCAAATATCAATAGGTACACTCCTCGTCTGTTAGGTACAATTTGAATCTCATCACGTAGTAACCAGAATTAGAATCCCTTTGATATTGTTCTAGGAAACCGTGGTTCGTCAAACGTGTACGGATTCCGTACTACAGATTCTGTGATACCCTCGAATACGTCAGTGTAAGCATGAATAAATATATGTTCATAGCCGAAACTAGTTCCAAAACAAGTACACAATGAAATGCAACTACTATTACAAACGTTTGAATTTTGAAGGTTCATTTATTTACGACGTTTATGAAAATTACATTTATTTATTTATTTATTTATGTTAACACGGTTTTACTAACCAATTACATTAACATATGAGTAACACACATAGTAATAAACAGACAAGATAACAAATGATAACACAGGCATAATGAAACATCTTACAAATAAAAATATAGCAAAAAAAAAATAATAATAATAAAATAATAAACAAACAGTTTATAAACTTTCACAAAACTTTAAACATACTTTCTTAACAATATTAGGCTCATCTGTAAATAAATCACAATCGGGGAAAGTTTCCATGAGGCTGTTGAGCGCGGAAAGGACACGAGGGATAGGGGACGATGCACGGGCCACGGTACGGCATACGGGCACTGCCAGTAGACGGTGCTTACGAGCGCGAAGGTAGTTGTTTGGAGCGTACAAACGAATCAGCTCGTTGTGGAGATCCGGAGCATCAGTTATGCCTCTATTTATCTTCAGCATAATGATCAGCTGATCATATGCTCTCCTAGTTCCCAACATATTATACCCTAAACACCCTATCAAATATTTGGTAGGATACAAATAAGGATAGTAACCTAGAGAGAATTTATAGAGAAATCTCAGGATTTTTTTCTGGACCTTTTCAAGTAAAAGGGCATATGAAGCCTCATGTGGATTCCAGATGCAAGAACTCGCTTCTAACTTGCTTCTGACAAGCGTGCTGTAGAGGAGTTTTATGACGTGCTTGTTTTGGAAATCTCGAGAGTTTCTTAGGACAAATCCAAGCCTTTTGAAGGATTCTTTTGCAACCGTGGTAATATGGTCATGGAATGTCAACTTCTGGTCGAAAACAACTCCCAAGTCCTTCATGGTTGACGATCTGGTTACGATCGAGCCTTTTATTTTATATTCGAAGGTGATTGGATGCTGCTTTCGACCAAAAGTCATGACAAAACACTTAGAGGAGTTAAACTCCATCCTATTGTGAACACTCCAATCATAAACCAAGTCTATGTCTCTCTGAATAGCTTCACAATCCGATACAGTATCAACACAGGCGTAGAGTTTTAAGTCATCTGCATACAAGAGACATTTTGCAAACTGAGGAACTTCTGGAAGATCATTGATCATCAGAAGGAACAGTAAGGGCCCAAGAATTGAACCTTGACTTACGCCAGAACGAGTGTGATAAGTGCCGGATTCATAAATTCCAAGTCTCACATACTGCTGGCGGTCGCGGAGGTAATCAGCCAATAGACGTAGAAGGTTAGGGCAAAAACCTATAGCATGAAGCTTAGTAAGCAGGATGTCATTGTTGACCCGGTCGAAGGCCTTTCGAAAATCGAAATACAATACGTCAACTTGCTTACGTTTGTCAAGTTGTGCTGAAATATATTCAGTCAAGGTCAGCAAGTTTGTCTCAACGGATCTCTTGCGTCTAAAACCGTGTTGAGCATTACTTAGATGCTTTTCTACCTGTGCATATATAAGTTTGTGAAGGACATTTTCAAAAACCTTTGCTGGTGAGGATAAAATTGCTATAGGCCGGTATTCTTCAACAGCTAATTTGTTAGAGGTTTTGGGCATAGGTGTAACACGTGATACTTTCCATTGGGTGGGGTATAATCCTGTTTTGAGCGATAAATTAAATATATGACATAAAGGTGAAGCGAATGAATCTTTTTTTTTTTAATTAAACGTACGCTATCAAATAGTACGCTATCAATTGAATACGTAATTAAACGTATTCTGATGTTAAAGAAGACAGACTGATGATGATGAGTTATCGGGTTTTCAAAGACTAATGCCCGTTTTCACCAAGTATCTCTTAACGTTTCCGTAACTAAGTGCCACTTAGAATAAGGGCTCCCCCAATAATAAAGGTTATAAGGGACACTTAAACTCTGGTGAAAACGAAATTCGTATTAAGTGTTCCCTAAATGCTCTTAGGAGAACCCTAAATTTAGGTATTTGTTGGTGAAAATGGGCATTATTTTCTAATGCTAGATCGCAGTTGGTTATACGGTTGCTATAGCAATTATTATTTTATTTTCTCTATAGCTATTATACCGATTTATGACAACAATTGTCTACAAATCTGACAAACCTGCCAAATGTCGCTTTGCCAAAATAACTAAAATCTGGGCCGTGGTAGCCCTGAACATCCGCAATGACGAACTAATTTATATAAACGCGACGCAAAACAATGCCAAAAACAGACACAAATTGTATCTAGTATAGCGATGTATAACAATAGAAGCGAATTACTGAGGGCATGTTAGCGAAACTTCACACGAACTAGCATAAATACAAAAAAAAAAATATCAAAATAGAAAGTCGTTTATCACTATCTTGCTTGTGTTGACTCAAGTGTTGAGTCATGTTAAGATGTTTCGGAAACTTTTTAGTATAGCTTGATTTCATCATCATCATCATCATCATCCTCCGAGCTTTTTTCCCAACTATGTTGTGGTCGGCTTCCAGTCCAAACGGATGTAGCTGAGTCCCAGTGTCAGCTACTTGATTTACAGTTAGATATTGAAACAACTTTCGAATCTCGCATTGCGAAAAGAAAATTGAAAAATAAAAAAAGTTAATTTCAGTGACATTTTCATATACCATTTGACTCACACGTTTTTGCGTCCTGACATGGGTTTACCATTTCAACTTTATACAACGTTTATGGCAGCTGTAGCTGAAATGAACGAAAATTATATATTTTTTCCCAACTTTTAACTCCGATTTACGAGTATATTGTCTTCTTTGAGACGTCAAAGTGTCGTACGAGACTTTTTTGTTTCACAATATGAAGAACAATTTTATTTTACATTCATGAAATATTGAACGATAAAAACACATTTAAAGTTTCAAGCTCGGCATGACGCCAATATTTCAATATTAATAATTTTTGTTTCATATAAGTGTTCACTGAATATTCACTGATCCAGAAAGCAATATATGGTATTATTTGTCATCGGGACATTCGATTCGATATCGTATCTCAGAACCAAAAACAAATTCCGTAGTGTGAATTATAGTCCTTTTATATTGTCATTCCTTATTATTTACATCTCTATCTTCTAAAAAATCTTCAATTTATTTATTTATTCCTTTATTTCAGGCAATTAGGGCCCATAGAAACCCATTTAATAAAATAGATTATAATTTGAATTCTTGATTCAATCTTCTTAAACATTTTCCAACTATTCAAGTCAGGAACTTAAAAATTGTCTTATGTAACTGCACAGATATTTTCAATTGATCTTTGTTTAGAGTTTATTCCGTATACAATTTCTGGCTTTCCATTGATACCTATGTGCCGAAAAGAACGGGACGTGGTCCAATATTGCAAAAAAAGAGATCTATACGCTTTTCAACACTGGCTTTTGAATCTCCATTCACGGCGCAGGTCGGGGCCTGTATAGTCAGCAACAATGTTTGAAACTGTCACCTTGAATCCAAACAAAAAAATCTGTTTTGTACACCTATATTTGTAGCTTTTGTATCGAGCTTTATCAATTTAATGGATTTCTGTTAATAAAGTAATCAGGTATAACCTACAAATGGGTATTTAAAGTTTCGTTGCTAACTGTACTAGTGCGAATTTAATCCTAAAACTACAGTTGAGCCTTTTTCGCGCCTGAAACTATGGACTCGTGAAACAAGATTAGGCCTACGGGAATGAGTTTTAGTAAAGTTCAGTCTAAAATTCTTTATTAATTTCCCTAACTAACGAAATCTAATTTCTACTAAATTAAGGTTTACATCAAAATCTTATGTTCTGAAATATTTTACGTAACTTTATAAATAACAGTTTTAAATCGTGTTCATTTGTAAAAAAAAATAAGTTAATAATAACACACATAAGTAAAAATAAGCCATAACGCAACTACAACACATCACAAAAGAAAAACTAGCGGCTAGAAAGCGCGTTCCATAAAACGCACTTCAGACGCCGTGTGAAAAGCCCCTAACTCGGCCTTAACGACACTTATGAAAGCCAAACAAGAGGACAGAAAACACTATGTAGATGTAAGTAAATAAGATAATTAGTGAGGTGAAGGCGTCCGGTGAACCTTTGTTTTCCGTCCACTACCTAATTTTCTGTTCTCGGTAATGCGATGACTTCACGGAGGATAGAAAGAGCGGAGATGCCATAAGGAAGGTAGGTCAGGCGCATTCTTGTAGGTCAAGCAACGTACGGTAGGCGTGATCAGTTACTAGAAGTACCGAGACATTCGGGTATCTGGTCAAATCAGAACCAATCTATCAAATATTATTTAGATCATAATTACGGGTTCCATAGAAGACGTATAAAGGCTAAGCTAGTAACGTTGCTTGTCCCCCGAACACCCTCATTTTGGCGCGCTACTTTCTTAGAAGATTTTGCGTTATGACATCTCTGTTAGTCATTTGGTTCTCCATGGATGACTTAGTTCAGCAAATGAATGGATATAGCACTAACAAGCAGAAACTAGATACTGTTGAAGCTCGGTACTAAAGTGACACATCACATTGTTTGGTGGACAGATCATGACGTGATGTGATAAGTTGAGTAATTTCTAGAAATGCTTTAATAGGACATGTGAATGGGTGTTTGAGCGATGAAGCGATTATGGGGATGAATTATAAATCCTTACTTATATTAAATATGCGAAAGTAACTGGGTGTATGTCGCGATGTCCCGCCAACTATTTAAATCTGTGTAATTGTTCTGTGTAGTTCTTAGCTGGGGCCTAAGTCAGGACAAGGGTTACTTTTTGACTGTTTGCGGGAAGTCATCCATCTGCTAAACATTATAATTATTTCCTAGTTATTCTCGTCTTTCGTGGGTTATTAACGTTTAAAAAGCAGAATACTTCTCTTATAAAGTTTGTACAATTGATAATGTGAAATTGCATACCTATTTTATATATTACTACCCAAATATACCTTGTTTTAATATTGCATTTTCCTTTCGTGTCTAAGCTTCAATATGAACTAACCACAGATAAACATGACAGATGATGATCAAACAATGCAGTACAGCTGAAAATAACACAACACACAAATAATATCAGATTAAAATTACAATGGAATACAATAAGTACACTTCGATTTTATGCCAGAGTTTCGAATTACGAGTAACCTATGATTAATAAATAACATGTGAATTAATTGGTTTTAGAACATTCTGGGAAATTATAATACAAATTATCTTAAGTAATTAATTGAATTGCAACATGAAGCCTAGCTCTGCTTTTGAATGATTGAGCTGAATATAACTATAACATTGATTGACTGCCTATCTGACCTCCACAACCCTAGCTTTTGGGTAACATGATACTCTATAAGGCTGGTTGTTCCACAAATGAGTGGGTTGGGCTGTTTGTCTTCGAATGTCACTTAGCTTTCCAAAGCAATCTACCTACCATCTAGCTTGGTTTTGTGTTTTGGGGCTTGCTTTTTATGTGTAGGTATATAGGTTGTAACTAAGGCCATCAATGTTGTTATTTTTGTGTGCGCAAGTTTTCACCGTTAGCTAGATACTTCTACATAACATATTTGGTTAAAGTAATAAAAGCGATTCATTAGATAAGAATCAAATGCAGCTCTTACAATAATGATATTATGTACCTTCTTTACATTACGATATCGAATTTTACCTGTCTTTATTAATAATATATTAGAATTTTTAGTTACCTATTTATTGTTTTTCCGTTGATGCTGGTCGCAGACATCTTCCCGGAATGTTTTCCTTATACTGTAATGTAAAAAACAATAAACATAGGAGTTTTTCCAGCAGCATGTTTATGTCCCCGCTTGACAATATTGCACGTAGCGCAGTGTTTGTCATTTCCTTTATTATCCTACTCCGCGTCACTTTATGAGGCGCAATATTGAGCAATGACTACTCACATTTCGGTACAATGTTAAAATTTTACGACGAGCACACCAGATTTACACGACTGTAAAAAGTTATTCGTTGGTAATCTTCCTAATTGAATGTGTCATAATACTCAAGTGATAATATCGACACAGGTTGATGCCCCAGTAAATAGCTTCAGACGTAAATACATCCCGATCATTCAACGTATCTGTTCGAACACCGGCATCTCGTTTATTATTCATAGTCCGATGAGCGATAATAATCCTAAACTCCCTAAGAATGTTTACAGAGCCCTCTCCGGGACCAAATTAAAGATATTATTACATTTCTAAAGCTCTTTTTCTACATTCGGTAGATTTATCCGAGAAAAAGGACACGAAATATATTGCGATTAGAGGCTGAGATCCTCGTGTTTTTGTGCCCCTGTTTCGCTCGAGACGTGTCTGTATCCGCACCAGTAGAATCCGAAAATAAAACAATATTAACGGCAAAATTACCCGGTGTGTTACATTTCTATCGGAACATTGTGTTGTGTACAATGAGCGCTAATCTTCCAAGCCAATTTGATGGAGAAAGATTGCTGTGGAAATCTGTAAGATAAATTTTCCGGGTTCTTTATACGGTCGCAGGATGGAGGGTACATTATAAAGTCGGTATGCGAAATCTTATGACTTATGACAGATATCCAATATTCCTCGAGGCGAGCGGAGCGAGTGCAGCGGAACACTTATAGAACACAAATCAAGCGCGGAAAAATGAAGGAAAAGAAGCAAGACAAAGCGGCTGCTCGATCGACAAGAATTTCATTGTGAAATATGTGTTATTTTCTATGAAAAATGTATTCGGCTTTTAACACAATAACTCAGCAAAAGATGGATCGCGTTTGTGTACGTCCATACTTATGTAATATTCGTGTACCGTGCTGCTGTGTACCTATCGTGCGTGTATGGAGATTTATACAAGCTTCTGACCTTTCGTAAACAATGTATACACGTATACGTAGATGTTTTGATGCTTCTTGATATATTGTATTACAGTACCTACATATGAAAAAGAAGAACTCCGATATTCCTTTGAATACAGAGTTGAGTTTATTAAATTGCAAATGCGAGTTCAACATTATTAGTATAACGTAGTTATATCAATGATACAATAATTATCATGTTAAACACAAGTATCACTATCGCCAAATACATGAAATGATAAGAAGGGATGTTTCTTCCCTGGTCTTCTATTGTACTTTTTCTCCACATAAAACAGGTATCTGCTTTATTCGTAGAAATGCGAATAAATGAAGGAGGTCTTATCTCTATGAACTTTAAAACGGAAGGACCTTTTGATAAACGTCTGTTTTCTTAGATTTACATTGTAACAAACAGAATACAGTGCTCTACAAGTTTATTGAAACAAATATTACGACAAAGTATTCTGGAGATCTTACAGTGTTTTACTGTATTTACTTTAAGGAATGTACGTTTAATGTAGGTCAAACATCGGATATATGCATGCATATATTTCATAAGATTTATCTGTCTTATAGGAAATGAGAAAAAAAAATACAATAAAAACAACTAACCAAAAAGAATATTTAGATTTACTGTATTTATTGATTTGATTTAAGATTAAATTTATATTTCAATTAACTATGTATTTCGTGTAAATACAGTTTTTTTACTGTTTGGAGTTTTAAACTGAATCTTTATGAAAATCCTGTTTTATTATACTCAGTATTGTGTCAAGCGTAAAAATAAAATATGCAACCCCGTTATGTCTTGTGCACTTTATTAAATTAACTTTTGCATTTCTTCTTTTGCTGAAAAAATCTGCAGCAAAGGACCTTTTACCTAATTAAACTGACGCGTGTAAGCACTCTCAGTCGTCACTCAAGACTGCGGAGAAAAATTGTGTTCGTTCTTTTTGTGGGGATGAAACGCATGCAAGATGGAATTACTGTCCCAGTGTTGGGGAAAGGCCTCTTGCAGTACAACGAAGGCATGCGTGCTTTGATCATCAAACCTCTTGCGATTGCAGATTCCTTCACTATCTATCTGAAGGTAACCATCAATAGGTATAGGTACAGGTAAATAATATGCCAATCTTAAGTATCAAAATAGTTTAAAAAAACAAAAACATGCTAGTCATGTGTTGTCATCAGAACTCAGAGTGTGTGCAAAATTTCATTCTAATCGAACACTAGGAAGTGTGTAAAATTAAGATACCAAGATTTTCTTACATACTTAGTGACAAGTGAAGGTAATATAAGCGTGTTAAAAAGTGATTTATCTAAGTTATTTAGGTACTTGGAAAAGTTATTAGTGTTTCTATAACAAAAAGTCAGTTAAAAATCACTTCACTGGCATCAATAAATGTTTGCACCAACTTCGACCAACCCATACGGGGCCTAACTTTATATCTATTACTCGCCATCAATTCAGCATACTCTGTGCAAGCCCGATGGGACCATTAATCTGTGGAATGAGCCGCGGATTACCGTGATCTACATTCTGATGGTGTTAACTCTCAACATGCTGTTATGATTAACCCTATGATGAACGGGCTTGACTTGGGAATTAATATCTATGATTAACCTGTAATGTGCTCGGGTTTAGAAGGTGGATGAAGGTGGATTTTGGGTGACGAAGTTTTTGGTAGGGAAAAGCGAGTTAACAAATGACAAACTTTGCCACGAGGAAATCATTGAAATATGTGTCTATCTCTCTCACAAGGATGCAACAATAACACTGAATATACTAATAGATTTTTTTAAATTATGCGTTTCCTTATATTTTAATACATTATTTTCTTCAAACTTAATCTATTCCATCAAACAGTCGCACTTATTTAAACGCATCTACCTAACCACACATAAAATACATTACCCACTCAACACACTTCATTCTATCACCACGAGAAGGATTCATTAGTTGCCGACTGCCGTGAAGAGGCAAGCTAAATAAAAAGTTCAAATGGAAGTGTGACTCGGAAAGGCACCGAGGTTTAAAATATTGATTACCGAGATTCTTCGAGTCGACTGGATTAACGAGCTGAAGAAATTAGCCGGCAGTAATTGGCTGAAGAAGGCGAAGGTTCGCGTTGGTACATGAAGGGGACGACCTATTTTCCCCGATTGGTCATTGAAGGGAAAAAATATTTACCTGATACTAATTAAAAGAAATATATAGGTAATGGAAAAACTCGAAGTTCAAAGTATTTTAGCGAATGACGAATGTGTTACTATTTTACTACATGCGTAATGTGTAAATGTATGTGCGGAAAGCTATGGAAACATTAAGAATTACAATTCGTTTCTTTATTTCAATCAAATGAATGATTCATGAATTAAACGTAGGCAGCTAGGTATATTTTACTATTTCGAATTATTATCTCAAAGCGAAGGCAACAACGTTGTCATCGAGAAACAGAACAACAATTAATACGTTTTGCAAACAGAATCCCAACTATTTGGGTTGCAGAGAATTTGTCAAACAATGATGACTCAACTGAACCTTTGACTGAAGCTCAAAATGAAATGCAAATACCTACAGAACAAAATGAAGCGTAATATTCCAATTATATTTTTATGCATGCAGGTTTTAATTAAGGAAAATGAAATCATATAGTTTAAAGTCTCTTTTTGTTTGGACTCTATAAAATAGTGAAAAATCCGTTCGCACATGCAACTAAAAGGAAAATCGTGTTCTGCCACCGCTCATTTTTCATCTATGGGATTTGGAAGTACGAGGATGCGAAAATTAAGCAATGCTATCCGACAGATTATGTCCACTCCATTTGCTCCCTCTTTATTTATTAGCGTACGCTAGACAGGGAAGGACAAACACGCATTGTCCTATTTCATTACTTCATTCATTGTTTGTTTTACTGCATTTCTGTTCCTTTGTTTATCCTATTTTGGGAGTGCGACTTTTGCCGGAATACTTTAGCCGGGATATGGAACCTTGTTAGTGTAATCATAATTATCATTCCTCTTTTTGCCTTTTCCTTCCGTAGTGCTGAGGATATTTTGTTTTCAGAATATGGTTATGTTTTTTCACAAGACACCGTGCATACTTTGACAGGTATAGGTGAATTAATTTTTTGTGGTCATTTATCAAATGACCTCTTCCACGATAGGTGCAGTGAGTGTCTATAAAATTGTGGAAGTGATATAATAAGTGAAGTGAGAGTGTATGATTTACTGACTAAGTACAGTCACTTTTAATTTTTATTATTTTCCCTTTAATTTCTAACCTTGTTTTACCACAAATATTTTGTGTATAAAAGTGTCAGTAAATCAGCCAAGCAACCATTCTATTTGCGTGAAAGGTAACTAACAATATTTTATGACTTGACAAAGTTGTCAGTGATATCATATATCAATGGACCGTAACGAGGAGCCTCATGAATGTTTCGAACAGATGGTCGTTAGAGTACACGGTAATTAGTAATTGCTTCACTCTGCGTTAATTAAGCAGAACCCAGCATTAAGTAACTACTTTGAGCTTAATAATGCAGCTAATGACTGATATGATGTCATCTTGTGTACTGCAATTTGTCAACGTTGATTAAATGCATTTTGAAACTCGGCTTTTGAAAACACTGACATATACGTAGGTGTATCTTCCGTACTGTTACATTATTCCTCTATTTATAGATGATATTGAATCAAAGTTATGATTAATTAAGATATTATGCTCTTATATAAATTACGTCAGTATGACCTTTTGAAAATACACACTGTGCTTGCCATAAAGTTATAATAGCTGAAGTGATTGCCATTCTAAAGGATTGTGGGCGTAAAGATTCCTTTGTGTTGATTTATTTTTCATTACGTGGGATCCTTTATGGAGAAACATTACATTGTGTGCACAAGACAGGGATAGACGTAGGCCCGCGTCGGAAGAACGATGACGGCTTCAGAATACCAGCCATAGTCTGCTTTATGTGAATGGAAATACCCGCACCTCACGTTCGTTTGTTTAATAGGTCAATGTTCGTAAATAGCCAAGGAGGTTCGTGGTTATGGCATAATAACTATTTTGAACCATTTAGTGCTAAAATCTAATCAATCATTTATACCGACTCGTGTAAATTATTTTAAAGTTGTATTCATTTTTTTGATTGAATTATGGTACGCATTTTGGATTGTCAAAAATGAGCAAATCAATTAGGTACAAAAATTTTACCACAAACCGCAAAATAAAATAATTAGTCGACCATTAATAAGTGGATGAAAACCACAAAATGGCATTTACAACGATTGACGATATAAAGGATTTATGGTCATTTAATTTATCAGCGTTAATATGGCATGCACAAAAAAATTTTATGCAGTGGTATAGTAGTGCAAACATCGCTTTTATTTGTCTGACACAGCCTTCACTGTGCATTGTGAGGGAATTTTCATATTTGCATTATTTTCAAAATTTTTTTGCCAGCAAGGTTTCAAAGGTAATGCTGAAGTTCTACAAGAAGGGCAAGTGTCGTTATTTGAAATTTCTGAAGTGTGTTATTACTTTCCTCTCTTAAAATCTTTACATGAAATCGCATCCAAACCAAAACTTTTCCTCTTCTTGAGAGTATCTCTGCAAGTAATACCACCGTAAAAAGCCGCACACGATTTAACTGGCTGAACTTTTTCCTTCCATAAAAAGAAATTAAGATTAAAACAATAGCAGAAATATAAAAATTCATTTGGAGAAATTCCCGGAGCTCCCGGAAAAATTGCCCGAAGACAGCTACCGTCGTCACGGTTGAATTTACCTGGCCTCTCCTTAAACTGAGTGCAAAAGTAAAAGCAATATCTTATTCTCAAGTTCAACTAATCAGCTGAATCTTAATCACCTTTTAGGTACTTTCGCCACTCCGGGGCACAAAGTAAAGAAAAGATAAGTAAAAGCTTCTTTGCTTCCCTATTTAAGTACCTTTTTGCTCGGCGTGGTGCTATTGGCTATTCCCAGAAGGCATTATTTATTCTCGACCTGCCTTTTGACATCGGCCACTCGATGCGATAATCGACATCGAATTATGCAATTTACACAATTCAGCCTTTAAGATGTGTTGGCTTTTATCTCGTTGCATTTCCAGTTGTTGTGTAAATAAATGAATAAATAATGTTGGAAATAATGGCAGTTGTGTAACAGGTTGTGATCGAGTTTAAAGTAAAAATAACTGTAAGATAAAAAAATAATTCATAAAGCATTTATTAGTCTTGCAAACATGCAGTCAAGATAATTTAAAGAACCTCCTGCCTATTTCGAGTTTGTACCTCTATATGTGTGTATCATATACCACGAATGTATAAAACCAAGAACTGTTCCAGTTGACTACAAAGCAAGTATCCGAACGCTACCGTGAACGTCAAAACGATGCTAAAAGCGAATTATAGTGAAATCGCTCATTTGGTGTGGCAAGAGAGTTGCCAGATCCATCAGGATTATTCATTGGACATCCGAAATGGTACATTATTCACTGTGATTAACGTGCTCGGATCAGAACGTGATCCGTCACAGTTTTGGTCGCAAGACAATTACAATTACTGCAGTTGGACTGGGAGCGAGTTAAACGTTGTGTTTAGTATCGACTGTGGACTTTTAGGGGTTCGCTCTAAGGGAATTATAGTGTGCCACGTTTGACTGATTGCACTGACCATTGTAACCTTTGCTTGATGTAGCGTGAGACTGTTGGGTTTTGAATTTATGTCACACGAATTCCTGTCGTATTTTTTTTCCTGACAGTTCCAGGGCAGAAAGAGTATTAAGAGCTACGCACAATCACACATCGGTAACTTTGTTATGGCATAGATTAATCTATTAATCAAATTTCGACCTTGTGGTTATTAAAGAGAGAAGGTTAAAATTTCCCTATAAAGCAATAAACTAAACTTAATTGGCTATCCATAATAAATAACACCATCGCCATAGTTATTGTCGGCCATCTCAGCGCACTGGCAATCTATCATGACTTATGAACTATAGCGGTCTTCGAGTTAATCGCTATTGCTCCGCAGTACTAACGCAGCAAGTTATATGCACCGTCGACTAACAGGGGAAGAACAATGAAATAGGGGCAATGCAAATCAATAACAAAGCATCGTTTGATTCCTTTCTAAGTATATGTACACAAAGGAGTACCTATTAGAACAAAATCGACAGAATGTAGCCTTCTAGAATTTTATATACAAACTCAAATAGTTTGCTCACTTTAACATTGTTTAACTTTCAAATAATAAATTATTTTCTTAAATAATTGTCGATATTGGTAGTGAAAATAATTAATTGTTGATGAAATTGTATAGTTGTAATGACTGATCAGCTAACAAGACACGGTGACACAAACAGACAGTCCTACTGGCCTCAAAGCTTGTCATTATTTTATTCAATATTCAACAGTAAATAGAAAAACAATAGCCAATTCGTAATATCAGCACAAAAGTACACATTTCGACAGTCATTCTGATTTGTCAGACAATATAACGAAGCGAGAGACTAGACTTAATATTATTTTGTTGTCTTTCATTTGGTGATTTCATTGTTTCATTGTTCCCCTTGTTACTGTACGCATTAATGCCAAGAATTAATGACTTGCTCAAGTAAGTTCATAGAAAACATCTTAAAATATAAGTGGTCTTAAATTGTGAACAAGTTTATTTGTTCTGTGAGCTAGAAGAATTTTTAACGAGTACATTGAACTTAAATCAAATTAAAAATATTCAATTGATTTGAATGACTTGGTGGACCAACTAAGGTGCTTTCTCCGTAGAAAATGGGTTGTGGTTATCCACAATCCTCTAGATGGGTATCAGTAGTAAGATTTCGACTGGACAATCGATCACGTTTTCCACTTTCTGATCACCTAAGGCTGCAAAAAATATTATAAAACCCTGTTATATGTGGAAGCTTATCGTAAATGGAGATAATCCCATGAACTGCCTTTACCATACTCGCTGAGAAGAAGTCGCGGTTTTTACATTATTTTTTAGCCATCACAATATTTTTCTTCACTGTTAAACAGTACATTAACGTAAATGTAAATGGTAAACCTTCATAGTTCAGCTGCATAATCGCATTAATCAATCACTGTTACTTCATGGAAATAATAAGCCTCGCTGATTTGCACCACAATAGTTGCTTCAGCAGTAAACTGATTTATCAACGGCTAGTTCTCAAGCAAAATCATAAATATTCAAGATATTAAAGAAACTCCGGTTGGAAAGCCTGTTGTTTATGTAAATGTGTTGGTGATTGAAGTTAATTTTTATTGTTAGCCTCGTTTTTCTTTTGTTGTAACTGCCTGTTACTTTCAATTTTACTCGTAGTTTATAACTATGCTTCCGATCTATGTATGTCACCACTTCAAAGTAGAATAACCTAATCCTTGCAATTTTATTCACCTATAGCTTTGATAGATATTCTTATAAAAAACTATACCTATAACAGAAACAAGCACCAATCCCTTTAATTCCCCTCCACACACTTACATGAGATGGGCACCCATAATCAGAACAGGCAAAATGTAGGAAAAACATAAAGTATCAGCTGTTAATTTCCTCGACCAGTGGCGAAGACCAATTGAGGAAAATGGGTGATTACGACGCTCTTAAGAGAACTCCACTTGATAATATATCATTCGATACTGCTCGCAAGGTTATGCTCGAACTAACTAAATGGCGAATTCGCTTAATCATCCTTGAAGTAGCCCAGTTTTGGATTCGTGACTAATGTGCACTATTCGTTACTTAAATACCGGTGTGGTACGTTTATTGATAAACTAGATTCTGCTTGAGGATTTGATCAGTAGAGTTTAACAGCTCTACTTGTTAGCAGACGTTAATAACTGAGTCTGAAATATAGTATCATCATCTTCATCAGCATTTTTCTTCTCATCTCACTGTAGGGCACAGGCTTTGCTTAATAAACAATAGTCACTCGTTCTAGTCTAGTAGTAGAAGATAGTGTCAAATTCACATAAAAACTCTCATTGCCTACGTAAACATAAAACAATATAGCCATCAACATTCACTGCGCCAAGTTTACTCACATTCCAAACACAAGAACTTAAACCAAATCCTTCTCAAAGAAACCAGCTTTATTTCCTCAAAATAAAACATAAGAATTGCTCACAAGACACCATTCTTTCTGGGAGAAAAATGTAGCGTTTACACACCGCATATAACCACAGAGTTAGCAAAAGCAATAGACGTGACAAAAAGAATGGTGGCCCTTGGGAGTCGTGAATTTCTGTGGTCCCTGGTAGCTCCCGCTATCCGGGTATTAATCCCTGGCAGGGATCAGTCCCGAAGGGGCACGCGTTCACATGATAATTATTATACCCCAGCGGGCGGTAGTCTCGATTACGGTGACTGTGGTAACAGATCGTTTGTTACTGTAGCAACTTGCTATTAATAATTGAAAATTTTGGGAATGCATGCTGGGTTAAAGATGTGTGTACTGAAAAATTGTGTTAGTTGCCTGACCATAGATAAGTTAATGGTTAAGGTCATCAACCTTATTAAAAAAAAAGAAAGAAAAAATAAGTCGGCGCTTTTAGTAGCTAAGTATATGTTTTGTTTTGTCATGATTCAATGAGCTAAAAATATTACTAATATTGTAATTTGCACATTATGACATAATTTTATAAAATTTTAATAATGTGTTGGAATTTAATGTTATGAATACCAGCGTCCGTCTAGCGTAGCAACGTGTAGCGCTGCGTAGTCACCTGCTACGAGAGAGCGTAGCTTCCGTAGACATGTTTTCATTTTCATCTTTTAAAACAATATCTTCCCTTTGTGTAAGTTCACTTTATTCATGTATTTTCTTTCGGTTTTAATATATAATATCCAGTGACTACAGCTGACTTTTCTGTATAATTTCTGATGCAAAATATTAAGGTACGGTAGACTGCACATCAGTGGTAATTGTCATGCACCTTAACTCAATAGTAATAAGAACGATTTTCCTATAAAATTGTTACCACTGACCTGAAGTTGACTGTACCTATTTTCTTATTCAATCAAGTTTCCTCATTTAGTTCATAATACAAGAAAATAAAAATATACGTTCAGAAAGTACACTTTGCTGGTTTTACTTTTGGTCTAAAATCATGTTTCCTAGAAATACAGCATCTTGAAAATGACCAAAGAAAATGAACCATGAAAAAATATCCTTCATTTTTTGTGAGTAGTGTAAATGTGTCTGCATTTTTCAATTCCTTTTTGTTCATTTTAAAGCTTTACTTTTTTTCAAAACGTTTGCTTTATGTTGTAATTACGGAGAGAAAAGTATAAAATGTGTCACTTGTTTTCCAGTTGGTTTTCTCTTTTCCTAAGCGCCTAGCAACTTCACTTTATTACTAGAACCCTAAATTAAAAAGGTCGACTGGAGTTGAATGGGTCTCCATTTAGCTTCAGAAGTGTGTGTATAAAGCTATTCTTTTTACTTTTAGCAAGTATTTTTATTTTTTGATGCAATTACAAGTACAGGGCCATGAATAGAGTAAAAAGGTTGGTATATTGTTACCAAGTTGAAATAAGTTGATTAATAAAAAGCTGCAACTTACTTAAACGTAACATGAAAACTATTTTTTGAAACGTTAAATGAATGCTTTAGTTGTTACTTTTCTAAAATGTTTTTATTACTTTAATTTTGCTTAATATTAACGCTTATTTATTAACTTTACATACGATACTAGAAACTATATAAAGTTAACTAATTAGAATGTTTAAATTAGATTTTTCTATCTCCTTCTATTTGTCTATGAGAAACTGTACCACAGAAACAACAGCCAAAAATATTTTTGTATAACCTTAGTAATGAGACTGTAGTATTAAATACGTACATCAAGCTAAAAACTCCATTAATCAGTGGACTTGGCTAACGAATGATGAAGCGGGTCATCGGATCTTGTAACCCAGAAATTCAGGGATTCTTTACTTGGTAGAAAGAATGAGGTTTATGAAGAAAGCGGCCACGATATTAGACTTGTAATGGAAACCATTTGTTAGAAGATTTTATAAAAGTTTTTGTAATATTTTAATAGAACAATTTTTTTGCTAAGTTTCTTTCTCATTTTGTGGTATTTCTTGCTTGGCGGGTACAATAATATCAGTTTTTTTATTCAAATTTTGCTTTGCATTCTGCTGCTTTTATGCATTAAATCTTTTAAAATCTCAGAAATATAAGTTATATTAAAACAAATGTAAGTGTACTTAGTTGTCATTTATATGACATATTTTTGCTATTTTATTTCTAAACCTAGGCCTTGGTGCTTTCACATAATTTCACACATACCTCAATTTTACCAACGTACACAAAACCGCCAACATCAATGAAGTCAACAACTTTGAATACATTCCGTTTTAACCTGTATCATCAAACGAAATCGAATAGGACATGACGCCTCATTTGTGCAAAATTGCTTTTAACGTGAGAGAGATTATTTGGCCATTACACGCGCACTTCTGCGTTGAATGAAACGTTGAGTAGTGTGCGACCAATAGTTCATGTTAACGTGACGCACACACTATCTATTTCCATTCTGTAAGCTTTGTGCTCTCGTGTTTATTACGAGCGTACGCTTTAAAGGAGTTAATGACCTTTGTGAGCGATGTAATGATGCAATTATGACGTGCTGAGTGTTTGAGTTTGATAAGTATTTAATTGCATATTCTTAATAAGCTCAAATAAAACATTTTACTCTCTATCTCCGTTGAGAGCTTAAATAAGCTTTATATCAGAAAGATTGAATTTTTTATTGTAAATGTATGGATGTTTAATTTTTTACTTATAACTATATAATCATAACTTGTAAATCAGAGTAACATACAGCTGGGATACTTATTATCTAGGTGCGAGAAGTAGGGCTTAAAAGGTGCGAGTAAAATCGAGGGAACCGATCCCTAAATAAATGATACCAAAAACTTCACTTGTCAGATGTTTTGCAATACAATTAAAAGTTACTTCCCACTCCACAGCTCCAGTATTAAAAGCGCGCTTTCATAGTATTTAAATCAGTGTGTTAATATGCACCATAAACCACTTTGACATGGATTTTAACGACAGTTTGATAGTTCGTAAACTTTAGTGAAACTATTTCTGTAACGTATGATGTCGTGTTGCTCTTAAGGTGTATGATGATGTATGAAATTATTGCTCCCTTTGAATTTAGTAATCAGTCACTTAGCAGGCTCGTCGTATTTTAAAAGTTAGCTTATATTGATGTCTACTGATAAGATCAAATTATTTAGTGTTCACCAAGTTGCATTGCAAGAATTGTGTTGTTCTAGTAATGGGCTGCAGGTCAAACAGGCAGTTGTACCTGAACTCACAGTTGTCAATGATGAAGTCCGAGGTTTGTTAGTCAATATAAATAATTACAATTGTGTATACTAAATTAACAATTTCACACCTGTCTTTATTATCTTTACAAAGATAAGTTCACACAAAACTGAAATAAAATAAAACTCGACTTTTTCTTCTTTTGCAGGTGTGTTTATTTAAACGGTAATTAGAAGGGCTCTTTTAAATTCTCGTTTATAAGCGTTGAATGAAAATATATTACCTTATAATGGCGATGATTTAATTTTAACATCCTCCCTCTCTTATCTTTGACTGATTGTTCAATAATGAGAATGGGATGAGAAGCATTTTTTGGGCTTAATTACAAAGGTTTCTTTGGTGGTTGTTTACGAAAAAAAAAATTTGGAGTCTTGTCTTTTTCTTTTTATAGCTTGAATGAAATAAAAGTAGCTCATGTAGTACATATTATTATAATCAAAGTTATGTTAACTTCTGCGGTCATACAGTCATAATATTGTCATGCACAATCAGTTTCGCTTTGCAATCGAGCTACCTGTAGTGACCAGTTGATGCATATGCATGTCATTCAATAGCTATCAATCTGATATTTAACTCTTTTCTCCATTAATACGTTATTGACCAGGTTCAATGAGTATTTGAGTTTTAAGCAAAGTCCATATGTCAGCTCCCATACATACCAATTCTCCATTAAAACCTACCTACAAAGAATAAAGGCCGTTATTCACCAGCGAACATTTAAAGGTCTGATATCCCACATTTAGAAAAGTCGGAGACACATGTGTGTCCGTTTCCTTCCCATAACGGATGTAGCATGAAGTCACAAGTATGTAATTTCCTTTACAGCTCGTGGCCTTTTGTCAGGCATCTTTTTCACTTTTTTATATAATTAAGGCTGCTTTGTAGAAGCTGGGCTAGCTTTAAATTTGGTTATGTGTGACTTATGAAATTTTGTGTGCATGAAAAATTGCGGTTGACTTACAAAATGGTGAAAGTTACGAATGTTATATAATTAAACCTCTATAAGTATGTTAAGTTATTTATAAAAATATATATATAATAAAGTAAGCATCATTATGCATATTCGTATCTAAGCTAAATTATTAATACTTTGGTAAAGTAGTTAACAGATTTTAAGAAATAATTGGCAATTAAATGGAAATAACAATAGATTGCATCTAATAACATTTACTTGAAACTGCACTAGATTCTCAAGATTGAGATCGCGCAAATGTAGAGAAAGATCGCAAACAATCTAAGGAGTTATTACTCTCCGAGGAACCTTTCACTTTGTGCTAGACAATGTCCTCGAATCAATATGAATATTAGCTTTAAGGATCTTACTTTTCAAGCTACTGTAATCCTGGTAAACTGCGCTGCTAACATACGTATGTAATAACAAAGCACAAAAATTTTCAAATTATGTTAACAAGAAAAAATATAAAGATAAAAATATTAAATACCAAGAAATAAAAAGTCAGATAGAAAGTAAGATGGCTGCTTCAATATTTAATTACTTCTCTCGTATTTAGCTGATCAGATCTGCCTACCCACCACCGAAATCCGATAAAAAAAAAAAAACAAAAAAGTCTGTGGTACTGTGGGCGTGAAACTAGAGTTTCTCTATTAATACAACAAAAAGACAAAAGACACCGAACAATAAAGTTCTCGTATCGTCAACTATCTCATTGTTACCATGTCTGAACATCCATCATCCTATTCCCAGAATTAATGAATACCACACACGTATCGAAGTTTCAAACAAAAAGTTTGTACAAACAAAAATGCCAGTTAATAATAGTAGTATGATATCCTTTGATCCTGAGTATTATCAATAACTATTTCGGCCGATATCGTACCCACAGATGGCACGGAAGAATATAACAGTATTATGAAGTTCCTGAAAGCGAGTATTTCCTGGTTTATAGGATTACCTGACGGTACCGTGGCAATATTGAATCGAATACCGAACTGGCATCGGTAAATGTAAGAGTTTTTAAACATAGATGAAATATTAGACCCGTAGTGGCCGCTCGAGTTCCTTTGATTAAGTAGTTTTAAAATTGGTTCCACTTTATTGGCAAAAGTTACATTGCGATATTAAAAATGATTGGTAATTTTGTTTGATGTATTATGAAATGAATCTGAAAGTAGTCTGACTTTATTGATGTTACATTTCAATGATCGACTGCTACTGATCACATGTTGAAAAAAAATGATAAAGATATCACCATTTATTTGATAAAAAGACTTTATTATTTATTGAGCTAATAAATCAGGACATAACTTTTACAATGCTTTTTCTCCTTTCTCAAACTTTACCATGCACCCAAAGAGCACATATTTAACACCAAAAAATATTGTCAAAGTTATTCGCAGCAACAAAAAGCGATAATGATAATTGCTCCGTGCACCGTGACGAACAATGCACGCTCGGGTAACAAATTCAGAATGTTCAGAGCTCTTCATCATTGGAATTTAAGACCTCGATCTCGGACTACCACTTCCAGCCACCGGAGTATCGTGACCAAGATTTACTCAAACGAGACACTTACTCGTGTGGGACAAAATAAAAAGTTTGGTTTTATATATAATCATTCTTGAAGAAAAACTTTAGATAAGCAGGTAACACAATAATACTAGAGGTAGTTAAGCGTTGATTAGGTAGATCACGTCCGTTTGCAAAAGATGGTGGTGTTCTGATTTTTGTAGAATACGGTTTAGTCACAATGTAGGAACTTAGGTAATAAGTATGTATGAATGAGTTCACATGTCACAATTTTCAATGCCGTTAAGGAATATCGAAAAATGTTATCAAAGATCAAAGAAGGATACCACGTATATTCGGTATATTTATTAGTCCATCAACCCGTGACCCCAATTTCGAAATTTAAAATACGACTCACGATTTCAATAAAGAGTAAGACATTGAATTTCTAATAGAATCCGTGGAACGGAGATGTTGCATAAAATTTGGAGTCGTCCTCCTTGAAGCCGGACGTTTGGTCACACGATGCCAAGCAAAGTCACAAGAAACTTCCTCAACTAATGCAATTAGACACAATTATCTCGGAATTTGGAAGTTTTTGAAGTACAATTCAAGAGTGTAGTCGCGAGTTCTTTATCACTGGTGAAGAGGCGAGTCTCGAGTAAAGAGGTACGTATACTATTGCAATTTGTACAAAGTGAGCTCTTTCCACCGCTCGTATTTATTTCCCGTGGAGAAATGGCCGCGTGCATTCCCTACCACGTTATTCTGAGAGGAGATTAAACGTCAACATTCTGAACAGAGGCTCCGCGCTCTAAGCTTTAGATCATTCGGTTTATACCTATTATCATATTAACTTGCGTTAGATAGCTTGAGCTGTCGGAATACGTTTGCTTTATTTGAAAAGCGTTTGCTTTCAATGTACGCTGCATTTATTGTCTGTTATTCAATTTGAATCGAATAAACGTTATTGTATCACTTCCATAAACAAGCGTAGGTAAACGTAAACAATTAAATTGTATCTCAGAAGATCCCTTGAGAAATACAATCAGTTATTGCAAAGAGACTCATTTAAATAAATTAATATTAAACAAATGCATAGCGCAACAATAAACAGAAGTTTTATTTTTATTTATAGCCTGAATAACTCTTTCTGCGGTTTTGTTGGCTCCGTTCTGCAATAATAAATTTACTGAGCATAAATTAAGTACGTCACACGGTTTGTGCTGTAAACCTTTCTACGAAAACCATTCGCATTTGTGTTAATTTGTTATACAACATATTTCTTTGAAAAGGTCTCTTCCTGAATAATGATTGCAGTTTAGAGAGTACCTTTTATGCCTTATGCTTGAATTGTACATAGGTAATTAATTTCAGTTCTTTTTACGTTAGCCAGGTACGATTGGTGTGTATAATTCATGCCTTCACTTTGTAGGTGACCACAGGAATGTTTAACTAGCACAAACGTGTATTGTAAAAGAGATTCATACAAAACACTATTCCAATCTCAGGACACACGTATTCGTTTACCAAAATTTAAATAATAAAAAAGACAACATAAAAAAAAAAACAGGTAAAAAATAAAAATAATATTTCCATTTCTTGGGCGTCAAGGGACGTGGTAAACACCGTTGGTGGCAGAATATATTGTGTATGTATTATTTTTCTTTGTATACGTTGTCTGTGTGCACAGTTTTTGACGTTTACTCCGTAAATAAAAACATACGAAGTCAGCTGGTTTCCCTCGGAAGTCGTAAAATAGCGGGACGAGCGGGAAGGATTACTTTCGTACGTTTTACGAGACAGCCCACCTTTAGTGCGATATGTTGGACAAATTACTATGCTGATACGGACACAAAAAAATAATATTAGCAGCTGCTCTAGTGTCTAAAGAAAAGTTACAGAAAAAACAATTTTGATACTTTAAAAAATCTGTAAGTACTGTTTTCTTGAAATCTCTATTTTTTTTTTTGTAAAAGGAGATAAAGTCGTTTTTATTGTTTTAATGATTTTTGTATTGACGAATATGCTTACTAATTTTTGCCGTGGCATTTTTATTACTTCTATTTAAATAATAATCTGATGTGAGTGTAATAATGAGAACCCCGATAGTATAATCATAATAAAATATGAGTATACTCAACTCAAATTACTAAAACAATTGTTTGAAATCTCTCCTCCTATAATTTAATATCGACAGCTAAAAGCGATTGCTCAGTTTAGTTAACAAACAAATATTGCTAAACAGTTTTCAATTTTAACACGAGTTAGCTTTATATTTTGTTTACAGTACTTATGAATAAACAATAATAATTACAGATAGGCATAATAGACATAATATTTATTTGTATAACACAAAGGTTAATCGAAATTATGTTTTGTAACAATTCAGATTTAAATAAATATGTGCAGTATTCATATTCAACGGTTTGTTTAAAGATCGTGTTTTTGCATAAGCGATTGCTGTTCATTGGAATACCGTCGACGGAATATTGTGCCAATAATATTTTATGTACCTTGATGTGAAGCGTTTTAAAAGTATTTACAACAAGTGGAGCTCTCGTGCTAATAAAATATTGTTTACTTCGTAGAGAGGTAGATCAGACATACTTATGTAATTATACAGGTACTTATTTATGTATATTTGTAGATCCATGTCTACGAGCCATAGCACGAAATACTCTTAACAATTAAATAAAACAACTTTTAAGGATTTTTTCGCGGTCATATTAATATTTAATCCCGACGTTTCTGATCCTTTACAGCATCCATAGTGAAAGTAGTTTTATTTAAATGTCTAATATTCGGGTAACGTTTAAGAAAATTTTCTTTTCGGTTAAAACAATTATAAGTGCGGTATGTTTTGGTAGGAATAAAGGACAAAGACTTCCTTGAGTTATAGTTGAATCGTGCGCAATAGTGCTTGGTCCGCGGAACTTGCGGCATGCAGATGAAGCAATGTATTGCATTTATTATTGCAACTTTATTTTGTAAATAAATGGAGTAAGAAGTACTTAAGTTTAGAGCTATATTACTTTTTGGAATTAAGTTTTGAATTCGCCATCTTTAATGTATAAAAGTGGGACAATATACAAATAATTAAACATGCGTATGCGTTCGTATCAAATTTCAAGATCTTTTCCAAAAAAGTCGTCTAGGTACACGTATAAATTTTTATTATTAGCTAAAAGTCTCGTTTTTGTGTATTTTTGGGTAGAAGATGAATCACTTCATAAATTGACACTTGAAATTAAGTACCTACGTTTCCAAGTTACATGATGACAACGTAGGTTTCATCATTATAGGCACAGAATATTTGATACGAATAATGTTAATTTGTTGCTCGCAAAGCCTCTTCAATGAGTGTTTGTCACCAGTAACAACAAAGAGCCCTTCACTCCACAGCCTTCATTACCATACACCTGAACATTATTAGGGATACACAACTTATATCTCACAAGGGATCACTTTCTCTTAAATGTAAACGTAAAGAATGCCGTACGGCCATAGAACTGAGAAAAAGTACCTAGTTATTTTCTGCTATGTATTTAACTATGATTATCGTATTAGTTGTGTTTATTTCAGAAACGCTATTTGAAACCATCATGTGCAATCATAACAGTTACATACCCGTCTAAGGTATAAAATTATACGTATATTTACAGCTGACTATAAACCGTTTTTGTCTTAGGTCTGAAATTATTCACGAGTCCATTCATCCTGCAAATATGTACTAGAGGTTATAAAGTGACTATAATTTCAAGAACAATCGTTCAGAGACTTCTTCTTTTTAGATGTTTATAAAAACACGTGAAAGGTAAATACGGTACATTTTGCACAAACATTTTACAAAGGAATTACACGGAGATTTACGTGTCTCCGTAGAATCAGTATGCGTACCGCATATTCGTACTTTCAGAGGTGAACAAACGATAAGTGCTAAGAAAACGACTGCTGTGAAAATGTATATGAAAATCATGCGAATTTCTTGAAGGCTTTAAAACTTTAAGGCTGCCTTGAGAGTTATAAATGTTTCGCCTTTTATCATTGGGTATAAACGTTAGCATTCGCAATATTATGATAATAACAATTTTTATTGTTTGTAAAATTTTCAACGGTTATTGCATGTAGTTTGAATACCGTAATAGTTGTTATGATTAAACTAGTTTTGTTGCTTATGTTTTTATAACGAGTTTTGCAAACTTTCTTTTCGTTTTGAATAATTTATTACATTTAATCTACTCTCCCTTGTAAAAGTATAAAACTTTAAATACAATGTTTTTTTTTTTAATCTGACTTTTATTGAAAACGTCAGCGATTTTTTATTATTACTAAAGTATCGCTGATTGGGGTTGAAACCAAAAACCTTTTTAATTCTCTCTCGTTACGATGCCTCGTTTAAACTATTATTGTTACGTACAAAAATATTTTGGACGTTGATGTACAGTTGAATGATTTTTTTTTTGCAATATTAATAAATGTAAAAACCATTTTCGATGGCCATTTCGGCTCATCGTGACGGTTCAAACATTTTCAGAACTCCGGCTCGAGCAGTTGTTACGAACGGTTGTGTGTCACTCTCGTAATTATAATAATTAATCTACCCACCTACTTACAATATGGTTTTAAGTAAATGTGCTGTGTGTAAGAAGAATATTACGAAAAAGGCGCCAGGATTAGAGTGCAGTAGATGCAACAAAACAGTCCATGCTGACTCAGCCTGCGCAAAGTTGTCCAACAAGCAGCTGAACACCCTACGCAACTCTACAGGTATAGAATGGAGCTGTGAAGACTGCATGCTAAACTTGTCACGTAGGTCATCTTTTCTCGTTCCCGATGACGAAGGCGAAGAGGATTCTGATTCTGACCACGTCGTTAATGCGAAGGCCACTTTTGACCCTCGCAAACTGGCACAAGACATATCGCGAGAACTAAAGAAAACCTTTCGCGAAGAGATAAGTGGCCTACAGTCCTCACTACAATTCCTAAGTGAGCAAATAGATTCTATGGAAAAGTCCGTTAAACACCAAGACACTCGAATCAAAGAACTTGAAAATAAAAACAAAGACCTTCACAACAAAAACAAGAACTTGGAACTCCGAGTTGCTGTACTAGAACAGGATATAAAACAAATTGAACAGAATACGCTCTCGTTAACACTAGAAGTAGCCGGCTTACCTGAAATTTCACCACCCGATGTTCCTGATGTACTAGCAACTGTTGGCACAAAACTTGAATTAGATGTTCAAGACATTCAGTTCTCGTATCGAATCCCCGGCAACAAAGACAAACCCTGTACAATCGTTGCCGAAATGAAATCGAAGAACGCACGAAATCAATGGATCGCTGCTAGCAAAAAAAAGAACATGACGGTGGGACAAATATTCCAAGACGTCGCCGAAGACAGAGCTCATAAACGTATCTACATTAGAGAAGCACTCTCAAAGCATTTCAAGACTCTTCTATACAATACTAAGCAACAACTACGTGAATCATTTCAGTATATATGGTGTAAAGACGGAAAAGTATATGTAAAAAAAAACGATAATAGTAAAACATATGTTATCCAGTCTGTACAAGATATCGATCAAATTAAAAAAGAAAATAAATCGTAAGTAATCATAATAATCAGCCCCATTAGCATTTAAGTTTTCTATATCCCTCCCTTTGCAAACTACATTTTAGTACTCTCTATGGAAGAACTTCATATTGAAGAAATTATTGATTGTAATTCGTTAGACTCTTTTTTTAAACAGTTACCTTCCACAAAAAATCTAAATTTCTCTTGTATACATATAAATATCCGATCATTAATTAAAACTTTGTAAAACTACTGCAAATCATTCATAACTGCCCAATTCCTATAGATATCATTGTACTCACGGAGGCTGGAATATCTGATAACATTGTTCAGTTGTATAATATACCTACCTACAATACATATTCACAACTTCGAGCGAATAAAAAAGGTGGCGGAATAATTGTGTACGTAAAAGATTATTTAAAGTTTACTCCGATCCAATACAAAAGTTTTACTTTTGAACATTTAACAGGAATTTTGAAAATAGGACGTAATCAAGACATTGTATTGTGTTCCATATACAAACCACCAGTTTCGAATAAAACAACCTTTGTAAATGAATTAGGCAGGTACATCTCTCAGTTTGATTCAAAAACTAATCTTATTTTGGTAGGGGACACAAACATCGACCTAAAATCCATGTCATCTCATAAAAACTCGTATTTAGAAACACTGCACGGGCGCGGATTGATGTGTGGAATCACGGATTACACGAGAATTGAGACAAAGCAAGATCTTATCACGAAAACTTGTATTGACCATATATTTGCTCGTCTCCCCACATTAGACCCGTACTCGGCAGCGCTAAACATCGTACTGGCCGATCATCGTGCGGTAATACTTACCTGCGTAGATAATACTGCTCTAAAACAGATACAGCATGTTTCGAAAGTCAGCATCGACTATAATAAATTCTATAACGAGTTAAGTAAGGTTAATTGGACTCTAACAAATGATATGCAGTCCTCAAATGAAATTTATAATTTTATTTGCAAATCTTTTACCTTTGCACGCAACCAATCATATACGGAGAGTATTTGCAAGAAACGTCGTAAAATATTTCGAGTACCTTGGATGAATAAAAATATTAAAAACCTTTGTGACAAGCGTGATGAACTATTCCAATTGTGGAAAAACAATCCAACAAACGTTCATATAAGATTAAATTACAATAAAACTAGAAATAAAGTTCATAGGTTATTGGAGAAAAGTAGAAATTTATATTATACAAAAAACATAGAACATAATTTTAAAAATACAAAAAAAGTCTACCAAATTGTAAACCAAATGCTTGGCCGGGTAACGTTATCAGTCGATGAAGCGATATTGAAAGCTTTCGATGCACAAGGATTAAGCATTAAGACAATCACAAATGGCTTTGCACGGGGTTTTGATAAAGCAGTTAAAGAAATAATTCCGAATTGTAATTTGAAATTATTAGACCCATTGAACGACTGTAAGCCCGTAAATTCATCTATAATGTTTCAGAAAGCCACAACTGATAAAATACAGAAAATTATTAAAAACCTTGACTCCAATAAAGCTCCTGGCGACGACGCTATTAAAGTCTCAGATCTAAAAGTAATTAATAAAGAAATATCAGTAGCAGTAGCGAACCTTGTTAACATTAGTGTTAGAACAGGTATGTACCCTAAATCTTTGAAAAAGGGTTGTGTCAGACCTATTTTCAAGAAAGGTAAACGCAACGACTTCAACAATTACCGACCAATAACTATTCTGTCAACAATAGATAAAATCGTTGAAAAGTACGTGTGTCAACAAATCCACAAGTTTTATAGTGACCATGGTGTTATACACCGTAATCAGTTTGGCTTTCAACGTGGTAAAGGTACTACTGAATTGCTATCTAGCTTTACTGATCAAGTCAATGAACACATGAATAATAAAAATCACGTGCTAGCCCTATTCATAGATTTTTCTCGCGCGTTTGACACCCTCAACCACACACAACTCCTAAACAAGCTTGAGACTAGTGGTATACGCGGTCCTCTACTAGAATGGTGTAACAGTTACATTAGCGACCGTAGCTTTCAAGTCAAAATCGAAAATACACGTAGTGACACTATTATCACTACTGAAGGAACGGCACAGGGATCAGTAATCGGCCCTTTACACTTCTTGACGTACGTAAATGACATGAACAGTTACTTAGAACATTGTACTTGTTATCAGTTTGCTGATGACACATGCTTATTGGTGGCCGACAAAGACCCAAATAAAGCATGCAAGCTACTACAGTCCGACTTCAATACACTAAGTAAGTGGTGTCATGACAATGGTTTAGTGCTTAACCCCAACAAAACGAAACTCATGCATATCAGGTCGCCTTACCTTAAACAGTCGTTAACCTGTCATATAACAGCTCACGAACACAGTTGCCTACACACTGTCTCATCTTGTTGTTGCCCTGTTATTAAACTAACTGACTCACATACCTACCTGGGACTTAACATTGATGACAAGATAAATTGGACCAACCATATTGAACATGTCTGTAATAAATTGAGACAGTTCCTTGCAAATATCACCATACTTACCAGACGTATTCCATATAAGGTTAAAATAATGCTATACAACTCATTGGCGGAGTCACATGTTCAATACTGCCTCAGCAGTTATGGTCGTACCTATAACACACACCTCAACAAAATTTATAAAATTCAGTTACGAATATTAAAGAGAATAGTGTCACCAAAAACTAAATTACGATACAAAGATAATGAATTAGGCCTTTTTAAACATTGTAATACTTTACCAGTCCACCTCCAATTCAAATTAAATTTATTAAAGGAACAGTTTTTTAATTCATACTTATTCACAAAAAAAGAACATTCTGTATACACAAGAAGCATCGCTCAAAACAAGTTATGTACAGTGCGAGCCGATAATACGTTCGGAGAAAGAACTACTTGCTATATGGTTCCCCGGTTAATTAATCAACTACCCTCTGATTTGCGAAATAAAATAACAAAAAATAATTATAAATCTGTTCTCAAAAAACATCTGTTGGATGACATGGGGATTGGAACGTGGTGATGTACTTGTCTATTCAATTCTCACACACTTACTATTGATTGTGCTGTAATTCTTTATTGTATAATTCGTCAACAATTGTATTGAGATCCGATTTCCGTAGCATAAGGACAAACCTCAGTGGTTTATTTGTGCTATTGTAACAGAAAATTGTATGTTTTTATGTTTTGATAATAAAAAAAAAAAAAAAAAAAAAAGATATTTTTTAAATTGGCAAGTTCATCAAAACATCACAGCATGTATTTTCATGCGCTTTCCGTTTCACTCGATTACACCACTTGACGTAAAAGTTCAAACGTACTTCAGGATCGATTCAATTCAGTTTAAACCGTCGATTACAGCGGGCGCGTCGATGCGAAGCGCAATTTTAAATGCTTGCGGTTGGCACAACCAGTTTGTTCTATCTACTATTACTCTCCTACGATTTCGGCCCAAAATTCGGGAAAAGCGCTGGCGTCGACCAACGCTGCCCATTCATTTGGTCTTGCCATTAAAAGGGAGCTTTTAACTACAGCTAATTTATGCAGCGCACGGTTTGCCGGGACAGATTACAGAGTGGCGTGTCCATTCTGTGCACAGTTTGGGCCTGAATCACGCCTGTCGAATGTGTTACGTCTGGTGGAAAATTTCTGGCTGTTTATTCGTTTGATTTGTAGCCGTGAGCAGAATTTGTGCCAGTAGATATTACTTTGTCGAACGTAGGTATGCCTGTTCTAGGTGTAATTACTGTTGTGTGTAACACGTCCATTCTCCGCTACACAATGACGTGTGAGAGCCTTTATAGAACATTTAGGAGGTTTTAAAATAAATCAGAAAAGTTGAATTTTGAAAGGCACCGAAGGCCGCGCGTTACATGATTCATCAATATTAGTTGCCGTTCACGGGACTAAGTTAAAATCGACAAAACGTCAAAAAAGTATGGCGTAATTGACTGATAGCTCCCAGTTTGAGTGTGGAAAAAATAAAAATTAAGATCCTGAAAAATTTCGAGGCAATTAAGATTGATATACGCCGCTAATTTGTATAAAAATAGTCGTAAATGATCAAATGATTTCTATGTAATATAATTAAGCTTCTAATTGTTTGACAATTAACAAGGGTTAATGTTAATAGTCAGGGGAAATAATCAGGTAGATGCTAAATTGTTTGATTAGTAAAGTTAAATATTAACTTGATATAATTCCCCTACTCAATGGTTCTTCCTAGAATTTAATAGACGGTAGATGTTTATAGATGTTAAACATTGGATTTTCAGTCTAATGGGATTTGCATTATTATACCTAATTGTGAAATGATTACTTTATAATAAATTCATATACACTCCATTAGGGTTACTATTTCAAAGTCGATACATACCATTTTTTTTAGGTAAGCTTAGAAAAGCAAAGGAAATTTCTGTACCTAGAATATTGAGAAAATAAATTTGCTTAAGGCATCGGAAAAGGTAGCGTAGCTTTGTTGTAGGCAATCGCAAAGGAACGAATGTTGGGGAAGAATAAATGGTAGTTTTTCCTAGATGCATGAAGGATACTTAGGGTAAAAGTGGGAATGCGGCAAATAGCGGAACACTGATGATTCGAAAACTACCACTGAACAAAGCATGTCGTGGCTACTTCATTGTAAATTGCTCCTTAATAAACGTATTATTGTTTCCTTCTTATTATAAACGTATAGGTACTAATGAAAAGTCCCTAAATTGCCCGCACAAGGGTCTCCTACCGTAAAAGGTTGACATTAATCAAAGAAGTTTATCAAGTAAGTTTATAAATTACCCGTAACGACCAAGTTTCGTAAGCAAAATACTGAGTTCGGAATGAGAAATGGAAGTCTATTATTATTTTTGTTTGTGGTGGTGACCAAATTATGACTTTAAAAAATACTTATTCGGATTTTGATTAAGTTCCTGTGTTTGTATAAATCTGTTGGATTCGAAACGAAATATTCATAGCTTACATATTGAAACAATAAACTACCAATATATAGACCACGTAACTCATTCCTAGTTGCACTGAAATAGCCAGCAGAAGGAAATAAATGCAAACAGAAAGCGCATAAAACAAAATTGGAATCTTACAAAGTTTATTTTTCGATTTATGCAGAATGAACAACTCGATTTGCGGTCACAATCGTTACTTACAATTTCATTCTTTGTTAAAAAAAAAGTTTAAAGGGGAAACAAGGCGGTGCCCGTGCGATCACCAGCCTTTCCGTCAAAAGCGATCCAATCGTTCTCTTTATTGAAACAGCCGTCTGCCGTCTTTGTTGCGGGAATTCCCTTGAATCCAATTTATGCAAAGTATTTACGAGTGACAAGAATTTATTTGACGTGCCAATTTTGCACCCCAACGTTCCAGCTCACGAGCCACATTTTAAAAGCGCTCGGCATGTTAGTGATTGAACGGTTTACATGATATTTCGTTACTAAAGCACGACGTGAGCGTACGTAGATTTTCTATCAAAGTACAACGAACGTCAGCCATTAGAGAGGGTTTTAATTTGAACCTAAACATTTTCGAATCTGTGGTGGAGACAGTGACAAATAACGTGAGTGTCATCTTTGAGGCTGCGATGTGATGGCGGAACGACAACGCGACGGCGAGTCGCCTTCATACTGATACAAACCCGTAAACAACAGATTTATGGCATCGTGTAGCCACGCGCTGACGAAGACAGATGGCCTTATTATGTAACTAGCCGTCCTTCAAACCAATTATGAACACTGTGATTGACCGCGGTAATTAAATTATGTATTTTTTTATTAAATTTTGGTAACCAAACGACCTGAAATGAATTTATAAAAGTTCTTATGTTTTGCAAAAGTTTTAGAAAATAAACAACACAGTTTATCCTTATCTAAATTCTATTAAATATCTTTTTATTAAGTACAAAATTGACAATATTATCCATATTTGATAAATAAAAAACCTTTAGTCAGTATAGAAGCATATCGACATTGTCCTAAACTTTTTTCGTGCGTATTCAGCTAGCTCTAAAATACTTTGTGTCAAAGATACTGCCGCTTGAGTAACAAATGTTAAAGTTATCTCAAAAAAATATTATTATCTTTGGCGTTCCACATCGTACAGCGCTTAGAGGGTATTTGATTAACGATCCGTATTAATTTCATCCAAAATCCCCGTAACGAGGCGCGCGAAGGCAGGTACAGTCGGCTGGCGCAGAAATATCGTCATACCTATAATCCTCGTTATTAATGCTAGTCATTCACCGTCTGAGATGGCCATCAAAAACCTTCCAAGTTCCGCCCTATACGATATTATCATTAAGTGGATTGGTTCGGAGTTCATTGCGGCTGCGAACATTCGATTTGAGATTAAACACGATTTAATAACAATGCTGACACTATTTGTTGTAGAAAATTAGTTGAAATTAATGTTTACGTTACACGTTTATTTGCGGCGGCGTCTGTTATCGGTGCGGTGGTAGGCTCGCCAGTAACCGCTAGAGTTCGTGCCGGCCGGCGAGTGAGCGAACAACGTTGTATAAAGTATGGTTTTAATTGTGCAAGATGTAATCCCTCTTCGATCGGCAAACGTTTTGGGAATAATTATGTTCGTATAATCCTGGCCGTGTCTCTGATGTCGGTGCTCCCCCCCCCTCCTCTACGATGTCCTCGCCCCCCTCCCCTGATTGATGGCGCCGGAGATTGCATGTCAGGATTACATCTGCGGAGGATGTACGGATTATTTAGTTGCTGGCAGCGGGTAAATAGAGCAAGCAATATTCTGATAAAAAAAAACTTACACAACATGTCGGATAGACGGGTGCGAACGGCGTGGTAATCTCGTTTGTGTCTTTGGTGAAAATTTCATCTCTCTATTCCATCACAGATGACAGCGTACAAACTATTCTTTCATAAAACCCTTTTGACGTCTTTATTGTGTGTTTTTCATATTATTTTGTTGTTTGTGTTAAAATGAAAGATAAAGTAGGAAAGCTATGTTTGATATCTGGTGTTTGTTTTTAAAGCCTTTGAAATTTATCCCTAGACAAAGTTTCTGACTAAAACAACATTCGTTAATTCCGAAAACGTTTCCTAACCGTCTAAATTAAATGCATTTCCACTAAAACGTTCTAGAAATAACATTGCGCTCGTAATTTGTCACTAGTTCTTTGAAATCCCAGTATAAATATACTTAAACCAAATAGGTGACGACAAAGAGAAATCTCGTGGGAGAAGAATAGCAAAGCGGCGGCAAAATTTAATTTCACTGCTGTTTACACCGCGTCAAAGAAACACAACTTAAATATTCTTAAAATGTGATCTTTTATATAAAGAATCGAGAGTGCTGTAAACACGGCCGCGAGAGAGTACATCCTGTGTCTTTCAGTTTTGTTTGTTCACACGTATGTGTATATAAAATGTTATTTTGCACTCACTCACCTAAATCCCTCGAGCTACAGATCTTCTAAAAGGCATTCTATACAAAGCATGCTATAGATATGTAGGAGTGTTTAGAATGCTGACGGCACACGATACCAATGGCCTAAAATACAATCGGAACTACTCTGATCTAAGCTATATCGGCATTGAAGTCAGATGCCAGTGACTGCATATCCATTTCATCTGCATACGTGCTGAGATAGCCAGGAGGCTCGAAAAGGCCAACTTTGAAATTGAATAGAACCTTATACCTATTTAGTTTACTTTTCAAAATTAATAATATTTTGGGTTTTTTTTTTTTAGTACCACCCTTTGTGATCACGGTCTTTGTCTCATTTTTATGAGAAATTTTATTCATATGTCCGACATTATTTCCGTCTGAATAGAAATATTTCCAATAAGGACCGAGTCAGATTTTGCATTGTGTCGCCGCGATTTTCTTTTGAATATCAGTTGGGGAAAGTGTTGGTATTTGCTAGAAGGTATTGTATTGTATTCGTCCTTTGATGTTAGAAACAATTTCATTATATTGTATGGAAATGTAGCGGTCGGGTGTCTGCGAGAGTCGCGATAGTTCCGCAAAGCTTACGTGATATATGAGGGAACATTTTGATGTTTTATGAGTTAAGGAATATTAGGTTATGTTTGTTGCAAAATAGTTTTGTTATTGGTATCGTTTAATGTTGGAGGAAAATGTTATAAGAATATTACATACTTACTAGGAAACTGTCAAGAGTAATCTGTAATCACCCTATATGTTTATGTATAAGGAGTGAGCTACTCCAAGAATATTTTATCTATTCATAGAGATTTCCAAGAAGGTATTTTAACAACACTAATATCCTATTCTTTTCGTCATAACCAAAATGAAGTAGTCGATATAATTACTATCAAATAACTTGGAGGCAGGGTATGAACCTATATTATTGATAACCTTGTTTTGTTATCCCTTATTTCTCCAATGGGTGCCATTGGAGAAAAAATCGAAGCAACAGTTGTGATATAGGTACTTTCATATTGTCTCTGTAAGATAAATTAGATAATTTTACGAAATTTTATTAGGTTGAATCGCGGTACTCTCGAATTCAATCTATTGTTTCACGCAAAACACCCATGTATTTAATTTTGATTTACTTTTAAATTCTGAGGAATCTTAATATGCTACACAGCAGATTTAAAATTTTAATAAAATTTTACTTGGTATTAGTAGTGGCTGAGGATAATCTTTAAAATTAGGATAACAAGGTACGTACGTCAGAAAACAATCAAATATTTTTGTATCGAAACTCATAACAGGCACGGGACACACAGTACAACATATTGTTGTAACGAATTAGTTATGGCACAAAGAGCTATATGTAATGATACTAGAAGCTCGTACAGGGAAGTATTAAATTACCCGCACCACCATACCCATTCTGTCGTCAAGCAGATTTGCTACGTTCCGGTTTGAAGGCTTATTTATTAGTACCGACGTAATTACAGGACATATGAGACATTTCAGCTTTACCTTTACCTTATTTATACTTACATACTTAATATAAATATGTGACTTCCGTAATATTTATATAGGTACTTTCTTCTTACGTCGTGTATCTGAATCCTTTTGACATAGTAAATTAGAGAGTTTTGATATTAAGGCGTTTAAACAAAAACAAAGCTTTCTAAGTCTGAATCTTTATAATTTTCTTAGTAACGCGGCTGTAACTCCCTAGATCTTAACTCAATTTGAAGGCAAGACGTCAGCTAAACTTATTGCGGCGGTGTATTTCCAAAGTATTTGGATTTCTGTAGACTTCAATGGTGCGTTAAACGCAAAGTCTGCCTCGGATGCCTATTGTGAGGAAAACTGCTGCACGATGGATGATTTCGATTCAAATATGGGCAAAGAAATTTGAATAGAGTTTGTGTATGGTGGCATAACTCTATAGAATGTGTTTGGGTATAATGTCAAATATAAAGTAGGTATGTACAACACTCCATAATCCCAAAATCTCAAGTCAAAATATCTTTATTATTTCCTCCGGTGGCATTCAAGACACAATAACTTCCGCCCAATAAATAAAACCGAAACAATTATCACAATAATCCCATAAAAATTTGGAAAAACAAAAACTGTTCGAAGTCGGCTAATAAATGCGTCTCTCTATTTAATAAATATACCATTATCCGGGCTCACCCCACTACAGTAAATAGAGGAATGGGCGATCATTCGCCTGAGAGAGAGGCCGCATCTGGCGTTTGCCAGATTATGTTGGTAAAATTCAATAATCTTTAGAGAGCCATCTGAGAAGGACGGCCATTGCAACTTTTTTTTTCGACGGACGAAGGAGTTCTGACGACTTTGGTAATCAAATTTGCGTATGTACAGGCCCCCTACAATTGAGTTCAGTAAAGTTCAGCGGGACGTTTTTTTATTCGAAATAAAAAGGCACCAAACATCAATTTGGACATTGATGTGCGTTTGGTGTCTGAGATCATAATACAGTACAGTACATTTTCTATTTTCATAAAAAAAACTATTAACTATCAACCCCTCGTGATTTTTAAAGATAAACAGAACCTATTTACTTATATCAAAAAAACATAGGTTGCATCACAAACAGCACAGAACCACGGAATAATTGTTCACGTTTGGCATCTTAGTATTTACGTTAACATCCTTCCTAGTTTTCTTGAGAAGTAGTAGTACTTTTTAATTTTCCCTTTTCTCATCAGCCTTAACGACAAAGTGCTCAGTATCGCTTACCATCCTCTTAGCACTAACATAACCTTAGCTAATCGATTAATAGTTCATCGGTGGTAAGTGTCGATCTGACCCATTTTCTTACACATAAAAACAATGAGGACCTCCTTATCTTTGCCCGGAAGCTATAAGCTTTAAGTGGAGGAAAAGTTATTGATAAGTATAGTTACATTATGTGCTTAACGATGTATTACATATTATACTTCGGCCGTTCAGAGAATGCGTTCCTGACACCTATCAGTTAGTCACGACTAGTGATGGGCACAACATAACACTGAGTTCGTTACCGTTCCTTCAAAATGAACCGCCGCATTATTTTAAGATTATTTTCGTTTTAAATTGGCGGAATCATTTGTTTTATATTTTAGTTATTTAAGTGGAAACCAAAAAAAGGTAATATTCATATAATAAAATTGTTTTATTTATTCTTTGTTACAAGTACATTGAATTGAATGTGCGAACAGAATATTAATCAGACTCCGATTTGCTTGAGGAGGTGGTGTCTTCATCATCATCTTCGCCTACATGTATAATTATATTATTATCAATAACAGAATCAATCCTGATATCTCGGTCTAACAAAAGCCGGGTAATCAAATAAAAACAGATCGAAAACACTTGAAAAACGTGGTCTATGCGCACGAAACGACAACGGACGACTGTTTTAGCGTCACAAAATGGCGGCCCATAACGCCATTTGGGGTTACCATTTTTAATCTAAGTATAAAAATGCGGTTTGGTCATAGTTTTATTTTTATATTTCATAAACGTTATAATTAAGTCTTATAGTTCATTATTTTCCAATTCTTAAAAAGAAAATCAAAACGTATTATTTTATATTATAACTGTATAAGAACAGATTACGATACTTGCCTGTTATTTTTAGCACAGCACTACAAAATATAAACCGCTGACATAACCTTGTAATAGCGCAGTATAGATTTAGAAAAATATTGTTTACCAAGTTATTTGACACTCAGTTTGGCACAAAATTATAACATTCATTGATTATTGATATAATAATGTTGTTTTAATGCTCCTCAATTGTTAAAACGGTAAACAACCAGCAAAAATATTTTTATCGTAACTGCAACGCCATTGCAAAGTTACGTCGTCAGTTCAATCGCGACGTGTCAGGAACGCATTCTCTGAATGGCCGAACTATAGCTCCGCCTATTTCAGTTTAACGTGGTACTTAAAACCATTTTCTAACATTTCTTTAGTGCGAAACACTTCTTAACAGTTTCGATAGAAAATAATAAATGTACTTTGGTTTGCTTTTTTCGCATTACAGAACATTATTAAACTAAAATGTCATCAAGAAGTCAAACAGTCCACATAATTTCACTATTAATAACACAAATCGAATACAGCAACTAGAAGGATGGGAACTAATTACGAATACGTCAGGCGAGCATATTAAATGAAATGCCACAGATGCATTCAATGACATTCATATCAAAGTGACGCCTATTCTATTGTGAGCTACTTGATCAAGTCAATCAAGCCGGCATGCCTCGCTCAATGATGATTTGATTGCTTGCTAAGCATTCGCCATTATTAATACACGGTATAACTTAGCCAGCATATTACATTACATAGAGTGGGTCTGGGTCAAGTAGCCATTTTGTTGCTTTATAGACATAATGAGGAGGTTATCACAATATTGATAGCTTGGGCGTCTTGAGTGTCAATTATTTTTTATGAGTCGTGAATTTATTTTCGCGAAAATGTGGGAGCGTCATGCCATATAATGGCTGTTTGTTTTTTGTGTAAACCGTACGTTAGTCTGAGGACGTCTGAATATTTTATATTTTCATTCATGTTTTAGGATTCGTTTGTGTTGTTTGTGCAAGTGTCAAATGAGTTTATTTAGGTGTATCTTCTTAGATAGGGGATGAATCTCATTTAATTTGACAAGATAGGCTTGAAGGAGATTTACAACTTCATCAATATCAACGATGCTCAGGTAACAAGTAAGGTTTGGTATATTCTATACTCTTTGTTGTCAGAATAAATAAGGACCTCAAAACAAACGACAAACTCAAAACCCACACAACTAAGAAGCTTACATAGTCATTATGAAAATCACGTAGCCCATACGTACATAATTTGAACATCAGTATTTCATCAATGCATGCACTGGGGCTTCGAGGCTGGCCGCCGTCACTAAATCGTTGGCTGTACAAAATCCATATACCTATTACAAGCAGGGCATTGACCGCAGACCGGTCGAAAATTCGGTCTTGTATTTTATTAACAGGTATTGTGTGCCGATGTATATAGATCAAACATTGATACTGAACCTTTTCACCTCAGTAGTAGGAACTGTTTAACTTGTCCATGGTTCAATTGATAGCTATTTTACAAGAATGTCACACTTTTTTTAAAGTATGATACAATAAAGTTGAGCAAGCGTGGTGTTTACGCTCGGTCCTTGTCTGTGTGAAAGGAGGCCTGTGCCCAGCAATGGGACGATAAAAAGGCTCATGATGATGATGACAAAAAAGTTGAGTATTAAACAATTTTCAGATGATCTTAAGGCGATACCTCGAAATTAATCATTTTTTTTACGTCAAATTTAATTTAAGAATACTTATTTGAATAATTATTTTTACATGTGTTTGTTGACTATATTACCTCCATTAATCCGAACAAAAAAATCAGAACTTACCTCTAAAAATAACATTTTATGAATTTTATGTCGTAGTCATGTACTTTCTGTCACATTAAAATAATTAAGAATGTAGATAATATCTTATTAAACATTAATCAGATCAGTTTTTAAAGAAACATAAAATGTATTTTTTAATAGTATGGCGCTTACGTTATTTTTTTCGAGCAGGTTGCATGTTTCCTCTCTCTATCTATTTACGTTGCTATCGCATAGTTCTATCCCTCTCAACCATTTACCCAGTTCGCCCGTGAACATCGCAACGATGTATCGTCTTAACTGTAAACTTTCTAATGCAATACAGGATCATAACTGCCTAGTATTGGTGCTGAAATATTTTTCTTACGCCTTTTGGATAAGTGATAACACGCTCCATACTACGTTCGTAGAGTAAGCACTTTATTCGAAGTAGGTAAGTGTAACGTCACCTGTGCACTATATAGCCCGGTCAAAATAGACATAAAAGTAGTGGTCAAATAACAAAAATTCCCACAGAGCTGATTTTTGGTGGAGAGCCAGATTTGATCATTATAAATAAAATACTAAAAGTCCCCATCGATCCCATGTGTGCGTCGAAAGTTATTCGAGGTCAAATGTCAAAATTTTTGGTTTTTTGTGTTTTTTTCGAAAACGGTAAGTTTAATCAAAAAATACATCAGACCAAAATTGTAGATTATAAAATTGTATACAAGAATGGCATTAACAGTTTTCTCCTAAATGTTACCATTCCTGAGATATCGCGCTTCAAAGTATATGCCATACATGACATGCACACATTTCCACGTCACCTGTGAGGTAGTATACTCGGCGCGTTTTTTTTTTTATCGTGGTTTCCCCTGTAGGCCTACTCCACTAACTGTCATGACAATTTTAGGATAGTTTAAGGGAATAATTGCCGTCAAGTTCTAATATGATGTCATTATTGATATTAACTATTGGGTTAACTATTATTGTGATTGTTTTAGATTTATCAGATTCATACAAAAACTCGTGGTGGCCTAGTGGGTAAAGAACCAACCTCTCAAGTATGAGTGGGTTCGATTCCAGGTCAGACAAGTACCAATGCAACTTTTCTAAGTTTGTATGTACTTTCTAAGCATATCTTGGACACCAATGACTGTTTCTGATGGCACGTTAAACTGTAGGTTCTGGCTGTTACTGAACATTCTTGGCAGTCGTTATGGGTAGTCAGAAGTCAGTAAGTCTGACACCAGTCTAACCAAGGGGTATTGGGTTGCCCGGGTAACTGGGTTAAGGGGGTCAGATAGGGCAGTCGCTCCTTGTAAAGGACTGGTACTTAGCTACATCCGGTTAAACTGGAAGCCGACCTCAACATAGTTGGGAAAAGGGCTCGAAGGATGATTTGATACTACAATCATTTTTGCAATTTTTGCAATTGCAAAAAATAATGTCAGGAGTTTTTCTGGAGCAGGTGGGAGTAAAGTTTTAATAGGGTCCAGATTTTATGTATCAATTTCCAACCCCAGTCTTCTGGATAAAAATGGAAATGTCGAAGGAAAATTAGCATGCGATAATTTTCTACACTTTAAAAGCGGATTGTGCGCGATTTCAGCGGTTGAAAAAAATTTGTTCTGTGTTTAGTAATGCAGAACCATGCCTTAGGAATGTAGTACGCTGATATTTAGGATTTAAAAGTGGGCAATCTAGCCTTAGCGACAAGCCACGTGAAGGTAATTCAAAACCCCATATGACCCAAGATAATATCGAGGCTATGCAGCAGTCAATTGTCGCAGACCAACATGTAACATACCGTGACATGGATCCGTGGGCATTACGATTGTTTTACATTCCCCAAAATTAAGTAAAGTCTTCGTGGTAAACGTTTCAGCACACCTGAAAAAGCTGTTGACTCATACAAATCGGCCAATTTGACTACCCCCACTTCAGAATGGAATAAATATTTCAAGAACTGGGTTTAATGCATGCAAAAGTGCATTAAATATTGCGGAGAATTCTCTGAAAAACAATAAATGGTATTAACCTATTAGATTGTCTATACTTATTTCAAACGACACAACTTAAAGGCAGCCGTCGTACATACGTGGCTTGTATGTGCATATCATGTGTAGTGTGACTCTTTGAATCGCGATATCTCAGGAATGGTAAGATTTATGAGAAAACTGTTAATGCCATTCTTGTAGAAAATTTAAAGATCTACAACTTTGGTCTGGTGTCTTTTTTTGATAAAACTTACAGTTTTCGAAAAAAACACAAAAAACCACAAATTTTGACATTTGACCTCGAATAACTTTTAACGCACACATGGGATTGATGGGGACTTTTAGTATTTTATTTATAATGATCAAATCTAGCTCTCCACCAAAAATCAGCTTTGTGGGAATTTTTGTTATTTCAAATGTCTATTTTGACCGGGCTAATAATAGAATATGATGTATTACTTCTCATACAGCTGTTACAGTTGTAGATAACAAAATGTAGGCATGGTTGTCATTTGTAAGTGCCGACCGAGAACGAGAATGTTTATGGAAAATGATGGTGTCCAATAGTTTTAAAGGATCAACTTTATTCTTGATTTAAAAGCAGTAAGTGAGACGATTTTCCTTGTACCTACCTACTTCTATTTTACCCCACAAAAGTGGCACCACACTTTTTTGAAATGTATGCACAGTTACAAAACAGTATTTGCAAATATGAAAAGATATCACATTTGAACGTGTAAATAATAAAAGACATCCACTCACGTTGCGTTTTCTCGCGTTAACTTATACAAATGTGATTCATAAGCATACAGACATACAACATCCATCTGTCGGGTATATAAATATTTGCTCCATGTGGGAATCGGGCCTCTGCCTCAAAGTGCAGAAAGGCAATCACTCAGTTATAGTTCGGCCATTCAGAGAATGCGTTCCTGACACGTCGCGATTGAACTGACGACGTAACTACATTCATTGATTATTGATATAATAATGTTGTTTTAATGCTCCTCAATTGTTAAAACGGTAAACAACCAGCAAAAATATTTTTATCGTAACTGCAACGCCATTGCAAAGTTACGTCGTCAGTTCAATCGCGACGTGTCAGGAACGCATTCTCTGAATGGCCGAACTATAGTACGCTAGTTGAATCATCAGTTGCTACACTTATAACTTTTGACTGATTTCGAATAATTTTAGCGTTGAATGAGGTGTGAATGTAAGTTGCGTAACTTTTTTCTTTTCGAGTTATTGACTGGAAGAGTGCGATTTGTGTATGTTTGATGGTTTATTGACATAGGTATTTAATATGAATAATAATTAAAAATATTGGCCATCGAAATAATGTCCATTTTGTTTGCACAACTTATTAAAACGAGTGATATTATAACAATGAGCCCTGAGTGCTGATTCCGAGTTTTGTAAACTTACAAAAGCTTCAGCCAGGTTATCGTTAACCTGGCTGAAGTAAAGAGTCGTATGCTGCATTACATGATTAAAATATTGTACGTTCATTCATTTTTCCGGATAATGACGTTTACTATTTCGCAAGTGAGCGCGTTTATAGTACGACCAAGTGCCAATGACAGCCTTTATGAAATAAACATGTCAAAAATGAATACTACGTAATTAAGTTGTGTGATAATTTAGGTACGTATCGAGAAAGTTAATCTTGCAAAACTCGGAATCAGCACTCTGCAGATCAATTTGGACTTTTGTTAAGTTGTTATAAGCACGTTTATAACATTTATATTTAAAAAAAAGGTTAACAGTAATTTTTAATTACAATTATACAAATATAAAAAAGAAAAATTGAAAATTTAATGCTACCACAATAAAATACATAGGTGCTCTCTTTACAAAAATATGATACTGGTACATTTTATTTGCTCTGTCATCAAAAAGTGTTTTGGCCTAACGACAGACCCCTGTAATCCGATTTACGATTCCGCGCGATCTCGTAATTTATAATATCGCGATAGCTGACTGTAATTTCAAAGAATTATCACATTTTGCATAAAAATAAATCTTCGGGTTCAGCGATATGGGGTGCCATTATAAATTACATAGATTGTTTGCCAAAAGTATCTCCCAGAATACCTACATAATTTCATTTTTCATTACGCTTGGTCAGTCCGGATTACGCGGAATCATACAAATCCTAGAATTACTCGCTGATAAAAGCTGGTTGGCAGAGTCTATCAGCGAACCAATATTTCAAATTAAACAATACACAAAACTTTTAGGACTTTCAATGTAACCGAATATGAAAACCGAAAGTGCAGTGAATTTTGATAAACATTTTCAATGTTATCGTTTATACGCATACAAAACAGGATTTTGCTTCTAGGCAACTGCTAGCTATAGGAACTTAAAATTGCGAACTAAATTCTTGATAAACCTGATTGCTTCAACTAGGAAATCCAAATTTAATTACTCTTTTACTGCAACCTTCCTATTTCAAAACATTTTTTTTTTTAAGAATTAGAATTCGCTTAACTATGGTTAAATATATTATTACAGTGTATAATTTTATCACTAGCATTTAATAACTTTGTCAATGAATATACTTATCCAAACAGCTGCCATATATTTTTCACAGAAAATAGATTCTCCAAACTTTGTTTCAAAGTATCGATGCAATTTAAAGGAATACAGAATGTTCGCTTCAATCTGTTTTACGTGAATTCAATGTCTACTTTGGCTGCTTCAATAAACTGGTAAATGGTTCATATTACTTAATAGTGATGGAATTTCTCGTGAAACAGCAATACTTTGAATAATACTGAAACGCTACTCAATTTTAACCCGACTGCTCAAAAATCATTCTATCTTCCTAGCACTTATAGAGTTTTCACACTGGTGTATTTTCCGCTCAGTTTTATCTTCATTTTTGTAGCGGCGGTTGTCAATTGTTTACTAGAACAAGTAGACCAGAAGAAACACTTATAAGCGCCACAGTACCGCAAGACATCTGAATCTCACCTTAAGCTCGTCAAAACGTACATACCTGCAAAATCATTAATCAGATTTCAACCCTGTTATTTCCTTTCCCTCAGAAAATTTCCCAAAAGCGCCTTGTGATTATAGCACTGACGTCTACCACGCGTGCTCCGGCACCACTTTCAAGGGAGCCTCCAAAATTGACGGAGCGACCTATCAAAGCGACCATTGTACGCAGTATTGGAAACTTGATTGACACTTTAATTAATGTCTCTGTTATGTTCACCTTTGCCCCAAGCGATGTTTCTGTTAGTTAATTAGCTTTTGATGGCTTCCACTAAATTTAGAATGTAATCGCTTTAAATAAGATGCTCGTGTATTGTCTGTCATTAAATTGGTTTGAGAACTCGGTTGCCGCGAGGCTTTTGTTTCAACTTTCAGGTATTTGAGGCGAAAAATGAGACGCTTGTGTGTTATTTTAGCTTCATTATGTACCTATTATTTTTGTACAATTTGTTTGAGTATTTTCAATCTTGCTACTAACACATTAAGATAACTTTTGCCTTATGACTATTGTATTTACATCGATGAGTCCTTCGCCCGAGGCTTCCATCAAAATGGCAGTACATTCATAAATATTAATTCAGTTATGGGAAACATCATGCTTTCCTTCAGGTCGGACTGTGTTTATGGAACATACGAATCAGAAAATCTATTTTTCGTTAGAGTGTTTCGATTTTCCTTAATAATGGTTTCCAGCATCAAGGAATCATTTTTTTCTTGATTAACTGAAGTATGTACTTCTTTCAAACTGATCTCAGTAGTCCAGCCTACCTTTTCTGATTCATTATTCCTTTAAAAGTTACAAAGTAGATAAAAACTCCTTAATGGACTTCGCAAAGCTCTGCGATGCCAAGACCTTTTCCTAAAGCAATCACGGGCCCTCACCATAGCTGACAGGGCATGCAGTATCATCTTTTCTTTACAAGAAGACACCAAGAACATTGTCACAGCATCGTTGATAGTAAAGCCAGTAAGCTGTATCGGCTATCAGCACCTCAATCAACTGAATTGCTCAATTCAAATTAGTATTCTAATCAGACCTTATCAGTATACTATAAACTAAACTACATGTACGAGATGAGCGGGATATAAACCAATAATAACAGGATTCAGATTCAATTTCGATTATATTAAATTCTATACATGTAATATCTTCAGCATGGAGCCTGATTAAATATTTATGGTTCCGTTAATAGACATATAAAATACCGTATCTTGATAGCAAATCAGCGTTGGTTAATATTCATGGGAAAAATATGTTTGTAATAAGTCCTCATGCATTATGGGTTGTGTGTATCTTTTGATCTAAGACTCCTTGTCATGAAGCAAACATTCTATCAGTTTTTCAGGGAAGAAATTGATTACGGGACTTAGATCACATGTCTAGCTTCTTTTGTTTTGTAGCTTTTCTTTTGTTTTAACCCATTTTTTTTTCTTTTAATTCGTGCATTAGGCTATAAACTTTGCCACAGTTTTAAGGCACTCCGTATTATTAAAGCCTAATCTGTCCCCAGGTTGAAAGCTTGCATGACTGAATGCTAAGTGCTAATGCTAATTGTACTGTATACCCGCGATAACAGTTATTCGAACCAGGGTGTGTTGCTAAGTATTTTAAAATAATTACTGTTGAACTACATGCCTAGGTACTCTAGTTAAATTACTTTGTTACGTTTTTCCCCTAATGAATAAAGGCATATGATAAAATGAAAGGTGACTGAAACCTATAGGTAAAGAGTAAATGGCAGAATGAAGAATTGGGTTAGAAAGAAGTTTTGTTTAGATCATCATATGCCTAGCCTTTTCCCATGATGGGGTCGGCTTCTAGTATAATCGATTTTAGCTGAGAACCAGTGTTTTACATGGAGTGACTGCTTATCTGACCTCCAGGGCCATGTTCTGTTTAGACATACGATATAATTTGAACACATTGTCACAAACTTCAAGGAGACATCAACATCGTTAAAATCGAAGAACGTGTCACATTTAGCTATAGTTAGTAACATGACATACCACAACTATAATAGCTATGTTATTGATCCGCAAATCGTCTCACTCAGCGAAGTAAAACGTACCACCATGCTTTACTGTAATAATTTATAAACCCGAGAATGGGTGATATAGAGCCATCGATCACCAAGACGCCAACATCGATGCCACGTGGATACATCGACTGCCGAACACGACACGCGATTAATTACAATCTTACCTCCGATAAAATTACATGTCCCGCAAGATTTGTTGAGCCCAAAATAGCAACTTGATGTCAAATTATAAGAGCATCGTACCGTAAATTTTTGAATAACGCACGTGTGAACTTCAAATCAACGGATGATATACCTACAATGTTCTCTTTGTTTCGAGAATTTCGAAGCTTCGGCGGAGAAACAATAATATGATGTTAACAAGTAGGTATGTAAAAAGGCCTGATGTTCTTAATTGAAACAGAATTGTACCTAATGCATGAATGCAACCATGGTGCTCTATTAAAACAAATAGCCTGAAGGTGTCTCTCGGGGCTTATACATAGGGGCCGTCATATACAATTAACATACTAATCTATAATACACGAATTTATATATATACTTATTGATCATCTAATATTCTTGTAGAAGCCCTCCTTGGTAATATTTCTATTGAAAAGGAAAATTATAAACAAAATTATGTAAAATTCTTAGTAAGTAACAAGAATATTATGTTTCGCAAATGAACGAGGAAACGTGTTTGTCTAATAATGTTTTTAATTAAATAAGTGTTACGCCTACCTCACGGGTGACGCACAAATTACCTCGAGAACTTCTTAATATATATCGCTTTATTTTATTTATGAATTTTATAATATTTGACGCGAAAAATATGCTTGAAAATATGTTTTCTTTTTTTATTGAAAACTGGGACAGTAACTTTTGTTATAAATAAAATACGAAGATAAAAATACACTTCTGTCAATCCTAATAAATTACAAAAATACTCAATAACTCTGCTTAATTGTTGGTTCTCCCTCAACGCAAATGATGATCCTTCATACTTACCTTATTTACAAAGCCAAAGAAACAATGTCGGAGTTATTAATAAATTACGACATTATAAAGCAGAGAATATTCATCGCTGGAAACCGAAACATTATAATATAAATCAAAAGCGATAATTCACCCCATCATCCATCACACAATGGCTTTTATATGCGGTGTACCTGACGTCATGACGCTCTCGGAATTCAACCAACTAGAGACGCCATTACTGTACTTTTTACTCATAATAATATCTTTTATTGTAGAAATGTTTAACATAATAAGCTTACCAACATAGTTTTAACAATCAACAAAACAACTTTTGCTCTATTAAATCTTGTAGCTCTATAAAGGCTTGTAGCTTGAGCTACACGTACGAAATCCCTTATTCACTTCTTCATCGGCATCTTTATATATTTTTTGATATCACACTGCGCTCTTTCGGTCTTCCACAAACGTATTCTGGACATCTAAAGGCAAAAAATAATAATATGAGATTTATTATATGTATAGATATTCGTCACAACCGTACCCAACGCATCATTTTGAAAATAAAAAATCGCCATGATTTTACCAAATACTTTACGTAAAAAGAAATCACTTGTAATTAAATATTAATGTTCAACTTTTAAAGAAAAAAATAACAAGGTAATCTATCTGTATAAAAATAACAGTAATTAGGAAAAGAAATCGAACAAAAATACTTACTTTTGATTGTTGAAAAGCAATGTGGGCTCCTGCTTACGTCAACATCGTGCGCCGGCTAACGCAATACTGGGAAACTTGTTTAGGCTTGTGAGCCACATCTTTCTCCCTCACACCCTCCCCCGTATTACGTATAGTTTCGTTACAATTGCGACTGTCACTACGGTACTCTGGCACAACCGTACCCAGTTTACCCTACATAACAATTTGATTAAAAATACGTCAATGAGTTATCACTATTTTGTTTTCGGTAGACTTTTACACATAGAGGTTTGTGCTAATTCCGTCTCCGGTTGACTAAATGCTCTAAGCTGGCGTATGATATAACAGGGAGTACTCGTTCGTAGAACGTCACACCGCTTTCGAGGCTTAGAGAGCTTAACTTGAAGACGCCTTTATATAATGATGGAAATATACCAGCTAACTGGTACATAAGAATATCGTTTTTCAGCTTGTTGTACGAAATTATGATTATGATAAATGAATTGTTTTGGTTTTATGTCAAAAAGGTAATATAAGCGATAGAAACTTTTGATTCGAAAGCTTATAATATGTAGCTACCAATCACCATACCGAAGACTAGTTTTACGTCAAAGTTTCGACTATTAAAAGTGCCAATATATTCATGGATATTGTATCAAATGGCTGGAATAGTCTGAAACCGAAACATAGATCTAGTAATGTGCGCAAGGCAAGTTAGAAGAAGTAAGGGTCTACCAGCCATTTCCAACGCTTTGGTATCGAGTAGCTATACCTATTTACAATTATTTTGAAGAAAGAGCCTTAATACGCAGTTGAGGAAATCGGACCAAAACCAAACCCTTTACTTGTGACTAAGTATTATTAAATTCGCTATCCAAAAATATATCTACTGACAGCAAAAAATACAATGTGGACCTATATTGGCCCCACAAACTTCCTCTAGCCCTACACCGTTTTAATATTCCAAAGATTGATCCTTTAAACCTGTAAATTTTAATTTACTTCCGTGTGCCTACGCGTGTAATTATTTCAAACGATTTAAGCCCGGTTTAGTACAGCGGTGTATACTACGCTTTAGGGTGCGTCTACACGGTGCAACTAGCTTGCGCATTTTACATGTTATATTAATTTTAAAAACATGTGTGGATCTAGCGACTCGCGCATGTACCAAAGCAAGATACAAACCAGCGTGCTCTGTTGCGTGCGAGCGGGTCACTTGCGCATGTTAACTTGCTCCAGCTACATGCACCGTGTACACGCACCCTTAGTAAAGCAATGTATTCTCCAGGGCATTATTGTATAATTTGAGGTCTGTGTTCCAGTAATTAATTATACATGTTTCATTTTCTTCGTTGTATGAACATAGATTGCTGTTAGGTATCTGGGAATTGAGATAATTCAGGTTTATGATAATCTCTCTCTATATTCTAAAAGAAGAAAGTAAATACGATTTTGTAAATAGGTTAATAGTCAGAGTATGTTTAATAAACAATGCTGCACCGGTAAGGTATAGATAGTATATATAAACACACAATTTACATAGTTCCTTTTGAAAATTCAGGGCATTTACTAAAAACGTCAGACAATAGCAATTTCAGACAAAATCATGATGATCATAAACGGTTGGTTACATGAACACATTCATCAGGGATAAACATTATTCCAGTTAAGATTCGTACCTATTTATTTTAGCATTCAAGTCAGTAGCGGCGGTGCCCCAGAGCAAAATTTTCAGTAGGATAACGGTGAAAGACTAGTAAAAAAACGTATGAAATAATACAAACACAAAGATGAATACCAGCTCCGTGATTAATATTACAGAGCATGTTTGGCATGTCATAGTTCTTTTTTCCGAGTGAACTATCTCCCGCACCCGGAAAAAATATAGCCTATGTGTACCCGAAGATAGCTTGTATGGCACCAGCTTATCTTCACAACAATTAAATATTTTTTCAAATCGGATCAGTAGTTTCGGAGTCTATTCAACGCAATCAAAGAAACAAACAATCAGGTATTTAGTCTTTTTGACATTAGGACATATACACTTAATAATACTACAGTCATTAAAACCCTTTGAAATACACGTGAAGTCCTTAAAACCAAGATTTTGCATAGGTGCCCGCTTTTTTTGCAAGAGAGTTTATAAGTTCGACAAAATCTTCATGTTCTCAAAACAAAGAGATGTATTTTATCAATCAATGCAGTTATTTTTTAACGTCCACAAATTATAACTCTTACTCAATGCCGATATCCTTAGCCTATCAAAAGCCATGGTATGTTGTCTGAATATCACAAGTGGTATTACTGCATAAGAACATTGTATGGCGTAACCGCGGCGTTCCATTTGAATCTCTAAAACTCTACAGTGAGTGTTTGCTGTAAATTGTAGCGGATGCATTTCGTGCATGTTCGTGGTTTATCTTCGCAGCCTGATGTCTTGAATATGTGATGCAAAACGTTATCATGCAAATGTCACTGGTTATTTGTTATATGCACTCGGTATGTTAGGGTTAGAAATGTTACGTAAGTTTCACATTTCGGTAGTTATGGATCAGGCTACTAAAACGATGCTTTCAGTTAATGATCATTGGGATTGTTCGTAGGTTTGAAACAGAAATAACATTTTGCCTTATAAAATAAATAAATAAAATAAAAATAAAAAAGCCTTATATTTCATGGAAAAAGAAAACTTAAATAACATTTGTTTTTTTTTTAACTAAACTTAACTTAAATCAATTCGTTTCTTGTTTTAATGAATTTAGATATATTTAAAGTAATTTTAATTTTGCCTCACATTTGCATTTTGCCTTATACCAGCTTAAATAAAGTGTAATTTTTGTGTGAACCATCCAAAATTTTCATAACTAAGTGGATAATAAAAATACTACCTAAATATAAACACGTGAGACTTTTAAATCGTTTAAACAAAAGTCGTACGTAATTTCTTGTCCTGCAATAAGCGTTAAATAAAAATGTCCGGAGATATAATTTTGGCGTTCGTAGCTAGTTTTTTCTGTTCTGCAGCTTTTCGTTTCGCATACCGGCCAGTAACCACGCGGCGAGAGAAAAAACAATATTTTTGTACAATTTAAATGCAAAGTTAAATCAGAAAATGGTTTAGCATTTATGTTGCATTTTTGAGTGTAAAATGTATGCTCTCAGAATTTTGAACTTGGATACTTCTGGTGTAGAGGAAATTAGTTCCACGTTACGTTACATAACCTGAAATCATTTTCAGTTGGAGTCACTACCTAGCTTTTCATTTATTTATAGGTAGCCAGCTCGATAGGATAAAACAATTTACGCAATGCTAACAAAATACAAATTCCAGAATATTCTACCATGGGATGTATACCTTCTTACCACAAAAACTTTTAAACGTCAGTTTAAGCCTTGTCTAAAAAAATGACAAATTATGACGTTGACATATGGTTCATTTTGCAGCCACAATTTTTTTAGACAAGTGTAAATCAGGTATTTAAGTTTTTGTAGTAAGGCCACAAATGTTTAAATTGTTCGAACAATATAACAATAAGCCTTGAAACTATTCAACCCTATCTACGGTCATAGCACTGAGTTTATACTACAATACATACTCGTGCCTACATATATTAATTTAGACAGCAGTAACTTTTGTTGCTGAGGTGAATAAATAAATATTTAGGTATCCAAGCCTCCGCACGATTTTATAGCCTACATTTATATTAATTTCTTTCCCTTTATGGATTAAACAATTGCTTGGGTATCTATTTTTTTATACTCACTGATTCCTTTACTTTTTCTGTCTTGTTTCCATGCAAGATGAAGTTAAATCTGTTGTAAAATTTATATTAAGCTATCTAGCTTAATGATAAACCTTTATGTTTAAGTTAATTAACCATTAAAGTGACTCAAGTAAACGTTAAAATGTCTTTCAAAATCCGCGCAAGCGACATATCAGGCTTAAAGCAATAAAATCTAATCTCTGAAACCACTAAGTACATTGTCTTCGAAACAATGAATGTTGATAATATAAGCAAGTATATATTAGTATTTAGACTTATACCTGAACATTTACTATTAGTCGCAATCAGCGTAACGGTGAATCCATTAAATTGGATAAATGGATCCAATCGTGGAAGCGATACAATGGTATCTAGCATCGTGTTGTCAAAGAGACGGCTATATTGCTGACCGAGCATTCAGGCTGTTGCAATTAGCAATATTCTCATAGAAACTATAGAAAGGCAGTTGTGAGACCCTTGGTGTTTCTGCATCAGAGAACATTTTGTCAGTAACCTCGTCTTTTGACCTGTATCAGCTTTATCACAATGATTTCATAGAATGGCTTGTGTGTCTATGCATTATACATCATCTATGTCATTCTATGTGACCAACGCTTATATTATCACTTGAGATAGTTGTCTCATATATATTATGCAACTTGAGATTCAAGTACGTATGGTCATCCAATAATTATTGGTTTTGACAGTAGGTTATACGTGAGAATAATATTTATAGGCAAAACCCCGGGAAACAGCTAGTATAATGTAATATTTCAGAACGAACACTTCTAAACTTAAAAACGGAAGGCATGTTAGATATCGTAACCAATAACTGCTGTATGCAACTTTTACATATTCAGATGGAAATGCATACAATTCCTGATGGATACCTCGGCCCGTCGGCCATAGTATTGTAGATACCACCTCCGCAATACTCCAAATGCTGCATTGTGGCGACATTCTTTTGAAGGGTGACATACCGTACATGTGAACTATTTCAAACTGCTGGTCAATTTTATTACTCGTAGGATATTTAAAGGATATCTATTCTATAGGTAAGAAATGTGACTAAAGGTTGATGAAATAATGAGTGAATATGATGGAACAATAATTGAAATGTTTTTCCAACATTACTATGGTCAGACCGCCGAACTTACCCTTACAATTAGGTTTACCTATTAATTTTTGTATGAGCGTGTAAAATTGGAAATAGTAACAGAATATATTAATATATAATTAATATATAATATATATAATATAATTTGTCCAATCCACATCTCGGACCGTATAACCACATTGCGCCTTCACTTAGACGGTGACAATTTCCTTAATGTTATCAGTGTCTATGCACCGACACTAGGTAGTTCTGACGACATCAAGGATAAATTTTATGAAGAACTGACACAATGTCTCCATAAAATACAGAACAGAGAAAAGATTCTCTTGTTAGGGGACTTCAATGCTAGAGTTGGTCAAGATTATGAAGCGTGGCCTAAAGTTTTGGGTAGACATGGGGTAGGCAACATCAACTCTAATGGCCAGTTGCTGCTTAGTTTATGTGCTCAATTCCAACTTGCAATCACAAACACCATGTTTCGCCTTGCTGCTAAGCACAAAACTACGTGGATGCACCCACGTTCTAAGCACTGGCACCTCATTGACTATGCCATCACGAGGCAGCGAGACATCTCTCAGGTCCTAGTCACTCGTGTTATGCGCGGTGCTCATTGCTGGACGGACCATAGACTAATTGTCACCAAACTGCGTCTTTGCCTTCGGCGACCATTCAGGGCTAGCAGGAAAAAGCCTCAGAACATAAACATTGAGAAACTCAAACATCCGGGACCCCGAAGCAAATACGCTGAAACGCTGGCATGTGATATACACTCTCATCAAAATACCGGTGATATTGATGCAGACTGGAACGCTTTATCGTCGTCCATTCTTGACGTAGCCATTAACACCATAGGGCTAAAAAATAAACGCAAGCAAGACTGGTTTGATGAGAACGACGAAGTTCTTTCTAAAGCTATTGCCAAACACCGAGACCTTCTCAGGCGCAGTAATAACAGCGCACTTATAAGAGAGAGTGACCGTGAGTTGCGTAAACTCACGAGACACACTAAAGATAAATGGTGGCAAGACAAGGCTCAATACATCCAGTCGCTTGCTGATAGTAATCAGCTCGGTGATTTCTATAGCGAAATTCGCAATCTGCTGGGTACCACCAACTTCATAAAGGTACCACTGAAGTCGCTGGATGGTAAAAGTCTGCTGAAAAGCAAAAATGAAGTGTTAGATCGTTGGGCAGAACACTTCAATAATCTACTTAATGTAGATCGAACAGCCGATCTACACTACATAGACAGTTTGCCTCAACTTCAAACAGCAGAAGAATTGGATGATGCCTTGTCTATACATGAGGTGCTTTGTGCCATCAAACAACAGCAAAATCAGCGTGCGGTTGGCCTAGACCTTATACCAGGTGAGCTTCTGAAGTACGGCGGCGAGGAACTGCATTCGCGCGTCTGGGAAATGTTTGTGCTTATGTGGGAGAAAGAACAAGTTCCTGAAACTTTTAAGTTATCACGCGTCAGGGCTCTCTATAAGAACAAAGGCGACCGGTCGGAATGTGGTTCTTACCGCGGTATTTCACTGCTCTCTGTCTCTGGAAAAGTCTTCGCCAGAGTACTTCTAAACCGCCTCAGGAACCTCTCTGAAAAGATTCTGCCGGAAACCCAATTTGGTTTCAGACCAGACAGAGGAACTTGTGAGGCAATATTCGCAGTCCGTCAACTCCAGGAAAAAAGTAGAGAGCAGGGACAGCACTTGTATCTCTGCTTTATTGATCTGGAAAAAGCCTTTGACTGCGTCCCTCGCGAGGCCCTCTGGAAGGTACTGAGAAAGTTGGGGTGTACAGAGAAGTTCATAAGACTCCTGCGACTCCTGCACGATGACATGCAATGTTGTGTAGCGGTTGAAGATGACCAGTCGAGCTTCTTCTTCGTCACCTGTGGAGTGAAGCAAGGTTGTGTCCTGGCTCCCACATTGTTTGCATTATATTTCGCAGTTGTAGTCCGGGAAGTATTGAATTCTTCTCCTGAAGGAGTTCGTATTCGTTATCGGACTGACGGCAAACTTTTCAACCTGAATAGACTCAAGGCGACCACAAAGGTGTCCTATGCACATATACAGGACATTATGTATGCAGATGACCTCTGTTTCGTGGCTGAATCCCCTGAAGTCCTGCAACAGCTAGTCACGAACCTTCACAAGCAGTGCTGTACATTTGGTCTAAAAATCAGCATCAAAAAGACAGAAGTAATGTCTTCAGATAATCACGGACGTCAAGAACTGACCATTATGCTTGGTGAAGATGTCCTGAAGCAGGTCGATAAATTTCGATATTTGGGGAGCACTATAAAAGCAAAGTGCGACCTTGACGCCGAAATCAATAGCAGAATTGGTGCTGCAGCCGCTGCTTTCGGCAAATTCGACAAGAAGGTCTTCAGCTCCCATGACCTAAGGATATCCACAAAGGTTTCTGTGTATATGGCAGTTGTGTTGCCTTGTATACTCTACTCAGCGGAAACATGGACACCGTACCGACGCCACATCAAGCAACTAGACCGCTTCCACCTCAAATGTCTGCGCAAAATATTAAATATCCGTTGGTTTGATCGTGTGCGTAACACAGAAGTGTTGAGGAAAGCCAATGTAGGTGGCATTGAAGCATACCTCATGAGGAGACAGCTTCGTTGGTGCGGGCATGTACTGCGCATGCCGGATACTAGAGTGGCCAAGCGCATCCTCTACTCCGAGTTGCAGGAGGGCAAGCGGAAACGTGGCGGACAGCTGCTGCGATACAAGGATGTGCTGAAGCGTCACATGAAAAGCTGTTCCATTGACCCGTCTCAGTGGGAGAATCTGGCATCCAACCGCAGAGACTGGAGAAGCCGCGTTAAAGCCAAAGTCTTTGACTTTGAAGCACGCCGACTTTCTGAGTTGGATGCCAAACGAGATGAGTTGAAAGCTCGACCACCTGTAGCTATCAACTACAACTTTGTGGCTGGTACCCTGACATGTCCGCAGTGTGCGCGGACTTTCACGCACAAAATTGGATACTCCAGCCACATGAGAGCACACGCACGCCATTAGGGTCGAAGTGGTCGCCGTTGCCGAAATCGGCGTGGAAGGAAGAAGATTAATAGATATAATATAGTGTTATGGGTGCTAACACAACTGATAAACTACATTTAGCTACACGTATACATATTTATAAATACATATTATAACACCTAGACCACGGCCAGCAAGCATGCTCATCGCACAAATGTCGACCGAGTCGGAAATCAAACCCGGGACCTCAGGTTCGGCAGTCTGGCATGGTGACCATTGCGCCATCGAGGACGTCGATATTAAAAAAACTTAATATAAAATGAGCGTTTTTCTCAGTTTTGATGGGAATGTACATAAAGAAGACTCTATTTACAGCCAAAGCTAGGAGTGCAAAAGAGATCATACTGCATACTGTAGTCCTTTAAAGAACTTCAGCTTATCCTTTTCGCATTGGCATGCTTAGTAGGTGGAAAATATGCGAATATAGATGCGAATTTTATATAAATGTTGGCCCTCTAAAATTTTGTATCGGTTTTGAAGTATAAAATTATGTTGGTGTATTTTTTTACACTTTATACTGTGGTTAAAAAGTTCTTTTTTATCAACAAAACAGCGCATCTGAAGGGCTAAATAGAGGCGTATCAAATAAGTAACTGGTTAGTATAATTAACTTAGATTTAAGCTTTTTTCCGTCTATGGTTCTTCTTCAGTCAACGGATAAAGGAAAATGGTAGAAAACTTTGCTTATAAGCACGTAAGGCGATGGATATAACATTATTTTTATGACAGATAATGTATTTCTGATGCGCCTGGCTTCTAAAGCACCTATAGTAAAATGAAACTACTGTGAGGATAAGATAAAGTTTCCATAGTAAATGTTGCCATAGATAACCTTTAGATTAGTACCATTATTGGATTACGTTTGTTGGTAATATCCGTGATCTGAAATTAAATAAGCATAAAAATACAAAATGAACTAATTTAAAAAACATTTTGTATTATTGTAGTTCCATTTAATTATGTAAAATTTGATCGATACAAGATTGTTGATAAGCAAATTCATAAATACGTGAAGGACACAAAACTTTGTACGACAAGGCAGTTACTTCTACGGAAATATCATATTTTTCTAACTCATAGCAACACTTATTTTTACTTACTCCTCGATAATAATCGGAATTGGTTTTATTCGATACCTACTCGAAGAAAAGGTCAGATGTAATCGATTCGCCGTTGGTGCTGAAATTACACGAGCCTGCAATGTTATCAGAATATTTGAATTGAATTTGGTCTGCCTACCAATTATGTTTAGATATAGACTGTGAGAGCATACGCTGTATGCCTTTGAATCATTAAATCTGGTTTTGGAACATCATGCTGCTTTGGACGCAACATGCAATCTGCTGACGACGAAGAAAATATTTGCACTGATAATACGAGAGATATGGAGCGAAGTAGAAGAAGAAGACACGGAAATCGGACCCCGTTACAAGACGGGATAAACGTTAAAAAGAAGAAGAAGAATACGAGAGATATATACTAAATTTTTATCAATAACTTTTTATCATATGGGTACCTAATCTGTGCCGTCTTTGTGGGAGTATTTCGTGTTTAGAAGATTTGCTACCCTACGCTATACTTACAGTGGTACGCATTGCGTTATTCTAAACGTTATGTTAATCGTGTTCAAAGTTACGTCATACTCATAAATTTTCAAACTCTTTTACATTTAAAGTCGGATAAAAATCGAGCTTCGCTAAAAACCTCCAGGTATAATTCGTTAAAACTTACAAAGAGTTGCGTATTCGAATTTCGTGTAAATAAATGGTATTAAAAACAGAGACTATAAAAGCCAAATAGTGATGAGCTTACGAATATTTCTGATCTCCGATTTCGGTAAGGCCGGGTGCACACAAGCGGCTGCTGACCAAGGAAGTGTTGAGGTACCGCCGCATCTTTATCTCGGCCGTTTATCAAATAAATTCACAGTCCCCACTGAAATTTATTAGTTTTCGAATGGCCACCTCTGCAATGTGACTTGGCGTTATTGCGGGGAGAAGAAATCGCTCGTGAAATGCGACTTTCCTATCCTTAAAGTTAAGTTTTTGTGGGGTTATCTATGTGTCTGCATGGAAATGGAAATAAAAGAGCCTATCTTTATTTCTGGTTTCTTAGAAAATGTTGTATATTTAGGCGATATTTTTGTGAGTAAACTTGAAGTATGGTGACTATGTTTTGATATCAAATTGTGGGTTTTATAACTGGAATATAATAGATTCATAATATTTAAACTGCCCTAGTATGCAAGAAAATAAGATATTTAAGAGACGTATATTGATTAACGTCTGTATTTCTGTTCCTAGAAATAATTATACCGTTCATCGTGAGGTGTATAATTAATGCCAATTTACACAATGTAAATGAGTAAAAAATAAAGTGTACGTATATTTTGAAACTCGATCGTTCACCAACCGAATTTTACTTTTTGTAAAGTTCACTTTACCCAGGTTATATGATAGCGATCATATTATTTTAATGGATCCATATCCTTCCACATCGGTGGAGATGAAACGTATGAACTGAACGTAGTGCAAAACAATTCTCTCAATTGGCCCGAAAATATAAAAAAAGTTTATACTCCAATAGTTTTATACATTTTGACTGTATTTCGAAATTGTTTAATATTCATAGAGGTTTTATGTTACAGTATTAATATAAACCGGATAAAAAGGTATTCGGGTAATAATAAAATGTGTTTGTGTTTTTTGATGATTGATTAATCATTTAGATTGGATTTTTTTTGTACCTGTTGGGTTGATTTGTTTGATTCCATATTATTTCAGTGACATAAATGACGAATATTTACGTATAAGTGTAAAAGAGCAAACAAAATTAAGCAGTATCTAACTTTGTCGAAGGCTTACTTTTTGCCTTCGAGTCAACATCACTCGCCTTGAATTTTAAAGAACACTTATATAGGCATTTTATGCTCTTAACTTTTACTTAAAAATAACTTTTTTAACTAACATTTTTAGTAATTTTATTCCTTCAACGGTCAGATTACACTGTCAACACAACTACCATTACCATCACGGCTTCACTTCTACCTCGGTCCGCGATGACACATGATGCGTTGCGTTTTGGCGTGCAATGCAATGGCGGGCTGTCAGATTTGACAGCACTGTCACAGATTGATTACTGACCTGTCGCACGGCGCTCTCGCTCCTGGTAACATTTTGCACATGTGTTCAATGAATATTGCAGGCATGTGAAGCTGTGGAAGCTGTCGGTTTTTGATCCTTGTGACTTTTAATTTTTTGGCACGCTTTGATACCTTACTTTTTTGTTATATTTGGTTATAATTTTATGGCCGAAACTATTTCAGCTGCGGTCAAATAGGTGGTATAGATAAATAAAGCATAAGTATAGCCGTAAGCCCACACTCCAAAATTCTTGGCGTAAGTAGAAAATATAATTTATGAAATGTGACTTTTACACGGAGATTTTATGGGTAGGCTTGACAAATCACAGGTATAGCACATAGCACACATCTACATATATTTGACATCGCGGGCATTCCAACGTTACCAAGATTTAGGTAGTACAGGTGTAATATAACAATATGACACCTAATGGCGGAGGAACGTAAAGGTGAGATGCAAATAACCTCTGGAGCTGAGACGTGCTCCGCAAAGTTTGAAAGCACGAGGTGAATACGAAAGTTACGGCGCCCGTGCACTAGGATAACTGGCACAAGTGACTACAATATACTTTAAAGTTAGTGTAAGCCAGGGAAGCGGTGGCCCTTATCGCACACGTGATTTGAATTCTTCACACACTTTTATTCGACCAATATGACAAAAATGTTTGCGACGACTGCGCTTTGAATACATAAACACACTGATTTTAAAATTTTCTCCTCTTTATTTTAGTTGTTAGGGGTGTAAATTGCGACTATTGTCTCGTTTAGAGTCCTTTGGGGTACATTTTGTTCAGAGAGTAAGTATTTTCGTGGATGATATATTTGCATCGAGTTGCGAGACGTCTGCCTGATACAAATAGCTTGGTACTTCGTATGCTGATCGAGACTCCGTGCTACACACTACACAGTCGAGACAGACAATTTTATTCCATAGTTTTACCCAGACCTGGATTGCATGTTTTTGTGTTTTTATTTAACCATGGTCATTGCTCAATCTACGAACAATCTATATTTAAGTTATAATTGTTAATTGTTCGGTAATTAAAAAAAAAACCGAGAAAAAGAGAAAACTTTTAATTCCAAATTAGTTCTCAAGCTTTTATTTATTGATAAATGTTGTGATTAAAGTCGAAATTATTTGATTTCCGGTTGAAATCTGTAACTTACCTTGTATATTTTTAGAATATATGTAAGTAAACGGGCTATAATCATATACTTCCTCTCCCTTTTCACTGCCTGACAGTAAAACAGCTTCAGAAGAATTTACTATTGCCACTTTGTATCTTACAATTCTAAGTAAGCACCTTTGAAATACGAATCACCTAAAACACATTTCGAACCAGAATCCCTAAAGTATGGTAATAATCTTACGATAAATCATAAAACCGACGATAAAATAAAACAAATAGCTATAAAACCATAATAAAGTCAAAGCAGGGTTTCTGTATCAAAGAAAAAACAGTCCCAAGCGATGTTGAATGTAAACATCATACGTTTGAGGAGTGATGTATCTACGTAGGTTTCATACAGTGTGTTTGAATACAATGGCGGTCTCGAGGCGACGTGGGAGTGCCCAAGGCTTCACCGGTACTCTACGAGCAGAACTACCACTGTATCTTATAAGATATGGAATTCTTAAAACATGTACACAGATATAGGTGAATTGGATTTTAAGATTACCTGTATAGGGATAAGTTTTATGTTCACGGCTTGTGTTTGAATTTTTATTAGATTTTTTTTTTTGCAATGTAACACGATTTTATCTTAAAAAGGTTTTACTGTAAATAAAGCTATAAAGAGAGCGAGTATGACTACAAGTACAACTGTTTTATGTTAAATAAAATATGGTTTTGGTTTACTTAGTTCTTTAATTAAAACTAGCCTTTGCACTCATGTTGTGTCATAAAATAAAATATGACATTTAAGCGCAACGATGTAGTTTATTCCTTACATTCATTTTGTAATGCACATAGAAATAAAGATAAGTACGTCGTAAAGTTCGTAGCAGCGACACAACTTTGGTACCTATCGTTAAATTTTCAGAAGAATAAAATTTTGTCTCCTATCCTTTAATTTGTTACCAAACTACTATCTGCAAAGTAAATATAGATCCATAAATTTTAAATAAAGGTGACTCGGTGCTCGAAAACAAACAAACTAACGCTGCCAATTTTCCACGTAATATGAATGAACCGGATTAAACAAAGTTATATGATATTCTCATTTTCTAAAGCGAAACATGCAATCACGCTACGCCAATAAGCAATTTAACTTTCGAACTAATGAAACGCTTGATAGGTTAATTTGAACGAGCGGAGGGAACAGAATGAAGTGTCTTTCACAAAACGTCGGCATGCGAACAAATAGCTCTTGTGACGAGAACTCAAGAAACGCCATAGATTTACACTGGTATACAGAGACGCATTTACGTCCGAATGACGCGGGCGGCACAAGTTAAGGCGAGGATGACAAGTGATGTTTTGAACGCAGACAATGAAGACGAGTATCGTCGCACAGACGAACCACCGCATGATAACAAGACAAGTGTGCGCAAAATTGTGTGTACGTTTTTAGGCAAAAACTCCCCGAAGAAAAGGAGATATAACAATGCTTTTGTTTACTTTCATCAGCCACTGAGTGATGTTTTTATTTGGTATTATGAAATTTGTGTTAAGGAAACAACGTTAGTTGTGTCCCTTGTTGTTATATAAAGCCTTGTAGTGGACAAAGTGGTAAGACTGGATCCATTTATTTTTAGTAGGCATGTTTGCTATGAGATCTTTTATTTGTTCTTGGAAGTAGTGTAAATATTACTTGTGTAAGGTTAAAGTATAGGTTGCTGAAATTTAGCCTATATGTATTATTAATCTGTAAAGTTATATTTTTTTTTCGTTTGATGAATAATACGCACGAAAAGAACAACATTTTCCTAAACAGTATAAAACATTTTGACTTGATCAACTTAAAATTGTAATTGCTTCAAACACTTATAATTATAAAAAAATATAGTACCGACACCCTAAGGACACACGCAACAGCTACAAAATAATATCAGGAAGAGTTATTACTTTTAATTAATCTCCAGAACATTGATAAAACAGATATATGTTTGTGGGAAGGAAAACCTTTACGCCGTCGGACCCTTTTGAAGAGCGTGCGAATCCCCGACAAGAAAGATTGGGGCCTATCTTTATACAACCAAGGTGATATCAACCTTAGCTACTATCATGTAAGGTATATTTTCCATTGGAAGGATATGTAGAAAGTTTGAAAATCCTTGCAAAACACACCATGTAACGTGACATTCTCAGAATTATGTTTCATTTTTTTCGTTGCAAATCCTAAAATAAAGGTGCGAAGTTGACTCCTAAACTGACCTTCGCATTTGTTATTTCTTTTGTGCCTTCACAGCTTTATAAACAATTTTAGGTGGTGTGTGACTTATTTTATCATACGTACGTGTGAGGTTTTCTTTATACGTTTTATGTTGTTTATTGTATCTGCATGATCCATAAGTTGAGTGATATAATATGTTGTTTTCTTTCAGCAAAAGGACCTGTGTTAGGTCTTGTGTTATTTAAAAAACTATGTTTGTATGAGATGTCTACTAATTACCAAAACACATTTAATCAGTTTATAACATTAAATTTTCATATATTAAATAACATAATAACAGAGTATTACACACAAAAAATGATAATGTTTCGTAGAAATTATTAAAATTACAATACTAAAAAGTTTTTCAAATAAAAGCATGGAAAATGCAAGCGTAGGTAAGCAAAGGGTTTTGTTTATGTTTAAATAATAATATCAAAGTGCTTTCAGTGGTCGTTATTCTGTAGTTATGCTTGCAGTATAATGAATTTTAAGTTTTTGATGGCTTTGATGGCTGTATTAAAGTACTTTTATGAGTTGTATGCATGATTTGGACAGCATTACACTAATTAGTTACAGCTTTTTTGCAGTGGCTTTGTCGCGCCTGTCGAGTCGATAAAACCGCTCGACTAAGTTATCAATTGTTTGAACTGACAGAAAATAATGTGATTTAAGCTGTCCGATGCATCCTAAACACTAAAACTTATACCTTCCCTTATAACTTCCCTGTCCCATGAGTCATATATAATACACACCGATGGCCTTACTACAAAAACTTTAACCACTGTTTTACACTTGTCTAAAAAAAATGTGGCTCCAAAATGAACCATATGTCAACGTCATAATTTGACATTTTTTTAGACAAGTCTTAAACTGACGTTAAAAAGTTTTTGTGGTAAGACGGCGATTGTTTAACTATTGTGTCTGCATCGTGGACAGTGAAGTGGTTAAACTATAAAAATTGAAGCTTTGTGACTATTTTCCAGTTTTATGCAAATAATAACTCTTATACTTGACGCTCGAATTTTTTAACATTTTTAGTTATAAATTGTGTACTTAGAGAAAATATGTATTTATTTTTGACAAATAGTCTAAGTAGGTACTTGAGTTTGAATTTCCAATCGATTTGAATCGTGATATTAATCCGAGCGGACATAGACGGTCTAATATAGTCAATAGTCAAAGCAAAGTTTTCTTAACAGCAATGAGTTGTCCTCAACATGCCAAAAGAGCATTAGTTCATGCATTTTCAATGTTCAAGTAAATGTAAAATATTTAAATGGTATAAACATGCTTTGAGTTCAGTGATTCATATTTTAAGCCCTACTAAGCTTTAAATTATTTTTACAATAATACTATGTTCGAATTTATAAACTTCTAAGAATTTGCTTCAAAAATAAAGCTTATATTTTAATTTTATTTTAATTTATTATTATTATTATAATATTATATTTTATATTGCTTATATTTTAATTAGAATTTGCAGATCTTTTTTATATATAAGATTGAACACCTCCAAACCACCTTTACTCCAAAGAAACATAAAAAAATGGAAACTTAAGCGAGACAGATTTTTTAAATTTAACAAGTCCCTAAACTAAGGAAATATAATAATGATGTCATAAAAATACTCAAAAATAAACAGGGATATTATTTTTTTAATAAAGAATTAGTAAAAATGCAGATTTCGATTATCACGCTATTTCTTCAAACAGCATAAGTATCCTAAAACGAGCAGAGATTTTAAAATGAATAATATTTTTGTTTCTATGTGTGCCTCGTGTGTGCAGACTGTAGCAAAGCTTATAATAGCAGAAATGGTTGTGATATTTTATTGGCAATACTAACACACAGTTGCTGGTGACTGTGTCCACGTACTTCGTAAATATTTTTTTTTTGCCAGTGGACTAAATACGTACGCAACGGCAACTAAAATTTGAAAAAGGTGAAAAAGGGTTGCCTGTCAAGACCTTTAAGCATAAAATACTATAAAGCTTATGAAACTATAGCACAACAACATAATGAATATAATTGACTCCCCCAAGCTATCAGGCTTCGTACTATTATAAATTTTAATCACTAGCCATTACTTGTTACAAAGTTCTGAACAACAATCTTATTTGAAGCGAGCGAAGTTACCCTTATCTGAAGCGAGCGAAGTTACCCTTATCTGTTTGATGTCAATAAAATTTTTCTTCGTTAGAAATTCAGACATTCACTTTTATGAGAAAAGAGTTATGGGCACTTGTTCTTGAAACTTTGAAAAATTTTAACGAAGCAAAAATTTTATACTAACGGTGTGTTGGGCGCGGAAAAGTGCTCTCGATCGAGAGACTATGAGATTTTATCTTACATTGTTGACCCATAGCGAAGTTTCTAGCGATATTAGCTTTGTAAGAAAATCATTTGAGCAGATTTTATTACCTAGGAATATACTTTTCTACTCTTTTCACTTTTAAGTTACGAATCTTTATCCTTTTTCAAGTAAGCTATAAACGTTTGTACTAAAATATCTTCTAGTTAGTAGGTACTTTTACTAATTTTCAAAAATGCACTATTTAATTTATATCGTCCCTATATAATTCTCGTTCTACTGGTGTTGCACCTACTGAAAATAAGGAAGTATAGTTGCCTATTATGCATGAGCGTACAACCTCTATTGGTCAGAATTCAAAAGCTCCTTTGTGAACGTTGACAACAGAATATTCCTATTATAATCTTGAAAGGCTTTTTAATCCTTCTTATGTTGTCAGTAAAAAATATAAAAATATAGAGAAAATATATTGATAAAATTAAAAGGCACGTTGAGACCTTATTCTGAAGTTTTAATTATAAAGAACGAATGGGAGAAAGTAATAACAAGTCGTTTTAATGATAACGTAACGAGGAATGAACATTACTCGACCTTTTGCATCATGGGAAAGTGAACACCTGATACCTAAATTAACTGGTTTTAATTGATTCATCTACTGACGTGTATATTTTTGGAGTTCGATGAGGTACGGGGTTTTATATCGGATGATACAGATGATTCTTTTTTTATTCGTCTGATCGTCATTTGTTTTTATTTAATGAGGAATACTGTGATCTATACTCCGATTAGTGGCTAAAAATGTATGTGAATCACTTTTCATCTCGAAAACTCTTCATATTATTGATGTATAGGTATATATATGTTACAGCCAAAGTGATTAAATATATATTATACATAATGACTGGTCATTGTTTTTAATACCCAAATTGACTAGACAGTGTGATAGATTAATCACTTTATCTGGATCTAATTCATAATAGCTGGTCAAAGTTAGCCAAAGTAATAAATATGGTATAATCGTCTGACTATTTACTAATTCTTAGAAACGGCTCAAGTTATATCGACTCTTTTTATGATAAATCGTCAAATGATTCCTCCCACTGTGGGAGAGCAGCGTGAGGGACTCAGAGAGCGTGAACGTGAACGTGCAGCGTGAGGTCAGACTGTTAGTGGCTTAAACCCACGCGTTGAACAACGCGCGCCGCCGAAACGGGTCCGTGTCTCCCAGGAGACGGAAGGCCGATAAGGCACCCGAACTCATCGCACAGGCCCACGTCTACGGTGGCTGGGAGTCGTCTCTCGACCACACAGAAGGAGACGATGGCATCCCAGTACCTCTCGCCCCGGACCTTGGCTTGAACCAGGGCCGGGCGCGAGAGGTCACCGCTGCTGACTGCCTCGACCCCTTCCCGGGCAGGGCACACTCCGGGCCGTCCGTACAGTGGCCCAAGCCACACTTTAAAGAGGGGACTTTTCGCTACTATTATGGGGTGCCCTGCACTGTGCTAACTAGCCTTTTTCGAATTATATTAAGGTCAGCTACCAGGCACTTTAGTTAGTTAACATGAAATAATAATCTTACCTACTTGTTTTATTACATTATCTAAGTCTATGGAGATATTATATAAAATTGCTAGTTAATGTGATTAATTCTGTGCCAATTATCACTTTATCCAAATTGAGTAGATATTATAAATAATAGCTAGATAATATGTATAATATGCGGACTTATTACTTTGGCTGTAACATATACATGAACACCTTCTCAGAAACAATATCTAATAACAAACTTATCATTGTTTCGTTTGGATATTATTCCTTCGTATTATTAACCTTACCTCCGAAACTTCCGCCTTTATTAATACTCTTGAACACACGTGCAACAATATTCCGTTCCATCTGAAGGGCCCTTAGATGAAGTGATAAGGAAATATAGCAATATCCGAATATCGGTTCGAATGATAATAACATCGGAACAACGCGGCGAGTTCGCATCGTAAAACTTAAACTTGTAGGGCCTGATGTCTCTATGTGCCATGAGTATATGAGAAGTTGATATTGGCGGTTTTTTTTAAGAATGTGCAATAATTATCATACCCTATGGTCGTGTCCCTTTTCATTGCAGGTGTCATGAAGAGTTGTAAATATTAAATATTAAAAGTATTAGATTCAAGTTCGATTGCAAAATCGAGCAGAAAGCTTAACCAAATGGAGTATTTTTGGAAAAATCGTCGTCATTTTCTATACCATATCTTTCAGTATAAACTCGGCAAATCAGGATGATACCAGCTCCGCTCCTAACAGACGTCGTCCATACCATATACATTACATATCTAGTTTACTGCAAGGAAAGAAAAAGATAAAACTGCTCCAGGAAATGGCCCATTCGGCGCCCTTTCCCACAGCTATCGAGTACTAGCAATTTGCTTTGAATTAGACACTCGGCTCCTAAAAGTATTGGGGAAGATAAGGAAAGAGGACTTTGATAATTACCCCTCAAAGCGTTGACGGTAAACGCGAATAGAACGAGTGCGATGGGACAATTAACTGTATTCCTTGTGCAGTAGTTTGTAATTTGGGTTGTTTGGCAGGAAATTGGAGGTAATTGCATTAAAGGCGGTAGATAAATAAGTTATTTCTTATTAGCTATGTTTTTGGTCTTTAGGCTTCAAGGGTACGAGCTGTCGCTAGACTCATTAACAGATTTAAGCTTAAAGTAATCTAGTTGTATAGGCATTTAAAAGAACGAAAAGATAAAGTTGAAATTAAAAAATGAAATAAAGCATAAACTATTTCACAGCCATTACTTTCAATGTTCATCTTTCAAGTTGAATCACCGAAACACCTCATTTAACATACGAGTTCCTTCTATTTTCTCCGATTCATCAATATACGGAAACAGAACCACTAATGCCGGGTAGGGTAACTGAAACTTTAACTGCCAGACCCGTATCAAAATACAGAGAAGGGTGCTTCTGACCCGACCTTATCAGTTTCGGTACTGAATACCGTATCATTATCACTGTTATGCAAAAACTGTGAGGTAACTTGTTGCTGGCCATATGGTTTTTACCCTAAAGTTGGTTCTCTTTTTAAATACTGTTTGATTCGATAAAAAAAAAAAAAACACCAATTATGTTTTACATATAGACGTAACAGAACTTTTTAATGTCATCACTTTGGAATAAAAGGGCGAATGGAATTCCTTTGCAGCATATTCAACATTCTTGTGTGTATTTCTGGGATATTTAAAGGACTTGTAATAAAATAAAACATTCTCAAAGTAGAACTTGCTTCCCAGTTATTATATTTTTAAATGACATACATGTTTTATTTATAATTTTTAATCTAGTCCAGCCGCTGGCTTGTGTTTTGACCCCTCGTCCGGCAGCCAACTACTCGTATTATGCATTTATTCATTTGTTTCTAAAACTAGGACAGGCAGCATAGGGGAAAAAATGCCTGCTGCTAAAATATTCTGTTTGTATGTGTCTATGTTAGTTACTAGTGCGCTGATTCGGTTTTTGAAAGCCAAACCCTGTTGTTCCAGAATTAAAATGTACAGAGCCATATAGATATCGTATATTATGTTTTTGCAACGTGGTTCTGACTGATAATTCAACTCTATGAATAAGATAATTCAACTCTAAGATATTCATAGCTCTCTCTCTAAGAATCCAAAAATACGTTCCATAAGTTTTCATAGAATGCCCGAAATTGACAGGGTAATGGGGATGTTTTCTGCATTATGGATACGACAACATGTATCCCGCTCTCGATCAGCTAATTAGAGAAAACAGATATTCCATTTCCGCGAAAATTTCACACACCAATAGATGACGTCATAATTTGAAATCCTCACTCCACTAACTCAGAAAATTTACGATTGCCTCACAGACTTTACCCATTGAAGTGAGTTAAGTGATATCTCGTTAATCAGGCAGCTTGGTTCATCACTGTGGAATCCTCTGAAACATACCATTTCGTCTGTAAGTGTACCAATGTCGTAATTAGAGTGCTTCTGAGCGAACGCGGCTTCAAAGGAGTTAATATATGGAAGATAATGCGGAGTTAAACTTCCTTCTATAAATTTACACTATGTGTGAGGAAATGTGGGCGACAATGGGTAGTTGTTGTAGTTGATGTAATTTTGTTTTATTTATGACTTGTTTTGACTGTGAAGATTAAAATATCAGATATGTCATTATATGCCCCATAATCTCATAATGCATCGCAGTACTAAACTATAACTTGTCGGAATAACGTAAAATAGGTACTTACATGGAAATTAATTTATGTGACACAATAAAATTAATCAATGTTGCGTCATTTTAATTTGTGAGCGATGGATCGGAAAAGAAAACAGATTTTAGTTTGCACTTTTGGTTTGCTGTTTATTCAGGTTTTCATATCGAGTGTCACACAAAATGTAAAAAGTCAAAATTTCAAAAACGTTCCAAAACAATTCTATTACATCAAATTTAAATTTATCATATACAAATAAGTTTGTACTTATATCCAGCATTATTATTTAGAGTTCCAATAAAATATTAATAATGTTGTCCTCTAATAAAAAATATTTCTAATACCCTTTCATTGAAAATTATTTCATCAGTCTCTTTGAAGAAACATGAATATAAAGAAGTGCCCATTTAAATGGAGGTTCAAATTCTCTCGTAAACCCCTCTTGGTTTTGACAAATGAGGCCTCACTTCATTTATCTTCGTGCACTGAACTGACGAAACGGATATCTTTATAAAAAATCAAAAAGATTTACCAACATTTAGATAAGTATTTACAAGTTTTAATAACTTTTATTTAAAGCTTTTTTTAATTATTACTTTAACTATAAAAGTTATAAAATAATACACATAAACATTTCTTAAACTTAGCAGATAGCAATACCATTTGATTTATGAACTAATTAAAACACAGATACCTAGTATTCAGATATTTGTCTTTCTTAAAATCAAACTTTCACATCTGAAAACGACCATCATTAACGCTACTCTAGTTAATCAAAAAGCTACACTAACAAATCGAAGTCGTTCAAAACCCTATAGAAAACAAAGAACTCCCATTCAAATGTATCAACATCAGACAAAAGCTTGACAATTTGTTAATAAATAGAAGAATAAAGGAAGCGGCCAAAACTGGCGCGGATTGATCACAGCCGTAGATTTGCGGCCAGCAAGAAACTTCCCTGACAGATTACATCTTACTATATACACAGAATAAAATCTATAGCGGAGATGTCATAACGCCAAATCTCCCAAGAAAGTAGTGCGCCAAAATGCGGGTGTTCGGGGCCCTTACACTCCGTCTATGGAAAACGCCCATTATTGTCATTAAAAAATCACCAATCAATTAAGACCAATCTTTGACAGATTGGTTTTATTTTACAAGAAATCCGACTAGTTAGTTCTAGTAACTGATTAAGCCTTTCGTACGTTGCTTGACCTACAAAAAGGCGCCTGACCTACCTTCCCTGAGGCTTCTCCGCTGTCTTTCCTTCCTCCATTCATCGGACGATATAAATCAAAATGTCTATAGTTTTTACGCTTCACCGACTTCCTTCGAAGTTCCAATAAAGAATGGTTTGTACATTTATGATTTGATTGAGTGCAGAATTGATATTTATTGAACAACTTGCCGGTTAATTGACGCTAAAGCGGTAAGCGTTGTTGATTGATTCACTGATCAAGTCTCTCAAGGCTGATCAGTGAATAGTTAATGCGATCAACGAAATTTAGTTACATAATCATTGTTTAGTTAGTCAAGAGATAGTGACATACCTGTCTATGTCGTTTGTTTACATTATTATTCATGGAATACAGCAGGAATAAATCTTACCCGTACTTACTCATATTTCAGGAAGTGAAATCAATTAAAAGGACATTATCTTTTCGAATCATAAAACACATAGTTCTACTGTAGAAAACGAATCACGTTAGATTGTATTGTAGGCGATGTCTCATACTTAACATTTTTAGTGAAAGATTCGAAGGCTCAGTGGTAAATGAATTTACCTATTTCACATGACGAGACTCAGAGACGAGTGTACAAGGTAATGGATAAAATACAGCTGATGGACTCATAAACAGCGCTCTCACACTAGCGAATGTTGTCCCGCGTAAATGCTCGATTTAAACATACTGGAAGATCCGGTAGTATGTAAAGCCCAATACTCTATGAGGCTTTCATTGATTGCCCGTGTTAGGTGTTTTTGTCTATCTAGAAAATTAACTATCTTTTTAATAGGTGTTCAGATGTTTTCTACAGTCTCAGCGAGCTTCAACAAAATGAATTTGTAAATAAGGTGAAGCAGTTCTAAAGAAAACAGTTTAAACAGAGTAAAGAAAAAGTCGTGGTGGCCTAGTGGGCAAAGAACCAACCTCTCGAGTATGAGGGCGCGGGTTCGATTCCAGGTCAGGCAAGTACCAATGCAACTTTTCTAAGTTTGTATGTACTTTCTAAGTATATCTTAGACACCAATGACTGTGTTTCGGATGGCACGTTAAACTGTAGGTCCCGGCTGTCATAGAACATCCTTGGCAGTCGTTACGGGTAGTCAGAAGCCAGTAAGTCTGACACCAGTCTAACCAAGGGGTATTGGGTTGCCCGGGTAACTGGGTTGAGGAGGTCAGGCAGGGCAGTCGCTCCTTGTAAAGCACTAGTACTCAGCTACATCCGGTTAGACTGGAAGCCGACCCCAACATAGTTTGGGAAAAAGGCTCGGAGGATGATGAGTTCTAAAGAAAACAGTTTCCAATTTAGTTTGCTTTATTCGGTATTGAGTGAGGTAAACTCGTCAAAACACTTAAATAAGACTAGATTTAAACTTGGCTACTAATAGCTAATGGGATATAAAGGTAAGTTTATACTTAGCCCAACTTTCTATACCTAGGGCTGTTGAATTATTCGACTTTAGCACTAAGTTAACAAAAGCGCTTGCGTTGTAAGATTAAGTGATAAGTTTTAGATGTAAATAGATAAACATTTCCAGAAAAATGTATTTGCACTTTTACCTTGTTGATCGTTATGCGCATCTGAAGTTCTACACCACGCTAGGATGCCTTGATTTTGCTTATTACAAAGTAACTGCACGTATTTTTAAGATTACATTTTCATTATCAAAACTGGTATGACACCGGCATTAAGCAACCTCACCTGAAGTCACTAAGGAAAAGAAAGACACGAAAAAATAAACAAAAAAAAATCGCTGGAAATTGTAAAGAAGCTTTCCCACATTACGTCAGAAATATGGAAGTAGCACAAGCCTGTATCCGCATTTAATCCAGCAATCAGTACTTCAAATATTGGCATTGGTAGCTCTCGGCTGCCGGCAACACTCGCACTTGGCCGATTGCGATTTCATTAACGTTTATTTACGTTGTTTATTTTAATTTAGCATTTCTATTTTGGTCTGAAGTATTATAAGGGATTACTTCCGTAAACAAAGTAATATTACATTTTTAAAATTGAGTTTTTTTTTGTAAGAGTTGAACCTCAAACTTAATGAGATTTACAAAGGCAATGCAGCATATAAGCTTATTATATTCTGTTTAGGAAATAATCATCGTTCCTACAGCGCAGTAGCTATACTCTTATCATATGTAAAGTGTTTAAATTAAATACTTACATTTCATCATACTAGTAGATACATACAAAAAATAACAGTGATGTTCCAACATAAATTAACACGATTAAAAACAGCTCACTTAAGTTATCATATCCATATTTATTCGCACAGTCATTACATTGACGCGTACAAGAATTGCCAAAAATTAAAATGAAACAACCGGTAAAAAGGTACACAATATGCCACCGAATTAATATAATTGACAGCAGACAGACACGAGGTATATTTACGAAGTAATATTACAAGTACTGCGGGATGGATTCTGGACAGATTGGACCGAAAGTGGTACAATTTCAAGCCCTGTCAGCATTTATGTAGGAGTTAAATAGAGTGGGCGAAGCATAGTATGATGGATCTGAGAATCCATTACGAAGATTGAGGCAACTATACGTAGAGAATGTACCTACATGATGTACTATGAACGTTACCACTAGGTTGTTTTGGATTGATTTCCATTATAGAGTTAATGGAGCTTTTGGCAGCTTCCGAAAGAATGATCGGGTAATGTATTGCTTTTGTGCTGGAAATAATAAAGGTATCTTTGTTAGGTATCTAGATAAGTACATGTTTTGAGATTTATGTGACTAATTCATTCATTCCTATCCATTTGCCATGTTCCTCCTTCACCCCTTTATTCTTCAAAGTCAACAGTAGTGCATGTGAAACTGTTGTTAAAAGTTAAAATGTTTGTGTGTACCAGAAATACGACTATATAAATATGATACTCTGAAATAATTGCCATTATATTTTTTAAATAAAACCTTCGAACGTCTCTAACCTCCAAACGACTGCATGGATCTTGCAAGTTTTGTTTTAATACATATACTTAGATAATTTTTTGTAAGCTTTGTTGTCACTTCCTTAATTTTGATCTTCAACAGAAAAAAATATTACCCTTGAAGTAACGTAGTCGCAGGTCACTACGAACGATCTGAAGCTTAAAACACGTAGTTACCATCAGTACTGACATAAACAAAAAATAAATATAGTTACATATAAAAAGTCGAAACATCCCACACATTTTCCTTTTTCCTGGAATTCTTTTATTGATGAAAAAGGTCAGACCAAAATAACCCAGACCTATTTCTCTTAATGATTGCTTACAATTGAAACATATTCATTACTCAACTTAAATTTTCAATTTCGTTTTCGTAATGGTTTATATAAAAATATTGCTCTTGTATTTTTATTTTGTTGTAAAAAAAGAGTCACTTAAAAATGTTGTCCGATAAAATGCGCACTCCCTTTTGTTTGAGTGGTTTTATATGAAATAGGTATACAACATGAGCATAGGTTATGGTAAATTATTTAGTACTTTTATCTGGTAATTAAGAAGCCAAACGGTACTGTACTCTCCGACTAGAGTTATTGCTTTAGAATGTAAAAAATCCAGTAAAGATAAATGTCGCCATTATAAACAAAGTAGCATACTTACCTTTAAATTATATATATCATTATTTAGAAAGGTAACATGCTGGCCACTGTTATCCAAGATAGTTTTGTTCTTACAGAAATCGTTTTTTATTGATGAATATTTGATATTTATAATACAAGATCATTGTATTGTTTGCAAGCAATAGGCCAAATTAGGTCAAAGATATAAGTAACATTGATAAAGATAACTTTATAAAACAGGTTTGTCATGCTGTAAGGATCATAGTTTTAGGACGTCGAATGAACGTCGTCATCAACTTAGTATAAGTAAACAAAAGGTTGTGTGCTGAAAAATTTCGTTTTTTGTCCCAAAAACCTGCATTACCTATTCAAAAAATCGTAGTTGTAATAAAATCTATGTTTAGATCAATGTTTAGTTTAACATTATAACGCTTAGTAATCACCACGCCACGTGTATTATTTGATCAGGAACGTATTTGTTCCCGCTGCGTCGACCAGAGACAAACATTTGTGTTCTACCCTCGTGCATTAAATTTCTTTCACTGCAAACATAATGACGGCTGGCATTATTGGGTAACATTATACTTGAAAATTATTGCGTTTTAATTGTACGCTGTGTTTTTAAAAGGATGTGTTTTTTACATTTTCTGTGTATCTCTCAAATATTTGAACGTGAAGTGAACAATGTGCATATAAAGAGACCAGACGTATACAAAAACAGATGTGCTTAGAGATACATTAAATAAAGTACAGGTTAGGTACTTCTGACCTTTTCCAAATTTAAAATTCAAGGTTAATTGCGCTAATGAGATAACTGGTTACTTATTCATGCTCTCGTCTTAAGTGCTAATAGATTTGCCTTTTGGAGTTATCTTCATGAATTTCTTAAGATGTTGAAGTGTTAGCTGTAGTTAATATTAACTTTACGGCCCATCTTCCGCCTACGTCTGCGAAAAACGTCATTCAATGAAGATGTTGCGAGACGCGAAAGTTCTAGAAGAAACAAACTCGGGTTTATAGTTTAATTGTCTTTTAAAGTTGTAAGAACATTTTCTAGAAATTCAACACAAAAACTTAAATTGATATCAAATATTTGAATCAAAAAACTTGCTCAATTTTCTTCTGAAATAAATCAACAAAACAACCAACGAAAATCTTTGCAACACAATAAATTGTGGCCGTCAGCTGTCAGACAAACGAGCCCAAAAACTACGACCGCTAATTATCAAAACTGGGAATTATGAAAAACAAGACTGATACAATTTCTAACATCAGTCAAGTCACAAACAAGATTACAATGTAATCAATCAGGGAGTAGGACGAAGACGTCGACGGCAATTAATCAACAGCAGAGCATGGCGCAGTCTCCCCGAGCCGTTAAAAATGTAACAGACTGAAATGGCCGCTTTTGACCTAACTGCACTAATACAAGCGAACTAGTATTGTGAAACTGTTAGCCTGCTGATGGCTTGTTGCAGTGCTCTACATAATTGACTGCTGATAGGATAAATGTCTCCGTAATTCTGTATGTTACCTATGAATTCGAGGTGATGTCGCTAGGCCGATTTTCTATGGAATTTGGTACTTCTCCGTATTGACAACAGCGTTATAATCGGATTAAAGTCTCCAGCCTTTTTGTCACGTACGTTGTGAAAAGAGTGACATATCGGGAAGCAGCATTTTTTTATCCATTTTATGAAAATACGGAAGATTTTATTTAGAGCCCAAAGAAGCCCGTTAAGAGAGTCCCCTGCAAACTAAACTGTCAGTCAATAGTTGTTCCGATGGTTGGTTGACAGTTTATTTTGAAGGTAATCGTGGATCCAATCAAACTATTTAGTATGCCGGATATCTAATACTGATTTATGAGCCAACTAAAACTTTGCTGTGTACAGAGCTCTCAATATAAACACGAACAAAGATAAACCACAATAATAAAGTTACGTCTCAGCGTTCACAAGAATTCCTGGATTTGATTTCACAAGTTTGTATTTCGGAATGTTTCGCAAAACTTCATTGGGAGTTGAGAAACTGTCGCAGCTAAATCAGTAAGTAGGTTACAACCTTCCCTCGCCACATTTCATACTCGTAAAGCCTAAAATAGGGGCAGGCTTATTCATGACGTCATTCCATTTATATCGCCCTATGACTTTCGTTTTTGAGCTCTTTATAATAGAATCAGTTCCCGTTTACGTCATTCGTACCATGTAGGTATGTATGTCAACAAGTTGCGTCACACTTGTGATTAATTAATGAATGATAGCTTTTAGGGGTATAGTGTTTGCAGCAGTAACCTTTTACTGTTGAAAATATTACTCACATATTGGCAACACAAAAAAATATCACGATAGTTTGTAAAATTATTATAAGGCGTTGAGAAACCTTAATTAAGTAATCATAAAATTACAAAATGACTAAATAATTACATTACAGACGCTGCTTCTGACATCACGACAAAGTCAAACACATAGAAAGGCTAGAATTTCTCGAATTTAACCCTCGCAATTACAGCCTTAATTACAATTAAATGGCCCTCATTAACGGGCCTAAACAATACATTAATAAGAAAATGTTTAAGTTGAACAAACAAAGCTCTTCAACGCTTCTAAACGAAATTAAGGTTTCTGTTTCAATAAAATCTAAGAGTGAGTCTTAATGACGGCAGTCAGTCCAAACCCAGGCAATTTGACAAACAGAATTACTTAGTTTTATTTTTGTAAGGGTGATCATGCGAACCGCTATATTATATAACAATTTGTTTTGCAGAATTAGCCTTGTTTGGGATAGGTAATATTTTTTTGTCTAGATTGGAAACTTATTTACAACTAGCTTCACATTTTGCTATCCATGCGATAACTGAATATAAAATATAGAACATCATCATCCTCCGAGCCTTTTTTCCCAAACTATGTTGGGGTCGGCTTCCAGTCTAACCGGATTCAGCTGAGTACCAGCGCTTTACAAGAAGCGACTGCCTATCTGACCTCCTCAACCCAGTTACCCGGGCAACCCAATACCCCTTGGTTAGACTGGTGTCAGACTTACTGGCTTCTGACTACCCGTAACGACTGCCAAGGTTGTTCAATGACAGCCGGGACCTACAGTTTAACGTGCCATCCGAAACACAGTCATTGGTGTCTAAGATATACTTAGAAAGTACATATAAACTTAGAAAAGTTGCATTGGTACTTGCCTGACCTGGAATCGAACCCGTGCCCTCATACTCGAGAGGTTGGTTCTTTGCCCACTAGGCCACCACGACGTCCACGATAAAATATAGAACATATAGACATGTATTGTATGTAAAACTACAAATAAAATTGCTGAATAAGAGAGGTACCAAAAGAAAGCTGTGCAAATATTTCGAACAAACGGATAAATACCATTGCATTATAAAACAAAGATTTAATTACAAAGCTTCAAATAAACATAATATTATCTTAATAGGTTTCGGCAAATTTTCGCGAATAATTCTCTGTATAATTTTGTTTAAGCTCATGTAAACAGTTGTTCCATCTAATTTTTTTGCCAAATAACATGTTTAATTTAGTTTATTACTTAAATAAGTGCTAGATAAAAAGAAAAAAAACAAATAAATGGTGACAGCAGTATTTTTTGTAATGACACTATATTTTTCTGTTACTACAAATGAGCTATTTACTTAATCGTTTAAGTAAATTAGCCTGTTTAATAGCAAAATCTCGTGTTGAATACAAAATATTTTGTAATTTTAATATGTCATTATGTTTTTTTTTTCTATGAAAATAATATGGATCAACTGTACCTATATAGAAGTGTAGATATTCAAATCAAATCAAATTGTTTTTATTTCAAATAGGCCTTTGCAGGCTCTTATGAAACGTCAAATTAATTAATTGCACGGTTCCAAAAAGTTGGTCTCATGGAGAAGAGCCAACAAGAAACTCCATGGACACTCTTTTTTTTGTTCAAAGGAAACTATATTAAGATTTTTCTCTATCTAAATCATTATGATTAAGTAAGGCATAAATAGAATACAATATACAAAGATCAAAAATCATATCATACCTATTAATATTTCAACTAAAGTCTCGTATCCCCAAAGTCACATTATCCTCTTTGTCATTTACATAAAAGCAAGCCAAATACATTACAGAAAAATGGTTTCGCCCAAAACTAGGATTACCTGGGCCTCGACTATCCTAAGTACGGTGCCCAAAATAAACATGCTTATCAACGAATCGAACCCAACCTTTAACCCTTACTATCGCGTATAATGTAACTACAAACGTAAGAACGGCTTTATAATAAAAAGTATTATGTTTTTACCTTGTTTTATCATAGTTCGATAAAGTTGTTTGAGTTTTATACAAAAAGGTTTTTGAGTACATTCGCAGATTGTGCTGATACCATTTTATCTTTAATGCGAAATTATCGTGTTTTGTTTGTTTGAAAATAAACCATAATCCTATCTACTCGCTTTTCTATTAAAAGATAAATCTAATGTCATTTAAAACTACGTTATTTTTGTCGCTTATACACACACATCTAGACACACGGCAGTGTGTCCGCCAAGTTCGAGCAAAAAAAGCGACACACCGGCCGTGGGTTATATTACACGAACCATTTCGGGCCAAATTCTACCCCCCTATAACTCAAAATCTATTTTATTTACGCATATCAAATTTCTAGTATCTGTTGAGATCCCCTCACTTATCTAAAATACAAAATTTCATTAATATATCTTTTGTAGGTCTTGAGATATTGACGTCATCAGTTTTAATAGAAAATTATATACTTGATTCATTGCGTTTAGTAGGTTTATAACAAGGTATGTGAAAACTTGCCAAGAACCATCATTAAAAAGTAACTATTTTTAACTGAGGTATTTGTATGGAACTTGGTACTTATTAAGATCTCACTTCTTTTATAGGCGAAGCATTTCCATATTATCGAACTTGGCAACCTTTCACATTTTTGTTTTGGGTGGGATAGTATTATTTACGAAAACAAAACCTATTTTGCAAACAAGAAGTGACCTTTCCACAGCTTGCGTCAAAAGTTTGTATCAAACTTAAAAATTCCGCTTCCGAAGAACAAAGTTTAATTAACTCACCACGTTACAAAAAACAAATATGCTTTTAACAAGGTTTTCATAACAAGCAAATAACTAGGGTAAAGAGCGGTCGTATTCTTGTCAAACATTTTTCGAACGTCAGTCTTATGGCACGTTTAGACCGACGGCCAGAGAGGAAAAGAATAATAAATCCTCCTCCGTAAAACAGACTTAAAGTATACTCCGAGAAAACGGCCGACTTAAGAAAAATTGGTGGGTACTGCTCTCAAAAAAGCTACTGCAAAAGTTTAGAAAAAACAGTGTCTTAAAAGATAATACGTTATATTTTAAGTTAGCAAGTGGATTTTCTGCCATTGAATGTATTTAAAGTCTAAAACACTAAAAAGCAAAAAAAAACTCATTTGAGGTGCATCGGCCTAGAAGTCGGTGTCTAATCGATGCTACTAAGTAATTTTGCCACCGACTTCTAGGCCGATGCACCTCAAATGAGTTTTTTTTTGCTTTTTAGTGTTTTTGGAAGTCGGTTAAATTTTTTTGTAAAAAAGTTTTTTATTTACAGCTTTTCAGTGAGCTAGTTATCATTACACATATTAGTGGAAAGTTCTCATCAATACAAAGGATATAAGCCCAAACAGGAGGTATTTTACATATTTAGTTATCGAGTTCCCTCGACCTTCTCTGGTCTCCATCATCAGGTCAAATCCAAACCTTCACTGTTGCAAAGGTCTCGTCAATACAAATAATATGAGCCCAAACACGAGGTAGTTTTCATATTCTGTTGTCGAGTTCCCTCGACCCTCTCTGGTCTCCATCATCAAGTCAGTCATTGTTGAATAGTGCTTTTAGGCATACACCTGAGTGTCAAGTTTTTACCCTATGTATGCCTACAACTTTCGAAGGTTGCCCTTGATTTCTCAGAGTTTCCAACATCAGATCCTGATCTGATGACTATGGGACCAACTGGCAGCAATTTCGCGTCGAACAAAAAAAGAATCATGTAAATCGGTCTATAAACCTCGGAGTAATCGATGTACATACATAGAAAAAAAAAACATACCGGCCGAAATGAGAACCTCCTCCTTTTTGGGAAGGCGGTTAAAAATATACAAAAACATGATAATAACAACGACATAGGTACACACATTTTACCAATCTTGATACTAAGTTTGGTCTAAACGTTCCATTAGAGAGAGCAAGTTGCTCATTATCCTATTTCGTTCATTTCGGAACGCAGCTGCCTCGGGAACCACCATCTTGCATCTACGGAGTCGAGTAACGAACTTAAGTGAAGTTAATGACTACCAACTTCGCTATTCGCTTCTTCGGTCGAAGAAGGCGATACGAAGGAATTGGTTGGTAGAAAGTTAACCCGCAATCGGGGGATGTATTCGTGTGAATTGTTTTTTTATTGGATACTTTTTCTTATTAGTGTTTTGTTTAAGATTTGTACTGGAAGCGATAGTGGGTAGTGAACATTTAGTAGGTTTTTTGAAGGTTTGATAGTCACGGATTTAAAAATATAACCCTATATAACCCCATATATATAATAATGTGAACTCCTTTTCAACCAGTCCCTACCAACAACATGATGCTATTAGCAAAACTTTCATAGAACACCATGTTTGGAAACTGGTTAAAATAAATGAGAATGCACACAAAACATTCAATGTAATACTTTTAGTACCTGCATAAACTATCATAATTTCCATACAACATTGACGATTACACAATAAATTACTGTTGACTTTATGTGTCTTCAACAATGTACAACAATATGATCTTTGGCCTAACTATAATCGCCAGGCAGCCGCAGTATAAAATACAAAGTTTATTCCAGTCAGCCGGGCAAAAGATGAACGTAACAATGCAATAGCTTGCTCCCCGTTAATTAGCAAGGAAATGCCGCTATTGCGCTAACTTCCCCCGGCTTCAAAGTGAAAACTTTACTACTAAGTACGCGAAAAGTGATAGTCGGAATGAAGAGGTATTTCAACTATATAACAGCCAGTTTATTGGTCAGATAAGTCGGCTTCAATGGTTTGAGTTTTAATTAGGTTAGCAAGTAAACATGCATGAACATTTTGTGGCTTACTCCAAATGTTTGTTTTGCAACATGCAATTTGTTCGTGCGTCGCCTCGTTTCGTTTTATATATTAAAGCGATGCTTCCTTGAGGCCACTTTAAAGTTTTCCTTCAGTTAAGATGTAGTATTGGTTCACGGAAAGTTACTATTTTAGTTACGAACGTTGAGAGTACTTAAATTAAATGCTATTTGCAAGTACTACTTTACGTCTTTACATTTGTATCTTTTACGAAAGGTACGTACCGAATGTTCATGCAATCATCTTGATTCTTGTTTAAAAAAAAAATATTTCAAATTTTGCATCCCTGTTTGCGAACGAGAAATGAGTAGGTATGCGAAGGAACGAGTAGGTACTAGTTTGCGCACAAAAGTTGCAATTTCGCGGACATTTCATTAATGTTGCTATTTGCTATATCCCAATGATTTTATTTACTGAACCCTCATCTGAGTGTTTTTTCCTCAACCATACAAAAATGTCCGGAAGAATAGATACACGTTTATCTGTTTTATGTACATATACTCTTTCTCAAATGGATTTAAGCCAGTGACAGACAAGGGATTCCTAAAATTCCATTTTCACGCAATTCTTTTCAAGCGGAGCTGTTAGGCGTCATTCTCGGAAAAGGAAAAGTTTATTTTTATTACTTTATAAAGAAAACTACACTTATATGTCTCGAACCTACAGTTTCCCACACGTAAATAGATTTTGACTTTATAACAAACTTATAATACAATTGACTGTAAAGATACTATCAAAGAAACACGACATTTACATCAAAACATCAGTCCTAGACTAAAATATAAAATATTTTAACAACCTCGAACAAGATGTGTCGCCGCATTCATGAATTCTTACTTTGAAAACATCTCACAATTTATTTTTCGGCGAAAAATATCAAGTGACTATCACGTACGACACTAACATACACATGTAATACTTTAAATATATCTAATAGCATTTATAAGATATATATAAAATGAAAATTACTGTCTAATATAAGGTACACATAAGTAAAATGTAAGCTGCCACTTATTCTTATTGTATGTAGTAAACATTTTAAGTACTTTTACCGCGTCAACTATTTTCAGAGAACCATTTCATTTTAAACTTCAAACATTCGAGTCTCGTTCATCAGGGGTGAAAAAAAGAAAGAAAGAAATTCATTGGCTTTTTGTCCACCTTCTTAATAAGTGGGTCGATGAATCAATAGGTATTTAAACTACGCAAGTGAAACATTAATATTTATCGCAGATGGTTAATCAATTCTACGAAATAATTTGCTCTTATTAAGTGTCAATCATAATTATGCAACAAACAGTATACAACATTATCCGTGTATTTCAGTTGGACTGAAATTGACAAGCTGCTCATATAGAATATTATTCTAAAGAAAATTGATCGAGTTATTAAACAAATATATTGTTTTCTTCTCTGTCTGCTGCGTAAATTAGATACACAAACCTCCCCACTCAGAGACATTTAATGGTTACTTAAGCCATTCCTTAGTGAAGGATTTGTATGACATTCCGTCACTAAGGGCCTTATCATACTAGCGGATTGCGAGCGTCTCCAAAGCGGAGCGGGAAAATAGCGAATGCGACGCGAACACGCTGCGGCTGCTCAGCGAAGACGTCGCGGACGTACGGCAAATTCGCAACTTTTTCGTCGCGTGTTTGTAGCAAATAAACGACGTACAATACACTCAGTAACAAAAGGGATTCAAACAATAATCGAATGGAAGCGAGCGACTTTGTGTTTTTTTGCAAACGAATAAAACACTGTTTTTCGCGACGAATTTGTGGCGCGTCCGCAATGAATTCGCTGCGCATGCGCGACGTGTTCGTTGTGCGCCCATAACGTATTCGTTGCGCATCCTTTCCGCTTTGAAGACGCTCGCAATCCGTTAGTATGATAAGGCCCTAAGAAGTGACTTAAGTAATCATTAAATGTCTCTGAGTGGGGAGGTAAGTTTAGATCTTGAACTAGAACATACTTCTGGTGCCAAAAATTGCTATAAACCTATGGATTCAGGTATATATATACACAAACATACATACCTTCTACAAAATATTCTAATCATTAGCAGACTCAGCATGTAATGAAAATAAATGAGGACTACGCTTTCAGTAGAAGATCTTTCCAAACACTACGAGATTTATTTCAACCCCAGAACGGTAAGGAAATGTAAACAGAATTTAAATAAAGGAATAATGGAATATTCATGAGGACGTCACCTTTTCTGATCGTCGAGTGTGGATCAATGTAACAGATTTTAAAGAGAAAGCGTAATTGATTTTTACTGTAACATGAGTTCTGCGGGTTCTTTTAGTTCGATTGTGACAAAAAGAAGTTCCATTAACTATAAAAATTATGGATGCAACTGTATGATCGTATTAAACATAACAGGTCATTTACAATAGATGAACCGATTTAGATGAAACCTATATAAAAACTATTAGCGCTGGTAAGTCAGCTTTCAACCAAAAAAAGTGCACCCGAATTGGTTCATCCGTTTTAGAGGTATGGTTGGGAGTTAAACATCAATCTGATCTGATAAAAGATGCGATTCACAATGAAGCTTATTAACATAAACGTATTAAAGCCCAATTCGATAAAAACCAACAAAAAAACTAAGTGAACACATGTACCTGAACCTGTGTTTTGAATAAACGTCAAGACGAATCCAAATACAAGCTGTTGATTTGCATCCGTGCCATATTCAAGGACGTAATTATGCTAATGATTCTCGACCCAAATCAATAAAAAAATTGGTACGTAATTTTTTTTCTTTAATTTTTTTCGGAATTCCGTAAATGTCATCTAGCCTTATTTAAACTTGTCGCGTATGTTACTGGCGTTAAAACCGTGCTGCACCCTCACACAAACGCAAACACAAAGCATTACTTCGAAAATACCACGACATTACAATGACAAAAAAAGCAGTGCATATTAGTTATTTCCCATCTACTGTAATTCCAATCGATTATTTATGTATTGTATGTCCTCCTCCTGAACTATGGCACAAATGCAAATCAACACCTTGTATATTCACGAATGTCGTTTTATCGTCGAATATATCATTTTAGACGTTAAAGGTTGATTTATTAAATATCTACGTAGAACTAACATTTCAATAAAACGAGTTTTAGGTAAAATATTACGTGTGTTGAAAAAAACATATGGACTTCCTAGTTCAAAAGGTCTAAGATTTGATTTCTTGAGGCATGATTTCTTTCCAAAACAGTGACTTTTGGAAAGTAAACCTACTATATGGATTGTTATCATTAAAAGTATCTAAAACTTTTCACAATGGTATTTTACAACTAAGTAGCCCCCTTAAATTATTACTTTTTAAATTAGTTGAAACATGTTGTAGTTTTGACCGAATACCGAAACAAACGAAGTCAAACTTACGTTTTCCCGGAATTTCCCTTACCAGAAATAGAATTTACCCTACGCTTACGACTCAAAAGAGTAACTACCGATTTCCCTTCAAATATTTTCAGTAATGTACTTAGGAGAGAAACAGAGGTCCGTGTGAGGAGGACATAAAATACGTAAATAATCGATTGGAATTACAGTATGCGGGAAATAACTAATATGCATTGCTTTTTTTGTCAGTGTAGTCGTAGTATTTCAGAAGTAATCCAATTTTATGAATGAAATTTATGAATAATCGTTGCGTATGCTTTGTGTTTGCGTTTGTGTGAGGGCACAGCACGGTTTTAAGGCCAGTAACACACGCGCCAAGTTTAAATACGGCTAAATGACATTGACGGAATTCTGAAAAAAAAAAGAATTACGTACCAATTTTTTTGTTGATTTGGGTCGAGAATCATTAGCATAATTACGTCCTTGAATATGGCACGGATGCAAATCAACAGCTTGTATAATCCAATTAGTAATAGCTACCAGCATCGATCATAATCGTGACGTCACACATGCATGTCTTCTTGAGACTCTCAGGTCGCAAATTCAACACGAAACACGAAGTTCGTTATGTTTGTCTGTTCAATTCGGTGGCGTTTGCTTTACAATTTAAATGCAGGTTACGACGACGCTCTGGAGAATTCTAGGTTTATACTAGACATTTGTATGTATGTGTACCTGCTTGTAATCAACGAATGTACATAGATATGTACATATATTCGAAGCGACGCCTTTTGAGAATCAACTGGACTGAGTGCTCGACGGTATCGCGTTGAATTTTCAATTTTTTGAACCCGGTTTCGTGTTTCTAAAGCATGAGCTGTGTTATAATGTGGAGAAACTTTTGCTATTGCGCTTTTGAGATGCGATAGTTTCGTATGGAGGTTATACTTATTGCACTATCTTGAAATATGTGTCCGTATATAATACAACTTAAATCAAGTTAGGTTTTATTTCGAGTTGAAGCTTTAATTCAAGAGGCAGCCCTTAAAATGTACTCTTTAGAAATAAAACAACAAATTATATACGTAAATCATTTAAGTTGCTTTGTTACGTAACCACAATAACACTGTTTACTCTAACATAAAAACTATTCTGCGTTAGTAAATAGTACATAAAGCGGTCGCCAGAACAAGATCGTTCCGAGGACAATTTGCTACTCACAATCGACTATTTGATAAATTGATCTCATAAAATTTGTCTGTGCCATCAAAGGAATGTCTCCCGCTACAAATGTGTTCACTACAGGGGCGTAAAAAGTGCCAATTCAGGGAAATATAATTACAGTTTCGCTTTTTATTACAGAGAAAAGGTAAGTTTTTATCATCGTGCAAAAGGAACGCTATTTCATAATCCTTTTGTTGAATTGCAACGTTATTTTGAAGCTAAACTGAAACTTTAATGAAAAACCGGTCAAGTTAAGCACTGTTGCGTTCCGAGAGTTCCGTACCTACAAATATTACGAAAGATGAAGGTGAACTGTACGGACGAATAAAATCAACCTGTCCTCGTATCGATAAAAAGCGCGGCTTAATTTCCTAGCATTATATCTCATATATAATTATATCTGCTTTGTAATCGTAATAAGTACAGTAGGTATATTGCTTTAACTTCAATTTTGTGAATAGCAGCAAAAGGGTTTTTTTTCATTAATCCATCCAGGAACCCTAAAAACATTAAATGTCATACATATTTCTCTCCATTTTTATTTTCTTTTTACTCTTTCATGAGTATCGATTCCAAAAACTAGTGATTCCATACTAATAGAGGATTCGGTTTCCAGTAAAAATATTATCGTCAAATTAATCCTGATTCGTCAAAGAGATATCCGTAGCTACGAACATGTTGTATATAAAGTTAGCGGCACTTGAAACGCCAATTCAGCTAAATGTAATTGCAATCTCGTCAGTCGCAGCCCGTCAGTCCCTATCTGTACCGAAAACAATATGGTCGAGAGGATAAAATAAAGATTTTCGTAAAAAAACATTTGATTCACACAACGTTTTTTGATTAAAGAATTTATTTTTCGTTCGTGCTTTTTGGGGGAATGTTTTTTTTGGTCCTTATTTTCGATTTACTAATAGTTTTTCTTATGTACTTGTTTTTTTGTAAAATCTGCATGATTTTTCATCAGCTTTGGTCCTTACATCAAAATTTCAATATGATGATGTCCTCCTAGCCGATTATCGGCTACGGCGGCTGTTCTCATGTAAGGAGATTAGCCAACTGCGCAGGACATATTATAGTGCACAGGCATTTGCGCAGACACAGGTGCACTCCCTATTCCTTCACTCTCATAGCCCGATGGGACGGCAATCCGACACGATGCACGGGTGAATCAATCACCTACTTCCAGGCTTCGGGCTGCTTTGTGAAAGTCTTCTAAAACCCACAAAGCGATTTCGGCCCGACTCGGGAATCGAACCCGAGACCTCGTGCTCAGCAGCCACACTTGCGACAACTAGACCAACGAGGCAGTTTGAATTTTTATTTTTTACATCAAAATTTCAATATAGTCATGGTACAGCGATGCATGATTTATATAGGTAGGTATGTATTTATAACCAGCCGCATTCCGAACGAAATCTGACTCAGCAGAAAACAATAGGGAAGAAAAATAATTGTCACCAATTTTTTTGTCTCTTTAAAGTTTTGCAATGGTTTTGTTCTATGTTTTTGGTGGTTATTAAATTCCAGTGTTATGTCAAAGCTGTTTTGAATTTAGAAGCAAGGCATACAGTTCCATACTCGGTTTTCCTAAGGGAATATAATGAAACAAGCGTATATTTAGAGAAGCAAATATACTATTAACATTACAATTTCTACAGTGTATTCCCAAATAAATCCACATAGTTAAACTCTATTTTAATGAGGTAAAATCACGGTAAAAACAAATATACTGGTGTCTACACAGCTACATCATTCAGCACGCTAGCAAATACTGCAGGCAATAAACAAAACTAAAAAATGTTCTATTTATTTTGTAGAAATGCAGCAAACATTTATATGTACTTATCTAGGTATATTATATATTAAAATGGCGTACCCATGCCCATGTAATAAGAATGCGCTTACGAGTTACGATAGAAAACAAAAGAGAAACGTTCTATATTTAAAATATTCGGCGCAGTATTCTATGTTTCTCAGTAGGTACCAACCATAGACATAATATTAGTAAACAGGACTGCGCATATAAACCCAAAAAACGAGCCGAGTGAAACAGTTAGTACGGAGGCTGTCTGTCCCTTTCTAATAGGGTGACTATGAGATTAAGCTATGTGAGACAAATCCGAATTTGCTAAGATTATTAAACACAGATTAGTATTGAAGTTTTAACTTACGCAGTTTGTGACCTTAAGATACTAATAAAGGCTTTTAATAATTAGCGGAAATTAGCAGTATAAAAGCAGGAAGATTCGAAGTGAAGACTGTTTTTTTTGTATTTCTACTTCATATATAGACTGCTGAGCCATTTATGTCGCCTTTCTTCATTTTTTGGGAAGCTATAACAATAGTACAACAGTTTTAAAATCCATCACCCATATTTTGACTCGTTACAAGAATTCATGGGCACCCTAGTTGTTTGGTTTACGAAAATGTTATTATTAGCTAACCTGTGGAACGATATATTGCAACCACCATAGGATTCACTTTTGCAAGTAGAAACGCAACACTTTTTCACCATTTTAATAGTTTAAATTGATTTAATACAAAAAAATATAAACAAAATTTTAAATGCTGATTACGCGCCAAGAATGTTCTGGGTTACCGCTAGAAAATAAAAAAAAGCAAAATAAAAATTTATGTTGTTTATGTTTTAATAATAAATACGAATAAATTAATGCGATTGTTATTAATTTGTTGACTTACAATTGTTAAAATAAGATAAAAATATAAGTGATTCAATTGTTTTTGGGAAGACAAAACTTTTGATCACAACATTTTTTTATGCTGGCAAGGTGTTAGAAAGAGACAAACAGCCTCCGTTCGAACTATCCCTCTCGGCTCGGATTTGCCTCTGTGTATTATACAACCAATTTAGTACCTTATTGCGTTAGAATAGAGTTCATTTTCGTAAATATATATTTTGAGCGTGCGCAATCTTGTTTAGTAATATTATATCTATGGTACCAACCAACAGAATTAAGAAACGTTTTTTTTTATTAAAATTGTTAGCTCAGAGATGTGGCTACCATTAGATTCGGGCGAATTCACTCATAATACAGATAAGGTCAAATAAACTCGTAAAAACCTCCCGGTATCTAACATGAAAAGCCCAATTTCGGAACTTTGGCACAGACACCTAATTTCTGGTCCAGTAAAAGAGGCCATCCTTTTTTTAATCCAGACTTTTTGATGCAAGACTTATTTATGGTTTCTTTGTTTTTAACAAGCCGATGAACCTTCTCATATACTCAGTTAATATGAGTACAAAATTACCTTAATTTAAAATTAAAATTCTACGAATTATTAAAAAGTAAATTCTCAGTAAATAATTATTATTTGCTGATGGATTAATTAAGGTTTTCTTTAATATTTTCATAATAAATTAATATTATATCAGTATAAGTGCATTATAATAAAGAACATCATGGTATTTTTAACGTGTCTAGACGTAGTTTTAGACGTGACCAATGTGCATATAGAAAAAGAGGACTTAAGGAGGACAGGTGAGTCCTCCTTAAGTCCTCTTTTTCCATATGCTTTTTCAAAATCTGTTGGAATGATTTTTCATAGTTTCTGAAATCCAACGACCATACCAATCTTGACTTAACCATTATTTAGCTTTGATCGACCCGCGTGGCTGTTACTATGCTGTTACTTAGTTATAAATATAATAAAAGCAAAAATAAATTCAACCAGATTTTTGCTAGAACAAACGCGTCGGATCGTTAGACAAAAAACCGAAAAATCTAGATTTCAAAAACGGAACGTTAACGTATCTGTCAGTGAAAAAATACAAAAACCTACGTTCGCTTACAGAATAAATCGGAAGGGATGGATAAAACTACATCGCTTTCCCTTCGTGAATTTTCTCGTCAGTTTTTGGGACCAGTTTTGAAAATCGTTTTTTTTTTTATTATTTTACTTTTAATATAGTTATCGGCACGAATCTTGAGCTCTGACTTGCGTGGAAGTAATTTATTGGGTCCTGTTGAGTCGTCCCACTCGCTTCAACCGCGTCCACGACAAGTGGGGGCGACTGTGACGTCGTGGCACAACAGCTCGCCGCGTATGCGCCGAGACCAGAGGTCAAATCTTGCTTATGCGCACCGGCCGCGCCCACGCGTTCTTACTACTTTAATTCTTATTTGCTTAATTGTACTATATTGTTATATTTAAAGTCATTATACGTATTTACATGTTATACAGTCCACTAGTATTATTTACTCCACCTGCTGAGCTATCGTCGTTACATATGGTCCTTCTCCCAAGAAAAATTGAACTGGACAAAGAAGACAAAGGACTTTGGAGGACATCGTACACGTCACCGAGTGACTCAGTGATTATTATCAAGTTTCTTCGCTGTGAACATTGTTACGTCGTGATATATCGGCACGGCTTGAGACTTTTCGGCCGTCTTAGCTGACGTCACCCAACTGACACGAGAAGAAACGGAATTTGGGCTACTCATCATTCGTCATCATAACGGACAGCAAATACACGTGTTCGGATTGTCGTCGTGCATTGAGATATCTGACAAGAATACTCCTCGGCACAGTCATCATCAGTGGTTTGCACCGGAAAACAGTGAGCTCGTTCCAATTCCTTATTTAATCATCTCATCATCATAATCATATTCATTATCATCCATATCCTGCATTTCATTCATTTTTTACCTCATAATAATTAAAGAACGGTGTTACATTTTTTGCAAGTCATCTCCACATTATTTCATCATATTTCATCCCATTTTACCATTTATTTCAACTGTTTCATCTCTTCATTCATTCATTTCACTATAAGTTAATCATATCCATTACAGTGTCGTTTTATATTTCAACCAAAATCGAATATTATTATCTTATAACGTTAACATTACACAGCGATTATCAGTGCACAAACGCCTTGCATTTTTAAATAGCAATACGCATTCTGCTACAATCTTGCTCGTGCACTTTATCTTGCAACTCGTTGCTATCGTTTTATTGGAAGTGTTAACTTGCTGTTAGTTTATATATTTCCTTAGTGCTTTATTACCAAAATCTATCGCCTTCTCTTAAAATGTCTGACATTAAAAGCCTTATTAAGAAACGTGCTTCAATTAAAGCAAAGCTTACGCAATTTTCTTCATACTTGAACATTTCCAAGTCATGTGAACAGTTGAGCGAAGTTCAGATTGTTGAGGTTGAGTATAGACTTAATACTATCGAAAATCTATATGATAAATACGACGTGTTACAGGCCGACATGGAAGAGATGGTGGACGACCTTAGCGAGCAATATGCGGAGCGTGAGGAGTTCGAAAAGCAGTACTACAGCTTGGTGGCTGCAGCACGTCAGCTGATCAGCAATGCTCGCAAGCAAGCTTCAGGGAACTCCATAGCCGAGGTTGATGTTTCTTGTTCTAAGCACACACACAAACATAATTCTATCCGTTTGCCTAAAATTGACCTTCCTAAGTTTTCCGGCAGCTATCATGATTGGTTAGAGTTTAGAGACACTTTCATTTCTATAATACACGATAACGACAGCATAGATAACATAAATAAATTACATTGTCTTCGCGCTTCCTTAAAGGGTAGTGCTTCCTTGATTATTGACAATCTTGACTTTAGATCAGATAACTACGACGCTGCCTGGAAGTTGCTCTGTGATAGGTATGATAATAAAAGGTTATTAGTTAATAACCACGTTCAATCACTTTTTAATGTGCAGTCCATCAGCAAGGAATCAAGTAAGTCACTAAGACATATTGTTGACACCACAAATAAAAATTTAAGAGCGTTATCTACACTGGGTCAACCTGTTGAGTACTGGGACACACTGATCATTTATATAATGACATGTAAACTTGACCAGGTGACAAACCGAGAGTGGGAGGAGCATAGGAACTCATTGTCAGAACCTCCAACATTGGCTGTATTTATTGAATTCATTCGTAACAGGGCTGATTTATTAGAAACGCTTGAGGAATCCAAGTCATTGTTTACTAAAGGCGAAGGTGTACATGTCAACAATATTAAACAAAGTAAACATTCTTCGGGTTCTAGTGAAACTTCTCGCAGTCCTTTATCATGTCCAATGTGTCAAAAAGATCACTTCATTTTTCAATGCGATAAATTCAAAAGCTTGCCTGTACAATCACGTATCAGTAAAGCTCAAATTTCCAATGTATGTTTAAATTGTCTTCGACCAGGTCATAATATTTATAAATGTAAATTGGGTCACTGTAAGTATTGTCGTGAGAAGCACAATACATTGTTGCACTTTGATCGCGATACCGTTGTTCCTAACCAACCGACTAGTACTTTAGCGTCTGTCAATCACCTTTCTACATCTCGAGTTGTCTTACTTTCCACAGCGCTGGTGAATGTGTCGGATGCTAAAGGCAACGTTCATACTGCACGAACCCTGCTGGATAACGGGAGTACGACTAACCTTATGTCACAGGAGTTGGCTCGTAAACTTAACATTTCCACCTATACAGTCGAGTCTAAGGTAACAGGCATTAATGATCAATCCTCTTATTGTACACAAGGTTGTTCGATTTCATTAAAGTCAGTCAATAGTGAATATGACATCGATATTGATTGCTATGTCGTGTCCAAAATTTCATCGTGTGTACCAAATACATATATCGATGTGCACAATATAAATATACCTACCAATATAGTCCTGGCTGACCCTCAGTTTTACGTTCCATCTTCTATAGATATTCTTGTAGGTGCTGAAGTCTTTTGGAACGTTTAAGGTACTAGCCGTATAGACTTAGGTAAATCCATGCCTACTTTATTTGAGTCCAAATTGGGATGGCTGTTATCAGGAGTCATCAAGCAATCAAATTCTTCTTCTCATTTATGTTTGCTGGCTGATACTTTGCAGGCAGACTTAAACCGTTTTTCTAAGCCAGACTCAGTTTCAGCAAAACATCTCACGCGCGAAGAGCGTTCTTGTGAGGAATTATCTTTGAAGTCCACTTACCGTGATGCGGATGGACGCTTCGTAATTAGCATACCACTTAAGGAATCTCCTGACATATTGGGTGATTCCTATAACATGGCTAAGCGCCGCTTAGCATTACCCTACACATTAGGGCTGAACTGGAGGTGCTCATCACATACATTTTCTTTCTCCATGTCAGATCTTTGATTCTATTGGCTTGGTCGTTCCTTGCATAGTGGAAGCCAAGATAATCATGCAGCAACTGTGGCTGATAAAGTGTTCCTGGGATGAGCCAGTTCCCGAACATATTCAGCATCCACGGGACAGCTTTCAAAATAGCTTACCTTTTTTAAATGATTTTAGGATGCGTCGGTGGATCACGTGTGAATCATCATCTTCTGTGCAGTTGCAGGTGTTTACCGACGCATCTGAAAGGGCGTATGGTGCTTGTTTGCATGTCCGCAGCGTATCGCTTAGTGGTGAGGTTCATATACACCTTACTGCTACAAGCAAATTAGCGCCGGTCAAGTCAACGACCATCCCCCGACTCGAACTTTGTGCTGCGTTGTTGAGTTCAAGATTATACGTAAAGGTACGTCAGTCACTTACACTACATATTGACGGCGTCTATTTCTGGTGTGATTCCACCATAGTCTTGGGTTGGTTGTCCGCCTCACCCACGCAACTTAAGACCTTCGTTCGCCATCGTGTCTCTGAAATTCAGGAAACTGCGGAGGGTAGAACTTGGCGTTACGTTCCGTCACCAAAAAAACCCCGCAGACCTCGCTTCGCGTGGACTCAGAGCAGATAAGCTACTTTCTTCTTCGCTATGGTGGTCGGGACCACAATTTTTATTCAAGGATTCATCTACTTGGCCTCAATTTCCTGAATCGCATCAACCCACTCAAAATCTACCAGAAACAGTAACTTCTTCTTTTCTTCTTTTCATACCTTCAATCATAACGACAATATCATTTCTAAATTATTTACAACATTTAATAAAATACAACGTTTTACCGCATACTTACTTTTCATTAACATTAAAATTAAAAAACAAACAGTTTGTCCTGGTCCACTTACATCTAAAGAGTTGAATAGTGCATTACACATTATATGTATTAAGATTTTGCCAACAGGAGTCATTTCCTTCGTGTTGGAGTTGTAACAATTCCTTTTATGATTACAATATATTAAACACTATTCTTTAAGCAACTAAACATATTATTTGTAAATTCTTATTTGACATGTATCACCTACGACTTTTACATCTTTTACCCCAATTGCTTCTTATAAAACTTCGTCACCATTCACCCATCATGATAGCTGACCGTTGGGACTTATCAAGTGCTTTACATGTGTGTTTGTGTGTTTGGCCACAAGGGCCGTCCATCTTGAACCTTTATCCGGCTTTTCTGGCTGCCATGAACCGCTTTATTGCTCGTAGGGGGAAGCCAAGCAACATTTTCTCATGTCTAGCATTGTCCGCGGTTAAGTCAACCAAAGACCATCTCAGACGCATCCTTGGCTTAACGAATTTAACGTTTGAAGAGATGGCAACATGTTTAATTCAAGTAGAAGCTATCTTAAATTCCAGGCCCTTAACTCCACTTTCCGATGACCTTTCCGACCTTATTCCCTTGACGCCTGCCCATTTCCTTATTGGACGATCGCTCATCTTGTTGCCTCACCCACAGGTCCAGAACGCTCACGTGAACAACTTGCAGCGGTTCCGTCGCATCGAATGTTTAAAGCAACATTTCTGGTCACGCTTCTCACATGAGTACATTTTGTGGCTCCAACAACGAACCGAATGAACGAAATGGCTCCGATCGTCAGGGGAACTTACAGAAGGAACCCTTGTCGTCATTAAGGATAAAAGCTCACCTCCTCTGTTATGGCTTTTAGGACGGATCGTTAAGGTGCTTCCTGGTAGAGACGGCATTGCACGAGTCGCCGACATCCGCACACGTAAGGGTGTCATTCGGCGAGCGTTCAACACTATTTGCCCGTTACCCGTCGCCACTGCTGTTGAAGACACTTCAACGGGGGGAGTATGTTGAGTCGTCCCACTCGCTTCAACCGCGTCCACGACAAGTGGGGGCGACTGTGACGTCGTGGCACAACAGCTCGCCGCGTATGCGCCGAGACCAGAGGTCAAATCTTGCTTATGCGCACCGGCCGCGCCCACGCGTTCTTACTACTTTAATTCTTATTTGCTTAATTGTACTATATTGTTATATTTAAAGTCATTATACGTATTTACATGTTATACAGTCCACTAGTATTATTTACTCCACCTGCTGAGCTATCGTCGTTACAGGTCCCTTTTGTGGTATGAAGTGAGGCGCGGGGGCGGCTAAAGCGGTGATTGGCCGGCAGTGCATCGCGTCATCGCGTCACTCGGGATTGGTTCTTTGCTAATAAATCACTTCTGCGCAGATGTAGGTCAGAGCTCAAGATTCGTGCCGATATCTGTACCAGGATACTTTTTACCCGACCGTAAAGTTAAATCTGTATGAATTAAACATAATCAGTAAATCGTACTACCAAAATACATTATAAAACTGATACTCTTCCATCCAATGTCAAACCAATCTATTTTAAATCCCATAAAATTATAAAAGGAAAAAAAGATTGACAAGACGGTCCCAAAGCCGATATATTTTTGTCATAGCAACAAAATATGGCCGAACCAAATCCCACGTAATACGCAATCATCGGTTTCGAGATAAACCGACAATACCGTTTTTGAATCCGCACCGAAATTCTGAACGAAATTAAGCAATGAAATTTCAAACGCAATTGATATCGTGACCGTTTTATCGCGGTTTGTGTTCATAGACAACACCACGGATTAGGAAATATGAGCAGAGATGTCTTAATTTAGATAGGTCAAGCGCCTTCTATTAAGTCAAATAAGTATGGCGGGTATGACCAAAACGATCAATTATGAGTGAACAAATAAGGAATTCGGGTTCTTTGGGATATGTCAATGATTTTTGGTATTACAAAAAAAGATCGGATCCAAAGAAGGCGTTCAAGGGCGAACACACTCCCATTACTCGTCCCCCGCACACCCGTATTTAGACGCGCTACTTTCTAAGGAGATTTTAAGTTATGGCACCTCCGCTAGTCATTTTGTTCTCCATGCACAAAACAGACCAGCAATGCATTTGTATCATTGACAAACAGATATATTGGTAAACAAAGCTACAATTGAAAATCAAATATTAACGACTTCTGATTCTGGTAGCCAATCAAATAGTTCGGTTGGTATTTGTTGTGTGTTGTAAATAATTTGTGTAGCAATTTGTGTTGGTAATAGTCTGATTGTCAATTTTAGTTCAGGCAAATTGATTTTCTAGGATTTTTTATTTCGGTTCACTGAAAAACGGTATTTACAGTTACCTAAAAAGCGCTAATATAGGTAAACTTAGATATAACTAGTGCGCATTTGTGCACTCATTCTCAAAGTCTGAACTTCTGTTCTTATAATAATTTGATAAACTTTAGTGTTGATCGCAAAGCAACTTCAAATATTACATATTTATGGAGTTCTCAAATAATTTAAAAATGAATCTAATACTAAATGTTCCATCGTAAATACGACTATTGTATCTGCTATTAACAAGTACGTACCATTATCTTCAATTTACTTTACATCTATTTGCTACATGATATCCATTTTTGTTATGATATCCAATATACGACCTTTCACGTATTATATCAGACAAGGAACCATAACCTCATTCTTTATTCTCTCTATATCAATATTCCTTTGTCCCTTCGTGTCGTGCGTCAGTCCTAAGCTAACCTGTCAAACATGTCGGCCACGAGACAGTTGACTTACCATATAGAATGCATTCGTGATTTGTTCCAGATTGAAAATGAAAAAATCTACATTTTTTTATGTGTAATCTTACTCATTTCATGTTTGATCTATGCGCAAATCAATCTTGCGTAAGAAAATTTTGTACAGAATAGAAGCAGACATGCTGAGGCGTAGCTGGCGTAGCTATCAACCACAGCTACGACGTAGTAGGTTAACTTGATAAATACATAGTTGTGTGCATACTATCAACATATTCTATGTATGTCAGTGATTGTACACATTCCCTTTAAGAAAATAGTACTATATTATGAATAAAAATAGATTACTGATATTTTATCAGGACAAGAAAAGGTTTATTTAACTCAATATTTTCCTTCCATTTCCACGATTTCCCATCAATAGAATTGACCTTATAATTTACTTTCCATAGAATTTCTTTCATTTCTTGGACGGCATAACAAATGAATACACCGTAAATTGAAGACCTGACCAGGACAGATAAGAAGATGAAGTCGATTCGTGGAACGAGATAAGGAAATTCCCCAAAAAAATACATCAGAATTAGCCGCGGGACAGAAAATTGTGTATGAAGAAGTTGACAATAATAATTGGAAACAAACATTTCCCAAGGATAAAGGGTTTGTCGGAAGAAACGCGAAGTTTACCATGATCGGCGAATTGTATTCCAATTAAACTTTATTATAAGGTATAACAGGGAACTCGGAGTGTTTAATTAAAATAAAGTTGGTTAATTTTGCCATCTGCCACGGATAAGCAAACTAGATTTAATTAAAAGTAAAACATGAGTGGTCGTCTGTTCGCCTGTTTGGTGATTAGTTTTGTATTGTTGCCGATGCTAATTAATTTTCTGTTGTGACGATGTATATTTTAATATTGTAGGACCTTTTTTGTTAGAAAGGATGTATAAATAAGTATGGCTTGCTATGCTTCTTGGTAAAGAATGTAATCTAGTTATGCACTTTGTAAGGTATCTTACGTTGTGCAGTATAGGTAGTAGGCATTAGTAGGTAGATAATCTAATTACGCCTCTAAGTGGGCTAGTTGCATAACTCACCAAAGTGCGTAACACATTGCTTTAAAAAATCGCTCACTATACATTAACCTTGTTGTATTACTCCAAAGTACTCGTCGTTCCGTCTTTGTAAGAGCTTAGACATAAAAAAATAAAAATTCTGAACACACTAAAAATATTCATCCGAACCCTTCAAAAACCAGCAAAACGAACCACATTCTAGAAGACTACGCTTACTCTGCTTCACACAAAAAAGATTGCCAAATTAACCCGCCGCTGTATAAAACGCCTATACATACCTATACACAATATACAGTGTGGGTACTTATATATAGGCAGGATGCTCGTCAACAAGAATAATCAAGACAATAGTTGTGTTAATGTAATGAGAGCCACCGCACAATTAACGAACCGAGGCGCGGGAACGAAGTAGGGCTGTCACTCGGAATTCGATTAAATGTAGCTGTTTTTTTTTTCCTTTTTTGTGGAGTGCAAGTTCTGTTGTTTTCTTGGAGGTTGGTTGCTTTTTTAATTCTGTTGAACGGGTAAATGTTGCAGGTACGTAGTAAAAGTTACGTTAAGGTTCTCTATCTTAAGAAGTGTCGCTGTGTATGCAATTTTTCAAATGCGGGAAAAATGTCCCCAACATAGTTGAGAATATAATTAATGATTCTGATAGTACTGATATTTAAGAATCACTTGTTATTATACACCCTATGTATTATCCAGTAACGGTAGCTATAACGATCCTGAAAAAAATAACACAACATTGCACAAAGCAACTTTTCAACCGCACCAAAGAAAAAACTACAACACCGTCACTACAAATGCGGTATTTGACATCCCTAACGAGGGAGGGGACGAACTGGAATGTTGAATTAAACCAATCCGTTACAAAAACTTGGTCGGCTAGGTAAATAGTAGCGACAGATAAATGTGTCAGGCGTCCTCTTAAAGCGCATTGTTACGTGTCGCTGTGCTAAATTAGTAGCCAACACTAAATATTAGCGAGCACAATGCAATACTGACGATACTTGGCAAAGAGGTGGAACGACGATTCCTTGGCCAAGCGTTGCAGATTCCAAATTTAAACCCTGACATCAACATGTGTGCACAGGTATCTAAGTCTGCGAATACGTAAGAAATAGGAAAGGTTTTTCGGTGGTCATTATATTTTTATCATGATACTCAACTGTTCTTGTTCTTGGGTTATCTCCTCCTGATTGCTGTTTGATTTGACAGTTTTATCCTTCGAATCCCTTCCCTAAAGTCTCAAACTGTTATGTCGAGCATTGGACAATACACAATTCTGAACGAAGTTACCCTTCCTGGTAATTATGAGCTTAAATACGCCTTTTAAACGACGCCTCCTCTCTTTGCACAAGGAAAGGAAAAGCTTCACGACGAAAAAAACTGTTAAAGTTAAAACAACTGAAAGCATCAGTTTGTTAATTATTTTTGCCGTTTTTTCCTCATAAAGCAGCCTTTCCGAAAAATCTTTTAAAATTAAAAGTGCTAGTATTAACAAAGGAAGTACTTCGCCTTATATTCTGTTGAACGCAGAAAAATGAGTTGCTATTATAGTGGTCGTATTTTTTGCTCGATAGGGCAACATTCGATGAAAATGAGAGTGTTACCACATCATGTCGGACCAAGCGTGGTACTTACGGCAATGTAGGACAGAATTATGGATATTGCGTGCGAAAATGTTCGATAACCGTCTTATACGAAATCATTGTCATATCATAATATAGAGTGTAAAAAGTGCTTTTTGGGTCAAATCGAAAACGAAGTACCTACTCACATGGACATAATATCATATGTTGCGATGTTCAAGTTTCTAAATACAAAAACCTATTCTTACTGCTGTGTTAATTACAAGCTTTAAAGAACCAACTTACCGGTTGTAATGTTTTTAAATAAAACATTCGTTAGTTTTGTTAGTGAACGAAACTTGCGACGTTTCGAAATGAAATTTTCGGGAAGTAAAGTTGCAATTTCTTTGAAATCTCAAATAAATTAAACTGAGATATAACTTTTAAATTAATGAAGTCGCTGCTAAAAGGTATTTGGGTGGAAAAGGAAGATAGAATTAAAAGATTATGAGAGTTTACTAAATGTGGCTTGCACAGGTTTCTTATGTTTTATTAAAAATCCGTCGCAACCAGTAAACAATGTACAAGTTATTAACACAAACTTATTTTTATTAATAATATAAATAGAGAAGATAATACCTTTTCTACTAGATAATTGTAGACTGCTAGAATGAATCGTATTAGAATCGGATTAGTGATCGAGCGAACGCCTCATTTAATATCTTCTTCATCAATTTCTAGGAAAGTAGGTAATCTATTTTCCGCTTCCGCTGGCCGAGTTTTTATTGATCTTAATGAAAAATAAAAATCGACTATTTTAATCGCATTTGCAGCGAAAGAAACCTGAATATAGCTAATCCATCAGTTGCGTTGTTGTGACTATTCTTGTTAAAGGTTTTGATTATTATTTGAATGATTTTCTAAGTGCTTCGGAAGACACGTTAAACTGGTGGATCATCATTGGTCATTTGTTTGACAGTTTGTCGTTACGGGTAATCAGAAAGTCTGACAACCTGTAATACTGAGGGGTATTGAGTTTACCGAGTAGCTCGGTTGAGAAGATCAGATGGGCAGTCACTTCATGTAAAACTCTGGTACATGGCGAAATATGCTTAAGACTGAAGCCGACCCCAAATATAATTTGGGAAAAGGAAAAGCAGATGATTATGAAGTCGTGGCTAAGTAACAGCTGCACAGGTCAGTTGCTCGAAAATAATGAACATAGAAGTCAGTCAGATTAAAGAACAATAAAAGAGAATATCTACAATAATAAGGGCTACTCAGTAGTATATACTCCACACAGTAAAACCCCGCTTAGTAATATAATTAGGGAACTTGACTGTTAACTGTTAATTTGCTTTGTTAGCGCGCTCCAAGTTAGTGTTAGCAGCACTCGGGCTACAAATTAATAGTTGCTTAATGTGATGGCTAGGCCAAATACTCGCCGCTTCTACATAGTAGTTGTTTCTTGCTGCTACAACTAAGTCCTGGGGGAACTTACTTTGTGAACTACAAAAAGTATTCATACTATCCTCTCTCTATGGTTCGTAGATTCACCCTTGCTGTAGTAGGTTAAAGTAGAAAAGTATGTATTAAAAATATTTATATTCATATTTATAACAAGCCACGGGCTAAATCTATCTAAAAGATATATTTTAGTTTAACTAACTTAAACCTTTTTTGTTGGCAAGAGAAAAAAAGGCTGTCATATTCGCAATAAATAATATTTTGCACCCCATTTTGACTAAAGCAATTCACTAGATTTATCTAAACAATTCATTATGGCAACACTTTACTGCAAATTATTCCAGTAAATAAATAAATTAAGATGACACCATAGGGCTATGAAAACACAAAAGAATGAAACATACCCAGAACATTATTTTTAACATTTCTCATCCGCGATTCTTTACGAGGATAATGCAAATAAACATTATGTTAAGGAGATGAGTAAACGGCTTTAACGATACTGTCATGCATTATATTATATTTTTCAGACCATAAAATAATTTGAAGACTGTATTTTTTGTTGCTTGTATTTTTAATGTTGAAGACAATTGAAGAGCTTGTAAAGCACTAGTACTCAGCTACATCCGGTTAGATTGGAAGCCGACCCCAAAATAATTGGGAAAAAAGGCTCGGAGGTTATAAGTGAGCTACCAATATTATTATGCTGTCTATACTCGATAATAATGATATATCCAAGAAAAACATATAAATCGATTTATGTACATGACAGCAAAGTGTATTTCTATGTCTTCAAAAAGGCCGAATTTTCACATGAAATAAAAATTTGAGTTCTATTAATTAATCCATCATACAATCGAAATTTTCAAAACTGCTGAACACCTTTGTAGTACAGTTCGTCAGTTTAATCTATAGCGCCATAACTTGTATACAAAGGACGGTAATATTTGCCATCGAACCAACTCAAAGGCAGCAACATCTGACGAATTGTTTTGATGATTCAGGGACTCTTCGCTAATTGTGCCACATCTTTCTGCTCCATTAACGTTCTTAGGGAATCAATCACTTGATGGATTCGCCGAATTAATCTGTAATGTGAATGATTATGGTCGTTTGGTAAGCAGGGTAAATACAGGATAAAAATATGGGAATATTTCACCTGCGACTTTGTCTGCATCCCATAGGAACTACATTTTGCAACCTATTAAGAGTACCCGCACAGCTAAACAGTCGGCTAAAAGTTGGCCTGAAGGTAGGAAAACAATATTTTTTGAAGAAAATCGTGAATTCAAGCGCCACCTGTCGATCAATCGATCATCTCAAGACTTTTTTTTTAACGACGTCAAAAATCATCAAATGACCCCTCCCGCTGTGGGTTAGCAGCGGCGAGGGAGTGTCAGACTCTTACTGACTAAAAACCGTCGTGTTCCGTCGTCCTTTTGTGTACCAGGGCCGCGGTATCTCTTTCGAACAACCCGCAGCCCCGGCAGGCCTTGGCCCTGCTGGGCCCCGCTGGGGTTGCTGGCATCTCTTTGAGGAGCGCGTGGAACAACGCGCGCCGTCGACACGGGTCTGTCGTCTAAGTAGACAGAGGAGCGATGAGCCACCCGAACTCACCGCCCACAGACCCACGCCTACGGTGGCCGGGAGTCATCTCGCGACACCCGGCGCCCATGGTGTCTACCTGGTCCAGCGCGGCGGCCGGGATGAGAGGTGCGAACTCTCTGGCGTTCCGCCTCCTCCTTCTCGAGCATGACCGCTTCGCAGAAGGAGGCGACGGCATCCCATTCCCTCTCGCCCCGGACCATGGCCTGAACCAGGGCCGGACGCGAGAGGTCGCCGCGGTGTGCCCCTCCCATGCGGGGCACACCTGGACTGTGTGGTCCACCGTGTCCTCGGGGCTGTCCGCACAATGGTGACACCCGGGCGCCTCCTCACGACCGATTCGGTGCAGGTACCTCCCGAAACAACCGTGTCTGGTGAGGACCTGCGTCATGCGGTACGTGAGGGCGCCGTGACTCCTCCCGAGCCACTCCTCAAAGAGGGGACTTACCGCCACGATGGTGGCGTGCCCTATCATCTCAAGACTCAAGCAAGAACATCATAACTCTGACTAGCTCTGACCTACATCTGCGCAGAAGTGATTTATTAGAAAAGAACCAATCCCGAGTGACGGCTATGATGCGATGCACTGTGGGCCAATCACCGCTTTAGCCCGCCCCCGCGCCTCACTTCATACCACAAAAGGGACCCAATAAATAACTTCTGCGCAGGTGAAGGTCAGAGCTCAAAACTCGTGCCGATAACTATATATTCCATTGTCACATAGTCTAGAAACGCAGGTGCTATGCCTGAATTGAAAAAGTCTAAAAGTAAAACAAATGAATAAGTAATGTATGCGGCTACTGCTGATATATATGAATACCTTGGGGTTTTTATTATATTTTATTTATGCAGAAGTCATTTAAAATCGTAATAAGATTTTCCCAAATGACAACTTTTTCATTTATATGTAGAAGATTGATTTGAATTTATAAATTAAATATCAGTCATCCCCACTAGAGAGCAATGGCCTCTATAATATTTTAAAATAATAAATATTTCACCTGTGTTTACTCTGTATATTAGAACAAAGCCTTGGTAAGCCTTGTATAATTAATATTTATTTTTATCATAAGGTCTCTGGTTAAGTAAAAATAAATACATCAACCTACTTATAATTTTCTATATTTACTGACAGAAATTGAACGATTACCCACGTTATAGAAACAGGTCAAGGTTAATTTCTTTTGTATAGTAACAAACACAATAACAAAAGAAACTTCTTTGTTTGTCCAAATACCCACATGTATTTTATGTATTGCTTACTTACAAAACAAGTACTTCATATTTTATGTAATTCACAGGGGATTTGATTCAAAATTTTTATTTTTTCTAATCTCGGTAAAGTATTTCGTAAATGTTATTCATTAAATTTCCTGGCAAATATGTTTATCGAAGTAAATAGTCCTTCTACTCGTGACTGTACTCACGAAGTTATCTTAAAAAGTCAGTTATATTAAATCTATGTAGTTAGCTTAGAACTGCCTGCCTTATTTTTGGGTATTGTTTTTCTGAATAAGTATTAAAATGGATATGTTTTAGTCTCATAATCTCAGATCATGATCTGAGCTCATAATGCTCAATCGATACATAATATTGTTCACTATTCATTATTTTGATATAAAAAACTAATTGCAAGATGGGAGGGATTTCGAGAAATTATCTTTCAAATAACTTACAAAACCTTCTCTTTTTTGAAAGTCAGTTAAAACTTATTACTGAAAGTGCAAAGGTAGCGTGCGTAAGTCTGCGAAGTTAACTTAGCTTCTATTTGACCGATATCATGATTGTATTCTTCGTTTATTACAACGCACTTACGGGCTTCAACTTTAATGTTATTGCAAAAGTTATTTTATTATTGTTAAGTTAGGATTTTGTTTCGGAGTTACTTGAAATTGATTATTTTCATAATAAAGTAATTCACGCGGTTTTACTCACGTCCTGAGAGAACCACTTTCAGTAGCTGAATAAAAAGTAGCTTATGTCCTTTCTCAAGTTCTTAACTATCTGTCTACCTGATGATTACAAAATTCTCCAATTGAACTTAATAAATTGACTAAAGATTGCAAAAACAATTTTTTTATAAGTAGGTACCTGGTAATTAACAAACGAACCACATTTGGTGCCAAACAAGGCACAGCCATACATCTCGTGATCTCACCCTAACACGGGTGCTAATGGAAAAGATGTAATTACTAACTTTCTACGATCGCGTGGGGAAACCTCTGTCAGAGGTGTTGAGGTTGAAATTAATTCTATAAGAGACTCGTCAAATACCACTCGACGATATATGTATAAAGAACTCACATTCCAGGAAACCGGCTTTCCGCTACCGCGTAAAAAGTGGCCTACATCTTTTCTCAGGCCCTAGACTATCTGTGTGACCTCTCACTTTGCATGAAAGCGCGACAGACATACTTTAAGATATTGACCACGAGACTCATCGTTTTGTATCCGAGAAAAATAATTGGTAACACAATCTAAATATAATTCAGAAACCTCACTCGAGTCAGTCATAATTTAAGACATTCCTTGTTACGTGTTCCAAAATAAATGTCGCTCGTTATAAATATCTATATTTACAAGATTTACAAAGGTTACTCACACTTTATTGTATAACTTCTATTTCAACTGTAGTTATTTTCGTGACACAACACAAATTCCCGTTGACGTCACGTCTTGAAGACTCGTTGTCACCGAAAAGCTTTGTTAGACAAACACAAGTCAGTCCAAGTTGACAAAACTCGTATCGAGACAAATATTTGTATAGAGCTATATGTGTGTAGGTGTATTATCCTCCAGGATCTGACACAATATTTACTATTCCTAACCTTTCTCTGTGGCATTATGGAACACACATTCTACCAAGAAATGAGTAGAAACATAATAAAAGCATCTCAATGTGTACATTGTACAAATGTTAGATACATGACAGCGACACTCCAAGGCGTTTCGGATCCTGACTGACAAAGACTAATTGTGAGAAAAGAAAAATAGGAATTTAATTTCGGGACTCGGGTGACGATATCAAGGAAAATACTCTCCGAAAAAAAGGATGATTTACGTTCTGGTTGAATTTGTTTTATTGGACTAGAAGCTTTGTATTGATTTCAACGTACTAATTTTAAGGCTTAAGTTAGACGACCTACTAAATTCCTACAGAGGAAGAGGAAGACCTAAGAAAAGATGGATGGATTGCCTGAAAGATGATATGAATAGGAAGGGAGTGAGTGTCAGTATGACGAGTGTCAGGGGAAAATGGAAGAAAATGACATATTGCGCCGACCCCAAGTAATATTTGGGAACAGGGCAGGAGAAAGAAGAAGAAGAAGTTAGACGACCTACTTTTACTACTAATATTTAATATGGGTATATTATTATACTTATTTAGTTACTTTGATTTAAAGTCAAAGATCAGAAATATATTGTCAACTTTATTTTTCTGTGGAGTTTTTTCGTTTCTCAACTTTCCCATACGTGCAAGTTACACTGCGTACTTATGCACATTGCTCAACGAACATATGTCCGTAATCACCAACACATCGATAACAAAACAGGTAACATAATCACAGCTCAAACACACCATAAACAACGTTATTCTTTACGAGAATCTAAAAGATAAATTACAGCTGGCAATAGCACATAACAAATACAGAACGGAACACAACTACATTCTTCTAAAAGTCATTTAAAACCAAACTGTATCTGACCAGCGGGTCGGACGGTGGACGACGTAAAATAAGCGTTCCATTTTCTTCGCCCTTTGTTGCTGAAAAAGAATTGTTACCACATTGCACTAAGAAATGTCGTATATCATCGAGGAAATGCAATTTAAAACCTTCTGTTATCGGGACCACGGTTAATAAAGCGAATTATTTTTCTTACTGATCCAATCGATTCCGATTGGTGTTCTAATTAAAATGGTCCGTAAATGGGTCAGTTTAAGTGCCGTCGAATTTAGAATAAGGTCGTCGGGTAAACTATTTTCTGGTATGGATGAATCTCATATGTTGGGCCAATTTTTGTCAGCATCAATAATTTGAACATTTATTTTTATGTAAACGATTTACATATCTGCCTACGAATTTACCGTATTGCAATAGTATACTGTTGTACTTTAACCTTAACACGAATTAAATAATATAAACTGTAAAATATTCGCCGTTTGAGTTCCCAATGACCTAGAAAATAAAAACAAAAAAAGCAAACAAACGCTTTCTTATAGCTATAGCGTTCATCTCCGCAGACAACAAAGCAAATTCCAGTTGTTGTAATAATACGATTTATTTATTTTCTCTTGTCACTTAAGAAATCGCTGAAAAGATTTCCGTTTATTTACTTAAGGTCCGTGTTTAAGCATGTCTACGCTGGATTTGAAGTTTAAAATCACAAAAAGCGATCTGTTTTTGAGGGTTGAAGTGTCAGTTTGTCAGTTTAAAGCGTTTGCAAATAACTCCGAAAATAGGTCAGCGACCATAGAAAATATAGATAACATTTCAAAATGTAGAAATTCTTAGTGACTTCGGATGTATGTACCTTCGTTCTCTTTCGTTCCGCTCGTCTCCTTTTGTAGACAGCCACTCTAAATCTGAGCCGAAAAGGGGTCCTGGCGTGTGGCCAAGAACATGCAAGAATTACAGGAAAATACCTCTTCAAGTTATACGGAAATGTAAACAGATAAAGCATAATTTCCGATACATTTTAGAATTTAATGTGTGTAGTGCATTAAGGAATTTCTAGCGTTTCCAATATGATGTGTATTGCTCCCAGCTATGCGAGGCAATATCGTGGTTGGTAGAAATATTAGGTTCGTGCTCAGCGCGTGTTCAGCTGTTAGAACCACGGTGTTGGCACTCCATACATTGATCTTGTACCTACATTTTTGTAACTCACAGAAAAGACTGATCCTCTTTACTGGCAGTGTATTAGACGTTGATATTCGAATTCCACTTGTTTTTTTTTAAGTTTATATGAAATAGTAAGTAACTTATGAGCGAAAAGTAGTAAGAGTTCGAAGGAAAGAAAGGCGTACGTAGTCGTGAATTAAAAAGAGGACTTTCCACTAACTTTGGCTTAGATGTTAAAAAACGCTACTGCTGAGTTTGACTTCGATATTTTAAAATTAGTTAAGCTCATGAATTATGAGTTCTTCAATGGAATCCAAAGCCGAGTAAAAACTTTATGTAAATTAGAAAAATAGATTTCGTAATAAGAGTGGTCTATTTGAGAAGGTGCACTGACATTGCATATTGATCATTTAGTCGATATCGTATCCCGATTGCATAAAGGCCAAGCAAAGGTTATGTAACCCAACCATTAGACAGGCTTCTCCGCGATTCCACTCCATTTCAGCAGCGTAAAGTTAAGATGAAAAGGCAGTCAAAAAGGCAGTTTTGAATGAAATTAGATATTCAAAGTTCTTTCTACTCCGGTTACCTTGCAGAAAGCGACGCATTGAAAACTGGGCAATCGGTTATAAACGGCAATTTTGCATAAAATTCTTGGGGAACTGCATCTTAAACCTCTTATACTGGTCGTTTTCCGATATCTACCGTACGGTCGTAGATTCAAATTGCCTTTGAATCAATAAATAGATTATGCAGTTGGCAAAGAGCGTTTTAAATAAGTTTTTAATCAAGACTTCGATCCCGTGGCCTTTTGAAAGGTCGTTTGACTGTGATAGGTTAATTTTGTTTTTAACGACTGTGACGAGAGCGCAGCTTAATGTTTTGACCTTTACCTCAATAGAAGCATTTTTCTATAACAGAAATAAAAACAGTACAAGATTGAGTATACCTTAGCTGTCAAATCTAAGTTTCAATTCTGGTGATGGAAAACTAAGTAAAAATAGCTAGGCAAAGTTGATTTTTATTATGATAAGTTTAATTCATTCATTTGTATTGTTTGTAATTTATATGGGTGTAAAGGCCTGAAATAAATGATTTATTATTATTAAAGTTGTATGGTGTCAACAGAATAATGTGTAGGTAGGTACAGAGAGAAAAGAACTTTTATTTTATCTTTTTTCGTAAAAGATTACACACAGAGAAATGCTCAACTATTTTCGACTGACGGAACAGAGAGTGTCGAATTCCTGGGTGACCAAGTGGAATTTGTCACTTAAGCCTGACAATGTTTTACCTTTTTCACAGCTTTGCCCTGAATACAAATAAACATATATTTACAGAAAATATATTTCTACTGAAATATAAATAAAAAAGGTGTCACTTCACATTATGATAACGCTAAACTATTAAATCAGGGTACAAACAACTCAAGTAGCATTCGGGGTTCTATATAAGATGTCTAGTCGCTCACATGTACTCTTCAAGCTGTGTATGTCAGCTGTATATGAGCTGTATAGCTTGCTATAATGCTTTTATTGAACCAGTTTGGGCACAAATTAGACAGCCTTAAGTTCACTATGGCTGTACATTAGAAGTTTAATAGCATTATAATAGCAGTTTAAGTAGTAACATCGGACTTAAGGCTGACTTACGGCACTATATGGAACGCAGTGTGAACCATACAACGTACATGAGTGTAATAAAGAGTAATAACTGGCTAAATACACAGCCTTCACAGTTAAAATCGGACAAAAGTACTCCAGTAAGCTACCTTAAATTCACTTGTGTCCTAAATTATTTCTACAATTTAATATATTAGTTTGACAATTGTACGGAGTGCACGGATTCGGGGCAAACTAACTCCGACGGATAATTATTATTATAATATAACACGCGGTAGTACCTGTTTTATGTACTATATCATGTTAATGCCATGGGAATGCAACTTTATCGTGAAATGTATACATATTGACAACTAAAATTTTCACGCGCCTCTGTAAAAACGCTTTATTCATTTTGTAATATTTAAAACTGGCTGAGAGGAAAATTTTCATTTTCAGTTTTTGATATTTTATTGGCATTATAATTATACTACGGTAATTAATTTTAACATGAAACCAAAACTCATTCGCTCTATCTGCGTATTTTGAGATAAATCTGCATAAATCTTGTAGATTTATTTGGTAAATATTTTAGGTTACGTAGAACAAAATGGTGGAAATGAAATACGGCTATGTGAACTGTTATATAGTCCTTCTAACAGCCTACAGTCTACATGTGAATCATTTAAACTCTTCTGTACAGATAGTAAAATAAGGTTATTTTAGGTATCACAAACAAGTCCTAATACAGCTACTGGCTGTATAACAGTCTAAAACGAGTAAACATTACCAGAAGTGTTCTATTAAAATGCTAGCTCTATAACATCGGACAAGGAGGCCGTTAGACAGCGGTTGCCATATCTCTACCCTCCTATAATGCTCTTAGTCAGAAAGCTGACTAAAGGATAGTTGTTAGAGTATTATAACACCCCTAGCCGTATAAAAGTATTACTCTACACTCCTGTAAGTCCCTTGGACAGGTGTAATTAATTGCAATAATGCAGCTAATACATCACGAGTGAACTGTAGTAATGCTTTAAGTTCACCTTGGAACCAAATGTGTACTCTTAAATGGAACAAAATGCTATTTGGGAAAATATAGCTATAGTTATGTTTGCTCCAAAATAGACAGAAATAATTTGACAGCTCTGTTAACCAATATGGATGGATCAATTATTTGAATACTACGGTAATGGATTTCCGAACATTTAAATATTCAGTAGGTATTTCTAAACGTTTTGTTTTACATAAATATTGTATTCAATGTAACTAAGTCTATTGTTTCACATAGAGAATAGGAGGGGAAAAATGATGGGACCTTATACGTCATGACGATTTTATCAAAAACATCGTGGAAGAGAAGGTCGAAGGAAAGAGAGGAAGGGGTCGTCTAAGGTATAGCTACATCAAACAAATTAAAGAAAAGGTAAAGGTTGTGACGTACTTATAAGGAAGTTCAGGAGTTGGCGCTAGATAGGTGTAAATGTAGATAGGTGGAAGGAGCTGCCCCGACAAGAGCTGGGCTCTTAAATTAATGATGAATGTTTCACATAAATAATGGAATTTGAAGAATGACAATAGTTTACAACAAGAATGAGTGAGAAAAACGCCTTCGCAATCATCATTCCCCTTTCCTGATCCCAATTTCTATGTTCGTTGGCACATCAAAGTCTTTCTCTATATTTCTATCTTACTAATGCCATTATTACCTCCTAAACCAGTGGTTCTTAACCGGTGGTCCGCGGACCACTGGTGGTCCCAGGACCAGTGGACAAGTAGTCCGCGAAGCTTTGCTTCTCGACGTTGCTATATACGTTATCTAACTTTATTTTTATCGACTTATCAATGCGCGCGCGGGTTTTCGCAACATTTTACGTAATTTTGGTTTTGAGTCTTAAAAAATAATTAAAATTTCGCGCTCGCTTCGCTCGCGTATTCAGAAACTATATGCCATTATTTTTGCATTTGACAACAATCAAAAAGTTAAGTACGTTTGGGCTAAATTCTACGTAATATTTGGTTAAGTCCGATAAAAATTTCGCGCTTGCTTCATGAAACTACATAGGCATACGTTTATATTTCTTTGCATTTGCTTACCTACAACTGCCGACATGCGTTTTACTTTGAGTAGTACTGAACGAAAAATTCAGAAATTAGTAAAAAGAATGCAGTCACAAAAATCTCATTAAGTTTAAATCTGTAACTTTTCGTTTTGTGCTAGATAATAAAGAAATGAGTGCTAATTATAAAGTATGCTTGTATTCTTTATCAAAGAACTCTCAATTTAGGTAAACCGATGGGGTAGTCCGCGGCGAGACAAACTTTAGTTAAAGTGGTCCCTCATGTCAAAAAGGTTAAGAACCACTGTTCTAAACCTTCTTTCACACAATCCATCTTATGCTTATTTGGTCATCCTTCTCCTCTGGGCCTATCCACATTCATGCTGAACACCTTCCTCCCAACATAGTCCTCATTCCTCTTCTAACCGGTTTCCACGCAGCTTCTCTGTTCCCAGTACCAGCTTCAAACTTCTTCTTGAAATCGTAACACCATTTAATCACTTAAGCAAAACGTTACCTTTGTTGATAAACTTCAACCAATGAAGTGTTTCATGCAATTACTTACTTTTTATGCAAATTGACTTAAACAATTTTAAAGAGCCCTGCCTCTTATCAGGCTAAGAGTTGTCGTGCTGATTTCAATTAAAATTCGAGCTTGATTGACCTATCGCTTAACAACTGAGTAGTATTGACCCACTTATTATGTCGGAGCTACTACTTCCAACTGGGTTTTATATCTGGATTTAAATTCCTTGATTGTGGGTGATTTTTCAGTATTCCAGTCATATTTCTTTCTGAACTCGTTAGGTTATAGGTATTATCTGTGATTTTATGTAACTGGAACTTCTCCCCATGGTTTTTGTTGTCTCGTTTTGCGCAGCTAGCTAAAAAGAAGCCTTTCTTTATAAATAAGCTGCGTAACCCTGAAAAAACATTCAATTTAGACCTTAAAGGACAATGCTATTCTTTGTATGGAAGTTGGGCTCAAGAGTTGCCCACAGTAACTGCATAGTGTATTATGTTCCATAGGCGTATAATAGGTCCCAGACCGAAATATTTCGAAATCTATCCCAGGAGTCCTGAGAAAAACTGGTTTGACTCTTATTCAATATTACGAAAAATATGCATACGAACTCTTAACGATTCCACTTTTATTACCTTAATTGATATGCATTATAATATTAATCGACAAATACGAGGTATTGAACGAGAATTTTTTTTTACCGACTTCAAAAAATGGAGGAGTTTCTCAGTTTGTTTGTATTCTTTTTACGTAAGTACGTGCATAACTCCGTCGTTTACCAACCGATTCAAACAATCATTTTATTGTTTGAAAGAATTTACTTTCCAAATGGTTCCTTTGTTATTCGGTCCAGGGTCTGGTGATAGAAACCTTAAAACAATAGGGAACTCTCGGAAATTGTAAGCACATATCGAATAAAAACTTGTCATTCGGGAATATGTCTCCGACACCACAAAACAGTGGAGGTTAAGACCTGACCCGACGATGGAGATGACAGTGAGACAGGGGAACTCCTCAACGGTATTTATTTACTACCTCGTGTTCGAGCTTATTTTATTCGTCTTGATAAGATTTTTCCATTGCCATTACGGATATTAATTGCATGACGCTACACGAACTTAGAACTGATTGTGGTAGATAGAGACTGAAAAGCAAGAGAAACAACAATTACCTTTAAACGTCTATTTCTGTTTTTTTTTTTATCCTGTTAACAGTGAAACCACTATCTGAATGTTTTTTCAAGAAAAGAGGTTGTTAGGTTTGTGGCTGCTTACAATGGCTTGCTAACAATGGCTGCCTAACATTAGAACCGGTTTTTCTCGGGACCTCTGGGACCAATTTCAAAAATATTTGGATTCCGTCTTAAGAGTGAAGTAAAGAACCTATTTTAACTATTCCCACTTCTGGGCAAATGGCTTGGGCTTTATAAAGTGACTGTTCAAGTTGAACATTAGAACCGGTTTTTCTCGGGATCTCTGAGACCGATTTCCAAAATATTTGGATTCCGTCTTAAGAGTGAAGTAAAAAACCTATTCTAACCATTCCCACTTCTGGGCACATGGCTCGGGGTTCATAAAGTGACTGTTTAAGTTTAACATTAGAACCGGCTTTTCTCGGGACCTCTGGGACCGGGATTTCGTATTAACAGTGAAGAAAAGAATCTATTCTAACCATTCCCACTACTGGGCAAATGGCTTGGGCTTTATAAAGTGACTGTTCAAGTTTGACATTAGAACCAGTTTTTCTCGGGACCTCTGGGACCGATTTCCAAAATATTTGGATTTCGTGATAACAGTGAAGTAAAGAACCTATTCTAACCATTCCCACTACTGGGCAAATGCTTTGGGCTTTATAAAGTGACTGTTCAAGTTTAATATAAGAACCGGTTTTTCTCGGGACCTCTGGGACCGATTTCCAAAATATTTAGATTTCGTGTTAAGAGTAAAGTAAGGAACCAATTTTAATAATTCCCACTTCTGGGCAAATGGCTTGGGCTTTATAAAGTGACTGTTCAAGTTTAACATAAGAACCGGTTTTTATCGGGACCTCTGGGACCGATTTCCAAAATATTTAGATTTCGTGTTAACAGTGAAGTAAAAAACCTATCCTAAGCATTCCCACTTCTGGGCACATGGCTGGGGCTTCATAAAGTGACTGTTCAAGTTTAACATTAGAACCGGTTTTTTTCGGGACCTCTAGTACCGATTTCCAAAATATTTGGATTTCGTGTTAATAGTGCAGTAAAGAACCTATTTCGACCACTTTCACTACTGGGCAAATGGCTCAGGCTTTGTTAAGTGACTATCTATGGAGAACATTTGAACCGGTTTTTTTCGGGACCTCTGGGACCGATTTCAAAAATATTTGGATTTCGTGTTCAGAGTGCACTATGGAACCAGCTGGAACTACTCCCACTGCTGGGCAAACTTTGAGCCCAGACCCTGGCATTGTCCTTTCTGAGATAAGCCCATTCATGCAATCAAACTAAAACCCCTATTAATATAGTTATAAATTGTGAAAGCTACTGCAAATTGCTCCTCCATTGTATTATTTTGATAAGACAAATCAAACTGCAAAAACAATTTAAAATCAATTTACTTTCAACTTGCTGCGACAGTAATTTAAATAATGTGATTGAAAATTATAATTACTTAATCTTTCAATCTTGAAGTAATTACAAAATAATTTACGTAATCTATTACTCAAAACATTAAAGTTAGCTCATGTAAGTATAAGCAAACATCAAAATTAGAAACCTAAGAAGTAGTATTCCGAGAAAACGTTAATAACAATTTAAAATCTTACCTAACTCAACCTTACCACAGAATAAAGATATACAGCTGTGAAGGTACCTACTAACGTTCGTAAAAAAATTACTCACACACGCACGTGCTTCGACGAGATTTTGCCGGCGCTGCCGGTGGTGTCAGTACTGAGTGTCGTGCATCGAGCACATGCGTGTGTGAGTGACATTGTGACGAACGTTGGTACGTAGCTTCACAACTGTTTACAAGAGAATATAACTGAAACTGTGTGACCTTATTATGTAATCTCCGCCATGTTTGTTCTGGGGATTGTAAAGTAAATTCTAAATTCTACCTACGAAGTAGTACTAAACCTCATACGTTATTTACAGTCTATTAACACTGAGTTGAAAACTGATCTTCTTTTACAATGTTTGAAAAGGAGTCTGTAGGTATAAGTCAATCTTCTAATACGGCTTGCGTTACGTAAGCTCGTATAGAAATGTAGGTAAGTAAGTATTAGGTTTTACTTCGAATTGCTAAAAGACTGTCTCAGTTGGAGTTGGATACAATTGGCAGTTAGATAAGCTGGTATTTAGCTTCGTATTTTATACATTAAACGTTGTAGTTTGTATTTTGTGTGCCTCATTTATATAAAGCTGTCTTGTGTAAGTATACATTAGAGAACCTGACTGTGTTCGAAAAGGAATTGAATTGAAAAAAATACGTACCAAAGAATCTTACATAAACTAGTTTAAAAAGGCAAAGAGAGTTATTTAATAAGCCCTCCAAAGCTCTTGTATTGCAGTGTTATTACATTATCATATTTCTGAGCTATTTTCATGAATTAAAAGTTTGTAAAACAACTGGAATAAACCGAGCTATCTCGTCGACTCTGACTTTCTCGTGTTCAACTGTTTTCGTTCAACATTTTTTAGCTTTATCAAAATTACTTTATGAAATTGCTCAGACTGCTCCTCGATTAAGACTTCGGGAAAGTAAAATGATTTCAGAAATGAGTTTCTCAATTAGTTAAATGTACTTCATGGCTTTGGTAATTATGTTTCTTAATTTGATTGATGTAATGCTGGGATTACAAATGGCTGATCTACTTTGGAAACTTTTACGTTTGACTTTTGGGTTATCTGTACTTTTAGACTTGTTATCATGTTTTAGTTTTATCACATAAAAATAAATTAGGTAAATAGTCTTTGAGAATACCTATTCTGAATATTCTCAAAATAGACATTGTTAATCATTCTAACAAATTCCTGCAACCAGGTACAGTAACAGTAATATACAGTTTGCTTACGTTACACATTTGAGACAATACGATCTCAGCTTCAGTGCAGTTGACCCGCCCGTCCAATCCGCCAACAATTTCCAGGAACATTGAAATTCTAAGTAAACTTTGCATAAACATAAGCTAGACAAAACGTCATGCAGCTTTTAATATCGCTACTACAGAAACAAAAGGAATGTTTATTTAATCGTATCGTCCGTAACAGCCCTTTGTTTGGAGAGGAAACACTACCTTCAAACGGTGAAATCTAATTTTAGTGAATGGAGCAATTGAATGGGCGGCCACTCGAGATCATTGGAGTTGCGGCATTGTTATGATTTCATACGCGTTTGCCAGTTCAACGCCATTACTGGATCACTTCGCGTAATTATTTCTCCACATACCTGTCAAGTACTCGTCGGGATTATCTACATGTAAATTTTAGTGGTAGCAGCTCTTAATGGAATTATGTACTTTGCGAATGTAATGGAGTGCCTACTTCAAAATTATATTCTATTTTAGGCGAATTTATGTTTTGAAACAAACTATTATTTACCTCTATCTCATGGTAATTTAGTTATTTGTTTATGTAAAAGCTTCTGCGTCACATCATCATCATCACATCTCCTTCAGTTTTTATAGATCTTACTTATCGCCAATCTTTGCAAATATTCGTCATTAAGAAAAACTACAAACTTGTTAAGTTCAATATATATCAAATATCTATTTTATCACCACAGTTATATTAAGTAACTTTGGCAATATTTACTGACTGACTTATACCCCCAGTCAGCATAATATCTCAAACAATCAATGAACCGCAAGTCACACAAACAAAAGAAAAACACAACTAATAAGAAGTATTTCTTTGATCTTTTCCAATTCGAGGCAGAATCAGAATGTAATAAAACAATATCTGTTTGTCTTTCGACCTCATTAAAGTTGTCTTGTGAAGGACACAATAGTTGTTCGCGGTCTACTGGACCCAATCAATACAGTCTTTTGAGATAAAGTATATATTAATGACCAATGACTGGAGCGAAGAGCATGGCAGCTATTGGGATTTCCGAACTGTCTTCTAACTAATAGCTTAATATATAATATCAGCGTATCTTTTATACCTATATATTCAGGTTTTTTCCAGCATGGATAGAGGTAAAATGCTTTTCAATTTAAATGACGTTGTCTAACTTGAGAAACTGCTCAAATAAATTAGGTACTTGATAACTGAACAGAGTTATAAATCTTAACCATTAAATAAAAAGAACGCTAGCATTTTTTTACAACTACTTCATTCATCTTGCACATTTTTCATCAATTCATTTTCACAATTTCATCTTGAAGCAAACATTTGCGAGTCAGCATAACCCCACAATTCATACAAATATTATGCACAATGTAGTCCTCGTTAAACGAAGCATTGTCGAGCATAACCGTCCGTATATTATAGAAATAAACCCGCACCTTTGGGACTACGGGTGTCTATAAAACTATAGAATTAGTTAGGTACAACCCACAGTTCCCTGCGTGTGTTAGAATCGAATTTGGAACTACAGCACATATAAATAAAACTTTTTTATTGCCCCTATAGAGCGGCAAGCGGAATACACATATTAACTGGTGGCCTAAACTTTTTATGAGAACAGATATGTATGAAATAGTCAGTTAGAAATTGGTGCAACTCCAATTTATAACTGACTGTTTCATTCGTTATGAACAGTTTTCTGCTATGAGCAATTTTTTGATTAGGTGTTGTTTTTCAGTTTTAAAACTTCGAGCCGTGAATTCAGGGTTTGTTAACGTCAAATCACAAATCTATGTTAATGATTCAAAAACCTTTTAGTAACCATAATGTATAGTATTCATTAATTTAAATGTCATCATTACAGCATGAATGCTAAATACACATGACTCAAACTCACCTTATTAATATTAAACCTTTGTTCTGACTTAATTTTATCATCCTTTAATATTTTGAGGTAGCTTAATTAAAATGTAGAATTAACCACTGCTTTCAGAGTTTCTAATTTCAGACTACTAAGATTTATAATCAAAATAAACGAGGACCCTGTTTTAGCCTATGCATCTTGGTAGAAACTTTAAACATAGCCTAGGCTGAAATACGAAAGTAATGTTTTTTGTAAAAATCCTAACTTCAATATTTCTGTATTCACAGGCCGGAGTAAAACTATCTTCAAATTTCTAGGTCCTCATTCAAATATTTTCGTATTCCACAAAAACAGTTGCTCCCTTTATTCATGAACACTTTAAACCCTAGTAAAAGAATACCGAAGGGCGTTAAGCTTTTCAAGTTTACACACAAATAGCTTAGATTAGGAAGCGTTCGCACCCGCAAACCGGATAGTTCCATCGTAAAGGCCGACTGAAATAGTTTCGGTATTCGGCCTATGTTTTGAATTGAATGCGACCTCCTTCGTGCCCATGATTCGTATCCGACCGTTTTTCCCTTGGAGCGTGGTCACCCTAATGTTAGTGACCAACCTTCTTGTTCTGACTAATTGTATTAAGTCCGCGGTTGTTGGTTTCGGCTTTTACTGTGTCGTCGACGAGTGGAGTCGTAAAATGGAGGAATTGGTTTCGTTTTATTTATTGGGTGTAGTCCTATTCAATGGGGAGCATTTTCTATTCGCTATTAGGATACTAATGCGTTTCCTTAGATTAAAATCGAATCTGATAGGAATGATAATGAGTAGGGTTTTTCATTTAGATTTCTACTTATGTCGTAAAACATTTCTTAACACAATTAGCCTTTGTCAAGTCTGTTAGTTCGAAGGGAAAACAAAATTGTTAGTTAATAATAATAGGTCTTTACCTATGAAATTGCCGTTTTGTATGAAAACATTTAAACGTTTTTTTTTTTTCATGTATTTTTTATTTGTATTTATCAAAGTAATTAAATAAATAAATAAATAATAAATTGCGCAGTGGCAGTGAATTGATGCCCTTCTTAAAGAAATTAGCTGGACGGGAGGCAACCATTTGTTCAAAGGCATTTTTTACTGCCTCTCGGGTACTGAATTTTTACCCGACAAAAACTTATCCAAATTCTGGAAAAAGTTGTAGTGTGTGGGCGCAAGGTCTGGTGACTGACGGACGGACGAAGGAAAAAATCATTCATTTGTGTGTCTGTTGAGCAGTGCAAGGTACGACTCGACGCGTACTTCGCGCTAGCGTTCATTGAGTTCGTGGGACACCCATTTGTTAAGCTTTTTTACCTTGCCAATTTGACGGAAATGGATCAATATTGTTTTGACGCTAACGTCGAAAGCTTTAGCCGTAGATTGTGTATCAACAGCTTCCACAATTGCCTTTAATTCATCGTTGTCGACCAAAGTCTTCGGTTCAACTTTCAGGTCGAAATTTCCAAAACGGAAGCGAGCACACCAATAACAGGTGGTGCGTTAGTTAGCAATGTTAGCTCCGTAAACGTCGTTGATGCTACGTGCCGCTTGTGCCGCGTTGCTGCACCACGGTACTCATATTCCATAATAACTTGATTTTTTCATGCATGATGAAGAAAAAGATTTAAATGCGATGACAATGTAGCACTAATCAATAAACTAATGACTCCTTTTGGAAGATGAATTCCATGTTTTTTAATAAAATTAATTTGAAATTACAATTCTTAGCCAAACAAAAAATATTATGGTTTGAAATGGCCATTACCGCAAAACGGCAATTTCATAGGTAAAGACCTAATATATGAATCCTCATGCAATTATTTTAAATCCTGCAGCAAAATTTTTAATAAGTTGAAAGTTGAATCCGACTCCACTTGTCAAGTTTTCTTTCATATGTCATATGCAATGTTCAAGTTAAATTGGGTTATGGAGGACTTTCTTGAGTATCAGAAAACTGTTTGTTTTATTTGATCTATTGGGAACTAAATATGGATTTTAGAAAATAATTTGCAAGAAAATTAATTATAAATATCTGTACGTTAAATAAAGACCACTAGGAACCTCTTTAAAATAAGTTTAAATAATTGCTTAAATATGTATTGAATAGGTACTCTCTCTATAGCAATGCTAATTTCTTTAAAAGATGAGATTTTTTTTAACAACTTATCAAAAAGCAAACACGCTACGAAGAATTATTATGACAAAAATTAAAAAAATATCACAACAATTTAAACATCCGTGTTCCAACATTAAAAAACAAAAGAACCACTAATAAGCCAGTAGATAAGCCAACAAATAAATGAAAAAGCAAATGTACATTAAATCCCATAGCAACATAACGCTCATTTTAAACAGCATTTCCCTTAACAGTACTTAATTAGGTACAAACTGCGCTCATAACAGGAATAAAAGATTCACTACACATTGCAGTGAATTAGTAGTACAATCCGTGAGTACGTGCATTTGTTAATTACCAAGAATTTACTCCGCTTGCTACTCAGCCTTAATGTGAACACAGTTAACTTCAAGTACAAAGTTTTCTTTGCCTTGTAAATTGGTTAGGGTGGGCTCACATTGGTTTTGTTTTGCTCTTGTGTGTGTTAGAATATAGTCGTGTGTTTGTTGTTTTGATTCACATTGAATATTTTATTTTTGTCATATGCGATGTTCCGGGAAGTTAGCTTGTCGCTTTTCACCGATTCACACAAAAAATGACATTGTAATGTTATGAATACATGGTTTTAGATGGCATGTCTGTTTTTATATGTGCCAAAATATTTTTCAACTGTTCGGAAAAATGATTTTTATCTTTCTTGTATGGACGTAAATTGCCAAATTTCTTCGTCTCTTTATTGAAACATCTGCAGCTAACGTAATAGTCCAATTACCTGTCGCCTGGACACGTTTACGCTCGCTAACTTGGCCATAACTTTACTTCGGACATATACCGTTAGTTGGAATTACTTTGTTAACAACAAGCCGGGTAACCGCCACTTTAGCAGCCTTAACTTTTGAGCCTTATTCCGAACTTGCTCATACCTATTAAGTGCAGAAACGCCTGTTTGCACGTAACTTTTATGCACAGAAATTAGTGTCAATGTTTTAGAAGGAAGGGGGTACGTTTTATGGCGTAGTGTTGTTCACTGTTTGAGGGTGTGGTAGTATGTATACAACCAAGTCTTATTTATTTTAAAAGCTTCTCAGAAATACCTACCTACATATTTCCTCTTATTAAGAGAAAGTCGTATTGAAAAAAAAAAGAAATCTGTGTACCTAACAACTTCAATCAGTGTGTCTTTAACTTTCTACATGAAAACGAGAATAAATAAATTTATGTCGCGAGAAGTGTCTCTAAAAACCGACTCATGAATAAATTCAAACCTAATATCCTTTTTAATAACAAACTCGTTATTTTTATGCTAATTTAAGACTGAGAGTCTCGTGTAATTTGTAGGGAGTCAAATTAATATTAAAGTCAAGGTTCATAGCTTATATAAACATATATTACGTATTTTCTTGTTTACATAAACTCAAAGCAATGACCTCGGTATTTTTTTGTAGAAAAAGAAATATAGGTTGGTGGGACGTTATATTATGTCTTATTATTTTCATCTTGATTGTATCCGGGAAAAAGAAAATAATATATTTGTTTGGTGAGTGATTGAAGTATGTTGGATTTTATTCGACAGAGGAAGGCTAACATTCAATATTACATTATTTATATTAGTTGATATAAAAGAAGGAAAAATCATTTCCAAAATTGTCATCGACCTAAAGTACTATGACCTAAAGTACTACGACCTAATACTTGCTTAATTTTTCATTAATATTCCAACATTTTTTAATAATAACAAAATATAGAGATTTACACTTAAAATCCATTCACAACTACATAATCACATTCGATAAATTTTATTAAACCGAAATTGCCTGCTACTGAACATTTACAAACGCCAACAAAAACACAAACGACTTGATGAACCCCCCTCATTCAGACAAAGCAAATATAGTTCAACAAAAACAGATTATGGAATAAACAACAAAGCAAAATAAACACATAAATGTTTATCATCAAAACATAGTACCCAGTTAAGATCAAGGCGCGAATAACATGTCAGATTTCATTTCGTATGCAAACAAAATTAACAGTTCAAAAGGCTCTCATTTACCAGTGGGTCACCGCGAACCCTTGGCTCATTTTTTATGTAGATTGCGTCGAAGAAAAGTTTTACAATATCAGTCTGAGGCTTGCACCTCTTGGGACGCAGCTTCTATTAAATTCGGCTATTCTTCTGTCTTTCATTCGGATACTTTTCAAGATTTTAGAACGGCGTGATATCTTCGCAGTAAAGGGAAGTTTACACTGTGCAAAATTGCATACCGCTAGTTTAGATACTGAGCTATCTCATGCAAATTGTTATTAAGTACCTATGTAGTTGAAATTAAATTAAATTTACCTAACGTTTCATATTCTATCAAGTTGGATATATAAGACAGTTATGAAATAGCAATTTTTCTAAGCCATTATTTAATCCAATAATTTGTGTCGATACAAGGAAAACACCAGTAGGTTAACCTCGTTATATCTTCATAAAACACAAAGCGTAATTCAAAGAGTAACTTATTTTTTAAAGCAATAAAAAATGAGTTTGCCGTATCGGAACACAAGCCGGGCCAAAATGGAACACGTCCAAAAAGTCTTGAAGTCTCAGCTTACAGGAACTATACTAGTAGTAGCGTTGTACAATGTTCGTCGTATATCATTTTATATGCTGTGTAATGAGCATAATTTAAATTACATACCATAATACAGCTAATTTTAAGCCAAGACTCAGTTTCAAGTAAAATACGGTTGGCTATTAGCCGTGAGCGGACAGTATGCATCGCATCGTACCAGGATTTTGCATTTCCATCTTATTGTTGCTCTGGCCTCGTTTGGATGCAAATATTTTATAGTTCAAGCCCGAGCGAGCCGTCCCGCATTTTAGTTTCTTTCGCTTCCTGTAATTTGCTTTCGCGATGTTTTTTCTCCTTTTCATCTCGCTTATTCCAATTTAAAATGGAACGTGCATAAAAACCTTGGATATTATTCGACGCATTTTGTGAATAGTGGACTATGGCGTTTATCGTTGTCGCAGTAGAACTCATATTCGTATGTTTCGCGGGACCGCGATGCTATTCTTGCGAAGCATGCCAGCGAATAACCACGCAACTGTCATTTTAATTATTCATTTGTAATTCTCAGTTAGGAAATATAGTAGCGTTAAAATGTTCATGTTTAAAAATGGATGTGGTCTGTTAGTGAGGCATGCATTGTGAACAGTCGGGTTGAAAATGCAATAGGTAGTCAGTGACCTGTTTAATTTCAGTTACGATTATCACCATTTGGGATACCAATTGTCCCTATTGGAACGAATAGGTATATTTACAAAATGTAGCATGAAATTTCGATTCGATCATCAAACTTTTCCCTTCAAAGTAGAAGCTGGAGCCACTCAACAAACGTTAATATTAGCGTGCTAATCTAGAATGAGAAATAGAGCAGCTTATCATCGGGCACAAGTGAGAGTCTGCAGCAAGTAGGTCAGTAGGTGACTGTGTGGCAATAGATTAACAAACTGCCTCCTCTCGTGGCCCACTGAGGTCTTTAAGCTCAACATTTGCTGACAAACTAGTTGTGAATTCGCTTGGAGTTCTGCTTATCTTAAAACAATCTTGCAGTAAAAAACTAGAGCATGAAATGTCAGAATTAAAAAGTTTTAAACTTGGAGCGGGATTTGTTTTCAAGGAGAATGATTTCTTGTTTTAGATAACCATAATTTTTGTCACTTTGACCAAAAGGTATCATTTAAAAATGTATGTACTCGTACTGCGGATTACAATAATTGATCCATCCGTTGCTTTTAGATACGAGATTGGCTTATGACATAGTTTATTTAAAGCTAAAGTATAAATTCAATCCCCAATCGCAGAACAATACATGGATTTTGTGATGCAATAGCATTCTGCTATCGTTAACTTATGAAAATAGTGTTGCTCTTAATTTCAATTATGAAAACAGTTTTTTATTACCAGTGAAAGCAATTAGTGTTAAAAAGTATGCACTTGAGGTACGCACCCGCCTCGTCACGGAAAACAGGGGTGAAGTTGTGAATGAAAACAATACTTTTGTTATCGGCTGTACCTTTTGTTCTGAATAAACCCTAGTTTGTCGTACTAGTTTAATTATGTAAGTCGATTTTGTAAAAAAATGACATTTTGACCAATAATCTCGTGATGTGTCATTATTAAAATTATCTATTATTTCAATGATAAGATATTCGGAACCAGCTTCTGCCCGCGACTTCGTACGCGGATCCTGTCCCTTATGCCAGCGACTACGGGGTCAGCAAAATCAAAGATCTGAATAGTCGCAATAGACGTGAACATAGGGAAAAAAGTAGTGATTCTAATTAGTCCGCATTTAAGTTGTGTGTGGCAAAAATATTACGTAAAAAAACATTAAATAGATGACAAAGTCGTGGTGACTTAGTGGAATTCGTGGTGGTTTAGTGGGTAGAGAACCAATCTCTTAAGTATGAGCGTGCGTCTTTAATTCCAGGTCTGGCAAGTGCCTGCCAATGCAACTTTTCTAAGTTCGTATGTACTTTCTACGTATATTTTGGATACCAATGACCGCTATTTGGAGGGGATGTTAAACTGTAGGTTCCGACTGTCATTGAACATTCCATTCTTGGCAGTCGTTATGGGTAGTCAGAAGCCAGTAAGTCTTACCAAGGGGTGTTGGGTTGAGCGGGTAACCGGGTTGTGGAGGTCAGATAGGCAGTCGCTCCTTGTAAAACACTGGTACTCAGTTGCATCGTGACTGGAAGTCGACCCTAACATAATTGGGACAAAGGCTCTTGAGATAATAGCGACAATAATAATGAGATATAGGCACCGCAGGACATCTGAGGCTGATGACGGGGAGTAGCGACCCCGCGGGGCTATATATACTGAGTTCTCCAGGGAGTGTATACTGTCCCCCATCTCCGGCCGGTCGGAGTGAACCATGACGGGGGTAGGTCTCACGCCTCTGGCTTGGCTTGGCCGTCCAGAGTGGAGTCGCTAGAGCAGGATTAGTAGCCCTGCTCGGAGGGTAGGTGCCTCATGGTAAGCACAGGGAGCGCTGTTGCCCTCTTGTTGTTATTCAGTGACTGGTTCCCGGGGGCCCAGTAAGTGAGGTGGCGAGTCTCCACCTGCCGTTTTTACATGTACCTTATACATTGTCATCCACTAACATCCCATCACAATAGCCCAAGTAGTTTTCCCCCATAGTTAGCAATATTTTAGCACAGAACCGGGGATTGTCTTTTTTTAACGACGTCCACCGGGGATTGTCCTTGGATTCATTTCTATAGTGTATAAAGGGATAATCGTCGGTTTTGTGTCACCATTTCATTAAAGTTGTCTCAAAAGGACTTCAGCGTGTTGGCTTCGGCCCCACGTTTGCCTCCCAAAAATTCGGAACTCTGTAGTCCCGAGGTCTGGAAGAGACATACAAAATAATAATGAGATATAACGCAACAAAGTTAGAGAGTGGGGGCTCGTCTAGGTATGTAAAATTTGTACTAAGCAGTGACCTAACACGAAAATCAAGCGTTGTTGTATCTTCGTTATTATTTGTTTGTGTGAGAGAGAAAAGAAAAATGCGTCAATAGAGAGTGCTTATCAGATTGAACCACTTTTGCTAAAACGTCATATCTTCATATGCTTCATATAGTCTAGCAGGGCTCCTGGAGTTCCACATCAGGTGTTTTACATCTTCAATTTTTATAAGTCAACAGAGAGTGCTTATCAGATTGAACAACTTTTGCTAAAACGTCATACCTCTATATGCTATAGTCTGGCTGGGCCCCTGGAGTTCCACATCAGATGTTTTAGATCTTCAATTTGTATAAGTCAATAGAAAGTGCTTATCAAATTGAACAATTTTTGCTAAAACGTCATACCTGTATATGGTACAGAGAAGCTGGGCTCTTGGGGTTCCACATCAGGTGTTCCAGATCTTAAAAATTATTATCTCAGCTGAAAATGCTCATCAAATGAAACAATTTTTGCCACGGCACCATATTTGTATCTCTTATAGTTTTATTGGTCTGTTGGAGTTCTGCATCAGGTCTTCAAGTTTCGAAGATAAATTATAGCCTATATGTTGACCAGGCTTAATACTAATACAACAAAGAAAAAATCATTGAAATCCGTTCAGTAGTTCGGAAGATTAGCGTGTACAAACAAACAGACATACAGACATACAGACAGAATTTTTTTTTTGGATTTGTGCTCCATTACTGTTTCTAAACCCCACCCAATTATTATTTTTTTAATATATTCAATGTGCAGACACAGTTTTTTTACAGATTTATTATATGTATAGATGGTCATTAATTTTTATGTATTCTCAAACAGTGTTTATTCGTGTTTTAGCGCTAAATTTAACCAAAAAAAAAAACAAATCTTTACATTTCATATATTTTCATAACAATTTGTTTTCATTTCCTTAAAGACAAGAAGGTAGCATTAATAGATTAAGGAAAAAGCATGTAATAATCATAATATATAATGTTATTAAATTTGAATGAGCGGAACATAATTTGTCAAATTCCGTTTGTTTATATGAATTTATGTCAAGGATTTTTGTAATGGAGTAACCCAAATAAACAAAATCAATTTTGGGATGTGCAAAGGATAATCGCTTGAGAAAGACTCGACCGATTTGGACAATCTTCTTCTGTCCGTATTTGTAAGGAAAGAGCTTGTTTGAGATCCTTTTTTTTATAATTCACCGGATAAGTCGGAAATTTGATTTCGTTTGTATTGTGGGTTGTTTAGCTCAGGCAATATTATAATAGAAATAGAGCCTTTTATGACGGTTTTAATTATATTAAAATTATATAAAATATTTCGATTAATATAATTTTAATTTATCGACCTAATAATAGTTTCAACTTATTTATATCCAGTTTAAGAACATAAACTTAATTCAAGCACTATATGTATACTTCAACATCTAACCTAAGGATAATTTACGCTGAATTATCACAAATTCTACATTCATTTGAGTAATAAAAATTGTAACTTTCTTATTACTTACAAAAAAGGTGTCAAAGAATTACGTTTCCTTCACCCACAAATACTTTCCAAGCAAATGATTTGAATGTTTGAAACACGTGTCAAAATAACGAACTGCTAAAACAATTTCTTTGTAAAACCTGTCATAAGTTACAAACACCTGTCGGGGGCGACATTAGCATCGCATTACATTCGCATAAATGTTACACGTTAACTCGTTTGTTCCCTTTATGACGTGCACATTTACCCGCGCACCTAAATTAGGCGAAATTTCAGTCTCCCCTGCGGCGAATACGACCCTTTTATTTCGCCGCTGTAACAAGGAGTTGATAAAAATCTATCGTGTGGGTTCGTTGACAAGCCGCCAGCCTGGAGGCGCGCCAGACCATACCACGATGCAGTTTTTTATACACGCACCAAATTTCCTGCGCGAAGTATACTTCGTTTTAATTTACCCATTTTGGCACGTCCCGACGGAACTGCGGATCATTTGTATTAGAAATACGGATAATATGATCCGAGAGGCGACGACTAAATTACTCGACGCCCCTTGAGAGTTAGTCGTTTGCGTTATTACGAGCCTTCGCGAAAGCCTTTAGTTCCTCTGTAAACATAAAGCTACGGTATTTCGGAAAAATAATTACACAGTATGAATAAATTATCTTTATGGCCGATTCGTGTTGTATTATTTTGTACGATACGTTTTGACTTTTATTTTTATTTGCGACTGCTGTTCGATTATCGCGTATCTGTTTTATCTTTTCTCGCATTGAGTTGGCCCGATATACGGATATAGCTATAATTCAGAGTGATTGATTTCAATGTTTTGACATCGATCATACAGCTACGTAATTTAAATGTAAAATTGGGAATTAAAAGAGCTTGAAGCAAATTAAAGCATTTTGGACTTTTAGGTAAAGAGTTTTGTGATTGAATTCAGACAACCCTTAAGTCATGTTAATTTTCAATATTTATACAGGTGAATATTATTTGTACAAATTGCTTAATAATATGTCCAAGCACGAAGGAGAAAAGACTAGTGTCCAAGTATATCTAAAGTAGGTAAGCTATATCCATACATATTACAAACTTTCGCATTTATAATATTGCTTGGATTACGAGTTTATTCCTATCTTAATAACTTTTAGGACCAATTCACCTGAGCCCGGAATAAAAACCTAAATAAATAATGTCACTTCAATTCCTTCTAAAGGTAGGAAGGCAGAGACTTTATAGTCCACTCGAAAATATCAATTTCTGTGGCTCTTTCAAAATAGAATAGATAAACCAATTAACTTCGGGTTTCAATATTATACTTATCTGCCTGTCAATTTGCAAGGTAGAAATTTGACATTTCTAGCCTACATAGAGCTTATCAAACTCTAGTCTAGCTAGTCAAAATTATACGTCTAGTTACCATGAAAATATAATATAAATACACTATATTATAGAAATCCACGGTTAGATAACATCGTCCAAATGCAGATCAAAACGTGTTGATAGAAACAAGGTCTTTTTATCCGCGAAAAGTACTTCGTCTTAAGCCACAAGAAACAGCTACATTAAAACAAAACAGGGAATTTCAGCCAAGAAACAGCAAGTACTATGTTAAGAGTGCGCGTACACTACAAACTTTTAGTCGGCCGACTATCAGCCCGGTCGGTAGGAAAAAGAATTCTTCTTTAGAAAATCGTGAATTCAAACAATGTTGTTGTTTTTCTTGTTTTTGTAAATACATATGTAGATTGGATAGGATATGTTTATATGTGTGTATAAATAGAATATATTATTAACTTATGTGAAAATAAATAAATAAATCAAATAAGTCGGTCTGATACCGAGCGAATACCTGATCGTTGTTACGTGCGTACTTCCATTCATCTTCATACTGATTTACAAGCCCGAACAACTATCGGCCGACTAAAAATTTTAAGTGTGCGTTCTAAGAGAAGGCACAACGGAATCCGCACAACACTGTTACACTAGGGACCGCTTCCTTATCCAGATAGCCGACAAACTGTAGCGAGATGTACACTTAATTTGATTCCGTAACGTATAGGCCGTTTAGAAGATTTCTTGGCGGAGTAATGTTCTGTAGTTTGCAGATTAAGCAATTGTTGGTGAGCGGGGATTAAGGAAGTAATAGGGTTTTGTGAAACATTTTTGAAATGGGTGAATGGATTTTGAGATGGGCTTTGTACCTACTACTTACTGGTTGAGTATGGCTACTGTAACTGTTTATTAATTTTAGGGGTAAAATTAAAAGGATTAATATGTCCTGATGCAAGCAGGATTTTGCCAGTCTATAAAGGCGTAACAATCAAAAATAAAAAGTAAGTTTTTATGGGAAATCCTTCTGAAGATTACTTTTAGTATACCTATCAGCAGTGTATTTCAAATACAGTACCTACATAATATATATCATACATACTGTTCAAATGTGTGATAAATTAATATTACATGATTAATTGCCAAGGCTTCTTACGCCATCACAAAATATGTATGTATACATAAGGACACATTTCATGGTATTGTAACAATTACATTAATTTGAGCTTTATCATAATTATCATCTTTATTTCATGTCACGCAATAATCTAGAAATATACATATATAAGCGCTTTCAGGAATTAATTATTTCGAATGTTTTGTGTAATACCACGAAGTAATTAATGTCACATGTTCAATTCCGCTGAAAAACTCAAAAAGTATTCATATACTTACTTAAAATAATCAAACTGAATATTTTTTTTTTTGTTTTAAGTTGGAATGAACGTCCATTTAAATGCACAGAATACTAAATTATCTACGAAGATGTTCAACCTAACTGCAGTCTAATAAGACTAGAATTAGGAATAGAGTTTTTTTTTGTTTAAACTATATCATGTAACAGGGACAAAACCATACAAACCGATCTTATGACATAATCCTTTGTATACTAGCACTATATTCCACTACCCTAACTTCTGCAATCCAACATCAATGGAATTCAATCGCCTTTAATTCTATAGGCATGATGACAGTAATTAAAAATCATTAAAATGTTATACTTATTAAATTAAAGTTGAAGCTTGGAATATAAAACGCGCATTGTTTTCTTTTTTAATAATGTGATTAATATTTATTTTTATAAAATAAAACTACGAAATAAGGCAATCCGCCATGATATCTTGAACACCAATCAGAGCGCGTGACGTCACCTTTTGGTCGACGCATTAAAAACTCGCACAAACGTCACATTTCGTATTGTAAACTTCCTCTGCGAATCTCTGTGTTTTCATTAATTAATTGTTTATAACGAGTACTATTTGAATGTAAATGTTATTAAAATCGAATATAAAATAACACGAATCATGAAGCAAGGATTGATTAGGCAAACAACGCTAATTTGCCTAGAATCGATATATGCTAGGAGAGTTTTTGGCATCAAATAAAGATATCTTTAGGATGCAAAAAAGATGTATTATGTCTATGTGTAAACTAAAAGTAACAGACAGTTGTGCACCTTTTTAGGGTTCCGTACCCAAAAGTTAAAACGGGACCCTATTGTTTTCGCTCCTCTGTCCGTCCGTCCATCCGTCCGTCCGTCCGTCCGTCCATGTTGGATTTTTCACAGATGATATATTTCTGTTGCCGTTATAACAACAAATACTGAAAATTTGAATAAAATAAATAATTTGGGTGGCTCCCATACAACAAACGTGATTTTTTTTATGGTACGGAACCCTTCGTGGGTAAGTCCGAGTGGCACTTGGCTGGTTTTTTACCATTTAGACCTCGTACAAAACCTATATTATACTAGAATCTAGAAAACTATGTAAAAACTTACATCAAAGTGATCTTCACAAAAATAATGGTGTGGGTAAAAAATACTGGGCAATATTGGTTTTGAATCTCGCCTTGCAAGTTTAAGCCACTTTTTTCGTATTTTTTAAGGTGAGAAACCAGAGAAACGTACACAAATAACTTAAAATGAGTTGTTATGGATGTGTTCTTACACTGGGGGACCCCACACCACTTATACACTTTCGAATTCATATTTAATAATACAAAAAAACTTAATTATTGAACGAGCGTTGTTTACTTGCATCTTGTCAACCCAAGGCGTGACGTCACAAGTGACGGCATGACACTGACAAGCGTTTTCGCGCCGGATTCAAAGTGGACAGAGAAAAATGCAATTATTTGACAAAAAAACTTCGCATTTTTTTTAAATTAATGATTTTCCGTATAAAATAGACGTATACCTACATCATACAAAGGAATTTAAAAATTTGTCATCATGCCTATTATGACTTACCATATTGGCTTTCGTACTAGCTTGAAAATGAACGCAATCTATTCAATTTCATAATCTAGGCAAACACCATAGCGATACCTCTTAAGTTCCCATTCAATGTTATAAACTAAGCTATGTTGATTCTTAGGTCACCAAGACTTCGCGGACACTACAATCTTTTAGTCGGCATTGTTGGTTTGAACTCATAAATCAGAATGAAGATGAATGGAAATACACAATTACCTACACACGTAATAACGATCAGGCATTTATCCAGTATCATCATCCTCCTGCTGTTACCCCAATTTTTATTTGGGGTCAGAGAAGCTTGTTTTCTTCTTCCATACTCTTCTGTCTGCCGTCATCTCACAAGTAACGTTCTATCTAGTCATGTCGTTCCCTTCCTCACAACATGGTCTTCATTTCTCCGCATCACATGCCTATACCATGACAGCCGGTTTCCACAACATAGATTTTCGGTTACCGCTGCCACTTTCAAATGCAGTATTTATCCGATGACGGTGACAGACTGAGTCAAAACTTTGATATCGAATTTCCAAAAAAAAATATCCCAACCACAGGGCCAAGAGTATAGCCGACTGTTTAGTCTCCAGTATGTAGCTACTCTTAAGTTCCCATTCACTGTTAAAAACTATAATATAAGCTATGTTGAATCTAATGTCACAAAATGACAATGAACAACGCCGGGTCATCATAAATAACGCAGGGTAGAACCGTTCGTAGGGATTACTGGCTGCGAGTAGTAATTACAGCTAGGATTAACTAAGCTGCAATTGATTTCGGAGGCTTCCGTCCCGTAATCAGTATGTTTCGACTATTTGATTTCACCGTAATGCTTTTATCATTCCCGGTTTAGAGCAAGATTATAATGGTGATGTTGATTGTTTAAACTTGTTTTTTTTGTTTAAACTTAAATGTTTGATTTTTTAAACTTGAACTTTTTTGATTATTTGTTCTCGGTTTTAAAATAAATTAAATTAAACATAATAGTCGTATAGTGCTGTTTTATCTACCTTTATTATAAAGTTCTCAAATTGCTCCGAATATAAAGTCATCTCATCGGCCTTCACCCATCCTCAAGCCGCATCAAGCGTTGCTTAACTTAATTGATCTATCGATCCATGCATGCATCTGTTACTTAGCCACGAACTTCTTTCTAAACACACAGTATATTCAAATATGATTCCAATAGTTTTGCAAATAATACAAAAACAAAACTTTTATACTAGGAAAACAAAATAGGAGCAAAACAAAAACGAAACTATTCTATGTACCTGCGAGGAAATTTTGTTGGTGTGAACGAAAGTGGAACGTGGACTAACTTTGTTCGCTCGGACATAATATCCTCGATGGATGAACAATGAGATAGCAAACTATATTGAGCGATGCTGATAATTCTATCTTACTTCTGAAACTCGGTTTTTAGGAGCTCGATAATGTTATCGGCGACTGAAAGGTCAATTTGCTACGATACCGTCTTTATTTTTGTGCAATATTCTCTTTGGACGGATTTTTCTATCTTGTTTTAGTGAAGTATTTTTACGTACAAAAGCTACAGTAGACAATATGTCAGTTTAATATTGCTATCATTCACTACTATTAATGAATAGTAAATTTCTGAAACAACTCGATTTTAAATCAATAATTTCTGGACTTACCGATTTGGTAGAATAAAACATTACAGGTTCCTATATCTCCATTAAATAAGGATAGCTTTTAAAAAGAACATTAACCAGTAAAACAACTCAATTCATTACAGTTTCTTTATATTGCTGTGGGTACTTACTTTCAGTTTTATTTTCAGCATAAACTGAAACGTCGGAAAATGTAAAAGATGTCAAGTTGCCTTTTTGTGAATCAGGCTTTTTGCTGTGGCCTAAAAATTAAATTAATGTATAGAATATTTTTAGTAGTTTTTCTTTTAAAATTTTCTAGCTTTAGAATATCTAAAAATAATAATGTTTGGTACCTAAAAGAAGCGTAGCTTTTATGCTTTCTTGCTGCAATTCAATCGCACTTAACACTGTATATGTTAAGTAGTGCACTGTACATAACTGCTTTTTCTCAAGCGGAGATTAAAATGCGAAAAAAAATGTTTATCTTTCTATTCTATTTTCATTATTTAGAGTTGACATTCTTAAACACCACGTTTAACGATACATGACGAGTCGTCATAAAAATTGAATAAATTATATCAAACTATAGATAACAGTATCTATGCCTTATAGCCTATTGGGGATACGACGTGATAATTGGATGGCGTGGATTAACGTCCCATGAGAGTGGTACGATTGCAATCCATGTGTTATACTGATAGCATCCGAATCGATGCATGGGAAATTGTTTTAGTAAACAATGAAATACGAATAATATTCTATTAAAATGGTGTTTGAGGTTCAAATTTTTTCTACATTTTCATGATATTAAATTTTATTATCTCCTATTGATGTAGAGTATCTTCAGGAAGGCTACGTATAAACCTATGTACAATATGTACGAAAAAGTGTACGCGAACAGCGTTTGTTGGAGGAATCTCATACCAAGGTGTGATGTTTTAATTGGCGTTTGTAGTTAGAATAAAGAGCATCTCAAGCAGCTCAAAATGTGGAAAACATAAATCAGTGTTACTATACTAGTTTGCAAAGTTTTCAAGATTCTAGCTTTTAATTCTAAGTGGCACCTTGATCGGCTTTACTTGGTCTGTGCGCAATATCAATGAGGGCTAAAGTAAAAAGGGTAACGTTCATAGAAGTGCATTGTGAAGTAATTTCTCGAAATACTGATACAGATAATTTTGGAGAAAATTTATTTAAATTATATTAAATAGTAATTCGTACTTATTATTTCCATATAAAAAGACATTTGAGAGAACTGTAATATTTTATGCAAAAATTCCAACGAAATTATGCATTCCAACAAAATTTGAAATTAAAACAATCTTTTTCAATAAACTACGTGATGTTTTTAAAAATGAATGTAAGCATTGCACTAACGTCCAGACGCGATTGAATTTTAAATGCACGTAGTTTTTTCCAAGTGTTTGAAAAACGAATATGTTTTAATTCGACCAAAACCTGCAGAATTAACTGGCACTTAAATAAATTGCTGCATTCTAGCGAAGCAATCCATAACAAAATCAATTAGCAAAATAGGTGTCTAGACTGAAATCACAGCTTTCATAGCTACGAATATAGAATCATATTTAATAGATCGTAGTTTATACAGAATATTTTATTAGTCGTGGTGGCTAAAAACATCCACCTGTCAAGTATGAGTGTGCCGATTCGACTTCAAGTCAGCAAAAACTAATCTAAGCTACATGCTTCTTAGCCTATCTTGAGCATGAAAGAAAGAGTAACTAAACGTCAAGGAAAATATCTTAACGAAAGCTGGATTTAAAGTCTAAAATAACCAATTCGTTTTGAGAAAGAGCGGTGATTAACACTTATTCCCACTCTGTGATGTGAAGAGGCCAGTGAGACACTAAAAAGAGCTACCTACACACAATGATTGTTTCGATTCATAATTTCATGGACACTAAAACCCAAGAGACAGTGGTACACGAATACTTATTTATACATCAAATAGTTTAAAATTGTAAACGAATTTACATAGCTACGGACAAGTTGGAACGTTTGTTAACAGGTTAGTTAACTGTCCCAAGAGTTATTAACTTGTTTTAGCACTTCAGCGCTCTGTTTACTCTTTCTGGGTTACCTACTATAAAATGGTAAGAGTAGATAGTTATAGCCAGGGGCAATTACTTCTGACTGCATATTGTCGTGGGAATTAAAGGACTGACATTTCTAAATTGTACACTTCTATTCCGTTTTTATTGCTGTACTTGCATCATTATTTGTACCTACATACTGCTGCTAATTTAAGTGCGTAAGAAATAATATGATTGTAACTTTGAAGAATAAAGAAAAAAAATGCAAATACAATTTGTATCATAACTTTATTTACGTATCCCAGTTAAAATTTACATTAATACAATGATAATAAAAATTATACCAAACTTAAAATGAAAACAACAATTCGTGTCACTGTACATTTATATTTAAAAAGATGATGTAGTGCAAAGAATTGACGTTACCTTAAGTGAAAACACAGCCATAGATTAACGACTATTTATTAAAACTATTAATTTTACTTTTTTAATGTAAAACTAATTAACTCATGAATAATTTTGAAAGTGTAAGGCCATACAAAATGATAAGGTGCGAGACTTGAAAAAAAAGCTTCATTAATATTTTAAGAAGGGGTTCAAAAGAACATGTTTTATTATGTTTTTCAGTATTGAAAACTGCTGTACTGAAGCTCTTAGGTCACTCACTCAAAAGGGTCACTCAACTTTCAAATTATTTTGATTACTTTCGAAACAAAAATGCCTTTTCGTACTATCTAATAATATTTCGTAAGAACTCCTGAGCCACTTACATTATATTTTAAACTAGCTTCTGCCCGCGACTTCGTACGCGGATCCTGTCCCTTATGCCAGCGACTATGGGGTCAGCAAAATCAAAGATCTGAATAGTCGCAATAGACGTGACCATAGGGATAAAAGTAGTGATTCTAATTAGACCGCATTTAAGTTGTGTGTGGCAAAAATATTACACGTAGGTATTATTTCGTAAAAAAACATTAAATAGATGACAAAGTCGTGGTGACTTAGTGGAATTCGTGGTGGTTTAGTGGGTAGAGAACCAATCTCTCAAGTATGAGCGTGCGTCTTTGATTCCAGGTCTAGCAAGTGCCTGCCAATGCAACTTTTCTAAGTTCGTATGTACTTTCTACGTATATTTTGGATACCAATGACCGTTATTTGGAGGGGATGTTAAACTGTAGGTTCCGACTGTCATTGAACATTCTTGGCAGTCGTTATGGGTAGTCAGAAGCCAGTAAGTCTTACCAAGGGGTAACCGGGTTGTGGAGGTCAGATAGGCAGTCGCTCCTTGTAAAACACTGGTACTCAGTTGCATCGTGACTGGAAGTCGACCCTAACATAATTGGGACAAAGGCTCTTGAGATAATAACGACAATAAAAATGAGATATAGGCACCGCAAGACATCTGAGGCTGATGACGGGGAGTAGCGACCCCGCGGGGCTATATATACTGAGTTCTCCAGGGAGAGTATACTGTCCCCCATCTCCGGCCGGTCGGAGTGAACCATGACGGGGGTAGGTCTCACGCCTCTGGCTTGGCTTGGCCGTCCAGAGTGGAGTCGCTAGAGCAGGATTAGTGGCATTGCTCGGAGGGTAGGTGCCTCATGGTAAGCACAGGGAGCGCGTAATCCGCGTTTAAAGTCCGCCGAGGTATCCTCACCCTTCAGCCGCTCATGTCCCTATTGCCCTCTTGTTGCTATTCAGTGACTGGTTACAGTAAGTGAGGTGGCGAGTCTCCACCTGCCGTTTTTACATGTACCTAATACATTGTCATCCACTAACATCCCATCAAAATAGCCCAAGTAGTTTTCCTCCATAGTTAGCAATAGTTTAGCACAGAACCGGGGATTGTCTTTTTTTTAACGACGTCCACCGGGGATTGTCCTTGGGTTCATTTCTATAGTGTATAAAGGGATAATCGTCGGTTTTGTGTCACCATTTCATTAAAGTTGTCTCAAAAGGGCTTCAGCGTGTTGACTTCGACCCCACGTTTGCCTCCCAAAAATTTGGAACTCTGTAGTCCCGAGGTCTGGAAGAGATATACAAAATAATAATGAAGATAAAACGCAACAAAGTTAGAGAGTGGAGGCTCGTGGCGCCACGTCTAGGTATGTAAAATTTGTACTAAGCAGTGACTTAACACGAAATTCAAGCGTTGTTGTATCTTCGTTATTATTTGTTTGTGAGAGAGAGAAAAGAAAAATGCGTGTCCATTATTTTAGGGTTATCTAAAAGACGGACTAATTACTTATTTTGATTCACTATACCTATTTCATAACATTCATTTCTATACATTTCAAGTGTAGTATTGCTCTTGAAGTTCCACATCAGGTGTTCCAGATCTTCGATGTTTACACGTCAATAGAGAGTGCTTATCAGATTGAACCACTTTTGCTAAAACGTCATATCTTTATAAGCTATAGTCTAGCTGGGCTCCTGGGTTTCCACATTAGGTGTTTTACATCTTCAATTTTTATAAGTCAACAGAGAGTGCTTATCAGATTGAACAACTTTTGCTAAAACGTCATACCTCTATATGCTATAGTCTAGCTGGGCCCCTGGAGTTCCACATCAGGTGTTTTAGATCTTCAATTTGTATAAGTCAATAGAAAGTGCTTATCAAATTGAACAACTTTTGCTAAAACGGCATACCTGTATATGGTACAGAGAAGCTGGGCTCTTGGGGTTCCACATCAGGTGTTCCAGATCTTAAAATTTATAATCTCAGCTGAAAATGCTCATCAAATGAAACAATTTTTGCCACGGCACCATATTTGTATCTCTTATAGTTTTATTGGTCTGTTGGAGTTCTGCATCAGGTCTTCAAGTTTCGAAGATAAATTATAGCCTATATGTTGACCAGGCCTAATACTGATACAACAAAGAAAAAATCATTGAAATCCGTTCAGTAGTTCGGAAGATTAGCGTGTACAAACAAACAGACATACAGACATACAGACATACAGACATACAGACAAACAGACAGAATTTTTTTTTTGGATTTGTGCTCCATTACTGTTTCTAAACCCCACCCAATTATTATTTTTTTAATATATTCAATGTACAGACACAGTTTTTTTACAGATTTATTATATGTATATGTTATGGACCAAGTGATAAATTGGGCAGTATACATAATGCCCGGTCATTATGAATAATGCCCAATATGAGAGTGCAATTTGATAATAATTATTCAAACAATCAAATTGACCGGGCACTATACATATTGCCCGTGACCTTTTGGGCAAAGTAATACAAACATATTTAATTTCATTTTTTTATTGTTATAGACATTTCACTTAAAATAAACTAAATATAACACATCCCATATCAATTGACAGAGTATAGAAGTAGGCATGCAACATGCAGCAAGCATGGCTTCTGTCACGGCTCCGGCGCTGCGGGGCTCCGGCGGTCCCATGCGAGCTTATCGTCGCAGATGGTTTTCACGCTCACCACCGCAGCTTCGGCTTGCTGGCCGGCTCCCGGCCAGCCTCAGCCGCGGCGGCGAGCGCTCCAACTACCTGCGCCTCAGCTCGCAGGCCGCCTCGCCCCTCCGTGCCTACGCGGTTTTGAATTGCACTCTAGGGGTAGGGCAGACAAGACTACGTGGAGTCGGTTTTGCAGCGATTCGTTTTCGTCACTAAGTTCAGTTTTTAATACAATGTTTTGAATCCAAATTAAATTCTACCATAAAAAAACGAGCCAAGAAAAATGCGATCAAGAAAAACGAGGCCGAGTTAGTAAATTAGATGACAATTGTCCAATTAATAGTTTTGTGCCTAGACTTATAATTTCCCATTAAAATAGAACATATAATTTAAAACAATAATCATAAAATATGTAGCAAGTAACAGGATTTATTTTTTAGAACAACTGCCACCCTCGCACCGCATAAAATATAGCTTTATTATCAAATTGCCCAACTGTCATGTAGCAATATAATAATGCCCGTGCAATGTGATAAATAATGAAGTTAAGATAGTTATTAATCACTTGGCCCGATAAAGCTAGACATTATTCATAATGCTCGGGCATTATAAATAATGCCCGAATTAATCACATGGTCCATAACATATAGATAAATCGTCATTTTTCTTTTCATTTTAAATAAATAACTATTATTTCAAAACAACATCTGTTTTAAATAACTTATCTTTATTTTAATATTTAGGTATCTATCAACTTATCAACAAATTCACTTTATACATTTTTAATGATTTCATTAACGTTTCAGAAACGTACAAAAAATAATTATTTTTTTCGCGATACATCATGAATGAGGTCTATGGGTATATTTATTATTTACTTTTTATTTCTTTTTAGATTTTTCTACTGACTTATTCTAGCCATCTTAGCGACATCTTTCTTCAGTTTTTTAGTCGAAAGCCTTTTAGTAGATTATTTTTGTTTCGGAACGTGTTTATGATACAAACATATTTCGTACATTTTATGGCTTTTATAACTGTGATGTTTAAACGTCAACATAATATTAATTTTATATTATTTCTCCTAAATTATAGATACAATATTGTTTTTGTATTCACTTTACAAAAGTTATAATACAGGTGTAAAATTGTCTATAGGTATATACAATGACACTGTTTTATATGACAATAACCAAATTACAAAAAAAAGTAAGTTATTTTACATATTTTTTAATAACTTAGGCAACTTAGTTAAAGATTATAATGAATCAAATTCAGTCTGGTACAAAAAAGTAATGAATTTCTATCATCATATCAATTAATGATTTTCATGGTTTTCTTAATTCATCTTAATGATGGAGTTTTCTGTGTTAAGGAGCAAACCAAACCTGTTTCCGCATGTTATGTATACATAGTTACATTTTTTGTATGTTTATACAGGCCGTTCCAAATATTTATCTACACTTAAAACTAATATCACCAAACAATATTTCACACCGAATCTCATAAGCTCGTCAATCTTGATATTTCAATGTAAGTCAATAATATAACTGTCGCTATTAACACGCCTGGATTGACTAGTTTTGTACCTGAAACAAATGAAAAATAAACAAATAAACATCAGTATATTAAACATATAAAGCTGAAATCCTGCCAGTATGAAAGAGGTGTACACAAATTTTTGTTGTATCGTGCAAGAATCGAATCAAACATACACCATCTGATCTATATAAGACAACATCTCGAAAATAACATCCAAACTTGAAAACTCCTGCTTGAACACAAATCAAAGGTCGATATGTTTTCATTTCTAGGAATATCTACTACGCCACTACGGCATAATCGTAGAGTACTCGGTATTTGAGTAGAGGTCAGATGGCAGACACTCCATTTAAAATATCGATATTCAGTTTCCACTCAAACCGGAATCCGACCTAACCTAGTTTGGGAAAGGCTATGAACTTTTATATGGACATTTAGACAATGTCTCTGAGATATATTCATAAACTTAGTTGAAGAATTGCTCTTATTTCAAATTCAATATTGCATTAATAATTAAAAGCGTGAATCTAGCAATTACGTATAGAGGAATTTTAACACTTCTATGCTCAAAGTGCTTTCCAGAATAATTGTTTGGCAAATTTCAATGTTCAATGTGTTTTCAATGTACATTTCGGCTTCCAATAACTGCACTGTGAGAGCTCAGCTTAAATCATTTACTTAATTGCATTATTTCCGCGTAAATGTTAAATGACCTAAATAAAATTATATCGTTAAAGCGCTTATCGCTTTTTCCCACTTTAATCCCTTGTGGTGTAAACTGACACAGCTGAATGTAGCCATAAGCAGATATAAGCTGACTGAACATTTCAGCAGCCCACGATTTTGAAATCATTTTGTTAATACCCTATAATCATACTACAATCAGTTAAATCCTATACGTAACTTTGTACAAAAAAAGCTTCAGCCTAATAAAACAACATTTGTTTACCTTGGTCCAGAGCTTATCGTAAAACAATTCTATAACGAAGTCTGTAGTTCAAAAAGGGAACCTACTTCATCCATCATTCACCAGAACCTTAGTTTATAAAAATATCTAGAGTAAAAAAACGTTTTAATCGTGGAGGGGCAAAAAGAAACTGTACTTCACTTACCACTATTATTAGACACATATTTAGAGAGCTGCGTGAGCGAGTGTATAGTGATGACGGTGCTCGTATCCTTCACCACGGGCGGTTCCACTAGGAGTATGGACTCGCATCGCACGCGCATCGACCCACTCGCGGTGGGGGGTACGCGCACGCGTAATACGCGCCATGAGCGCCGCAGCCCGCCAGGCTGGTGGCCCGTCACTTCAGTCTTCTGCCATGCTTCGGGCTGCAAGCATAGAATATTGTTAGATATTTCGTATTGATGTAGTCGAAGATGGAGTAATTTGGCAATCTTATTGGGTATATGATTAACTCTTGAAGAGTTTTGGAGTAATACGTATTTTCGCCAAGATTGTTGATGTTCTACTGTTTCATTTTCACCTTCATTCCATCAATTGTAAGGAAGTTCTACTCATAACACAGAAGTTTCAAAATTATTTAGTATGAGATCTAAATAAGTAACTTGAAGTTGTAGGTCCTGTATGCTTCTAAAACGTCATTGTTGTCTATTATGCAACATGTTTTATACATTGACGCTTTATAAACAACAAACACACCTAATAATTGCCTTACCTAATTGGAAAAGGCGAATTTATGTGAATATATATGAAGCTTATTTATAGAAAATATGAATGCCAATAAACCCTTTTCCTAGTTATGCATTATAAACAACAATATTGTTATCGCAGATAAGTCGCTTTTAAGTCGATTAGACCTCTAATGGATTATCCTAGAGCAGTGGACACGGCCATTATTAAACTAATGAAATAATACCGTAGTGCAATCTATTCGCCTACCATACGCCAGATTATAATTAAATTGAAGCGATGGATGTTCCAAATTTAATATAGTGAACGGATATTTTGCTAATGACAAAGTTATGTTACTATATTTTAACAATAATTTGATTTGATACATGTGATACATACATACATGTCTATTAGCAGTATATGGTCATTTTTGGATAGTTGGTTAGCTGTTGATTAATTATTTTTGGAAAAAAGTGTCTCTTATCCATAACGTCACAACATTACATGATATAATCAGCGTCTGATATAATTCTATTTATATGTTTCTTTAAAAGAAAACAAGTTCAATGAATATTACCTACCTGCAATAAACGAAGGGATGTAAGCTACTTATAATTATTTTCGTAAATAAACGGTTTAATTACGTGTTATAAAAATAAAACTTGACGAGCAATTATCGTGGCACAAACAATGTTAACAGAATGTTTACTCAATTTAATATACGGACTACATTAAAACAAATTCTGAATTTATTGTTGCAAATATAAATAATTATGTTACTTAATTACAAGGAGTTGTTAACGAGGCAATAATTATCATGAATAAATATGTTTACATAGAACTACCGAATAGGAACACTGTTAAAGCATTTTGCTCTACGGAGCATTTTTTTTTTCGAATTTGTACTCTAGTCTGTACTTTCAATATTTAGGTACTTCAGTGTAGATATATCGGGCGCAGGTCTCATTCGACATTATAAACTTGGAACATTAAAATTTTCGGTTAAAAGGCCATTGAATATTTAAATATTCGATGTTTTGAACGCTGGCATTTTACCCGTAGTTATTTTAATGTTCGACGTTCATATACCACGAATCAACGTCGGGGACAATCAGAATAAATAGTTACTGCTTTTCATTTATGGAACCTTTAAGGGATAGTACCTAAAAGTGGACGTGTAAAGGATCATAATGGGGAAGACGATGGAATATGGGAATGATTGAAAAAACAATTAAAGCAAACTAGAAAAGTGGTATCTCTACTACAAGATACAAATTATTTATATTAAGACAAAGTTTTAACTCGTAATTTTGAACTTTACTCTAATGCTTGTTTGTAAACGAATCCACGAAACAATATTTTCGATTACCGAGACAGAATTATTGGAAAAAAAATGGATAATAGACATGAAAATGTATGAGAAGTTTGATTGACATATTCATAACGAGATCAGATTCAGAATAATTATCATTCATGAATATTGATACCGTTCAATGCTTATGTAACTATTGCGTGTTTTTCTAAAATGATACTAGAATTTTGATATATGATCCTTATTGAAATATTCGTAATTGCAATATAAAAGAATCATAAAACACTAAAGTTAATACATTCTTCAATATAAAAATAAACCTTTGAAACGATTTTTTTCATATTTCAATTCGGTAAATGACAGTGGCAGTTACGAGTACCTATGTAATTGTACGTATGTAATTGCAAACATAGTGGTGTGTTTGCAAACCATTTTCTCATTGTAAATTGCGAGTACTGAAGCTAAAATATAACAGCCATGCATATCCTCGGAGAAACGCTCCAAGACTGTAATTGGTTCCGTATCAAATAGAAGCCGGTGTCTGGAATGTTCACAGTTCAATCACAGACAAGCTATGTACCAGAGATATTTAACGAACAAAAAATAAACTACTTCATTTGTACCGAACGATTCTCAAATATGTTATTTTCGTATTGGCACGTACCTAATTCATTAATATTATATTTTCGACATACAAATGACTATTAAAGCATGACTAAAAAATGTTGTCGTTCCCATTAACAACGATGTGATTATTGACAGCAGCAAAAAACAGAAAAATAACGATCACTAATATAAGTTTGCTATTTTCTTCTCGGAATAATGAACCAGGTTTTCAAGTTAATTGATTCATAGCTTTTTAATTAGAACCTGGAAACGACGCCACACCGAGTTTACGTTTAATTTCGTTCATATTTTATGAAAAATCGAAAAATGTGCAAAAAACATTTATTTATAAGGTTTTCTGGTTGTTTAATATATGTGGCGTATTTTGTTACTTAATGTAAGTTATAAAACATTTATTTAATTAAAATGTTTTACTTGTTCTCAGACTGATCACTTTCATAAATAAAAAAGCGAGCAAAAAAGTGCTTTGTTTCAAAAAAAGAATTACACATTTTATGGCAACACAAAAACAGAATCGAACAGCCAGCATCCTTAAATTTTCCGAAATCTAATTATAAACATTTTAAGGTTTTATTGCTGGGAATAAAGGAAGAGCATTTCGGCGAAATATACTGGCCGTTTTAAAAGGCCATTAGCGAAGATTTAAAGAGTACCTCGGCTGCTTAGAGTCGCTTAACAATGAGCCAACGTAATGGCAAACAATGCAGGTCCACTTCATACAAAGGAGAACGTAAAGTGGGAAGTCATAATAATATGCAAGGATAAACCACCTGCATTATTATATTATTGCCGTATTTAGAGCTTAAGAGGTAATAATCTTGTAATATATTGCTTTTGTAATGACTTTCACAGTTGATTTCAGGATTATGGAGTTTAAGTACTGTGAACAAGATTTGAGTACTGAGCTTAAGCGAAGAAGTTGGCAATTGCTGTTATGGTAATTAGCACTGAAATGTTAATTCATCAATCAGAATAAACATGAACGCGACAATAAAATCACTCTACATATCATAGTTTCGCATATGCTTTCATGTTATAATTAACTACTAAATGAAGAATTACCTATTTAACCGACTTCCCAAAAAGGAGGAGGTGCTCAATTCGGCCGGTATGTTTTTTTTTTTTCTATGTATGTACATCGATTACTCCGAGGTTTACAGACTGATTTACGTGATTCATTTTTTGTTCGACGCGGAATAGCTACCAGTTGGTCCCATAGTCATCACGTCAGGATCTGATAATGGAAACCCTGAGAAATCGAAGGCAACCTTCGAAAGTTGTAGGCATAGGGTATAAACTTGACACTAAGGTGTATGCCTGAAAGCACTATTCAACAGTGAAGGTTTGGAGCTGACCTGATGGTGGAGACCAGAGAGGGTCGAGGGAACTCGACAACTGAATATTTATTCTACCTCGTGTTTGGGCTTATATTATTTGTATTGACGATACCTTTGCAACAGTGAAGGTTTGGAGCTGACCTGATGATGGAGACCAGAGAAGGTCGAGGGAACTCGACATCTGAATATATAAAATACCTCGTATTTGGGCTTTTATTCTTTGTATTGATGGGAACTTTCCACTTATATTGGTAGTGACAACTATTCGTATCACTGAAAAGCTATAAATAAAAAACTTTTTTTACAAAAAAATTAAACCGAATTCCAAAAACACTAGAATCGGCCTAGAAGTCGGTGGCAAAATTAACTTAGTAACATCCATTAGACACCGACTTCTAGGCCGATGCACCTAAAATTAGTTTTTTTTTTTGCTTTCTAGTGTTTTTCGAAGTCGGTTTAATTTTTTTGTAAAAAAGTTTTTTCATGACCTTGAATTTCCTGGTTCCAAAAAAAAAATACCTTAAACTAGCAACTTTATAAAACTTCTCCTACATTCAGACTAATTTGAGAGATAAAATTAATTAATATTCACATCATGAAGCTCACTAATATTCAATAATACAGCATGAAATTCAAAAAGATTTAAATCCCTCAAAAACACAGAATTCAATCAATGTTGATTATATATAATTTCGAAGAAACCCGATATAAAAGTAATCACAACAAATAGTTTGCATTATAAGATTTCTTATAAATCCACGATTTCATATTAAAAGTAATCTTCTCTCAGCCTACGTGAACCAGAAATATAGACTATTTACAAATCAAGACATTTCTGCTAAGGTAGAAAATGAAAATAGGTCGTTCGCTGAATTAAATCCGGGGTCCATTTTGCGAAACTTAATAATAGTGAAAAAGTCTCAGCCTAATCATAAACATATTTTGTGATACTGCCTTATTTTCATTTTCTCGAAGTTTCTTAACTATGCTATGGCCATGCCTTGTGCGGAAAAACTTGTCTAGATTTTTTTAGAAAAAACTAAAAATCCTGTTTATTCTTGTGAGAACGTTAAGTTACATCTGACAAAATAAAATAACTTGCACAACGAATGCCAATTAAGTATGGAAATAAATCTATTTCAGTAAATAAAACTTTTATTTAGTTATTAAGTAGGTACCTGTACAAAGTTGGGAGGTCTTTTATTTTATTATTCTGAACCTCAAGTTGAGAAACATAATCCTTTCAAATTGGATTCCGGTGTGACATGAGAACGAACATACCTATTCACTTCGGACTGTAGAGTATTGTTACATAACAATAGAGATATTGTACAATGTAAAATTCATTTTCGTGTCAGAATTATGTCAAATATATGACACTATAATGGATACGTGGAATAGGTGTATAGCTTGTAAAGTTTTAGTATAGACTTATTGTGCTAAATATGTAATTTGAATAGAAAGTGAATGTAATGGTATCTGACAGCTCGAACTCAATCGAATTATCGGCCTTATCTAAATAAATAAATTGTTAGTGATATAATTTGTGTGTCTAGATGTCAATTGGTCGAACAATACCAAATGCAAATTCATTAATAAGAACATACCAAAACAGGCAAAGCAAATGAATTCGCCTGTGCAATCTAAGTTATAGAAAGCGATCGAAACACCATTGGCTTAGAGCCGATTTCGGGCTTGGTTCGACGAAACTATTAATGAATCTAAAATCGCATTGCAATCGCTATCTCCCTTTATGACTGGAATTCTGCCCGTAAACCCAATCTCGAACAAATTAAGCAAATCGATAGCTATGTCTGTTGTTGTACAAACCTTTTGTAGCTCCTCGTCGATGTACCAATTAATATCTGAGGGTGGCAAGGAGAAATCGGACGTGCAGTTCAGGAACACTTGCTCCCCAGGTTTCAACACTTTCGGCGCTCCGATTATCACGGGATCCGCCTGTGGCATAGCTGAACACAAAATTGATTTGAATACATCGCACAAGCCAACATCTAGGTGTCATAACTTCGTTACAAACTTACACTAACCAAATACGGCGATCGCCAAGGGGAATCGGATATCACAAAGTCCTTTGCAATCGCAGACTTGGATGCTGAACTTAATTAAAAGCCTTAAATTCAAATTGTCGAGTTACGCTATTGTTAGGCTGAGGCCATATTGATGTCGGCGGCTGGCGGTTTGTGCTGTTCAGATAATTGCTCCGATAAAACTTGTGGTTTTAGAGGCGAGCGTGGTACGACTATTAACGGAAGCTCGAGCTAGACGCTATTAATGTCATCGATGTGCTCTCTACCTAAAAGCGAGCTATTTTACAATACACATTTAGGAGTGCTGTGAAACAGTTAACCAAGTCCTGTGCTAATGAAGATAAAAGTCATCGTGATAGATACCTTTGTGGTTTCTATCATTGTGAATGTATTTGTTATAGTTGGTAGCGTAAATCACAAAGCTAATCAAAGCCCTTCCCTTTGTGTGGAATGAAGTGGGCGGGTATTTGAGTACTCGTCGAGTAAGCCACTTGACGGTAATAAACTAGTACAATACGAGTATGTGCTTCTAAATAAAGTAAACGTTTTCGTCATTTATTTTAGTAACAAGTTAACGTAAAATGGTCAGGATTTATTTGATTATACGGCGACACTAAAAGTGATAGTTATTTTTTCATCCGTATAGTAAAATTCAAATTCTTTTCCTAAAATTTTCGCAAAAAATAAGCGCGACGCCTGTTATTACGGTTAGTCTATTTCTATTAATTAAAGCCAGCTCACTACTAATAATTTTCAGATATTTCTGAACAATTTATTCGTTAACATAATTAGTTGAAGAATAATCTAGAAGAAACGGGGATGATTCATCAGAGTTGCTGTTTTGAATTCGATAAACGCACTTTCTATGTCATAAAAAACCATAACTATTTTTGTCGAAAATTACTTTGAATATTATTTAAAAAAGAGTCCTTTTCTCCATGTCAGTTTCTTGCAAGTGAACTCAATTACCAAACTTTAGTTAGCTCGCACGAATCGGAACACAGAAAAGCCCGCCGCAAAGGGAAAAAAACGCTCAGTTACTTTTTGAAGGAAAACTTGCTTTTGGTTTCTCTCCAACGTCATTCCCTGTATTTTGTTTTTGCAAAAATAACACGGAGTAAATAAATCGTTCATCATCATTAGCATAGCACCGAATAATATTTTTATTTGACAGTTAAATGGATGGGACATTAATTATTTGGGTGTTAAATAATATTTTTAGAGTTTCGCATTTACAAATGGAATGCCGAAACACTTCGTAGTATTGGGACGTCCCATCTGCGTGTAATTTATCCGTTTGTACGCTATTTTGAGAACCGACATACTTTTTCTCTGCTCTTTTCGTTCTTTTGAGCTGCAATCATACGGTAGACTTCATTGGGACCGATGCATTAATTAAGTCATGGAATTTCTGCCCTTTTTAATTTTGTGCTTTTGCAGATAGCATAATATCAGACTTATTAATAAAGGGAGAACTAAAACTTTTGATGATTAACAAAAATGATATTATTAACCTAATCATAAGAAGCAAGACTTGTTTAAGGGTCAGAACTTCTATCTAATTACTACCTATCAGTTTTACGTGGAGTTACTATAAGTGCGTTATCATTTAAAAGTCCATTGAATAAATAGTCATTATTTCTATAGCACATACATATAAAAAAAACATTGTAGTTTCTACATTTAACAATTGGGTTAAAATAAACGCTCAGATCTATATTTTCTTACAATTTTGCCATACATTGCCTTAGTAACCGTCTGATGTCAGCCTCCGTTCGCGTACTAATTACTATAACGTACTCAAGGCACGTTTGATTGACTCTGCCAGTCTGTGGCTATTGGATCTGGTTACAGAGCCTTATGCGCAACCTGGATACCTAATGCCTTGTGGGCTTAAAGGAGGTCATGTGATACGCTTACTTGCTCCTGTTATGATGGAATGTTTGAATGGTATGGGGAACTATGTCTATGGGTAGGTAAATAGAAATGAAAGGGACGTCTAACACCATGCGTGTACAAATGAAAATGTAAGCAAATAATCACAATATAAGAGTAAATATTTTTTGTTTCTTTGAACCCTAAAGGCTCCGAAACTATTGGATCGATTTTAAAACATTCTTTAACTGTTGGGAAGCTAGACCATCTCCAAGTAACTAGGCTTATTTTGTCTGGGTGCGAGGAGTAGATTCCCCGGGATGCTGATCCAATCGCGGGGAACTACTAGCTAGTAATTCTTAAACTAAAGGAGAGCTCATAGGTACTCACTGCCATCCAAATACCCATCTATGTACATAAAAATCCGACATCTCAAAACCATAATATTTGATACAAGAGTTGAATTTAGGACTTTATATTAAGTAAGCATACGGTTGTCGACACAAACAAGAAAAATTAATAAAACATTAAAAGGACATACACGTTCCCCTTGTCACAAATTGTGGCTTATGGCGGTGGACATGTGACATTAAAATAGAAGTAAATACCGCTACACCACCTTTTGTGCCTAATTAATACCGTAAATAATATAATAAGGTCTATTTTCGTTTAGTTACGTAAGTATGATCCACTTTAACGGAGCACGTTGTGATAAATTGAGTAACTTCTGATTATATTGTTACATGATGAGCTTGGTTACCCTTCTTAAAACATTGTCTTGATCTGCTCTTAAACAGATACTCTCGGTCAACGATAATGCATAGTTCATTTGATTTGACAATTATTGCCAGAAACTAACAGAATTCTTCAACTATTATGATAAAAGGTAATCGCAAATTGTACCAATCGCGATAAAGATTTACTTATTAATATAAAGGTTTACATTTTTAAGCGTATATGTGTTTGACAAAGTGAATTAACTCCGTCATTATCAAGCTACATTAATGGAATATTTGGTTACCAGGTTTAAAGCTTCATACCTACTTCCATTAAAGGGAAGGTATATCGACGTAGGAATTAAAAAGGAATTTGAAGTTCAGTTTGGAGAAGGAATTGAAACCTGAGCTACAATTCAGGCACCATGAAGGTAAGAATGGGCCATGCATATGCAAGCTTCTCGAATCAAAACATGCAAATTTTAACATGATTGATGATGATAACCTGACCGTTTCAGTTAGGGCGTCTGCCTCAAAGTCATACAAACAATTTTACTATCACTACTGCGCATAGTGACTATAGGAGATTGCTAAATTGCAAATTAAATATGAACCTAACACCGAAGTAATCGTATATAGTTTAGATATAAGTGCAACTAGCTTGACAGTTCAAAAGAGTTTTTTTTTAGTTCTTTTTTCATCTTTCAGTATCTAGTGACCAACGTGCTCCATTAACAGTGTATCATACACAAAAACAGTTCTAATCTCACCAACAACAGTCATATGTTTCGTCTTCCTCGCTATCTGGAACCTCGGGCCCTCTGTCGACACCTCACAGGTGTATGCTGCCCTGGTAGAAATGGGAGGGGGCATAACCCTCACCACGCAGTAGTCTGGTTGACATTCGCCGCCTTGCACCATCACGTCTGATATGTTGAAGAGACGGATTGAAGGCTGTTGGGGAAATATTATGATGTTAGACATTTGGTATCTACATACAGGAAGGACATACAAAGAAATCTCCAGTATATATAAATCCAAATTCCCTTTAGCACTAAGGTTAAGAACTTGGGTGTATACTTTGATAGCCGAATGTCCTGGGAGCCGCAGATTCAGGAAACCAGTCGACGGTTATTTGCATCTGCAGGATCCTTAAGACGGCTGCGAAATTTCTTACCCATTGCCACAAAAATTGCGCTTGCACAGTCTCTTCTTCTTCCTATTCTTGACTATGCTGACGCCAGCTATCTTGATCTCAGAGAGGACCAGCTAAATAAACTTGAGCGCCTTCAGAATGTTTGTATAAGATTCATATTTGGATTACGCAAATATGATCATGTGTCAGAATTTCGTGTTAAGCTCAAGTGGCTTCCAATAAGACTTCGTCGGAACGCTCACATACTCTCCTTGCTATATAGTATTCTTTTTCACCCTACTTCCCCTTCTTATCTTAAGAGTCGTTTTGAGTTTGTTTGTGATACGCATTCAAGATCACTCAGGTCATCAGAAAACCTAAAACTTAAGATGCCAGTGCATTCCACATCATTTTATGATAAATCGTTTGTTGTACAGGCCACTCGTCTGTGGAATGCACTGCCAGTGGCAATAAGGCGAGCGCAGTCGATTGCAGTATTTAAAAAAATGGTCAAGGATCACTACTTGGCTCATTGACTACTATCGCTGTATTGTTATTCTTTTATCTTTACTCTTCTATCTTTACTTTCCGTTTATTGACTATTATTTATGTTTATTTATTTTTTTTTTTTTTTTTTTTATTCTTTCTTTTTGTTTATATCTTTGGTATTTGTCAATTATATATAACCTATATGTATGTACACCCCAAACTGCCCGTTTTTCACTGTATTCTACAGATAAACTCCATCCAAAGGTTGTCTGGAAGAAATTGCTATTTAGCAATAAGACCGCCGATTGTACTGTGTTTTTGTATGTTGTGATGTCCTGTGTTGTGTCTTGGTGTACAATAAAGAATAATCTAATCTAATCTAATCTAATCTATAAGTGTGGCATTCTAATAACAGTACGTCGATTCTATAAAATTCAGACAACAACTCGCATTTCACTTCGCTGTTCACTCTCACTTCGCATTCGGTTCAAAACGTTCTAAAAGTCATCTCATACTTTATCTGTCAAAATCTCGAGTTTAATTTAGTTCAACTCGCAAACACGCTCGCAAGAGTAGCGCTAGTGTAGTTTGAGAATGCCAATCACGAAACTCACGGCGGATTCAGATGCGTAGTTAAGAATGAAGTCTTACAGAATCACACCACTGTTACAATTTTCTAGTTGGTAGTAATTTTGACATTCAGGTTTTGGTTTAGTACAGTTTAGAGGGATATTTAATTTCTTCATTAAATAATTATTTACATGATAGCCGATAGGTTTATAGTAACAAAAATGTTAAAACTTGTATGTGTATGGTTGACCATACACCAAAAGAAGAGATTTATCGTCCACATCGTTACCCATCAAAAACGTCAACCTACAGACATTCACCATTTGACCTATTCAAAAGCTTCGTCCATTTTCATGTACAGCGCGTTTCTGTTTCTGTTTTCTATCGGATCGACTTCCATTATCCTCGAAAACAGATTGTATCGATAACTGCAACATCTGGTGATAACAACGCATTTCATATTGAATGTAGAACGCGATAGAAACGACCAGTCGAAATAGGGTCATATCTGTATCGAACGTTGACGATTTGAAATGAAACTTCTGTTAACGACGGCAGTTTAAAAAACTTACTGAAAAAGTAGTACCTACTTTAAAGGTTAAATATATCAAATCATTTTTTTTTTCATATAAACTCGTTCTAGCGATATATCTGTACAGCTATAGATCTCGTATTCTCGAGTTTTTACGACTCACTTTTGTTTCTGTCGAAATCCAGTCACACACACTTTTGACTGGTTTTGACAACCCTATGCATATAGAACGATGTTTCTCGCACCATTAGGCGGACCTATGAAACTCGCAGGCTTCAAAATAATGAGTCACAGAACGAAAAGGTACCAAAATCTGTGCCTCTCTTGAAAAAAGGCATAGGTTCGATAATAAATCGAAAGTTTTGAGAAATCTCATCATATTTTCGAAAAAAGTTCTTCGGTTAGCGAAAAAATATAATAAGTAATCCTAATAGTAAGTTCAGATAAATCCTTCTATCCAATGAAGATTTAAAAAGTACAGATATCTTTCTTACATCTACTTATTTACGAAGAATCCCAAAATATGTTGGAAGGTCGTATGAATAGTCTTATTAATACGAACAGGGATTTATCTAACTAAACCGACGATGGATATCTTAACTAAATTCAGAACTAAGTTACTAACTTCAGAGATGCTTATGCTCGGAATTGTAATGAACTTTGATAGGTTGAATTGATTGGTTTCAAGCAGACAACTCTATAACTTACTCAATAATATTTTTTGACTATGTATATAATATGTGCTCATCATTATAAAATAAAATTTGGTTTGGAAATAAATGCAGATTTTTTCGATATTCCGACAAAAATACCGGTTAGATAATATTTCAGCAATGTGCAAAAAAATACTAGGATAAATAAAATAAAATTTTGAAAACAAAACGAGATTGTATGTAGTGGCACTATAATTTAAACACCTTGACAAGCAAAGATTATGTTACGAGTGACTACTATCTTATAACTGAGTTACAAGTATGTAAGTAACAGTTATAAATGCGAATTAACTTTCGAACCAAGCAACTGAGTATTTACCTTACTTATTTCCACGCCGTGACAACACAATAAGTGCTTTATTGTGACGTCAAACAGTGTTCTATTACTTCATCTTAAATATTCTGTATTTTACTCCCACCACATTTGAACATACCTTTACTGTGTAGGCCAGGCCGCCAATAAAACGCGAAGTTTGTGCAATTTCCCAAAATCTACATAGATAAGGTGCCACGTAGGTGGGGTACTTGCGTTTAAACAAAATAAATTCTCCAAAGCGAAATAAGATGGGAAGAAATACCTTCCAAAGTTCCTGTTTACTTTGCAAGGGACATGCGCCAGTTTAAGATTGCCGTGGGAAATCAAAATACGTTTAGTATCTTCTGGGGATAAATAAACGACTGGTATGGAATAATAAAACGTATTTTACGGCACAGTAAACAGCTTTTATATATATTTTTTCCATATAAACTGTGGAAGTAAAGTGTCTTACTCCGTATCAGTGAGAACACTTTGGAAGCGGAATTATCTTTGTTTACTTTTGTTTTTTATTACTATAATATCCAATATTTGGCAGTAACGGTTTAATAATAGTCCGCCTGGAGCGAACGGAGGGTTGTACATAAGTATGAGTTAGTATATAAACTCCTACAGTATGTAGTTTCTTTTACTGCCTGCCAGAACAGTACTCGCACATCACAACCATCCTTTATTTCAGTGCCCAGAAAATTCAATTTTGCTTAGAAAGATAATAAAATTCTTTTTACTGAACCTTTACATGATTTTTGCCGTGTTATGCTGTTTTTGAATAATGTAGATGTACATGGTTTCATAGGCTATAGATATAAGTATGAAGCAAGTAATTGGGTTGCAAAGCCATTATAGTTTCAATTAATTACGATCATAATTAGTAGTCAAACGTAACAAAATGAAATAATGATTAATACAGTCCATTGGCTTTTTGTGAAACAGTATTGAATAAATGAGTAGAATAAAACCAGGTGTTAATTTATCCGAGAGCAAATTGGTAGGAAATAACTTTAATAATACATTGCTTTTATTAATGATGGTTGAGTGACGCAAATGATAAATAAAACTTTATATTTCTGATTAACAGCAACACTCACCGCTGAATTGGGTTCGATTTTGGCAGAGTTTTTCAAATAGGAATTAATATTAAAAACATTACCAAAACTAACTCAACCCGAAAACGGCTTTATGAATTTATAACGACGAATACATTAAACAAAAATCGTTACCAAAACTGCGACCACAGAACACGAAGAAAATTCTCGCAAAAACTAAACGAGCGACGCCATTTCGCAAAAACGGTACGTAACTTTAAAACAAAACTGTATCATCGTGTACAAAACGAGTAAAGAGAGTGGAACAAACGCACCTGCTGTGTTGGATTATATCTGAATATCTCGTTAGTGTCGCGGTACCACTTGACAGAATGGAGTTTCTGTTCATCCATCTTGAAGTGGCAGCTGAGTTCCGCAGCGCGACGGGGGTCGGCGTACAATGGCACCTTTAGCTGCGATATATCATGTGCTGATGTTATTGCTGGGGAAGAAAGAAAACATACTTTTGCATTATGATCGACACACATATTACGTACATCTACGTCTTAACAAAGTTAAAAAAACTTAGTTAACTTAAAAAGTTGTCTTTGATATTCAATCACATGGCATAGTAACCGCTGTAATGGCCCCGACTGCCTATACCTAGTGTGACTTGTACAAAAATACGTAATACGCTTCGTTTCAGGACCTACTTTTTGTCGTTTCAGGTACTACTTTCATACCTATAGCTTTTTAAAGATATCAATGATTGCCGTTAAATCGTACATAAGTACCAGCAATTAATGCTTCCCGTCAAAAAATACTACTTATAGAATTTCTACCTATATTTCTAGATGAAAATACTTTATCAAGACGGTGTTAGCTTAACATTCTCGTAAACGATTAACCAGACACATTTTCTTTTCTAAACCCTATCTATAGCGATTTCGATTAACCTCTTTTCCCAACACTCATAATATTTACTTTCGATAGAGTGGTCAACAGGAATAGTGACTGTAAATACAACCTACGTAGCCTGAAATAAAAAACTCTGTCGTTTTGTGAACGAATACGGGTATGTTTGGATTCACCTTTACTACCTAGTCGACAGAATAAATTTTTTATTTTTATTTATTATTGCTTACAAGGTACATAATATATTTTAAAAGGTACAAAATGTCCAACAAAACTGTATACAACAGTTTGTCTGTTGGATCAGACTTTTAAAACTATTGACTTAGGTACATTGGTATTTACTATAGCTATTAAGTTTAAAATTAATTACATGTAGTATTAGTACTATGTTGATAATTTTATTTATTATTTCTAAATATAATATATTTGTAGGTATTATATAATGTTATGTATATAAGTAGTATTAGAAGGTTATAATATTAAGTACGTAAGTATGAAAGTCGAAAATTATATAGTAAAATTAGTATAGATATAGCTTAAGTAAGAAAAGTAGTCGGTAGGTGCAGTATTAGTAGTAGTTAGTAGGATATTTAATACAATAAAACGTTAAGGCAGTGTACTAAGTAGGTATTTTTTTAGATTATGCTTAAATTTATTTTTCTTTTTTTCGTCCCTGATGTCGTCTGGTAAGCTATTGAGTACGTATGGGACACGCTTTTCTAGCGTTCGGTCACCATAAACGTAAATAACTTTATAATTCAAATGTTTCTACAAACATTTGTGGTCTACGGTAAAAATGTCAAGTAGTAAGCATGTAGTAGTAAAATTCATATTATAAAAAGAAATCTCTGCCTTTTTACAGGCTCTCTAGATATCTGCGTACGTAAATCAGTTCAGACGGACAAAGTTAAATTGCCATATGTAAGTAATAGTAAAATTATTCATTAGCTTCAGTTTGTTACAATTTTCGTAGAACTCTTTCAATGAACAAAGCTTTGTTCACTTTATTATTAAAAGATACTCAGAAATATTATCGAATACATTGCATTGTATTTAAATAGAAACAATATTTCAAAAATAACAGTTTTATAGTAAGCATCATGGTGAACAAAAATATATAAAGAAAATTTGACAGGACTTTCACTGGCAGATAGCCGATGTAAAAAAAATGTTATCCGTGTGCGGAAATAATGACAAAATGTATACGTGATAAGTAACAAAATGAATAAAGAGGCCCTTTAGTACCTACCTATTTAATATCTCAATGTCGAGCTATATATCTTTACATTTAGTACCAATCGTATAGTATCAATAAGTGCTTATTTTAAATACTTCAATATTATTTCAGGTTAAAAATTAAAGGCACATGGAATATTTACTGAAATTCTCACCAATAGTTTTAACAACTAGGCTTTCCATGAGGGTATTTGCGGCTGAAAATCAATAGTAAACTGCAATATTATGCAAGAATTAAAACAAAACGATACCAATATGATTTTTACTCGTTGAAACATAATAATATTCAAAAATGTATCCTTTATTTCTTTAATGTAGGTATTTCATAACATGGTTTTCCATTCAATGATGTTAAAATAATAATATTGTGAGGCAAATAATCAGAGACTGCGAGTATAAATGCAAATGAGTGCTGTAATTAAATAATATGAAGTCTGACGATACGGGCGTGACAATTTATTTATTCGCCCGGATAATTCGTAGAAATGACTACGATTACGTGCTACGCGCTACGCCGTAGACGACTACGAAGCTAACACGATGGAACAAATTAATTAATTACTGTGAAAGCTAATGTTATTTTTTATAGAAAATACAAACAAGAATCATTGTTTCAGGAACTTATTGTTGGTGATATAAAGTAGGTTATTAATTTAGTGGAATATAACATTCTCTGTACTGTAACGTATGTCATTTTAAAAGATATTAAAAGTCAGTCTATTAAGTATTACTATAATGTCTAAGTCTAAATCTATTAAGTATTACTGTGTTAATTAAAAATTAATTTGTCAACCTATTTCTCGTTATTATGATAGGATTTTTGACAGATCGTTGCCCTTAATTAGAGTTAAACTGCTCTTCAGTAACATTCTGATTTGTGTTGGAAAAGTTATGTTTCGTTCGTTGTTTTTTCTTTTATATTTTTTAAAAGACAATCTTTTTCATATCATAATAGTATTGTCATTACTATCGTCTTACTCACACCTAAGTTTCATTCGATACCACCAAATTTTCCTAACTCCATAACCAAGAAGGAAAGTGACATCATAAAATGTTCACAAAATGTAGAAAGCGAGGCAAACATGGTATGCCCAAGGGCGACCGTTTGAGAGGCTACCCTGCAAACATACAGCTGCGTATAATTTGTGTGAAAGCCGACGCAACGCCAGAAAAGTTTGAGCTCTTTTAAAAATGTTATTTTAGCCTCCCAACAGCCGAGCAAAGATACCCGGCTGTTTCTAATGTCACCTTATTTAATTTTCATGACGGATGAAAATAGCCCGTGTAAAAATAAATTTGGGAGTATGGTGTAAGTTTGCGTTATTTTAATATTGTTTTTTTTTTTTTAATTTGAGAATGTTTTAGTGTAACTACATACGCTTTTTCAGATTCCCTAAAACAACAACGGTTTTTGAGATAAATATCGAAAATATAATAAAATGTAACATTCCTCTGGTGATTATCTAATCCCAAACTATACGGAGTACTATGGGTACTATGCTGTATCATGTTCACGAGACAATTGTTAACAGTATATATGTTATGGACCATGTGATTAATTCGGGCATTATTAATAATGCCCGAGCATTATGAATAATGTCTAGCTTTATCGGGCCAAGTGATTAATAACTATCTTAACTTCATTATTTATCACATTGCACGGGCATTATTATATTGCTACATGACAGTTGGGCAATTTGATAATAAAGCAAAAAATTGAAGTTAGTGACGAAAACGTATCCCACGTAACGGTTGCCCGGGTAACTGGGTTGAGGAGGTCAGATAGGGCAGTCGCTCCTTGTAAAGCACTGGTACTCAGTTACATCCGGTTAGACTGGAAGCCGACCCCAACATAGTTTGGGAAAAAGGCTCGGAGGATGATGTGACGAAAACGTATCGCTGCAAAACCGACTCCACGTAGTCTTGTCTGTCTTACCCCTAGAGTGCAATTCACAACCGCGTAAGTGTGGAGGGGCGAGGCGGCCTGCGAGCTGAGGCGCAGGTAGTTTTAACGCTCGCCGACGCGGCTGAGGCTGGCCGGCCGAGCCGGCCAGCAAGCCGAAGCTGCGGCGGTGAGCGTGAAAACCATCTGCGACGATAAGCTCGCATGGGACCGCCGGAGCCCCGCAGCACCGGAGCCGTGACAGAAGCCATGCTTGCTGCATGTTGCTTGCTTACATTTTAAACGTACTGAGTTAAAAAATTAGAAGCTAAATAAATAAATTTTATGATGTCATTTAATAGTATTTTAGAAGTTTACTGTTAGAACGCATGCTACAAATTTAGATGCTAAAAAATAACCATCATGCGGAGTTGTATTTAGAGCGGTTTACTTAGAAGATAACGAGTGGCTGAGATAGTATTATTTAGATGCTCGTTAATTGTGGCTGACTTAGTAATTTAGAAGGCAACATACATTATTCGGGGCGAATAATTATATTAAAAAGGAGCCTGTTTAATAAGCACCCTTTAAATATGACTTTCCTTAACTTTTAAATGCAAAAACTAGTGGATTTTTAAGGCAGAAGTCCTTCATAATTAATCCAAATCATGAGGCTGATTATTTAAGTGGTTTAATATTTAGTTTATTTTAAATTAAATGGCAATAACAAGAAAAAAATGAATATAAATATGTTATTACTTTGCTTGTATTACTTTGCCCAAAAGGTCACGGGCAATATGTATAGTGCCCGGTCAATTTGATTATTTGAATAATTATTATCAAATTGCGCTCTCATATTGGGCATTTTTCATAATGACCGGGCATTATGTATACTGCTCAATTTATCACTTGGTCCATAACATATATTTACTAAAGACCCTGAACGAGTCAAAATACTAATGTTCATACACACAAATGTTTGATTTATGCAGGAATTTTATCCACTACTACACATTATACCACTTTGTCGATTCAAACACAAAACCTATTGTAAAATTATACCTGTTCAAAATCCTTATTAGTGTGCTATAATATAACTAGACATTTACCGTCTTACCACAAAAACTTTTAAACGTCAGTTTATGCCTTGTCTAAAAAAATGACAAATTATGACGTTGTCATACGGTTCATTTTGCAGCCAAAATTTTATTAGACAAGTGTAAAACAGGGGTTAAAGTTTTTGTAGTAAGGCCATTATATTCTATGTCGTTCATCTGTTGTGACATTGTGACGTCATGACTTAGTTGCCTTAAGAGGTTAAACTTGAGCGGTGCTTACGGTGGCGCAAGAAGCAGTTTACTCCAAGAGCTTGTACTTGCAACTACAAGTAGATTAAACGCGGTTATCTTATACTCAGTGATATGGATGTGTGAGTACTGCTTTATAAACACGTATTGCTTGATATGGCAATAAATATGAGAAACATATTGGTATTCAAAGATATAGCGGTGGTGATTGTGCCAGTTCAAAATTGAATAGATCAACAGTGAAATAGATGAGCTTTTCATTAAACTTTAGTAAAGATATAGTGCCCAAGGGCAATAACCTGTCTTTCTATTACAAAGTACCTACTCAAACATGACTGTTCAAATGTCAATGTAGGTGGATACATATTTTACCATTTTCATGACCTTTCAAACAAAACAAACGTGATGTTACATTACTAAATGTCACTCTGGATAAAAGCATTATTTACAGGTTGTTGTTTATTTAATTTTGTACGGAAAAATCCTCTAAACTCTATCAACATCGGTTGTAAATTGAATTGGACGGCCTACAGATGGCTGGACGAGGAAGCCGAAAAAAAAACGTAATTCTATAAAGTCAGCATGTGGAGATTGTCCATTGCCCTTTGCCAGTTTTTTTTGCTCACGTTGTAAAAAGCTTGACCCAAGTTCTGCGATACAACTTTATGTGAAAGGATTTACTGTTGTCGGGTACAGATACTGTAGAATTTTCTTTCTTTTTAACACATGAAAATTGTAGAAGAAAAACTGTGAATTGGAAAATGGCTGATTATGCTGATGGCTGTAATTAGTTTAAAATCTATATTTATCAATGGAGGTGAGCTGTGAGATGAGCTAGGTATCAGTAGAAAATTCATTTTGTAATGTCGACTACCGGTATCATCTAAAATAGTGCAACAGTCACCAAACTTCCTGGCTTTTAATGCCACTCGAATAAAATTAAAACAAATGAAAGGAACCACGAACATAACTATATCAACTGCAGCTCATCCTCGATACATTAGCTGTGATACCTTTATAAATTTAGGTAATAACAAGCCTTTCCTAACGCTGCCGATTACGACGTAAGCTTAAAGATATTCTGTTGATGAAGCCTCTCGCGTTAAGCATGACGACCTTGCTTAATGTAGCGTGTGTTATTAAGTAAAGCGCTCCACAGCGCTTACATCGATTTATGTATGTAAGCAATTTTTACGTAAACGTGACGAGAAATCCCAAATAAAGTTCGATGTTCGTACGAAAAAACTAATGTTCACTAACATTTTAAATAAATTGTCAGCGAAGTTTCTATTAGATTTTTTCGATTCGATCTTATAAATTTAATTTTCTCTGAACTAAAATGAAATTCGAATAAAATGTTTTTTCGCTAAGTAAATGTTTAAGGTTAACAGAGTTTAGGAAAATATCACGTCTCTCTCAATGTGAATGAATGGTGTTAAAGTTTAGACTCAGCATAGTTTGACATGGAAACCAAAGTTAAATAGAATTATTCTCAATCATTTTAATTACATTTCCAGTGAATATATATGTAAGTTATTATTTGTGTTTACTAGTTAGAACGAACTCAAACAACCAGATATTTAGAAACATTAAATAAAGCGTAAAGCTGCATAGTTTAATCACAATCAATACGAAAATGCAATATTTGCATTTACAATAGTTACATAATGTTTTGTTGATTAGGAACTATTACATAAAATAATATCATTTAATTTTTGGACCTGGAGCATATTTTTGATATTCAATATTGATACTCTCCCAAGTTCATGACAGGGATATTTAAATTATAATTCTTAGCTTTATGGCTCTTTTGTGGCCAAAACACTTTTGTTTGCCGAAAAATATTAGTGGCTCCCCCGGATATTCATTTATCATCGTCTTAAAAGAGTTATTTACTATAATATTCTCATATAATTTATTCCCAAAACGGAAATTCCAGTCCATTTACTCTACTTTAGCACTTTGGTTCGTCGAAGGGAAAGAAATGCTTTTAATAAAAGTAATTTCGGAACAAATTTACTCGATTTGCGTCGGATAAAGGTTGAATAATAATTATGGCGGAGGGTTCGAACTAAGTAATTTGCTTAAGTTGCTTTGCTGTGCGCCTCGTCCTATCGACCTTACTGTCGCGACGCTCGCGCTCAAAATATCAAAAGTTTCCAGTGAACTCGCTCCTACTGAATATTCATTGTTGTAATTGTTTCATTAGTTCAACTAACGTTTTTATTAATCCACTGAGACAATAATTAATAAAGCCATTTGTATTATTATTAATGTCGACGCGTCGCTTTGAATTTGTGTTGAAACATAGGTAATTCCCTTAAGGCCTGTGACAAATTTTATTTTCACATTAGCGAGATGAAGTTGTCAAAAGAATAAATCGATTTTGCGGGTGATGACGATTGAATTTTTTTGGGGATTGTTAAAAGAAATGACGCGTGATAAAATATTTTGTGATAGGTTGGCATTTTTTTATTTTATATCGAAGAGGTCAGACATTCTTAAAAATACTTGGGTACCGCAATTTTAAAGGCAAAAAAATATTCAGCAATTTCTAAGCCTTAGTATTTTGTGAATTTAAAAGTGATGAAGTTTTTACAAAAATACATTGACAAAAAAGAAAGCTGAAAATTTTAAATATCCATTCGTTGTCAGCAAGCAGGTAACATTTTTACACAAAAGTGCTTTTTGAAATAATTCTTGATTCCGCACGAGTTTATACAACATTTACGTCTCCCTTCGTAGAAGGTTAAATCAACCAAATAAATATTACTTTTCATTAAAAAATACGGCCCACACGTTCGAATGACGTAACAGAGGCGCGTTTAAGTTACCAGGAAAAGTCAGCGTCCTCTTCGCGTGTAAACACTCGTGTCAGCATCCTCTGGGACCCTGATAAACTAATTTCGCAACAACTAGAACGTACATACCAATAACGCTTCGGTATTAACCTAATTAGTTTTTATATTAGCCTTTATTTATTTGTCGGTTTTGCAGTTGATTAATATTGTATTGGGGTGTCATGTGCGAAGTTTAATAGAGTTTAATGGTAATGGAATTGAAGGTGCGGTTTCGTGTAGTACTTTTTACAACATATGTGTTACCTATATGTATATTGTATAGTATTGGCGTGGTGCTACACCCCGTCCTGAGGGAATTCTTGGAACGCTTAGATAAGAATCTTTACCGTCTCTGGAGAATCATATACTTCTATATCCAAGGTTTCATCAATCGGTTTATCTGATTTCTTATAAAAGCGTAACAAACAAACTTGGTGATGGTGTTCGTTCACAACCTTCGATGTAATTAATAAAATTATTGTTCGGGCTAGGTTTACAGTTATAATACAGTTTATAATCGGTTTATAACATACATTCAAAATAAGAGTACATAAAACAGTATTAAAAATATAAAAACACAGATTCAGCTACCAAAACTAACTACTTTGGCGTTGATTAAAATTTTAAATGTTACAAACTGGCCACAAACGAAGTATGTAAAACGTTAAAAACTCCGACATTGTGTCACGAATCCAACGACAAATTTTTATTTTATTTTACGTTGAAATATTAATGGTCACATTCAAATGGTTCGGCGTTTCGTTCTGGTTTTCAAAGATAAAAAAAATACCTCTGAAAGATTCGACTCGTTTTGAAAAAGTTTGCGCTTTATGGTCCTGCTTCTATGATACCTACATAAAAGTCCGTATATAACTTTAAACTTACAGAAGTGAAAGGCAATGGCAGAAAATGCTCTTGAAAAAGTAGGCTTGGCGAACAAAATAAGCAAAAACAGTACAATGTATAGGTAACGTGTACAAAATTATCTTGAAATACAAATTATTTCAATAAGCGATAAGTATTTCGCAGGTTTTGTTTTCATTAAAAATGTACTTTGAAATTCGTAGTATTCGAAATTCATTATCATTCAATGCAGCAAATCCTAGAAGACTAAGTGATAACTTAATTGTCACTTCAGCTGCTAGTCTGATTTATTATTCAATGATTGTTCACGCTGCCGAATATTTGCTTTGTAAGCTCCAATTCTGTTGAATATAAAATGAGAACCAATAGACCAACCCAGCTGTTTTGTTAAATAAACTTCGTGGAGAATATTTTTACATGCATACTCAGTTATATACCTTTCTTTGATAGGTAGAATCATCAAATGAAGGGGTCATCCCTAGTAGGTTTAACGGGAGGGAGTATTAAACACTTATAACAAATGTCTTATTTATGCACACAATATTTGTAAAACACGTGAAGAACGTCACCGAAACCCATGTTCCTTCTAGAGCTCTTCGTCTTCCAAGGCAACTATTATTCCAAGCACTTACATGTGTATACATGTGGGTCTATCAAAGAGCCAGGAGGGCATTGAAGAACAAGACTGCCGAAGAATTAGCGAGCGTAGCAAATCTCATAAAGCAAAAGCAAGCGTAATTTACTACTATTTCAGTTACCTGTACTAAATCAGAACACACATATTTGCATCGAAAATTATACTATACTCATATACAGAAACTTGTGTATACCGATATCATATCAATTTGCATAAACCAATTAATTGATTTGAAGTTACGGTACCAAATTATTCTATTCTATTGTTTCGGTGTAGTAATTGGTTATACTGCAAAATTCCGACCTTTAACGATGTGCCTACCCAGGTATAAAATCATTATATTAGTTTAAGACTCCTTCATCAGTTGTGAAGGAAAAACCCTCACACATTGGATTAACTTGTGGAGAAACATGAAGAACTTTTCTATGACATAACGTTTGTAAGTTATAAGCTAAGCTAAATATAAGATTGTCGCGCAACTGTCAAATTACTACAGCAGCACTGAAACGAAAACACGTTTCAGCAAGGCACGTTTATGTCTGGCCAGGGTAAGACGAGTGGAATCTATACTAATATCATAAAGCTGAAGAGTTTGTTTATTTGTTTCGTTTGATTCTTGGAAAAAATGTCTCAGTTTTAGATGGTCCGTTTAAAGGAAAAGTCTCTAAGCTACATTTTATACGAGACGTGGATCAGACTGCAGACAACAGCCACTAATGGGCGTATACCTCAAAAAACAGATATGTTTCGAAATGTTGTTAATTAGTTGGGAGTTCTGCTAATTTTAAATAACAATCACAATCCGTCAAACATCCTGAAAACCTTCCGTTGAATTGATTCTAAATCGTTTGATACATCGTCATTAGAGTATCTATAACGCCACGTTGCACCCGTCCACTATCGGCACTGACCCACTTACTTACACAACTTACGTGCAATAAGATAAGCAGGCTAATGCACTTCTATTGCTTCCCCTGCATTCGTACCCGAGAAGCCAATGCAGGATGACGCTTCTAGAAATGTAGCTCTTCTAATCTTGTTACAGGAATATGTTCTAATCTCTTTTGTTTTACCTTGTTAGTGTTCTGTTTACAGAGCCTTAGAGACTATGGAAATATACTTGGTGGATTTTCCCACTTGGGTTTTGCTATAAGGAAACTTTTTATGAAGAGCCTTAAGTCAGATTTATTTTTCAAGTGCTGTAATATAAATTCAAATTTAGATAAAATATTTACATGTGGCAGCTAGAGGATTCACGCAAAAAGGCAAACAACAAAAATATTTTCCATTCAAAACTAAAAAATTGTGTTCTACAAAACAATATGAAATGCATTGAAAATAAAACGAAAAAAAAACGGATCATCGTCACTCCGCAACCAGATTCTATGCCAAGCGATATCGTTCCATGTTAAAAAAATAACGGTTACATCTAGTGTTATCGACAGGGGAAATATAGGAGTATTGTCGCTGGCTTTGGCATTCAGCCAGCGTCTAACTGTCATATCATTACGCTCATATTGTCCTTGTATTTCACCCTTCGTGGAACCAAGGACGACGGAGACAAATAGTTAATGATGTCTCTTCTATTATTGCGATTACGCTAATTATTTTGCCGAAACATTACGTGAAGACTTATTTCCCCAACGCAGAAATATATTTAAGAACGAAAATAAACCAAGACGTCTCAGTACACCTACATTTAAGCTCAGTAGAAATAAATAATGCAGCATCTACGGCTAAGAGTGCTTTCAAACGTCTCGATTTCAGTCGAGTCCGAGAGGCTGCTTGAATCGATTTAAGGCGGGACGTCCGAGTCCGTTGGGTCCATATATCGAGATGCTGCGTCCAATGATCCGTTACACAATTAATCGCGCCGGTTAGGTGTGAAATTGAGATGTAGGCATCTTTAGACGCCTAGGTACCTTTCCGTTTCCAATTACCTCGTTTTTGTGCTAGTAAGCAAAAAATATATTAGGGATCTAATAGGGAATTTCTAGAGCTGCTAGATGTGATTTGTACGTGAAATAAAGACCCTTTAAGCAACGTTAGCACCATATATAGTGTGTTTATTGAACGTGGAGGTAAATATAAAGCCCTTAAATAAGTTTTTAGTATTCTGTAAAAATATTTCCTGTTAGGGACCAGAATAAGAACTTTTCTCTTTTCTCGAACATCTTGCAATAACAATACATTTTGAAGCTACCTGAAAAGCATTCCGTTCTCCATTTCTGTGAGTAGTTTCATTCGATGGCTTGTCTGCTCACTTCTGAAAACCGTGTTCGATATTTTCAATGATTGGTAACCTTTTTTCAAAATCCTTATATCCTAACTAATATTATGTGAAAGTAACTCTGTCTGTCTGTCTGTCTGGTTGTCTGTCTTTTGTTCACGCCTAAACCACTAAGCCGATTTGTGTGAAATTTAGCACAGACATAGTTTGGAACTTGAGAAAGGACATAGGATAGTTTTTATTACAAAAAAATAAAAAACAAACGGGGTAAGCTAAATAAAACCGTTTAAAAATAAAATGTATTCCGTAAATATAGCGCCATCTATTGGTCAAACCAAAAATCTGCCGGAAGTCACTATTCAGCGAAGTCGCGGGCAAAAGCTAGTAAAATAATAATATGAGAATGCATCATACAACGTATGATGGCTTATGTTTTATCTGAAAACGGTAGATTAATGGTGAACTGCATTAATTATTATATTGGACTCATTACACAAATTCGTTCTGTTTAAGTACATTCAACAGTAAATTGCCGAGTGGAGATTCGAAAATGAAATAGTGAAATAAAATGTTTGGAAGCGAAATATCGAGGAGTGTGTTTTAATCAGTTGAAATTTTTGCTTAAGTGAAAAAATATGTGTTTAATTAGCTGGCAATAATGAAAAGCTTAATTAAGTAATCGAAGCAAATACTGTTTTTAATATCACAAATATTATTCCGTTACAAATACCTTCTTATAGAGTATATGAGTGTTTTTTACCTTATCTTACCTAACGATTTACCCATAATCTGTGAAATTACTGTGTACCTACCTATTAACAGATATATTTGAAGAGTGGCTAACACATACTACCTGTATATGTAAGCCACTCTTCAAATGAAAACAAAAATAAAATTGATACTTCACCTATGCATTTACGATTCCATTAGTTAAAATTGCCGATACCTATATGAGCGGACTTGTCAAATGAATTTCAACGTATTTCACACGGACCCAAGTAATTACTACTACGTAGGTAATGGACGGAAAGATCTCGAAGGGTAAATGGTAATGAATCGACGTATCCGAACTACGGCAGCTAAAGAATTCGGCGGTTCCATTGGCTACCGATTAAGGCGTAAGCTACACTTTCCGGGATTAATAGTTTAATTAATCTTTGTACGAGTTGAATAGGCATGGGTGTAGACTGGCCTTACCCTTGTGAAGGCTATTCCTGAGCCTGCGTCGTTTGTTGGAACCATGGAGAACAAATGCGGGTTAGCGGGGGACGAGGAACGTTAATGTTTTCTCCCTTATACGCCTTATTTGGACCCGAATATTTTTGTAATACTAAAAATCGTGGACAAATGGATCAAAGAACCCTAACGCCTCGTTAGTTTACTCTCAAATGATCGTTTTGATCATGCCAACCGTATGAATTGATCTAGAAGAAGGCGCCTGACCTACCTGTATTATGGCATATCCGCTCATCTTTGCTTACTCCGTGGTTGGAGCTATCGTCTGACCCTAATTCCAGGGTTTATAGGTTTAAGATAAAGTGTGGTGAATTATGACGTTGTTGACTTTGAATGACCTTCTAGATAACGCTTTTGTATTTAGGTAGTATTGATATATTAATTATTGTACAATGTTAGCTTTATTAATTAATTGGTCAATTAAAATATTTGCAGTATCCATAGTTTAGCAACCAAATTACTGCCACGGTATTAATTCAAAGACATATTAGATGACGTATTACGTATCTATTAATTAATCATGTATGGTTTCAATCAAAATTAATTTGTCGACTAAATTGTGTTGATATAGAGCTGATTTAAGAATAATCCTATAAATCGTAGTGAATTTTCATAATTAATTTATGCACAACGCGATAAAAGAATTAAATATCTATACATGTCCCAGAACGTACCTACAATATAATTATATAATATAACCTTTTTTTTCTGAGGTTCAACAACACATTAACAAAACAAATATTTCGAAAACACATCATACTATTTTGAAAACACGTACATATCTAGTAGGTCACAAATCAGTAAAACACACTCCCTGCCTACCCCCGGGGGCTGCAGGATAAATGCCCGCATCCCACTTATCTCTACACAACCTAAATTTAGAGCAACTACATAACAATAGAACTAAAAACTATGTCATCTTGTTAGTTGGATTGCCTTTTGTTTTAAAAATATAAAACGGTGGCTTCCCATTGTGTCTCTATCCGATAGTGTCCTATTTTCACTGTATTGTCCCAAAAAAGTAGTGTTCGCAGAAACACTTATGAAATTACCTGAATGTCTGGCTGTCACACTGTTTTATCTCGGAATAGCACACTCGCTGTGACAAGACGTTGGACTGAATTATTACATAATATTGCTACACGGCATAGATGTCCGACGATATTACCGGATAGTTTGCGAAAAGCGAAATACCTACTTACGTTAACTTGTGTGAGAAGGAAAAATAAATGGTAGGTACTTAAGTTTTTTTCCGTCAACATAACATCTTCGGAATAAATACATAATGTGTGTCATATTTTATATTACAGGTATAGATGAAAATAAGAACATAGTAACTTTACTTACAATTAGTAAATTTTTAGTATTAGTGAAACTCAGACAAAGCTCGATATATTAAAAAATGCTTGCAAGAAATAATTTCAGTTACCAATTATACCAGCTAATTATTATTATTCCTGCGTCTATGTTTGCTGTATTTAATCGGGCTAGGATTAAGGTCAAGTAATTCCCGAGTATCAAACAATATCAAGTCCAAAACTAGGTTTATTTATTAAAGTCATATCATAGAAATGCTAGCTTTCTAACCTTCATATTATTATGTAAGTAACATTAGACATCTATTCCACGTGTACGTATGGCTTCAATACAGCTCAGTCTAGCATAAATCATATTATATTAATAGCGGTCATTCCTAACTTTCTGGTAGGACGGAACTTTGAGGGACTTTACATTTTACAGAGTAAAAACCTTTTCATTTTTTTTACTTACTCGTTTTAAATTTGGATCGTAACACAGGTAATATAAGGCTTGGAAGGCACTAATATTTGTACCTGCTATTACGATATAAGAACTGACATTAATAAATATAGATATAAATAACAACAGCAAAGCGAGAATTTACGTTTAAAAGACGTTATTATAGGTTTTTCAAAGGAAGCCTTACACAATCGAGTATACTGTTCTCGTTATTAAAAACTATCAAGTTCAATAGGTACACATTATTATAAATATTATAGGACACCATAAATCACATCTCATCTTCACCCCTCCTAATTCTAATTATTCACCCCCATCTCAACATACCTCATCTAATCAACCTCTTAATAATTAAAAAATATAGCGCCTTGACACAGAATTTTAAATGACAAATTATTTTAATTATAATCTGTTCTCATTAGAGTCACGGCAAATCTCATGTGGGTAATCATCAGAGCATTGAGCTAGAATGGTGATTACAAGCGTCCCGGCTGATAACTTTTGGACCTTGGCGTAGATAGCACATTAATATTAATAGGTTTTTACTACGCTGGGATCGTACCCCACTTATTATGTCTTGTTCCTGCTCACTTTAGGTATAGCTTTATGTAGGAATAGATTTTGAAAATAATTCTTGATGTATGAAGGTGTTTTGGACTCTTTCTTTAAGGGATAACGTGAAAGATGACTGTAATGCCAATGAAATATAAAGCCATAATGGTACTTATTATTACCGCAGTAATAATAATCTGTATATGGATCATATTAAGACCAAATAAATGCATAAAAACAATTTTCAGCTTTTGAATGAATGAATTTTATGCGTATAAAAATATTTTTCAACCATAGAGCGTAATTGAGCTGTAATCTCTGGCCGCGACGTTTGTATTACAATTATTTTTATTCAAAAACATTAACATACATTTTTATTATTCAGTAGCAAAGGTAACATATTAAAATTTTTGATTTGATATCATATTTTTACAATCATAATATAGTTTTTTTTTAAGGTTCAATCAACCTATGTCCTCTAAACAAAAATCAAGTTTCCGTTATTTAAATGTGAGATTCATGTGACTGATCTTAGTACCTACGTACAACCGCATTGCTCAAGCATTGACATTCTATTATACATATAAAACGAAGTAGGAACTGAATAATGTTGTTCAAGGCATCTCTGCACAGAGCTCTTATACCAACCATTTCTATATAAACCACATCGTTTGTTCGCTTGCGGACTTTGCATTGGCGCCTCCATATGGAATTCAAATAATGGAAATTCAACGCTGTCTATCCACAGTTTAGTTGAACATATCTCTGTATTTGAAATAGCATTCTCTTAGTTTAAAATAGGAATGATGGAAGCATTCAACCAATATGGAAAATTGAACAGCGAAACGAACGTTGTGTTATGTTTTCAATTTAAATGTGTTATGGGAGAAATAAAAATGACGCTCTCTCTCTTTCTGTGCTACTTGGAAAGGCGTTTTACTTAGGGTGTTTTGGGTTTGAGGTCACTAACTTTAATAAATAAGATAAATGCAAACGACAATACGTAAATCATTTGTAACGATATGTTTAATTAAGCTAATTATATTTGTGTGAAAAGATAATAATTTAAAGAAGATAAAATTTAATTTTACTGTTTACTTTTATAAACTACACATATTGTTGAGCTATACAAGTTTGTACATTTACGAGAGTGATAATGAACCTACGCACAAATCTATTTAACCCTCAGAAAAAAGCCTGATCTTTTATATTGTTAGTTAAGGATAACAATATTCAGTGTTCCTCATATTAATGTAACAAGTATGGTCACTTGTTTTCCCCTACGTTCTCACACTGTGTGTTCCTGTCACGTAACGGATCATGTTATTGTATACAACCAAACACGTCCTTCTGTATGTACTATACACCTATTTGTATAGTAACGTATATGATGAGAAAACTATCTATTTTGCAAACGACAATGTAGGGGAGATTTATTGGCTGACAACATAAGGTACACGAACGACGTAAATATATTGAGTATGTTATACATGAATGATATGGTGTTTTGATTCAAGAAATCATCCTAATAGGTGTATTATTCACCGTTTATTTGGCACCTACGTTCTTATATGAATGGTCTACTTTTATCTTTCTTAGTTATTTAAAGAAGCATAGCATAAGCTCAAAGAAGCGTATCTCTTTTAGTGTAGAATATCTAGGTACGTATATTATACACATAAAAACTAGTTTCGAGAGTTCAAAATTCCAAGAACTATACTGAAACATATACTGCAAGAAACTATTCCACTTTTGAAAAACTCGTAATAAAACCTACTAGTTTAAACTTAGATATAAATAACAAAGGTGCTAGAACTGTCTAACATTTTTAAAGTCAGTGCTCAACCGCGCACGTTTTTGCAGCAAAAACGCATTGTACGTGCGGTTTTCAGGTTACAAATGAAACTCGCCAAAGCTCGCATATCAATATCGGAAGCTGTATGTTAACAGAAACCTCGCATAACTATGTCTAGGATACGCTATGTATTAAATTCTGAATAACGGAACTCCACTATAACATTTTATAGTGTATTGAATATCGGCACGTCGACCTCTTGAACGCTTATGACCACATACACTCGTATTTTAATCGATCACATAAATATGAGTAGGTTCGAAGTGCGCCAGTTTTATTATTATGTGTTGTGTGAACCAATTTTAATATAATATAGCCCTAGAATCAAGTAAAGGATGCCGTAAGACTCTACCAGAAACGACAACTACGTTAACTGCCAGAATAAACAAATGTGTCTGAATCACAAACTTGTGGACCAATGCGCTTGAATTACTCGCTTGCTATAAAGATCAGTATGTTTTATTCCTCCATATTGTAATTATCCAATAATTTATAGGTACCTATATATTTGCACGGTTTGTGCAGTATCCCTACTGTTGACGTCATACGTCATAAGTTTTATTCCCGTAGAGCTCAAAATTTGCATGCCCGTAGATAGTGTTTCCAAGCCTGAATATTTTGTGAGGTTTGTGTTTGGAAACGCACCCACGATACAGGAAAAATCCAATTGGTAGGCAATTCTTTTTAAGCATTTTTCGGAGTCCTGGCTTTTTGTTGAAGATCTGATATCTGAATTGTGGCGGATTGTTGAGCTTCTTAAACAGGGTTGAGCTACATGATAAACGACACACGTTTGCCATCTGCGTTGGGGTGGCAACAGGCATAATGAATAGAATATTTTAATACAATTTTATATTATAGAATATTATATGAGAGTGTGAATTTGAAAACAAATAACAAATACATAGGTATATAGGTAAAAACAAATTTGGATGCGATGTATGATTCAATTTTGATGACGACTTAAATGCGTCGGTTTTTTTTAAAGTTAATCTAAAAATTTTTCAAATGGCACATAAAAAAGTAAAAAACTAAAAACATCAAAGGTTTTAAATAAAAATATACCAGTTTCCGTCGATGATTGTATTTCAAAAATACATATCAGTGGTACTGGCGATTCTTGCATGCCAGTGAGGCATCAACTGGTCATTAAAAGCCGTCGGGCTGCCAAATAGTCAACATAAAAAGTGCTCTTGGGGTACAGCCAATAAGCTGTGCTTGCGCCCTTAATTTTAATGTCAGCGTGACAATTCTAAAGATATTTTGCATAGTTTTGCAAGCAATTTTAATAGCCGTCATAGTTTATCGAAACTCCTGACAGCATTATAATATTCTGGTTAGGATTTTGAGCAATCTTTTGAATTGTTGAAATTTTGTTTAAGGATAATTAGATTTAGTAAATTTCAAATAATATGCTTAAATAATCTTATAACCTAATTTCAGACCTTATTCTACAAAACATAGTTTCAAGATTAATTCGCAGAAACATTCATCTTCAGAATTTTATAGTTAACAACTCGGAACTTTAGTATTTATATTTTATCTTGATACTGTGTTTAATTTGGAAACTGCTTAGATGTCACGTTTCTTGGAATAAACTGTGGCTGAGAATCGTCGAGTCGTGAATTTCCTTTTGAATGGGTACTAAGTAGATGCTTATAAACTAAAGCTTAAATCTTGATAGGGATGTTTATTCTAGATTGTATTGTATGTACCTATAGTGGTGGAAATACGTAACACATGTTATGTTCAAACCGAGGA